>NC_092333.1:830000-1477500 GCF_046630445.1 Rutidosis leptorrhynchoides
AAAACATATTTTACTACGTGTAATAAAATTTCTTTAATAATACCTATCATATTATCTTTATGATATTAAATAAACTCTATAAATATTATTATTTATATATATAAAGGTATATTTTATTATATAAATTTTAATATAAAATTTTATTTATTAATAAATGAATTATATTATTTACTCTAATAATTTTTTTAAAATATTTAAAAATATAAAACGACGACATTTAAACCATATATTAATTATGTATAGATTTTGGAAATCATTTTGAGTTAAATTGACTTTTTTTGACTTTTGCATATTAGTCTCGAGCATTAGGATTATGGTACACTATGACTTGGCCTAATTGTTAGACAAACATTGACCAACACGTATATATATATATATATATATATATATATATATATATATAGGTTCGTGAATCCGAGGCCAACCCTGCACTTGTTCAATGACGTTATATGTATTTTTACTACGAAATACAGTATGGTGAGTTTCATTTGCTCCCTTTTTAAATGCTTTTGCAATATATATTTTTGGGACTGATAATACATGTGCTTTTATAACTGTTTTACGAAATAGACACAAGTAATTGAAACTATATTATATGGGTGAATGATCGAAGCCGAATACGCCCCTTTTGCTTGGTAGCCTAAGAATTAGTAAACCGATCTACTAATTGACGCGAATCCTAAAGATAGATCTATTGGGCCTAACGAACCCAATCCAAAGTACCGGATGCTTTAGTACTTCGAATTCGTTTTTATCATGTCCGAAGGATTTCCTGGAATGATAGGGGATATTCTTATATGCATCTTATTAATGTCGGTTACCAGGTGTTCACCATATGAATGATTTTTGTCTCTATGCATGGGACGTATATTTATGAGAAATGGAAATGAAATTCTTGTGGTCTATTAAAATGATGAAAATGATCGATTATGATAAATTAATGAACTCACTAACCTTTTGGTTGACACTTTAAAGCATGTTTATTCTCAGGTACTAAAGAAATCTTCTGCTGTGCATTTGCTCATTTTAAAGATATTACTTGGAGTCTTTCATGGCATATTTCGAAGAACGTTGCATTCGAGTCATTGAGTTCATTAAAGATTATTATTGTCAATTTATAGTTGGATAGTGGATATTATGAAATGGTATGCATGCCTGTCAATTTTTGATGTAAAGAAAGTTTGTCTTTTAAAAACGAATGCAATGTTTGTAAAATGTATCATATAGAGGTCAAATACCTCGCGATGTAATCATATGTTATTGTATTCGTTCTTATAGATTAGGACGGGTCTTTACATGTGGTATCAGAGCGGTGGTCTTAGTAAACCAGGTCTGCATTAGTGTGTCTAACTGATATGTCGTTAGGATTGTAACAACCCCAAACCGTTTAACCAAAAACGGAGTACTTTTTTTTTTTTTTTTTTGTTAGGTCCCAATATCACCCAAGTATACAAACCATTTCGAAATAGTTATCCATATACAATTTATCATAATAACACGTTAAACATTTTATCTCGACTCTTGGTTTACAATGACACCATACATCCTTACGAGAATGTATTTCACATACAAGGTTTGACTCGACACAACCAAACGATGCGACCTCGAAACATTTATACAACACCACGGTTAAGACACAATAGCCCAACCCGATACCAAGAGCATAATCCCGAGGATCTACAAAATCCCCAATCCACATCCATATCCGAAAGCTACCCCATAGAGCCCAAGCGCTACTACGCAACTAGTCTATCAACTAGCTAGCTTCACAATCACAATACCTGTAAAAAGGTAAACAACGAGAGGGGTAAGCTAACGCTTAGTGAATGCAATAATTATACATATACATATATAATCTACTTACTTGCAAACACTTACACAATACCGCATACAAGCTAGCAATTCGACAACCATGCAAACATCATGCATAAACTACTATCCACAATTCACAAGAAGCTAGCAACAACAATAGCATATAGTTCACAATTTAATATGCTAAATACAAATTCACTCAACCATGGTTAACCAATCGTACAAGGGAACGGTACTTGAAAGACCATCGGAGTTCATAACATCCATTAGTGTTACTTAAACACCGCGTAATCACTAATCCCCCCGGGTGATGTCTTAAACACCGCGACTAATTCACCCTCATGACAACGTGGCATCTTAAACACCGCGACGAATCCACACGTCAATCAAAACAATGAGTGGTGTCTTAAACACCGCGACAATTCCACTCCCATGACAATGTGGCGTCTTAAACACCGCGACGCTACCACATGTCAATCAACCATGAGTAGTGTCTTAAACACCGCGACAATACTACTCGTTACTTAGAATGTGGTGTCTTAAACACCGCGACAATGCCACATTCATACTACACAAATAAATACATTATATACGTACACGCATAATTATTCCACTCACCTCGTGAACTCGAGCATTACAAACCATGCACGAAATCTTCACCACACGCAACCGAGCAAGATTTTACCTATAATACGCATATAGGCATACACATAATCAACATACAACCCCATTTGGACTCTCGACCCGCCCAAATGAACAACAAGTGCAAAATATACCCTTTTGCACTTTTAACGCTACCCGAAGGTCCAAAACTAGCGAGACTAGTTCCCGCGTTCTCGAAATACCCAATTATGTCAACTTTAACCTTCAAACGCATACTAGCTCGTATTTTACACAAAACCCATTCCATGGTTGACCAAGTTTGACCTTATCGCTAAAACACCAAATTTTAACCTAAAATCACTTCTCGCGAGTAATTACATGAAAAGCATCATTTAACACTCAACAAAAGTGTTTAACATCCAATTAATCCA
Source organism: Rutidosis leptorrhynchoides (assembly GCF_046630445.1). Lineage (NCBI taxonomy): Eukaryota > Viridiplantae > Streptophyta > Magnoliopsida > Asterales > Asteraceae > Rutidosis > Rutidosis leptorrhynchoides. Next base: position 832,847 of record NC_092333.1, read on the forward strand.
AATTAGTGTCATCCTCAATTTTGACCCAATTCAAATTGCTCATTTTGACCAAAGTCATAAAACGCCCCAAAATCACTAACGACTAGTGATTATATTTCCAAGACGACCACTAACACTTAAATCAAGTATTTACCTACTTGATTTACCAAAACTTGATTTAAAACTTAATTTGACAACGAATCGAGCTTACTTGTCCCGAAATGCCCATTTGACCCGTTTTGACCTAAATTAGGGTTTACACCCAAAAACCAAGTCAACATAAATGTTCTAACGTTTAACCAACATACGCAAGACCCAAACTCATAATTTCATCACTCGAAACCCACTTTGACACATAAACCCTAATTTTGACCCATTTCAAAATTAGTCAACTCGAATACACCCAAAAGGGTTCCAACGCTTCCAAAATCACTAAACTAAGTGATTACACCCAAAACCAAAGCCTAATCATGGTCAAAACGTCAATCAACCCAAAACCCGCCATGTATCAAAAATAACTAGTTTCCATAAACCCACTTCATCATCTAAATGGGTTTTACAACTAAAAAGCTAAAAACCCTAACTTGAATACCAAATCATAAAGATGAATTTCGGAGTTAGAACATACCATTACTACCACAACGTAGCCGTGAACGAGGAGAACAACTTTAACTCTTGTGACCCGACCCAAAACACTCTTCTTCTTCCCCGATTTGAGCTTTCTCTCTCTAAACCCTTTACTCTCTCTCTAGGGTTTGGTGTGTGAGTGGGAGGGAAGGAGAATGAAGAGAATGAGGTTTGGATAAGATTGGGATCAGTTTTATGGCCAAAAACCTGTCCATATGTGAAATACCAACTTTGCCCTTCATTTAACTCATTAAAAGGCTGAACAGCACCAGATCGTGCCTATTGTCGCGCCGCGGAGCAATTTGTCGCGCCGTGGCCCAAAGGGTGATTTTAGAACATGTTTTTCAAGCTTTCTGACCTTCAACATAGGCATTTGTCGCGCCGCGGAGCAATTTGTCGCGCCGTGACAATTGCCTGTTTCATCCGAACTTCAGCAAACTTGTTTTGGCCATAACTTTTTGACCGTAACTCCGTTTTCGATGAATCAAATATCGTTGCAAACGTAATAAGATTTCCTTTCTAATGGTAAGGTTTTGAAATGTCAACTCAAACTTTATTTGGGATCGAAAAGGTACGTACACATCATGTAACTCAAACAACGTCCAGTTTTCTTCGACATTCGAACAAGCAACACGTGTACGCTTGGTACACTTCATGCACTCATCGTACAATCATATTTATACTATTATACAACCAAGTATGAACATTCTAAAGATCAATCAAGTACCTCAGACATGTATGAAGAAAAACGGGATGTTACAACTCTCCCCCACTTAAATTCAATCACGTCCTCGTGATCCTAGTCACTTAACTAATTCGAACCTACACTCTATAGTCCTCCGACACACATCCAAACTCGATGTCTGCAACAATTCCATTAACAATTTCCATTAATCCGAAGTTTTCACCACACGCTAATAATCCCTAGCGTGCATTACCGCAACAAGCGATATTTCACGCTCAACGTTCAAGCTGCCTCCATTAAAACTCTGCACTTTAACAGTCCATAACGCAACACTCAACCGGTCAATCAAGTATGTTCTCTATTTCAAGAACCAACCTCCCTCATTTCCGCAACCGGATTATTCCTTCAACGAAGAAATTTCGGTATCACCAAAATAATCACTCTAGGGAACACAAACTTTCCCATCGATCGATCCGCACACGATCACCAGTCTCTGGATTAATCCAGGACGACAATAATACACCACGAACTAGGAAAATCATCAACACTCGACACAGGGTTTCTCCTCCAAACCCTACAACGCATCCATACCCTACGGCTCCTTAGTACTAGCATGGAAACTATTCGTGTACTAGAATCCTGTCAATGGCGAATTATTATCCCGACAATTCGCAATTCGTCACACGACCCTTAAAATATTCACCGACGTCGGGTGAACCCTACTACCTAGACCGTCCATAAAGGATGGCCTTGACATTTCCATGCAACCAACGGGTCGCATCACTAGGGAACACACTCTCGCAAACAAACAACAACCGCGTGTCTCGACGTGAGACAAACAGAACCGGCGCTCCCCGCCTCACAACCATCCACAAAGTGGAATAATCCACTGAAAATTCTCACGATCACGTTTCCCGACAGGGAAAATACAGTATTCACTGTCATCTCGAACTCGTACTCACTTGACAGTACTATCCGAGTTTCACATCTACCCAAATTATTATCACGAGAGCACCCACAATAACAATTACATTCTCTCACTTCCGTGATCTCAAACTTCACACTTGGTCTCATACTGCACCTTGGTACTACACGACCACCTTACTTAAGAGGTCTTACACTTCACTTGATCTAGTACCACGGGAGCTTCCTCGGGTGGCAGTAAAAACTCCCCCACTTAGGATCTAGCTCCACATTCTTACCGCAAAGATGATAACATCCCGCGGAATTACCATTCCACAACACACATGATCATTCTCATCACTAATCATAAACACCGAATCACTGCAAATTCACTTTAGGCTCTCAGAGCCGTCATACAAAATTACTGGAGGTGTCGTACACGCGACGACTTCGCACCTTCATACCACAAATCACAATCGACTGCCTTAATCGTTCGCAAGGCGAACCCCGCCAAAGTCCCACATACGTCTCTATGCCTAAGCATACGTCATTCCGATTAATCAATCGTACATCTCAGTCGAGATCGCCCGACCTTCCACGCAACGAACCCTTACCAACAATTGCTCACTCCCATGGAGAAAAGTGACCAATCCGACACAATAATTGCATCGACCGCAATATCAACACTTCATCTTAACCTTCGGCCTAACCGTCCATGAACTCCATTACCAGCTCACCGGTTATCTTCACCCATATAACACTTAAGAGCAACAAGATTCGCTCATCAGTCACTTCCCAAGAAGTATTTACCGAAATGCTCTTAAACTCCGACTTTCTTAACCGTCGAATTACAATCACTCGTCGATCACTGTTGTAATCTCCGCTACTTCTAAGGGCATCTCACGGGCACCCTAAGCACAGAGTGATCACACCATCACCGGAGTTGAACATTACACTAGCAGGTATAAGAAGGCACCTGACGCAGTGTCATGCAGACTCCCACCACAATCTACCGAAATTTAGAAACTCGATCTTTGGGTTTCATACACCCGATGTCACCCATTTTACCACAATAATAACTCGAAGTCACACCTATCCGACAAACCTTACAGTTTATTGTCTTCTTGAAAGTTTCTAGCGATCACACGCTACACACACCACAAGGCCAAAACAACATAGCCTAACGAAACCTTTCATCCAATCACTAAGGGGATGCTTGGAAACACCAAGTCTTACATCCTTTCTACACCTCGATAAAACCACTACTACAAGGGGTATTCCCTTAAGAATGTTGCCCTATAATCAACAACACACTAACGCAACCAACGTCATACGGGTCCCACTCCCATGAGTTTAATGACCCAAGGACTCCCCGATTCGCCAATTCCAAGGCGACACACACAACAAGAATCCTAACACGATTCTCTAACCACACACTCTACCGAGTGTAACTCAAAACTACAATCATTAAACTTGTCGCATTCCATTACGGAATTCAAGTCCTCGTCGCACACACACAAGAGTAATTTCGTCATCCCAGTTACGATGGGTAACTAAAACCAATAACAATCTCAACAGTGCACCCACTACCCAGGGTGACTAAGCACGCACCAAAGTCGTGAGTTGGCTCGCTCACTTAACTAACCGAATCCATCGTACACTTCCCGACTCACAAAGAACCTGATGTGACAACAAGCACATCACTCGAGACTACTATACCCTAGGAACCAATAGAAGATTCCTAATTCGTCCCGTTCTACCCCAACCATGCCACGTTTCCTCCGTTCGGTACTTGTCATGTCATGCTTAGTGTCAAGATACACTTTCGTAATAATGGTGATCGGTCATTATTACAAATGTGTACCTTACCATTTCCACACGGTCACGCAAAGTACTTTACCCGGACTGACGCAACATTCACACAAAATAACACGCGATAAATTCTAGTACCCGAATGACCAAAGTCCTTACGTGAACTTGATCACTCAAAACCGTCAAACATACGAATCTCTCTAATAGATTCATTCCTAGGATACCACACAAAAGATACCTGTATATATATATACACCTATATACAATATAATAATAAATGTACACAAGTACACTGCAACCACAAGTCAACCTACATCCTAGGTGACTATCACTAAAACAATGTCCACGTTCGCCTACTTACATTAGGCACTAGCTATCTAAGGCACTAATTCACACACGAAATAAGGCCCCACATAATCACACTTTTGACAAAAATAAGTCCTAGTTAGTCACCTACTCTAAGGCACTAACAAATCTCAATCCGACCCGTATTCCTACAAGTCCCGCAAATAACGCACATCCGTCAAAAGTCTAAGACTAGGCACCTATTCCAAGGTCACCTAATTCCCTTAGACTATGCTCTGATACCACTTGTAACAACCCCAAACCGTTTAACCAAAAACGGAGTACTTTTTTTTTTTTTTTTTGTTAGGTCCCAATATCACCCAAGTATACAAACCATTTCGAAATAGTTATCCATATACAATTTATCATAATAACACGTTAAACATTTTATCTCGACTCTTGGTTTACAATGACACCATACATCCTTACGAGAATGTATTTCACATACAAGGTTTGACTCGACACAACCAAACGATGCGACCTCGAAACATTTATACAACACCACGGTTAAGACACAATAGCCCAACCCGATACCAAGAGCATAATCCCGAGGATCTACAAAATCCCCAATCCACATCCATATCCGAAAGCTACCCCATAGAGCCCAAGCGCTACTACGCAACTAGTCTATCAACTAGCTAGCTTCACAATCACAATACCTGTAAAAAGGTAAACAACGAGAGGGGTAAGCTAACGCTTAGTGAATGCAATAATTATACATATACATATATAATCTACTTACTTGCAAACACTTACACAATACCGCATACAAGCTAGCAATTCGACAGCCATGCAAACATCATGCATAAACTACTATCCACAATTCACAAGAAGCTAGCAACAACAATAGCATATAGTTCACAATTTAATATGCTAAATACAAATTCACTCAACCATGGTTAACCAATCGTACAAGGGAACGGTACTTGAAAGACCATCGGAGTTCATAACATCCATTAGTGTTACTTAAACACCGCGTAATCACTAATCCCCCCGGGTGATGTCTTAAACACCGCGACTAATTCACCCTCATGACAACGTGGCATCTTAAACACCGCGACGAATCCACACGTCAATCAAAACAATGAGTGGTGTCTTAAACACCGCGACAATTCCACTCCCATGACAATGTGGCGTCTTAAACACCGCGACGCTACCACATGTCAATCAACCATGAGTAGTGTCTTAAACACCGCGACAATACTACTCGTTACTTAGAATGTGGTGTCTTAAACACCGCGACAATGCCACATTCATACTACACAAATAAATACATTATATACGTACACGCATAATTATTCCACTCACCTCGTGAACTCGAGCATTACAAACCATGCACGAAATCTTCACCACACGCAACCGAGCAAGATTTTACCTATAATACGCATATAGGCATACACATAATCAACATACAACCCCATTTGGACTCTCGACCCGCCCAAATGAACAACAAGTGCAAAATATACCCTTTTGCACTTTTAACGCTACCCGAAGGTCCAAAACTAGCGAGACTAGTTCCCGCGTTCTCGAAATACCCAATTATGTCAACTTTAACCTTCAAACGCATACTAGCTCGTATTTTACACAAAACCCATTCCATGGTTGACCAAGTTTGACCTTATCGCTAAAACACCAAATTTTAACCTAAAATCACTTCTCGCGAGTAATTACATGAAAAGCATCATTTAACACTCAACAAAAGTGTTTAACATCCAATTAATCCAAATTAGTGTCATCCTCAATTTTGACCCAATTCAAATTGCTCATTTTGACCAAAGTCATAAAACGCCCCAAAATCACTAACGACTAGTGATTATATTTCCAAGACGACCACTAACACTTAAATCAAGTATTTACCTACTTGATTTACCAAAACTTGATTTAAAACTTAATTTGACAACGAATCGAGCTTACTTGTCCCGAAATGCCCATTTGACCCGTTTTGACCTAAATTAGGGTTTACACCCAAAAACCAAGTCAACATAAATGTTCTAACGTTTAACCAACATACGCAAGACCCAAACTCATAATTTCATCACTCGAAACCCACTTTGACACATAAACCCTAATTTTGACGCATTTCAAAATTAGTCAACTCGAATACACCCAAAAGGGTTCCAACGCTTCCAAAATCACTAAACTAAGTGATTACACCCAAAACCAAAGCCTAATCATGGTCAAAACGTCAATCAACCCAAAACCCGCCATGTATCAAAAATAACTAGTTTCCATAAACCCACTTCATCATCTAAATGGGTTTTACAACTAAAAAGCTAAAAACCCTAACTTGAATACCAAATCATAAAGATGAATTTCGGAGTTAGAACATACCATTACTACCACAACGTAGCCGTGAACGAGGAGAACAACTTTAACTCTTGTGACCCGACCCAAAACACTCTTCTTCTTCCCCGATTTGAGCTTTCTCTCTCTAAACCCTTTACTCTCTCTCTAGGGTTTGGTGTGTGAGTGGGAGGGAAGGAGAATGAAGAGAATGAGGTTTGGATAAGATTGGGATCAGTTTTATGGCCAAAAACCCGTCCATATGTGAAATACCAACTTTGCCCTTCATTTAACTCATTAAAAGGCTGAACAGCACCAGATCGTGCCTATTGTCGCGCCGCGGAGCAATTTGTCGCGCCGTGGCCCAAAGGGTGATTTTAGAACATGTTTTTCAAGCTTTCTGACCTTCAACATAGGCATTTGTCGCGCCGCGGAGCAATTTGTCGCGCCGTGACAATTGCCTGTTTCATCCGAACTTCAGCAAACTTGTTTTGGCCATAACTTTTTGACCGTAACTCCGTTTTTGATGAATCAAATATCGTTGGAAACGTAATAAGATTTCCTTTCTAATGGTAAGGTTTTGAAATGTCAACTCAAACTTTATTTGGGATCGAAAAGGTACGTACACATCATGTAACTCAAACAACGTCCAGTTTTCTTCGACATTCAAACAAGCAACACGTGTACGCTTGGTACACTTCATGCACTCATCGTACAATCATATTTATACTATTATACAACCAAGTATGAACATTCTAAAGATCAATCAAGTACCTCAGACATGTATGAAGAAAAACGGGATGTTACAAGGATGCATTAGTGAGTCTGGACTTCGACCGTGTCTGCATGTCAAAAGTTTTGCTTATCATTTTGTGTCGAAAATTACCTACTTATCATCCTTAGGAAATTACCTGCTTATCCTTCTTAGTCTAGACACATCTTATTGCATTGATTGCATGAATAATGTATAGACAAAAATTCATATCTTAGCGTATCTGCTAATTCATATCTTAGCGTAACTGTTACTTTGCCCGACATATCCCGTAAATTCCTCCGTAATCTAAGAAATTTTTTGCTCTATATATATAGATATTCTATGTAAATAGAATACCATACGATAGCTAGAAAATCATTTCATATCTAGAATCCTTTATTCAATAGTACAAAATGGAATTCATCATCAGTTCAAGTCACTCGGATTCCGAAATGGAATCTCACTCAAGCTCCGAAAGCAGTGTGACCAGAATGGATCAACCAATCAGCCATCATCTATTCTGGATGAATTGGGGATGGGTTCGTAGCCTCCTCAATCATTGGAGACAAGAAGAAGGTGATCCCTTCCATCCACCACATTGCCCTCTTAGTGATGAACCTGAAGCACTTACCGGCGAACCTGTTCGAGACACCATTTTCTCTCTCATTTCCAGGGTATCTCGTCACGATTACATACTAAATCAAATTCTAGATTTTATTTATCCGCTCGTCCGAACTGACAATCACCCCGGTGTAATAGAAGAAGTCAACGAGCTTCGCTCTCGGGTAGTGGCTTTGGAGAATATGGTGCAAAGATTACAAACCCCAGCAGCAGCAGCAGCATAACCAGTACCACCATCATCTACGCCAACAGTACCATTACCACCCCCAACCACAACCGTGTCGTAAACCTCAACTTCACAATCTGTCCCACGAGCATCAACGTCATACGCAATCATGGATACCAAGGAGTACCAACAACAATAACTGACGAAGTATTAATTCATAGCTTCATTGGAAAAACATTTCGCGGCGATTATCTAATCTATCCCTAACCATAAATCAGTTAAGCGAACCAAAATGATAGAAGGAAGAGTAGAAACCCTGACCAGAATGGTGCATGATTTACAAACCAGATTTATTTTACCAACAGCATCAACAGTACCGTTAGCATCACCATCACAGTCAGTGCCGTCAGCATCGTCAGAATCAGCAACACCTGTAACATCACAAAACTCCGCCAGTTCAAGAATCACTGTGGACATCATTACGAACCAATAAACTTTATATGGCCGTAAATGTCATTCCCCTTTTCGTTAGGCCGAAGTAGGTGACAAGTAAATCACCGGACCCGAACTCATTCACGAAATAACCGTTAAGATCGTTCAAGTCCGAGAAGGGCTCAAGACGACCCGTAGTCGCTAAAAGGACTATGCCAATGTTTGACGTAAACCTCTTGAACTCCAAGTGAGTGACTGTGTAACATTGAAAAGTCGCACCTTGGAAAGGTGTAATTCGTTTCGGGATCTGGGAAAGTTAAATCCGCGATATTGATCCTTTTGAAATCTTGGGGCGTATTGGACCCGCCGCATACCGTTTAGATCATCCAACTCATTTAAATTCCCGTTTATCCTAAATTCCAGGTATCAAACTTGGAGAAGTGTCCTACGGAACAGGAACTTGTTATTCTTTTAGATGAGCTTACCATTGACGACAAACTCCACTTCATAGGAGAACCGAATGAAATTATGGATCGTAAAACCAAACTTTAAGACAACGTAAAATCCCGACTGTCAAAGTCCGTGGGAATGCCCAAGGACGTACCTTCACTTATTAGTAGAATTGACAACGCAAGGTCTTGAGGAAGGGACATCGACTACTACTTCCAACTAAATTTCGGGACAAAATTTCTTTTAAGGTGTGGGTAATGTAACATCCCGCATTTTTTCGTTAAATTATTTTAACGCCCGTCTTTTTATTTTGATAATATCGTTCGTATCTAGATTCGTATCCTCCATTAGCTAACGTTCTTAATATTTTCATTATTAGATTATAACATCTTCCGTTTACTCTCATGTATTTCAAAATAATTCGTTCGATTAATTCACGAACCCGCTTTGAAACTTGAGGGACTAAACTTGCCAAGTGGGCAAAGAATTGACTAAGTCAACTAGTCAACCTTCACCCTCCTCCATTCATTTCATCTTCCCCAATTCTACTACTTTTAACTTTTTCTCTCAAACACCAAATCAAAGAAGCATCATTTATTCTCAATCTAGCAAGTGTTCTTCAAAACAAATTACATATTTAGAATCCTTGCAACTTCCTCTTCGATTCCATACCGATTTCATCTAGTTTGGGCAACTTTCTAAAATCACTAGATTCTATGTTCTCGATGTTTTTAACTTATAAAAGTGTTAATTAGTGTCTATGGCTCAAGTCTAACATGAATATATGATTTGTATGCTTGTTCTTATCATTTTAATGTAACTAGCTTAAACTTGAAATGGGTGTGTTTGATCTTGAGTTTTGGTTGATCATATGTTGTTAGATGTTAAAAGTGCATGTATTAAATGTGTTACTAGCATCACTAGCTTCAATTTGGTATGTAAGTTGACTTGGGAAAGTCTCATTAACATGATTAAGGATTTTATGATTGTTGGTTATGGTTTGGTAGCCTTGAATGTGATTTTTGATGCATTAAAAGCCTTGAAATGTTGTTTATAAGTGTTTATTAGTATTGAATATGTATTTACCTATGAAACGACGTATTATATGTGTGTAGTAAGTTCCCGAATCATCTTATACGTTTTACAAACTTGAAACCTTGATAACGAGCTTTAAATGATCAATCGACGACAATTCGATTATTGTAAATGATGTTTTTGTTTGATGAAAAGTGTTTAGTTGTATTCCTTGTTAAATTACCTTTCCAACGATATAAGATACGTGTTTTAAATGTTTACGGTTCATAAGTTATGGTTGTTTGAAGTTGGATTCGTTTAAGTGTTCAAAACTGCCAGACTTGCTGAACAGATACATGGAGCGGCGCTCCATAACCTGGAGCGGCGCTCCAAATCCGACTGTCCAAAATTTCACTTTTTCGTTTAATTCTAACTATGCTACGCACCTCCGATTAACATGAAACTTGGCCAACATGCTTATATGTGATTAAAAATCTCAGAAAAATAGTTCGGGACCCGACCCGAACGTGTTGACTTTTTCGTTGACTTTGACTTGACCAAAGTTGACTTTTATTCAAACTTAACCAAACACTTATGCAATCGTTCTAACATGCCTTTATACTTATATCTTGCATGAAACTTGACAACGTGATTCACATGTTATATATAATCGAGCCGTAACGAGCCACAGGACTAATTGAACACTTTGACCGACCGTGTTTACCGATATTGATACAACCTAATTGTTTAGGTCAAGACTAGCATCTGTTCTTGCACACGGTGACTTGTGAAGTACATTTATATTCGTGCACTCAAGGTGAGATCATAGTCCCACCTTTTCAACAACATTTATACTTTTAAATCGTGGGCTGAGAAACATATACTTTGTTACATCTTGTACTACTTACTTTTATGCTTTGAACACAAGTACGAAAACAAACATTCCACAGCGAGTTTGAACAAAAATCCTCAATTCAATTATCATTAGTTACACTTGCAGGGTATAAGTGTGAGCGTGAACTTATGTTGTGTGGATCCATACGGGCTAGACGTGCCCTCATTCAGATGGTTCGCTACCGTCAGGGATGAAATATATTTTCGATTTTAGTGTATGTTCTAACACTACGTAACAGCTTACCAAACAGTAAAGTCTTGATAATTGTGTGCTCTCGAACGTATTTTTGGAATGCAAACGATTCAGATAATCAACGTTATGGAAATACAAAATCTTGTGGTTCAAAAACAACGATTATTACAACACCTATGATTTCACCAACGTTTTCGTTGACAGTTTTCTATATGTTTTTCTCAGGTCCTTGAACACTATGTGATACATGCTTCCGCACTCTATTTTGATACTTGCTTGGATGTCGAGTATACATGCATACATGGAGCGTCTTTTGACTTTACTTTAAATCGTGTCGCATAGGTTTCATTTGTACTTAAAACGTGTAACGTAACTAGTTGTTGAACTACCATGTAAACTTTGAAACATCTTTACATTTGAAATGAATGCGACATATTTTCGGTCAAACCTCATTTTAAAGACTTATGACCACGTAACGGGACCTAAGTAGAAGGCGCTATCAATGACGATTTTGTTGGGTCACTACAGCACGTCCCTGAAACTGATTGTTGTTCTGTTGACTAATAAAAGCGATCTCTTCTTTCTGATTCATAGTCAAACTCGCATCACAATCTTTTGCTAAATGGAATCCCCCACAATATTCACAACCAACCTTCATACCATGAATATCCTTATCCATCTTCTCTAAATGCCTACAAAATTTATCTAACTTAGCGTTTATAGACCCAAAATCATCATACGCACCAGTGGTTTCGGTCCTCTTAACTGAAGCTAAACGGGATAACTCATGATCTTGATGCATTCATGAGTGTAGGCAGCTTGCTTTTCGATTATTTCTAGCGCCTCTTCTTCTGTCTTATCCATTAAAGTACCTCCTGCTGCTTGATCAATACTCTGGTGATTTGGTATGTCACAACCTTTGTAGAAAATCTGGACCTTTTGTAAATCATTCAACCCGTGTTGAAGACACGAGCGTAACATATTAGAATAACGGTCCCGAGCATCAAATAATGTCTCACTGCTCTTTTGTCTGAATTGTGAAATTTCTGCTTCAAGTCTAGCAGCTCGAGACCCAAGGAAAAACGTTGATAAAAACTTATCTACCAACCCATCCCAAGAGGTAAACGTACCCTCGGGTTGCTTATCTAACCACCTCTTATCTTCTCCCTTAAGAGTCCAGGGAAAAAGCCTTGTCTTGATCGAAGTATCATTAACCTGATTCAGCTTGAATAAGTTGCAAACATCATTGAAAACACGAAGATGCTCGTTAGTATCCTCACTATCCTTGCCATGAAATAGGCTATCAGTAGCGATCAAACTCAGAATTGGACCTGTGATTTGGAAAGGCTGAGTGATGTTTGGTTGAGTAATCGAATTGCCTTGGCCAGCTCGGGTGGCCTTCAACTTTTCTGCCATAGTCTGAGGACGAGGTGGTTCTTCAGCCATTTTTTTAGTCTCGAAAATATCTAATGAAACGTAAGTGTCTTCATGTTCGTTGATTTCCGGTGGTGTACTGGGCACCACAGTCTCATAACTACTACCCAATGGAATTATATTATCACTCGAAGAAGCTGATGACTCCACTGTAGACTATTGCTCTTGACTTAACGCTCTAAATAACTCTCTTTCGGGTTCGTCAAATGGTCGAAGAATCGGAGAATTTGAAGAACGCGTATGTGGCATACACTACCTACTATCTTGCAAAACACAAACGATAAAACGATTAAATGCACCGACTCAAGAAATATCTAAAATCTAAGAAAGTAAATCCTAATTAATCATAATTAGATAGCAATCTCAAATTGACACAACTGTCCCCGGCAGCGGCGCCAAAAACTTGATGTGTAAAATCGTGTCTATAATTTTTAATGGGAAATACCGGTTTAAAGATTACTACACACTAACGGGCAGTGTACCCGATCGTGCAATAGTATAAATTTGGTAAATCCGAAATCGTTCCAAGGACAGTTTAAAGTGAGAATTAAGATTGCAACTAATGGAAGTAAACTAAGTTAATCTATTAAAATTGAAAGTACGAGATAATGGGTTTTGTGGCTATTTAACGATTAGCCAAATCAAGATTTGATCGAAAGTAAAAACAATATTTTTGAATTTTTAGATTTATAAAACTTAAAACAAGAAAGCAATTAAGATAATTTGGTATCAATAGAATGGAAATGCTCGTCTAGACCTTTTACCCTTGGAATTGGATGTTTTTACACCTTAGCCCGATTTAAGACTTAATACATGCAAATTACTCAGTCGACTCGCCAAGAGTTCTCTTTAGCAAGTACTAAAACTAGAATTACTAGATGTAGGGTTCCCTAGCACCTAAGACCTTTTCGTTTGTGACTAATTAATTAACTAGATCAAAGATTTGAATAACAATTGCCTTTGCGTTCGCTCTACACAATTCACCCCTATATTTTTTAACCGTTTAAACTTAATTTACCCCTTGGTCCGGTTTAGCAAACAATCAATTAAGACAAATCAATTGTAAACTAGTGTATTAAATCAACAAGAGTTCTCTTTATCAAACAAATACATAAATCAATCAAGTTCATAAAGTTAAACATCAATAAGAATCGATCTTTTATTCAAACTATTGAAATAAACATGCATAAGTTCATAAATCATAAATCATAACATCCAAAACCTCGGTTATTAATCTAGACAAGCATTGAAAACTTAGCCAACAATCATGGCTGAAAACAAAAAATCATAAATAAACAATTAAGATAATTCATTATGTTTGATAAGAATTAAACCTAGTTGAAATCGTGATCTTGAATGATTAATGAATCGAAACGCATTCTCGGAATGATTGAGTTGATTAAATGATGTTGGGATTGTGATGACCCGGAAATTTCCGACCAAATTTAAACTTAATCTTATATGATTCCGACACGATAAGCAAAGTCTGTAATATTGAGTCTCGAAAATTTTGAAAATATATTCATGTAATCAGTTACCCTTTTGACTATGCTCGATGATTCACGAATCATTGTGTAAGTAAATATGTAAATAAAAATATTAATATAAAAGTGTATATATGATATTTTGATTTAATAAAATAAACTTTAATCAATTAGAATTAAACACATAGAGTAATAAACAAATAAGTATTTATATAAATATATACATGATATTATTATGAATCAATATATATAGGATTCTTATTAATAATTATAATTATATAATAATATTTATAAAATGTATAAATAATAAAACATATATTATCATATAAAATATAATATTGATAATTAAATGTAATTACAAGATAAAAATATATTTGTTATAATATTATCATTATTACTTTTATTATTACTAATATCAAAATTATTATTATTATCATTATCATTATTAAACCTAATCATTTTCATTATTAAAGATTATTATTATAAAAACTAATATCATTATTATTATTATTTTTATTAAAATTATTATTTTTAGTAATTAGATTATTATTAATATAATTATAATTATTAATTATTAATAACAATTATATAAAGATATTACGTACTATTTTTGGGAATCAATTCATTTGCACATCGTAATCATACAGTAAGCAATTTGCTTTAGGTCGTACAAATTGATTCCAATTGATTCAATAACAAACAAGAGCAGTTATAGTCGATGTTATTTTTTCCTTCTGGCAGGATATTGATGTCGAATGAAATCAAGCAACAAAACAAGTTCCGTTGGGTCAAATTAGCGGTAGTAATATCTGGTTAACCTTTATATAATCGTCTAATAATACAATTCGAAGAAAAGGAGAGGAAATTGAAAACAGAAAAATTACATTCAAACTTTTAAAGAACATCACTACAACACCATACTTCTTCTTATTCTTCTTCTTTTTATGATTGCTCAAACGAAACCACCGTCAACAAACATGAACTCTTGCTCGCCTTATCTGTTTCTGTCGGGGAGAGGAACCACACCCTCGATCACCACCTATTTCCTTCTCTCTCTCCTCCTCTCTTACTCTTATTTTTCGTAACCCTCCATCACTCTCACCACCATGACACCAAAACCAAAAACCCACCATCAAACCCGATTAGTTTATTCTGTGTTAAATGACCTAAACTTCAAAAGAAGAACCTATTGTTGTCTCAGTTGTGGAGGCTATAACACCACCATTGCCACCCTTATTGTAACCTACTCCTTCTATGTTATTGTTTCCATCAAAGAACCACACCACCACAAACCTTGTTAGAAATATGTTCCTGTTCGAAAACCAAATAAACCAACTGCACCTGCATTTTTTTCTGTTTTGGCTCTGTTAAGAGTGAGAAGAGATTGAACGAACGAATGAATGCTATATGCATATATTTGTCTTTCGGTTACTTTTTTGCTCAAACCCCACACCCCACCAAAAACCACTTGCTTTATATAATATATATTGTTTTTCGAAACCAGCTGTATTACTCAAGGTATTACGTTTTGGCCAACAATTAAAGTAAATTCAAGTATTACTTCTTTTGGTCAAATCACGAAACCCCACCATAAAGTGATCCACTTACATTGTCGAGTACTTCTTTTGTCTTGAAAAGCATAACGTAAATTGAAAGACAATAGAATAAGTTAAGTTGTGCTCCCTATTTTCTCAATATTCTAACCTATGGTGGACATGGGAAGAGTGATCTATTTATTAATTATTATATATATGTTCGATGATTAGAAGAAAAAGAAAAAGGTAGGGCATGAGGGGAGAATTACATCATCATGTGGCCGACAGTATGAATCACCATTTTTTTTATCGATCGAATCATAAAATAGCAAAAGAAATCGGATGCTTTAGTTATCTAGCAAAATTGAGACGTATTTCTCTAAGGGACTATGTAATGGGTATTTTTTTTTATTAGAATAATGAGTAGGGTTAGGGTATGATAGTGATTAAGATTGATGATGATCCGTGAATTAATGCAATAATGATGATGATTAATATGTTTATGATTCTATGTGGTGAGGTGTTAGATAATGATGATGAAGAGTATCACGATGATACTGTGGAGACAAAAACAATGATCGTATGGGTTCTCCTAATCATGTTCGTATCTATTATTTGGCTACAGCATGTGTTCGTTTTGATCGAATAAAGCAGGAACCAAGTCTGATTTATGTTAGACAATATTTAGTTAAAAGGGCTGATTATAAGGATTACAAAAATTGCTGGGCTGCTGTGACCCATCAAGCATAGAACTAGGCTTTGATATTGGGCTGCCATGTTTGGAATTGGGCCGAGATCCATTTTATCTAGTTGGGCCGAGACCCAGTTTGTGTTGCTGTGAAAAACGTATGACATGATGATGTTGATCATTAATGATTGATGATGTATATCAACGAATAATTTTTGGTGTCTTTGAAAAAGAAGAATGAAACAGAATTTGTGGTTAAGTAAATTTAAGCTAGGATACAAATCAGAAAAGTATTAGTCAGAGGAGTGGTTATGGGAGGTGTTGGGTTAGCGGGAGGTCGCGGGTTCGAGACTGGTCTGGAGCATTTTTTTCGGAAAGCCTATTTAAAAACCCTTAAGGTAGTACCTTACTTATTACTATTATTATTAATATTATTATTATTATTATTATTATTATTATTATTATTATTATTATTATTATTATTATTATTATTATTATTATTATTATTATTATTATTATTATTAATAACACAAGTATTATTAGATTATCATTCATTAATATTATTATGATTATAATTACAATTATGGTTATTAATATTAATATTGCTAATATTATTATTACCATCCTTAAAAATATGATTTCTATCATTTATAAAAGTATGATTAGTAGTATCATTAGGATTAAACCTATTATCATTAATATTAAAATTTATTATTATAGTTATTAGTATTTTTAGTATTATCATAAAAGATACAAAATTTTTATTTATTATTAGCAATATTATTTTATCAAATAAATAACTATATAAGAATATATTTAATACATATCACATAACAACATTAATATTTTTTATAATAAATAATAATTATTTACCTAAAGTATATCAAATAAATATAGCTAATTTAGTTATTAATGAAACATACAAGTTACTAAAATAACAATTACTAATAACACATAAACTTGTTCGGTTACGATTTTATGTTTTAATATATATAATTGATATAGGTTCGTGAATCCGAGGCCAATCCTACACTTGTTCAATGTCTTCATATGTATTTTTACTGCAAAATACAGTATTGTGAGTTTCATTTGCCTTTTTACCCTTTATATTTTTGGGCTGAGAATACATGCGTAATTTT
Source organism: Rutidosis leptorrhynchoides (assembly GCF_046630445.1). NCBI lineage: Eukaryota > Viridiplantae > Streptophyta > Magnoliopsida > Asterales > Asteraceae > Rutidosis > Rutidosis leptorrhynchoides. The sequence goes on from NC_092333.1 coordinate 850,285, forward strand.
TATAACTGTTTTACGAAATAGACACAAGTAATTGAAACTACATTATATGGGTGAATGATCGAAGCCGAATATGCCCCTTTTGCTTGGTAGCCTAAGAATTAGTAAACCGATCTACTAATTGACGCGAATCCTAAAGATAGATCTATTGGGCCTAACGAACCCCATCCAAAGTACCGGATGCTTTAGTACTTCGAATTCGTTTTTATCATGTCCGAAGGATTTCCCGGAATGATAGGGGATATTCTTATATGCATCTTGTTAATGTCGGTTACCATGTGTTCACCATATGAATGATTTTTTTATCTCTATGCATGAGACGTATATTTATAAGAACTGGAAATGAAATACTTGTGGTCTATTAAAATGATGAAAATGAATGATTATGATAAACTAATGAACTCACCAACCTTTTGGTTGACACTTTAAAGCATGTTTATTCTCAGGATTAAAAGAAATCTTCCGCTGTGAGTTTGCTCATTTTCAATATATTACTTGGAGTCTTTCATGACATATTTCAAAAGATGTTGCATTCGAGTCGTTGATTTCATCAAGATTATTATTAAGTCAATTATAGTTTGATATATTATGAAATGGTATGCATGCCGTCAACTTTCAATATAATGAAAGTTTGTCTTTTAAAAAACGAATGCAATGTTTGTAAAATGAATCATATAGAGGTCAAATACCTCGCGATGTAACCAATTGTAATGTATTCGTCCAGATGGATTAGGACGGGGCATCACAGGTGGTATTAGAGCGGTGGTCTTAGCGAACCAAGTCTTGCATTAATGTGTCTAACTGATAGTTGTTTAGATGCATTAGTGAGTCTGGACTTCGACCGTGTCTGCATGTCAAAAGTTTTGCTTATCATTTCTAGTCGGAAATCATCTGCTTATCATCCTTAGAAAATTACATGCTTATCATTCTTAGTCTAGACATGTCTTACTGCCTCTATTGCATAGACAGTGTATAGATAAATTCATATCTTAGCGTATCTGTTATTATTACCTTTGCCTGACAGTTTCTGTAGATTCCTCCGTAACTTAGGGGATTTTAGTATTATATATGCATATGTAAATTATGTATTGCAGGGTACTAATCTACATCCTATAATCTATTTCTTATCGAAAATCCTTCATCTGATCGTACGAGATGAATCCCTCGACCAGTTCGAGTCCCTCAGATTTCGATAGCTATTCCGATAGTTATTTCGACAACTATTCCGACATGGATGTTCACCTAAGCTTCGGAAGCAGCGTCACCAGAATGAATCAACCAATCAGCCATCCTTAATTCATCTGATGGGTTCGTAGTCTATTTAATCATTGGAGACAAGAAGAAGGTAATCCCTTCCACCAACCAAATTCACCTTTTGGCGAAAAACCTGATGCACTAATCGGCGAACCAGTCCGAAACACGATTTTCACCTCATTTCCCGAATATCTCACCATGATTATATAATCTCACAAATTCTAAACCTTATTCACCTGCTCGTTCCGACTGTGGCAACCCGACAAAATCGTCATTGACGGCGCCGCTAACTTAGGTCCTGTTACATGGTCGTAGTCCCTATATGAGACTCGTTTGACCAAAATTATGTCGCATTCATTTGAAAAGTACAAGACTTGCAAAGTTTAGTTTACCAAACGGTTCGACAACAAGTTTAAGTTTGCAAAAGTTATAAAGCATAAATGAAATAAACTTGTGACATAATTAGTTGAAAATCACAGTTGCTATGAATAGCGTAAGTATGTAAACAAAAGTTTGAATCCAAAGGTACTATCACTAGCGTATGTATGTATGTATGCTTGACCCCAAGCAAGAAATCAGAGTGTATGCATGTATGCTTGACTCCAAGAAAGTATGAGTGTACGCAGAAGCATGTATCAAATATCCAAGTATGAACCTGAGAAACATATAGAAAACTGTCAACGAAAAACGTTGGTGAAATCATAGGTGTTTTAGTAAACGTTGTATTTGAACCACATTATTTAATATAAGATGATTATCAAAATCATTTGCATTCCAAAGTTGTTGTTTGTAACTCGGGCACCCAATTATCAAACTTAACTGTTTTGTACCCTGTTACGTAGTGTTAGAACATACACTATACTCAAAAATATATTTCATCCGCTAACGGTAGCGAACCGTCCGAATGAGGCTCTTCAAGCCCATGTGATCACATAATATAAGTTCTCGTTTACACCCTACAAGTGTAACTAATGATAATTGAATTGAGGATTTTTGTTCATACCCGTACGTGGAATGTTCGTTTTCGTACTTGTGTTCAAAGTGTAAAAGTATGATACGTATATGTTTCTCATCCCATAGTTTAAAGCATAAAAGTTGTTTGAAAGATGGGACTATGATCTCACCTCGAGTGCACGAGTATAAAAGTACTTTACAAAGTAAACGTGTGCATGAAAGTTGTTTAGCCTTGACCTAATCAAGTAAGTTATATCAATTAACCGGTTACGAAACAAGGTCGGGCGAAATGTGTTCAATTAGTCCTATGGCTCGTTACGACTCGATTAGTATAGCATGTGAATCACGTTGTCAAGTTTCATGCAAGAATCAAGTATAAAATACGATTAAAACGATTGCATAAGTGTTTGGTCAAGTTTGACTAAAAGTCAAACTTGGTCAAAGTCAAAGTCAACGGGATCGGGTCGGGTATCCGACAATTTTTCCATGATGAGAAAGTATATATAAACATGTTTGCCAAGTTTCATGTTAATCGGAGTTACGAGTAAGCGGGGGTGAAAGCGTGAAAATCAAAAGAAATTGGGACAGGCCCAAATGGCGCGCCGCTCCAATTTTGGCGCGCCGCTCCATTTAACTGATCTGGAAGTCTAGCAATTTTCACACTCAAGCACGAATCCAACTTCAAATACACATAAATCATAAACCGTAAACATCTAAAACAAGTATCTTATATCGTTGGAAAGGTATTTTGATAAGGAATATAACTAACCACTTTTCATCAAGCAAAAACATAATTTACAATAGCCGAAAACTCGTCAAGTGATCATTAAATGTTCAAAATCATCGTTTCAAGTTTACAAAATGCGTTTCTTGACTCGGGAATCCAATTCATACATATGATATGTCGTTTTGAAGGTAATGAAACATACATTACAACTAAACACTTACTAACAACATTTCCTAGCATTCAACGCATTAAAAGTTCGTTTTAAGTCTATCAAACCCTAACCAAAATTCACAAAAATCAATAATCATGTGTTTGAAGTTTTCTTAATCAACATACGCATCAAAACGAAGCTAGTGATACTAGTAACACAATTAAAACAACTTTAACAATTTAACAAAATTATCTCATCCAAAATCAAGGATTAAGCACACCCATTTCAAATGTTCAAACTAGTTACTCAAGACAACGAATCGAGCAAACAAAACATATATTCATGTTATACACGAGCCATAGACACTAACTAACACCATTTCAAGTCAAAAACACGAATTTAGAGAAATCTAGAATTTTAGAAATGTTACCCAAACGAGATGAAATCGGTACCAAAATGTAGAGGATGAAGAGAGGATCACGAAAATGTAATTTGTTTTGATGTTTGCTTCTTGATTCGAATTTAGATGATGATTTTGTGAGTTGGGTGTTTGAGTTCATAAAATGGAAGAGAGAAAATGGGGAGGTGGAAGATGGAGTGAATGAGTGGTGGAGAGTGGGGTTTGACTAGTTGACCTAGTCAACTAGTTTGGCCCCTTTGCAACTTTGGTCCCTCAAGTTTGAAAGCGGGTGCGGAAATTAACCAAACGAATATTTTTAAAAACGCTCGAGTAAACGAGTGATGTTATATTTAAATACGGGAATACTATGAACGTTAGTCAACGGAAACTACGAATTTAAACAACAAAAGATATTATTAAAAAAAAAGAGCGTTAAAAATAAATTTAATGGAAAAACGCGGGATGTTACATTACCTACACCTTAAAAGAAATTTCGTCCCGAAATTTAGTTGGAAGTAGTAGTTGTTGTTTCTTCTTCGAAACCTTGCGTTGCAAATTCTACGGATATGTGAAGGTACTTCCTTGGGCATTTCAACGAACTTTGACAGTCGGAATTTTACGTTGGTTTAAAGTTTGGTTTCACGATTTATAGTTTCAACCGGTCCTCCTAGGAAGTGAAGTTTATCGTTGATAGTAAGTTCATCGAAGAGGATAACAAGTTCTTGTTTCGCAAGACACGCCTTTAAGTTTGATACACAGAATGTAGGATGAACGAAATTTGTTTGAGTCGGAAGTTTGAAGCGGTAAGCAACGGGCACAACACGCCCCAAGATTTCAAAAAGACTAAAAATATCGCGGATTTAACTTTCTACGTTTCCGAAACGGACTACACCTTTTCAAGGTGTGACTTTTAACGTTATGCGGTTACCCACATGGAATTCGAAAGGTTTACGTCTAACATTGGCATAGCTCCTTTGGCGACTACGGGCCGTCTCGAGCCTTTCTCGGATTGGAACGATTTTAACAGTTACTCCATGAATGAGTCTAGGTTCGGTGACTTGATTATCATTTACTTGGTTCAACAAAAGGAGAATGACATTTCCGGTCATATAAGATTTCAAAAGGTGTGACGTTAAGACTTGAATGATAACCATCGTTGTAAGAGAATTCGGTTAAAGGTAAATACTTTTCTCAAGTATATTTGAAGTTGATAACGCAAACTCATATTATGGTTTCCAAGGTTTGAATCGTATGTTTGTTTGGTCCGTCGGGTTATGGTTGATGTGCGGTACTCATGTCTAAACGTGGTCCCGAGGCTTTTTGTAAGGTACCCCGAAATTTAGAAGTGAAACGAGGATCTCGATCCGAAACGAAGTATATCTCCTTAAGATATATTTTGAACAAGTTTTTGTTTCTCAAGAATTTTCGCGCCGTGGAAGATTTATCGGTTTTCGAAAATGTTTGCTAGGGCAAGTTTCTTATCGGGTTCTGAAAAACGTTCATTAGGACTATTCACCCTCCAGGCGAATACTAGTATAATGTGAAGAGTCTCTCTCTCCATTGAGAATTTAGAATAAAGATTTCCTTAAACGGAAGTACGAGTGTAAGGCGAGAGAAGTTTCCATCTCGATGTGAGAATATCAAGCATTTTGTAGTTCGTCGATAAAACTGCGCGAAGATGAGATAGTATACACGTGTAACATATGGTTGAAGTCGAAGGAATTTGTCATTCGTTCGGAAGCATAAATATGGTTCGACAATAATTGAAGATGTATCCCTGGTATGGTTGTTATCAGTATTCTCGGGGTTTTCGGATATCCAAACAAGAAAGATGAAGTCATGTACATGGCACATGGTGGTGATTAGGTTGATCGAGTCCAACCACCATCACGTGTCATTAGAACTTTGGTATGACTTACCATAATATAACCACGTTGATCGAGTGTCGTTATATTACGCTAACTCATACCTCCATCCCCACATCACTCCATAGATTCAGGTTCGTGTAATCGTGAAGTTTTAAAATGAACAAAGCTTAGCGACATCACCAACGTGACTCGTATTTAATCGAAAGAATTAGTGCAACTCTGAAGGTGCGTTTCCCGAGGGAAGTGTATAAATGATTTTTCACGTCAATGCGGTTTAAGTCAAACGATAATGTATTTCGATGCGAGAAGTGTAACAAATCATGATAACGAATGGTACACAACCGTAGTGTTAAGTATTGATGATGATACTCACCTGGAGTAGTGATGGTAGTAACACAATATGGTAGATAGTAAGGAACACCGGTGTGACACCGATAGTAAGTTGAAATGGTGGCGAATAACAATCTAGGAGACAGAGTTCCCAAACAAGTATGACTAATGAAGTCGTCGTCATCCTTACGCGTATGAATCTTGAATTTACGTGTGTTACCAGAAAGTGGCAGAATACGGATTCGTATGATGAAAGTTTGGTACCATTAAGAAGTTTGCCTAAGAATGATTCAAGTATATATGCACAAGTAGTCAAGTAAGTGCTATCTGTAGCAAATGCAAGTCAGGATGCAATGATTAACTATCCGGTTGTAGTCTAGATTCACAAATGCGTCCTAACGACTCTGTCAGACACGCTAATGAATATCCTAGTTCCCTACAACCAACGCTCTGATACCATCTGTGGCGACCCGACAAAATCGTCATTGATGGCGCCGCTAACTTAGGTCCCGTTACGTGGTCGTAGTCCCTATATGAGACTCGTTTGACCAAAATTATGTCGCATTCATTTGAAAAGTACAAGACTTGCAAAGTTTAGTTTACCAAACGGTTCGACAACAAGTTTAAGTTTACAAAAGTTATAAAGCATAAATGAAATAAACTTGCGACATAATTAGTTGAAAATCACAGTTGCTATGAATAGCGTAAGTATGTAAACAAAAGTTTGAATCCAAAGGTGCTATCACTAGCGTATGTATGTATGTATGCTTGACCTCAAGCAAGAAATCAGAGTGTATGCATGTATGCTTGACTCCAAGCAAGTATGAGTGTACGCGGAAGCATGTATCAAATAGCCAAGTATGAACCTGAGAAATATATAGAAAACTGTCAACGAAAAACGTTGGTGAAATCATAGGTGTTTTAGTAAACGTTGTATTTGAACCACAAGATTTAATATAAGATGATTATCAAAATCATTTGCATTCCAAAGTTGTTGTTTGTATCGCGGGCACCCAATTATCAAACTTAACTGTTTTGTACCCTGTTACGTAGTGTTAGAACATATACTATACTCAAAAATATATTTCATTCGCTAACGGTAGCGAACCGTCCGAATGAGGCTCGTCAAGCCCATGTGATCACATAATATAAGTTCTCGTTTACAACCTGCAAATGTAACTAATGATAATTGAATTGAGGATTTTTGTTCAAACCCGTACGTGGAATGTTCGTTTTCGTACTTGTGTTCAAAGTGTAAAAGTATGATACGTATATGTTTCTCATCCCATAGTTTAAAGCATAAAAGTTGTTTGAAAGATGGGACTATGATCTCACCTCGAGTGCACGAGTATAAAAGTACTTCACAAAGTAAACGTGTGCATGAAAGTTGTTTAGCCTTGACCTAAACAAGTAAGTTATATCAATTAACTGGTTACGAAACAAGGTCGGGCAAAATGTGTTCAATTAGTCCTATGGCTCGTTACGACTCGATTAGTATAGCATGTGAATCACGTTGTCAAGTTTCATGCAAGAATCAAGTATAAAATACGATTAAAACGATTGCATAAGTGTTTGGTCAAGTTTGACTAAAAGTCAAACTTGGTCAAAGTCAAAGTCAAAGTCAACGGGGTCGGGTCGGGTATCCGACAATTTTCTCATGATGAGAAAGTATATATAAACATGTTTGCCAAGTTTCATGTTAATCGGAGTTACGAGTAAGCGGGGGTGAAAACGTGAAAATCAAAAGAAATTGGGACAGGCCCAAATGGCGCGCCGCTCCAATTTTGGCGCGCCGCTCCATTTAACTGATCTGGAAGTCTGGCAGTTTTCACACTCAAGCACGAATTCAACTTCAAATACACATAAATCATAAACCGTAAACATCTAAAACAAGTATCTTATATCGTTGGAAAGGTCTTTTGATAAGGAATATAACTAACCACTTTTCATCAAGCAAAAACATCATTTACAATAGCCGAAAACTAGTCAAGTGATCATTAAATGTTCAAAATCATCGTTTCAAGTTTACAAAATGCATTTCTTGACTCGGGAATCCAGTTCACACATATGATATGCCGTTTTGAAGGTAATGAAACATACATTACAACTAAACACTTACTAACAACATTTCCTAGCATTCAATGCATCAAAAGTTCGTTTTAAGTCTATCAAACCTTAACCAAAATTCACAAAAATCATTATCATGTGTTTGAAGTTTTCTTAATCAACCTACGCATCAAAACGAAGCTAGTAATACTAGTAACACAATTAAAACATGAACTTTAATAATTTAACAACATTATCTCATCCAAAATCAAGGATTAAGCACACCCATTTCAAATGTTCAAACTAGTTACTCAAGACAACGAATCGAGCAAACAAAACATATATTCATGTTATACACGAGCCATAGACACTAACTAACACCATTTCAAGTCAAAAACACGAATTTAGAGAAATCTAGAGTTTTAGAAATGTTACCCAAACGAGATGAAATTGGTACCAAAATGTAGAGGATGAAGAGAGGATCACGAAAATGTAATTTGTTTTGATGTTTGCTTCTTGATTCGAATTTAGATGATGATTTTGTGAGTTGGGTGTTTGAGTTCATAAAATGGAAGAGAGAAAATGGGGAGGTGGAAGATGGAGTGAATGAGTGGTGGAGAGTGGGGTTTGACTAGTTGACCTAGTCAACTAGTTTGGCCCCTTTGCAACTTTGGTCCCTCAAGTTTGAAAGCGGGTGCGGGAATTAACCAAACGAATATTTTTAAAAACGCTCGAGTAAACGAGTGATGTTATATTTAAATAACGGGAATATTATGAACGTTAGTCAACGGAAACTACGAATTTAAACAACAAAAGATATTATTAAAAAAAAGAGAGCGTTAAAAAAAAATTAACGGAAAAACGCGGGATGTTACACCGACCGACAATCATCCTGGAGTAATGGAAGAAGTCAACGAGCTTCGCGCTCGAGTAATCAATTTGGAAAACATGGTGCAAAATTTACCAGGTTCAGCAACATCACCGGCACCAACAGTACCATCAGTAACAGCACCAGTACCATCAACAATCCATATATCAACATCTCATTCTGTACCTCGAGTATAATCATCGTTCTACGTATCGTTCTACATCATTTATCTTCGTTCGACATGGCGATTATGAAATCTCTAATGTTTTAGAGATTATATATTCTTGTTCTAACGGTAAAACAAATGAGTTTAATATCATATTGACTCATTAAATCCATGGTTACATCTGAAGAAAATATATATGTATATATGTTTTCATAAAGATTGTAATTTAAAATTCTTCTGTACAGACTGTTAATGATGAAAATATTTTAACGGGTAGGTAATACCCAAGAAATATTTAGATTTCACATTAATAAGTTACACTGTACATTCTTCCAATTTGATTCAACAGACATTTACTATCCTATTTACATCCACAGATATACGAATCCGTTCACCACAGAATAACCATTTTCATTCAATTTCATATTTGGATTTTGACTTATCAGAATCCAACAAGTGGCATAATGAAGAAAACATTGGACAAAATAAAATTTATTAGAAACAAACAAATTAACTATGAGAAATTTTGTTAAGAATCCACGCTAACTGTTTCCAGCTGACTGTTCCTAGATAACTAATTACATTTTATTTATCGCAATTTATTTTATCACAATTTAATTCTCGTAATTTTATTTATTGTCATTTAATTTCTGTTATTTATTTTACGCACTTTAAATATCGGGACACGTGTACAAGGTATTGACATATCATATCGACGCATCTATATATATTATTTGGAATAACCATAGACACTCTATATGCAGTAATGCTTGAGTTAGCTATACAGGGTTGAGGTTGATTCTTAAATAATATATATACTTTGAGTTGTGATCGAGTCTGAGACATGTACACGGGTCATGATACGTATTAATTAATTCGAATATTATATATTAAACTATATATGAATTATTGGACTGTTAACTGTGGACTATCGACTGTGAACTAATAACATTGGACAATTAAAATGAATTAAAATATTGATTATAACATATGAAACTAAAAAATTCTTCAAGTTTGCCACTTGATTTCATCTTAAACCTCATTTGTATCTTGACGGTTACAATCTGCGATTCAAACCTTTCGTAATTCTTGAAAACACCTCAATCGATAGGATGAACCAACCGCACTTCATCTACGGAAGAAGAGATTTATGCATATAGTTATGCACCTGAAAACACTCGGAACCTGTGTAAACATTTAACACGTGTCTGTGCTAGCTCCTTTGGCATTATTATTATCGAAAATAACATTGCAACTCTTTTTCAAATTAGCCAATTTTGTCACAGCTTCAGCAAATCAACTTCGACTTCCATTTGAATTAGCCTTATTATAACCTCGATATATAAGTTTGTCTGTCGTCATCATTACCGAAAACCGTTTATATTCCGCCACATTAGTTATATGTATACCCTGTAACATATAATTTCCATACCAATTACCGAGAATCAACAATCAGTATTTTGAATCTCGTAGCATTTCTATATCAATAGTTATATGTATACATATAACAATTATCTCCTAGAATTACGATCTTCAATTCTGAAACTTTGAAAAGCACCCAGCCTACGAATCAATACATTGAACTTTGAAAAAGCTGAATGAAGTAGCAGAAACTGTAGGCAACCGTAAATGACTTTAATCGTTGGAACTTGATGATAAAGAATAGTATGCTGGAAAAGCTCAGAAAATTTAGTACTGAAAAACGGATTGAGCTAACCCTCAAGGAGACCGAGAACAAATACAAGGACCAAACTCTATATTCAAAGAATCCAGGTAATTCTGAATCCAATGAAATCTTCAGCAAATATCTTGCTCCGAAGCCATGTTAAAATCTTGCGAAAAAATTTTCTTCATCAACCTTCGAACTTGGGAAGTCCAAAATATCATCATAAATATCTTCGATATTTCTGAGGATATTTTCATAAATATTCTCGTCCGAAATTATATATCTCTTTGTGCTTCTCGTGTTTCACTATATTGGAAACTTCTATAAAATCTCAGTTTAATTTATGAATGAATTCTGAAGAAATGTAAAGAAATTGATGCATGAATTAGTATAATATAATGACACTTGATCAACGTGATTATATTACAGTAAGTCATGCTGAGTTTCTAATAGGATGTGATGATTCACAGATCATAATGTCATCATGTGCCATGTTATACGACTCTTTTATTCTACTTAACCTCTAAACATATCAAGAAAATATTTTTCTTGATGATTCGGCCTTTTCCAAGGTATTCTGGTAATTTGACAAATCAAGTTTGTGCCATTACAATTTCCTTCTTAGAACATCAACTATGTTCATTCCAAATTTCATATCTACAAATTCTGTACCATTAATCGCTTTACTAGAGGTCGAGAAGATAATAAAAAGGCAAGGAGCTCCAAAATATAAGAGAAAGTATAAAGCCCAATAACAACATGGAGATTACAAACCGTGTATGTCAATGTTTTTCGCAACATAAAGACATGGGAGAATTAAAAATACTATAACCCCAAGGGCGAAGTAGAAGAAAACAAATTCCTCTGGTAGAAGTTGGAAAAGGAGAATGATTGTTGCGATAGTAAGGATAAGGACAAGGATCAGTATTGGATTAAGCATTTTCACAATCTTTTGGATGTATGAATTAAGAAAGAAAGTATAGGAATGGTGAGAATAATGGAACGGAAGAGTTTAATTTATAATGGAAATATCAGATAGAGTAATCGAGGCAAATCACCGTATTTAATTATAGAGATCTTAATTTCCTTACTCGCCGAAGAATCAAATCTTTTAAGATTTCGAAGATTTTCTTTAAATTCCCGGAATTCTGGAAATCAACCATGACTACGTCAAATGTTAAGACGAATCTCTATTTCTTTATTTCAAACTTTTGTGATAGCTTCACTTATACTCTTCGCGTAATCGAATTGTTTTATCCATATTACTCAATGACGATAAAACTCTATTCAGCAACTCATATGTGTCATGAAAACATACTTATTGTCAACCATGACCATTCCAATCAAATTTCAGGACAAAATTTCTTTAGCAGGTAGGTACTGTGATGACCCAGAAATTTCCGACCAAATTTAAACTTAATCTTATATGATTCCGACACGATAAGCAAAGTCTATAATATTGAGTCTCGAAAATTTTGAAAATATATTCATGTAATCAGTTACCCTTTTGACTGTGCTCGACGATTCACAAATCATTGTGTAAGTAAATATGTAAATAAAAATATTAATATAAAAGTGTATATATGATATTTTGATTTAATAAAATAAACTTTAATCAATTAGAATTAAACACATAGAATAATAAACAAATAAGTATTTATATAAATATATACATGATATTATTATGAATCAATATATATAGGATTCTTATTAATAATTATAATTATATAATAATATTTATAAAATGTATAAATAATAAAACATATATTATAATATAAAATATAATATTGATAATTAAATGTATTTGCAAGATAAAAATATATCTGTTATAATATTATTATTATTACTTTTATTATTACTAATATCAAAATTATTATTATTATCATTATCATTATTAAACCTAATCATTTTCATTATTAAAGATTATTATTATAAAAAACTAATATCATTATTATTATTATTTTTATTTTTATTAAAATTATTATTTTTAGTAATTGGATTATTATTAATATAAATATAATTATTAATTATTAATAACAATTATATAAAGATCTCACGTACTATTTTTGGGAATCAATTCATTTGCACATCGTAATCATACAGTAAGCAATTTGCTTTAGGTCGTACAAATTGATTCCAATTGATTCAATAACAAACAAGAGCAGTTATAGTCGATGTTATTTTTTCCTTCTGATAGGATATTGATGTCGAACGAAATCAAGCTACAAAACAAGTTCCATTGGGTCAAATTAGCTGTAGTAATATCTGGTTAACCTTTATATAATCGTCTAATAATACAATTCGAAGAAAAGGAGAGGAAATTGAAAACAGAAAAATTACATTCAAACTTTTAAAGAACATCACTACAACACCATACTTCTTCTTATTCTTCTTTTTTTTGTGATTTCTCAAACGAAACCGCCATCAACAAACATGAACTCTTGCTCGCCTTATCTGTTTCTGTCGGGGAGAGGAACCACACCCTCGATCACCACCTATTTCCTTCTCTCTCTCCTCCTCTCTTACTCTTCTTTTTCGTAACCCGCCATCACTCTCACCACCATGACACCAAAACCAAAAACCCACCATCAAACCCAATTAGTTTATTCTGTGTTAAATGACCTAAACTTCAAAAGAAGAACCCCTTATTGTCTCGGTTGTGGAGGCTATAACACCACCATCGCCACCCTTGTTGTAACCTACTCCTTCTATGTTGTTGTTTCCATCAAAGAACCACACCACCACAAACCTTGTTAGAATTATGTTCCTGTTCGAAAAGCACCAAACAAACCAACTGCACCTGCATTTTTTTTTGTTTTGACTCTGTTAAGAGTGAGAAGAGATTGAACGAACGAATGAATATTATATGCATATATTTGTCTTTCGGTTGCCTTTTTGCTCGAACCCCACACCCCACCAAAAACTACTTGCTTTATATAATATATAATGCTTTTCGAAACCAGCTGTATTACTCAAGGTATTACGTTTTGGCCAATAATTAAAGTAGATTCAAGTATTACTTCTTTTGGTCAAATCACGAAACCCCACCATAAAGTGATCCACTTACATTGTCGAGTACTTCTTTTGTCTTGAAAAGCATAACGTAAATTGAAAGACAATAGAATAAGTTAAGTTGTGCTCCCTATTTTCTCAATATTCTAACCTATGGTGGACATGGGAAGAGTGATCTATTTATTAATTATTATATATATGTTCGGTGATTAGAAGAAAAAGAAAAAGGTAGGGCATGAGGGGAGAATTACAGCATCATGTGGCCGACAGTATGAATCACCATTTTTTTTATCGATCGAATCATAAAATAGCAAAAGAAATCGGATGCTTTAGTTATCTAGCAAAATTGAGACGTGTTTCTCTAAGGGACTATGTAATGGGTATTTTTTTGATTAGAATAATGAGTAGGGTTAGGGTATGATAGTGATTAAGATTGATGATGATTCGTGAATTAATGCAATAATGATGATGATTGATATGTTTATGATTCTATGTGGTGAAGTGTTAGATAATGATGATGAAGAGTATCACGATGATACTGTGGAGACAAAAACAATGATCGTATGGGTTCTCCTAATCATGTTCGTATCTATTATTTGGCTGCAGCATGTGTTGGTTTTGATCGAATAAAGCAGGAACCAAGTCTGATTTATGTTAGACAATATTTAGTTAAAAGGGCTGATTATAAGGATTACAAAAATTGTTGGGCTGCTGTGACCCATCAAGCATAGAACTAGGCTTTGATATTGGGCTGCCATGTTTGAAATTGGGCCGAGATCCATCTTATCTAGTTGGGCCGAGACCCAGTTTGTGTTGCTATGAAAAAAGTGTGACATGATCAGTGGCGAAGGTTACAAGGGACAGGGGTGGGCTCCAGCCACCCCAAAAAATTTTGTACCAACTAGCAATTAATTTCTTTTTAGGGACTATATATGACAAGTTTGAAATCTAGCCCCCCATTAGTTAGTAACGAGGCATTCAATTAAAGTTTTCATAAAATTAAAATAAAAGAACCCTACACTGACTATTGGTTTCTCTTGCGTTCTCGATTACCGTGCAAATCACTTGAATAATGTCTACAGGTTAGTCTCTTTTATTCTTCTGTTAATGATTAATGATATAATTTAATTTAAATTTATCGTCATCTATTTGTTACTACTCGTATTATAGTATTATTATTTATTATTATAAATTATTATATTATATTATATTACTAAATTCATCTTCATTTGTTATTATTAGCCATTTGCTCATCTAAATTATATTCTCAGTTTCTCAATTCAATAGTAATATTTTCATTTTTGAATCTTTTAAATTGATAGTCTACTTTTAAAAATAAATAAAATAATGAGGTAAAAAAAATTTATTAAACTGTGTGCCTAATGTTTGTGGACTATTAAATTGGAATGAATGGAGTAACAATCAACAACGATGATGATGAGTGTTGTTATTTTTTTATTATTATAATTATTATTATTATATTATTATTGAACTTTACGTCAGTCCCTTTGTTGCTCGAATTTCAGTGTATTTTTGGGTATTTTGGAGTTCTCAGGGTTCTCACATAAAAAAGTTCTCATTTGATCCCTATACTATATATAAATATATATATATATATATATATATATATATATATATATATATATATATATATATATATATATATATATATATATATATATATATATATAAGTGATCGCACATTTTGTAAAAAAATTTCGCCTCCCCAATGTCAATCGTCAAGCTTCGCCACTGGACATGATGATGTTGATCATTAATGATTGATGATGTATATCAACGAATAATTTTTGGTGTCTTTGAAGAAGAAGAATGAAACAGAATTCGTGGTTAAGTAAATTTAAGCTAGGATACAAATCAGAAAAGTATTAGTCAAAGGAGTGGTTATGGGAGGTGTTGGGTTAGCGGGAGGTCGCGGGTTCGAGACTGGTCTGGAGCATTTTTTTTTTTTTGGGAGAGCCTATTTAAAAACCCTTAAGGTAGTACCTTACTTATTACTATTATTATTATTATTATTATTATTATTATTATTATTATTATTATTATTATTGTTATTATTATTATTATTATTGTTATTAATAACACAAGTATTATTAGATTATAATTCATTAATATTATTATGATTATAATTACAATTATGGTTATTAATATTAATATTGCTAATATTATTATTACCATCCTTAAAAATATGATTTCTATCATTTATAAAAGTATGATTAGTAGTATCATTAGGATTAAAACTATTATCATTAATATTAAAAATTATTATTATAGTTATTAGTATTTTTAGTATTATCATAAAAGATACAAAATTTTTATTTATTATTAGCAATATTATTTTATCAAATAAATAACTATATAAGAATATATTTAATACATATCACATAACAACATTAATATTTTTTATAATAAATAATAATTATTTACCTAAAGTATATCAAATAAATATAGCTAATTTAGTTATTAATGAAACATACAAGTTACTAAAATAACAATTACTAATAATACATAAACTTGTTCGATTACGATTTTATGTTTTAATATATATAATTGATATAGGTTCGTGAATCCGAGGCCAACCCTACACTTGTTCAATGTCGTCATATGTATTTTTACTACAAAATACAGTATTGTGAGTTTCATTTGCCTTTTTACCCTTTATATTTTTGGGCTGAGAATACATGCGCAATTTTTATAACTGTTTTACGAAATAGACACAAGTAATTGAAACTACATTATATTGGTGAATGATCGAAGCCGAATATGCCCCTTTTGCTTGGTAGCCTAAGAATTAGTAAACCGATCTACTAATTGAAGCGAATCCTAAAGATAGATCTATTGGGCCTAACGAACCCCATCCAAAGTACCGGGTACTTTAGTACTTCAAATTCGTTTTTATCATGTCCGAAGGATTTCCCGGAATGATAGGGGATATTCTTATATGCATCCTGTTAATGTCGGTTATCAGGTGTTCACCATATGAATGATTTTTTTGTCTCTATGCATGGGGCGTATATTTATGAGAACTGGAAATGAAATTCTTGTGGTCTATTAAAATGATGAAAATGAATGATTATGATAAACTAATGAACTCACCAACCTTTTGGTTGACACTTTAAAGCATGTTTATTCTCAGGATTGAAAGAAATCTTCCGCTGTGCGTTTGCTCATTTTCAAGATATTACTTGGAGTCTTTCATGATATATTTCAAAAGACGTTGCATTCGAGTCGTTGAGTTCATCAAGATTATTATTAAGTCAATTATAGTTGGATATATTATGAAATGGTATGCATGCCGTCAACTTTCAATGTAATGAAAGTTTGTCTTTTAAAAAACGAATGCAATGTTTGTAAAATGTATCATATAGAGGTCAAGTACCTCGCGATGTAACCAATTGTAATGTATTCGTCTAGATGAATTAGGACGGGGCATCACAGGGATTCCCCAAAAGTCACCTAAAATCGCCCCAAAGCTGCTGGAATTCGTCTGGATAAAAGTCTTGAAAAGTTAGGGTTTAATTTCCCTATTTATAGCCCCAAAAACAGACCCAGTGTCGACCCACGCCGCGGCCTGGCAAGTTGCGCCGCGGCTTAACTCTTGCCACAACTCCAATTCTTTACCAAATGCTCGACCTTCAAAACTAGTTTTAACCCGCGTCGCGGCTTAACTCGTGCACATAATTTTCTCCAATCTTTTATAATACTCGCTCGAAATCAACATTATACATCAAATTAAGGCAACGAAGATAGGATAACATAAATTATACCTCAAAATGATCTAACAATCGTACAAAAAATCTTCTCGACTCTCGAATCCCAAATCTCTTAAATGTCTTCCAAAATACTCCAATTCGTATCCAAACGGACCCAATAATGATCGATATTGCGAGAGAAATCATAGATGAAATGCGCAATATCGGTCCTATTAGCGAATCCTACTTGACTCGGTCAAGACTCACTAATGCAACCTAATTCCCTACAAACAATGCTCTGATACCAAATGTGACGCCCCGTACAAAATCAACATGTACGGATCATCCACAACAGGATCTTTACACGGTTACAACACTATATGCTGTTTAAAAACAAGTTTTGCATTCATGAAAAGATAACGTCTAATGATTTACAAAAGATAACGTGTTTTTACGAACAGAAAGCATTAACATAAGTACGTGACACAAGGTCATTACAAAACCATTATTCAAAAATAACATAAGTTGCGAATGCAAAGTAAAAGTTCCATGCTTGAGACATCTCTAAACAATGCAGCGGAAGTCTAACACAGCGAGTCTTTAACAGCAAGTCTATACACCAAGACTATAACAGCAAGTCTAACAGCGGAAGCAACAGCGTCTAAGCACCTGAGAAATACATGCTTAAAAGTCAACATGAATGTTGGTGAGCTATAGTTTGTTTGTAATCAGTAATGTAATGTAGACCACGAGATTTCAGTGCTTCAACCAGCATTTCAAATCAGTATATCAAATCAGTAGTATATAGTATATGCTTATCCGTGGGCACATGGTAACTAACTTAATGTAAAATAATATATCACCCCCTAAAAGTACACCTGGCGAGTGTATATGTTCTCGAAGTATTAAACACCCATTAAATGCTAGCGCAACTAGCCCGAGTGGGGATGTCAAACCCTATGGATCCATATCTAAGATTCGCGTCTACCGATTCAAAAACCAATAGTTAAACGTTACCGTGCTAAGGAAAAAGTTTATGCCGTTATATAACCCACACATATATAAAGTTTAAGTACTCGTGTGAAGTAAGTAAAACATAAAAAGCGCATGTATTCTCAGTCCCAAAAATAGTAAAGTAGAAAGGGAGCTATAACTCACAGTGATAAATGCGGTAAAAGTCGATATGAAAAGTATGCAAGTAGTAAGTAGGTCCGAAAGGTCCTCAACCTAAGTCAAAGGTTACTAAGTTAGTCTATTGTCCCCAAAAGGTTCTAAAGTAAATAAATTAAGTCTTAAGTATCATCATCATCATCGTCATCATTCGTAAAGGATAAAGTAAGTTTTCAACAAGAATAGAGATCGAAACAAAAGGCTGACTTCGGATAGCTGCTACGACCTCTATACAAACCGAAAAGATGTGTGGTCAGTGGCCAAGGCTCCGTATGTGAGTCCCCATACCGCTGTCCAATTTTAAGATCCTAACTAGATGTCGTTTGACCGTGGCGACGGTTCAAGTGCGAGTAGGTCAGAATTTTCAGCACGTCGTTACAAAGGCATAGTGCTTTTCGGAAGGCTATAAATCCTAAACCGTATATCGAATTTAGGCGAGTCTTAAACAAAAAGTCATCTACTCGAAACGAATTATCTGAAAATCAACTTTCCAGAAGTCCCAGGTGTCTGATCAGACACCGAAAAACAGTAAACAATTGCTCCGGTGGGTTTCTTGGTGTTTGATGCTCATCACGGTTCTCATCCTTGATGCGTGTAAGCTTCAAGTGTACAACTCTTTGATATTTTAGCATCACTTTGACCAAGTTTCAACCATCAACACACCATGTCAAGACTAAGGAGTAATACAACTCACTTAAGAGTTTTAGATGGATGATGAACCAAGGTTACATCATGTTCTTAATCTCAACACAAATACAAATTCTATTCACAAGTAAAGCTACAAACTTTGATTCAATCAAACAAGCAAGATCATAAATTTGATTCAACAAAGTAATGGAACCCTAAGCTAGAGAGTTTGGATCCCTTAACAAAAATTATGAGATTTCAATGCTAGAAAGCTTGAATCTTTTATGTTCTTGAAGATCTTTAAAGCAACAAGCTAGATCTTCAAGTTTCATGAAGACTATAAACAAAAGTTTTGATCTTTTAGCAAAAACAAAGTGATCTTAAGCTATAAAACTTAGATCCATCAAAGTAATGAAGATTCAAAGCTAGAAAGCTTGAATCTTTTATGTTCTTGAAGATCTTTAAAGCAAAAGGCTAGATTTTCATGTTTCATGAAGATCATAAACACAAGTTTTGATCTTTTTAACAAAATAAAGAGATCATAAGCTAGAAAACTTAGATTCAACAAAAATAATGAAGATTCAAAGCTAGAAAGCTTGAATCTTTTATGTTCTTGAAGGATTCAAATCAAAGTTTGAATCTACAAGATATAACAAGATCAAAAAGCTAGAAAGCTTGATCTTAGATGATGATGATGTCATTTTTATGAAGAGAAAAAGAAGAAAAAGAAAACTTAAAACTTACAATTTTTAGTGTGAGAAAGACTAGAGAGAAAATTAGAGAGTAAGTGTGTGTACAATGAGATCAAGTGTGAAATGGATGAAATAAGCTTGGTATTTATAGTGTGGCAGTGGTGCTTGTGGCCGTAGCTTTTGGGGGACAAGGGAGGGGACAACTTTTGCTTTTTGCATGGTGGTGGTCTAAAGGTGGTGCTTATTGTTGGGATCCCATGCAACATATGTAGAAATGGTTAACAAAAATGCTAGTATGTTGGCTCATCTTAATGGATTTTTGTCCTACATCTTAATGGGTCATAATCCATTTAAAATTGGGCTAACTTAAAAGTCCATTAGCTAGAGTAGGGTGGGCTTAAGTCCTATAAGGTAGAAAGTCCAACAAGACTAACTAGTGTGCATTAGTAAATTACTAAGCGTAATTAAGCAACCAATAAGCCAAGTAATTGTCATTAGAAAATAACAATTAGTATTACGTAGTCATAATATTCTAATTATGAAAAAAGTTAAATGTGTGCCAAAATACATAACTCGTTTTAAACGTCAAGTGACACTAACGGTCATAAAAGCATTCGAGGACCAAGTTAAGTAACTAAGTACTTAATAACACGTTGTAAGATATTAACGAAAGTAATTATCATGAAATAAGATCCCAGAGCATAAAATAGCTCAGTACGCACATATACGCAGTTTCGTGAAAATATAGAGCACAAAAATATAAGTCAAAAAAGTCGGGTCGTTACATTAATGAGGATAATAAACTTGCGCTTTGCTGCTGGGTAGTTTTACTAGGTTAACAGTCGATTAATTGAACATTAAAAAAAATGGTTAATGATCGGTTAATGAAACATTTAATAAAAATAAAGAAATGAAAAAGGAGAGGGAAATAAAAGCGTGCTTCGTTGTGAGGCGGTTTTAGTCGGTTAAATGAACATGTAGAAAAAAACGGTTAACGATCAGTTAACTGAACGTTAAAAATAGAGGAATGAAGAAGGAAAGTGGAAAAAAGTGTTAAAAAATAATTAAAATATATTTTTTTAAGTCGAATTTACCAACTATCCTTAAAGTTGAGGGTAATTATGAAGATGCTATGATGAACAGTAATTGCCATTTCACTTTTAGTAATTACCATTGCAGGCTTTCCTCAATGGTATCCCCCACACCTTGTGTGTGGGGCTTGGGGTTTAGGTCATGGGTTCGAGCCTCGCTCTACGATCTTATTAATTAATCTACTTGAAGGATGGAGTTCCAGATTGACCCCAGGGGGTTTTCTCTCATATACATTCAGGATTCAAACCCAGTGTGCTTGCCCCTCGGGATGGTTTAAGGATCGAGTTCTTGCAATATGATTCGGGTTTCCTCCCGAAAGCGCGCTCGTGTGTGACAAATGAGAGTTTTTGATACCGACTACTTGCTTTTCAAATATATATATATATATATATATATATATATATATATATATATATATATATATATATATATATTGTAGAATCAGGGGGGAAGTAACCAATCGGGGGGAAGCGGGGGGAAGCAAATTTTTTTTTTCATTTTTTGAAAAAACTTTGTTCACGAACATTATAGATCGGATGAAAATATGAATATTTAATAAAGACACTTTGTGATAAATGTTTTTATTTTGGCGGAAAATGTAGTGACCCGAACTTTTCCATGTTTATATATATATTAAATGAAATTGTTATTTACATGACTAAGTGTTTTCAACATGTTAAGCAATCAAACTTGTAAAGACTTGATTAATTGAAATAGGTTTCATATAGACAATTGACCACCCAAGTTGACTGGTGATTCACGAACGTTAAAACTTGTAATAACTATACGATGACATATATATGATTATATATATAGTTAACATGATTTTATTATAAGTATGTATCTCATTAGGTATTTTAACAATGAGTTATATACATAAAAATGAGACTATTAATTTAAGAAACTCGAAAACGATATATATATAACGATTATCGTTATAACAACGTCTTACTAGGTACATATGAATCATATTAAGATATTGATACACTTGGTTAATTATGTTAAATGATAAGTAAATATATTATTAAGTGTATTAACAATGAAATACATATGTAAAAATAAGACTACTAACTTAATGATTTCGAAACGAGACATATATGTAACGATTATCGTTTTAACGACATTTAACTGTATATACATCATACTAAGATATATTATATATCATAATATTATGATAATATAACAATTTAACATCTCATTTGTTATAATAAACAATGGGTTAACAACATTCAACAAGATCGTTAACCTAAAGGTTTCAAAACAACATTTACATGTAACGACTAACGATGACTTAACGACTCAGTTAAAATGTATATACATGTAGTGTTTTAATATGTATTCATACACTTTTGAAAGACTTCAAGACACTTATCAAAATACTTCTACTTAACAAAAATGCTTACAATTACATCCTCGTTCAGTTTCATCAACAATTCTACTCGTATGCACCCGTATTCGTACTCGTACAATACACAGCTTTTAGATGTATGTACTATTGGTATATACACTCCAATGATCAGCTCTTAGTAGCCCATGTGAGTCACCTAACATGTGAGATCCATCATTTGGCAACTAGCATGAAATATCTCATAAAATTACAAAAATATGAGTAATCATTCATGACTTATTTACATGAAAACAAAATTACATATCCTTTATATCTAATCCATACACCAACGACCAAAAACACCCACAAACACTTTCATTCTTCAATTTTCTTCATCTAATTGATCTCTCTCAAGTTCTATCTTCAAGTTCTAAGTGTTCTTCATAAATTCCAAAAGTTCTAGTTTCATAAAATCAAGAACACTTCCAAGATTGCAAGTTTACTTCCAAGTTTTCTAAATTCATTCCAAGTAATCATCCAAGATCAAGAAACCTTTGTTACTTACAGTAGGTTATCTTTCTAATACAAGGTAATAATGATATTCAAGCTTTAATTCGATTTCTATAACTATAACAATCTTATTTCGAGTGGAAATCTTACTTGAAATTGTTTTCGTGTCATGATTCTGCTTCAAGAACTTTCAAGCCATCCAAGGATCCTTTGAAGCTAGATCTATTTTTATCATTTCCAGTAGATTTATCCAAGGAACTTGAGGTAGTAATGATGTTCATAACATCATTCGATTCATACATATAAAGCTATCTTATTCGAAGGTTTAAACTTGTAATCACTAGAACATAGTTTAGTTAATTCTAAACTTGTTCGCAAATAAAAGTTAATCCTTCTAAATTGACTTTTAAAATCAACTAAACACATGTTCTATATCTATATGATATGCTAACTTAATGATTTAAAACCTGAAAACACGAAAAACACCGTAAAACCGGATTTACACCGTCGTAGTAACACCGCGGGCTGTTTTGGGTTAGTTAATTAAAAACTATGATAAACTTTGATTTAGAAGTTGTTATTTTGAGAAAATGATTTTTATTATGAACATGAAACTATATCCAAAAATAATGGTTAAACTCAAAGTGGAAGTATGTTTTCTAAAATGGTCATCTAGACGTCGTTCTTTCGACTGATATGACTACCTTTAAAAAAACGACTTGTAACTTATTTTTTTCACTATAAACCTATACTTTTTCGGTTTAGATTCATAAAATAGAGTTCAACATGAAACCATAGCAATTTGATTCACTCAAAACGGATTTAAAATGAAGAAGTTATGGGTAAAACAAGATTGGATAATTTTTCTCATTTTAGCTACGTGAAAATTGGTAACAAATCTATTCCAACCATAACTTAATCAACTTGTATTGTATATTATGTAATCTTGAGATACCATAGACACGTATACAATGTTTCGACCTATCATGTCGACACATCTATATATATTTCGGAACAACCATAGACGCTCTATATGTGAATGTTGGAGTTAGCTATACAGGGTTGAGGTTGATTCCAAAATATATATAGTTTGAGTTGTGATCAATACTGAGATACGTATACACTGGGTCGTGGATTGATTCAAGATAATATTTATCGATTTATTTCTGTACATCTAACTGTGGACAACTAGTTATAGGTTACTAACGAGGACAGCTGACTTAATAAACTTAAAACATCAAAATATATTAAAAGTGTTGTAAATATATTTTGAACATACTTTGATATATATGTATATATTGTTATAGGTTCGTGAATCAACCAGTGGCCAAGTCTTACTTCCCGACGAAGTAAAAATCTGTGAAAGTGAGTTTCATTATTCCCTTTTTAAATGCTTTCGCAATATATATTTTTGGGACTGAGAATACATGCGCTGCTTTATAAATGTTTGACGAAATAGACACAAGTACTTAAAACTACATTCTATGGTTGAATTATTAAACCGAATATGCCCCTTTTTAGTCTGGTAATCTAAGAATTAGGGAACAGACACCCTAATTGACGCGAATCCTAAAGATAGATCTATCGGGCCCAACAAGCCCCATCCAAAGTACCGGATGCTTTAGTACTTCGAAATTTATATCATATCCGAAGGGTGTCCCGGAATGATGGGGATATTCTTATATATGCATCGTGTTAATGTCGGTTACCATGTGTTCACCATATGAATGATTTTTATCTCTATGTATGGGATGTGTATTGAAATATGAAATCTTGTGGTCTATTGTTACGATTTGATATATATAGGTTAAACCTATAACTCACCAACATTTTTGTTGACGTTTAAAGCATGTTTATTCTCAGGTGAATACTAAGAGCTTCCGCTGTTGCATACTAAAATAAGGACAAGATTTGGAGTCCATGTTTGTATGATATTGTGTAAAAACTGCATTCAAGAAACTGATTTCGATGTAACATATTTGTATTGTAAACCATTATGTAATGGTCGTGTGTAAACAGGATATTTTAGATTATCATTATTTGATAATCTACGTAAAGCTTTTTAAACCTTTATTTATGAAATAAAGGTTATGGTTTGTTTTAAAAATGAATGCAGTCTTTGAAAAATGTCTCATATAGAGGTCAAAACCTCGCAACGAAATCAATTAATATGGAACGTTTTTAATCAATAAGAACGGGACATTTCAGTTGGTATCCGAGCGTTGGTCTTAGAGAACCAGAAAATTTGCATTAGTGTGTCTTATCGAGTTTGTTAGGATGCATTAGTGAGTCTGGACTTCAACCGTGTTTTCTTTAAAAATGATTGCTTAACATTTTTGTTGGAAACTATATATTATTAACATGTATATATTATGTGATATATTAATCTCTTAACATGTTTGATATTGTGTGATAGATGTCTACCTCTAGCACAAATCCCATTGACTCACCTAATAATAACGAAGAGTCGAATATATATTGGACTGATTCACAAGTTCCCGAAGAGGAACCGGAAGAAGAATCAGAACCGGAAGAGGAGGAACCGGAGGAGGAAATAGAACCGGTGGGGGAAATAATAAAACGGTTAAGTAAAAGAAAATCCTCAACCAACTGACCAAGGTTAATTATGGTCAATGGTGTTTCCGCCAAGGAAGCAAAATATTAGGAGGATTACCAATTCTCCGATGAATCGGATTCCTACGAGAATTCCGATGATGTTGTAGAAATTACCCCAACTGAATTTAAAAAAGAAAAAGAAAATAATAAGGGAAAGGGCATAAAAATAGAGAAATCTAATTCCAACCCCGATGAACTTTATATGTATCGTCAACCCCCGAAGTCCTTAAGTTGTAACAATGACCCGGGAGCCTCTAAACCACCAGGTTTTTCTAAACCGTTGTGGAAAACGACAGCTAGTATTAGAGGAACATCATATATCCCTAGAAACTTGGCAAAACGAACCAAAACCAAAGAAGAAGAAACGAGCGAGTCGGAATAAGATAGTTGTATTCGTGTGGTGTAATATATGTAATATAGTGTGCTTATGCTTTATGATATATGTAAAAATTGCTTTTATTAATAAGTATTTTTTTATGAATCTAACTCTTGTCTATTTTACAGTAAAAACACAAAATGGATAGACAACCCAATATTTTAAGAGACCTACCCGGAGACATGATTGATGAAATCTTGTCTAGAGTCGGTCAGAATTCCTCGGCACAACTATTTAAGGCGAGATCAGTTTGTAAGACATTCGAAGAACGTTCTAAGAATGTCTTGGTTTATAAGAGACTTTCGTTTGAAAGATGGGGGATATCACATTGGGAAACCCATAAGTTACGATGTGTTTACTTTGACGCATATATTGCGGGGAACCCAAATGCTATTTTACGCAACGGGTTAAGAAATTATTTTGACTCAATGTATCCGAATATAGGACTTCATGATTTAGAAAAAACGGCTAACATGCAACATAAAGAAGCATGCTATGCTTACGGGTTAGTAATGTTCGCTTCTCACCAAAGTGAGAAAAAGAACATCGGGCTACAGCTATTAAACAAAACGTTCCCACAAGTGATGGAGTCGGTAATTGGGGTAAGAAATGAGGTTTTTAGGTTATTACGAGACTGTTGGTCATTACATAACCCTCGTCCCTTTGACGACGTTACAACACGATGTCTTATCAACGGCCATAACAGTTATGTTCCACAAGACCAAGGATGGGAAGTAGTCCTAGTAAAACCAGAATGCATGACTTGTTTCTGGACGTATGAATTACGTGTCTTTATTGCCTTTGCTGAACGACTTGTGTACTAGCTAGAATTATCTTCACAACTATCTTGTATCAAAGTTATTGTGTGCTATATTTCATGCTTTATGTAAAATAAGCGGTATTGTAAGTTTGTAAAATATTGTATAAAAGTTTGAACGCGAAATATTATTATAATCAGTTTTTCATATAGAATTGTAGTAGTTAAATTGTACATTAGCTACTAAGTATGAACTTAACGGGTAGGTACTACCCGAATTTAAACTTATAAAACGCTAATATGTAGAAAAAGCTTTTATAAATGAGTTCATATTATGCTACGAAATACTATTAACTACTCTTAATATTCTGTATGATTAACTTGTTCCATTTGACTATTTTGAAGGAAATGGCACCGACTACTCGACACACCGTGAATATGAATGAAGAGGAATTCCGTACTTTTCTAGCTTCAAACATAGCTGCAGTACAGGTTGCGCTACATACCAACAATAACCTTGGATCTAGCAGTACAGGAAATCGTGTAGGATGCACCTACAAAGAATTCACTGCCTGCAAACCTTTGGAATTTGATGGAACCGAAGGATCGATCGGATTGAAACGGTGGACAGAGAAGGTCGAATCGGTGTTTGCCATAAGTAAGTGTACTGAAGAGGACAAAGTGAAGTACGCTACGCATACCTTCACAGGTTCTGTGTTAACTTGGTGGAATACCTATCTAGAGCAAGTGGGACAAGATGATGCTTACGCATTACCGTGGTCAGCATTCAAGCACTTGATGAACGAGAAGTACCGTCCCAGAACCGAGGTCAATAAGCTCAAGACAGAACTTAGAGGGTTACAAACCCAAGGATTTGATATTACCACGTACGAAAGACGATTCACAGAATTATGCCTATTGTGTCCGGGAGCGTTCGAAGATGAGGAAGAGAAGATCGACGCGTTTGTGAAAGGATTACCGGAAAGAATCCAAGAAGATATAAGTTTACACGAGCCCGCCTCCATACAACAGGCATGTAGAATGGTTCACAAACTAGTGAACCAGATTGAAGAAAGAATTAAAGAACAGACTGCTGAAGAGGCCAATGTGAAGCAAGTCAAAAGAAAGTGGGAGGAAAACGGTGATAAGAATCACCAATACAACAACAACAGCAATTACAACAATAATCGCAACAATTATCCCAACAATCGCAACATCAATCGCAACTACAACAAACGGCCCAACAACAACAACAACAACAACAACAACAACAACAATAACAACAACAACAACAACAACAACAACAACAACAACAACAACAACAACAACAACAACAACAACAACAACAACAACAACAACAACAACAACAACAACAACAACAACAACAACAACAACAACAACAACAACAACAACAACAACAACAACAACAACAACAATCATCCCAACAACAATAACAACCGCAACAACAACAACAATCAGAAGCAGCTATGCCAAAGTTGTGAAAAGTATCACTCGGGGTTCTGCACCAAATTTTGCAACAAGTGTAAAAGAAATGGTCATAGCGCGGCGAAGTGTGAGGTCTACGGACCAGGGGTTAATAGAACGAAAGGAACAAATGGTGTCGGAACGAGTAATGGCGGAGCAAGTAGTGTCGGAGCAAGTTATGCCAATGTAGTTTGTTATAAATGTGGAAAATCGGGCCACATTATTAGAAATTGCCCGAACCAGGAGAACACGAATGGACAAGGCCGCGGAAGAGTTTTCAATATTAATGCGGCAGAGGCACAGGAAGACCCGGAGCTTGTTACGGGTACGTTTCTTATTGACAATAAATCTGCTTACGTTTTATTTGATTCTGGTGCGGATAGAAGCTATATGAGTAGAGATTTTTGTGCTAAATTAAGTTGTCCATTGACGCCGTTGGATAGTAAATTTTTACTCGAATTAGCAAACGGTAAATTAATTTCAGCAGATAATATATGCCAGAATCGAGAAATTAAACTGGGTAGCGAAATATTTAAGATTGATTTGATACCAGTAGAGTTAGGGAGTTTTGATGTAATAGTTGGCATGGACTGGCTGAAGAAGGTGAAAGCAGAGATCGTATGTTATAAAAATGCAATTCGCATTGTACGAGAAGAAGGAGAACCCCTAATGGTGTACGGAGAAAAGGGCAACATGAAGCTACATCTTATTAGTATTTGAAGGCACAAAAACTAATAAGAAAAGGTTTCTATGCTGTTCTAGCACACGTCGAGAAAGTACAAACTGAAGAAAATAGCATCAATGATGTTCCCGTCGTAAAAGAATTTCCCGATGTATTTCCGAAAGAATTACCGGGACTACCTCCACATCGATCTGTTGAATTTCAAATAGATCTTGTACCAGGAGCTGCACCAATAGCTCGTGCTCCTTATAGACTCGCACCCAGCGAGATGAAAGAACTGCAAAGCCAACTGCAAGAACTATTAGAACGTGGTTTCATTTGACCAAGCACATCACCATGGAGAGCTCCTGTTTTGTTTGTCAAGAAGAAGGATGGTACATTTAGGTTGTGTATTGACTACAGAGAGTTGAACAAACTTACCATCAAAAACCGTTATCCACTACCGAGAATTGACGACTTATTTGATCAACTACAAGGCTCGTCGGTTTATTCGAAGATCGATTTACGTTCTGGATATCATCAAATGTGAGTAAAGGAGGATGATATTCCAAAAACTGCTTTTAGGACGCGTTATGGTCATTACGAGTTTATGGTTATGTCGTTTGGATTGACTAACGCACCAGCTGTGTTCATGGATCTTATGAACCGAGTGTGTGGGCCATATCTTGACAAGTTTGTCATTGTTTTCATCGATGACATACTTATTTACTCAAAGAATGATCAAGAGCACGAAGAACATTTGAGAAAAGTGTTAGAAGTATTGAGGAAAGAAAAACTGTACGCTAAGTTTTCAAAGTGTGCATTTTGGTTGGAAGAAGTTCAATTCCTCGGTCACATAGTGAACAAAGAAGGTATCCAGGTGGACCCAGCAAAGATTGAAACCGTTGTAAAGTGGGAAACCCCAAAAACTCCGAAGCATATACGTCAATTTTTAGGATTGGCTGGTTACTACAGAAGATTCATCCAAGATTTCTCCAAAATAGCAAAACCCTTGACTGCATTAACGCATAAAGGGAAGAAATTTGAATGGAAGGATGAACAAGAGAAGGCATTTCAATTATTGAAGAAAAAGCTAACTACGGCACCTATATTGTCATTGCTTGAAGGGAATGATGATTTTGTGATTTATTGTGACGCATCAAAGCAAGGTCTCGGTTGTGTATTAATGCAACGGACGAAGGTGATTGCTTATGCGTCTAGACAATTGAAGATTCACGAGCAAAATTATACGACGCATGATTTGGAATTAGGCAAGGTTGTTTTTGCATTAAAGACTTGGAGGCACTACTTATATGGGGTCAAAAGTATTATATATACCGACCACAAAAGTCTTCAACACATATTTAATCAGAAACAACTGAATATGAGGCAGCGTAGGTGGATTGAATTGTTGAATGATTACGACTTTGAGATTCGTTACCACCCGGGGAAGGCAAATGTGGTAGCCGACGCCTTGAGCAGAAAGGACAGAGAACCCATTCGAGTAAAATCTATGAATATAATGATTCACACTAACCTTACTACTCAAATAAAGGAGGCGCAACAAGGAGTTTTAAAAGAGAGAAATTTAAAGGATGAAATACCCAAAGGATCGGAGAAGCATCTTAATATTCGGGAAGATGGAACCCGGTATAGGGCTGAAAGAAT
This sequence comes from Rutidosis leptorrhynchoides, assembly GCF_046630445.1. Classification (NCBI taxonomy): domain Eukaryota; kingdom Viridiplantae; phylum Streptophyta; class Magnoliopsida; order Asterales; family Asteraceae; genus Rutidosis; species Rutidosis leptorrhynchoides. Next base: position 880,415 of record NC_092333.1, read on the forward strand.
TTGGGTACCAAAATTTGGAGATATGAGAGAAATGGTACTTAGAGAAGCTCATAAAACCAGATACTCAATACATCCTGGAACGGGGAAGATGTACAAGGATCTTAAGAAACATTTTTGGTGGCTAGGTATGAAAGCCGATATTGCTAAATATGTAGGAGAATGTTTGACGTGTTCTAAGGTCAAAGCTGAACATCAGAAACCATCAGGTCTACTACAACAACCTGAAATCCCGGAATGGAAAAGGGAAAACATTACCATGGATTTCATTACTAAATTGCCAAGGACTGCAAGTGGTTATGATACTATTTAGGTAATAGTTGATCGTCTCACCAAGTCAGCACACTTCCTGCCAATAAGAGAAGATGACAAGATGGAGAAGTTAGCACGACTGTATTTAAAGGAAGTCGTCTCCAGACATGGAATACCAATCTCTATTATCTCTGATAGGGATGGCAGATTTATTTCAAGATTCTGGCAGACATTACAGCAAGCATTGGGAACTCGTCTAGACATGAGTACTACCTATCATCCACAAACTGATGGGCAGAGCAAAAGGACGATACAAACACCTGAAGACATGCTACGAGCTTGTGTTATTGATTTCGGAAATAGTTGGGATCGACATCTACCGTTAGCAGAGTTTTCCTACAACAACAGCTACCATTCAAGCATTGAGATGGCGCCGTTTGAAGCACTTTATGGTAGAAAGTGCAGGTCTCCAATTTGTTGGAGTGAAGTGGGGGATAGACAGATTACGGGTCCGGAGATAATACAAGAAACTACCGAGAAAATCATCCAAATTCAACAAAGATTGAAAACCGCCCAGAGTCTACAAAAGAGCTACGCAGACAGTAAAAGAAAAGATATAGAGTTTGAAATTGGAGAAATGATCATGCTTAAGGTTTCACCTTGGAAAGGCGTTATTCGATTTGGTAAACGGGGGAAACTAAATCCAAGGTACATTGGACCATTCAAGATTATAGATCGTGTCGGACCAGTAGCTTACCAACTGGAGCTACCTCAACAACTCGCGGCTATACATAACACTTTCCACGTCTCAAATTTGAAGAAATGTTTTGCTAAAGAAGATCTCACTATTCCGTTGGACGAAATCCAAATCAATGAAAAACTTCAATTCATTGAAGAACCCGTCGAAATAATGGATCGTGAGGTTAAGAGACTTAAACAAAACAAGATACCGATTGTTAAGGTTCGATGGAATGCTCGTAGAGGACCCGAGTTCACCTGGGAGTGTGAAGATCAGATGAAGAAGAAATACCCTCATTTATTTCCAGAAGATACGTCAACACCTCCAACTGCTTAAAATTTCGGGACGAAATTTATTTAACGGGTAGGTACTGTAGTGACCCGAACTTTTCCATGTTTATATATATATTAAATGAAATTGTTATTTACATGATTAAGTGTTTCCAATATGTTAAGAAATCAAACTTGTTAAGACTTGATTAATTGAAATAGGTTTCATATAGACAATTGACCACCCAAGTTGACTGGTGATTCACGAACGTTAAAACTTGTAATAACTATACGATGACATATATATGATTATATATATAGTTAACATGATTTTATTATAAGTATGTATCTCATTAGGTATTTTAACAATGAGTTATATACATAAAAATGAGACTATTAATTTAAGAAACTCGAAAACGATATATATAACGATTATCGTTATAACAACGTCTTACTAGGTACATATGAATCATATTAAGATATTGATACACTTGGTTAATTATGTTAAATTATAAGTAAATATATTATTAAGTGTATTAACAATGAAATACATATGTAAAAATAAGACTACTAACTTAATGATTTCGAAACGAGACATATATGTAACGATTATCGTTGTAATGACATTTAACTGTATATACATCATACTAAGATATATTATACATCATAATATTATGATAATATAACAATTTAACATCTCATTTTTTATAATAAACAATGGGTTAACAACATTTAACAAGATCGTTAACCTAAAGGTTTCAAAACAACATTTACATGTAACGACTAACGATGACTTAACGACTCGGTTAAAATGTATATACATGTAGTGTTTTAATATGTATTCATACACTTTTGAAAGACTTCAAGACACTTATCAAAATACTTCTACTTAACAAAAATGCTTACAATTACATCCTCGTTCAGTTTCATCAACAATTCTACTCGTATGCACCCGTATTCGTACTCGTACAATACACAGCTTTTAGATGTATGTACTATTGGTATATACACTCCAATGATCAGCTCTTAGCAGCCCATGTGAGTCACCTAACACATGTGGGAACCATCATTTGGCAACTAGCATGAAATATCTCATAAAAACACAAAAAATATGAGTAATCATTCATGACTTATTTACATGAAAACAAAATTACATATCCTTTATATCTAATCCATACACCAACGACCAAAAACACCTACAAACACTTTCATTCTTCAATTTTCTTCATCTAATTGATCTCTCTCAAGTTCTATCTTCAAGTACTAAGTGTTCTTCATAAATTCCAATAGTTCTAGTTTCATAAAATCAAGAACACTTCCTAGATTGCAAGTTTACTTCCAAGTTTTCTAAATCCATTCCAAGTAATCATCCAAGATCAAGAAAACTTTGTTACTTACAGTAGGTTATCTTTCTAATACAAGGTAATAATGATATTTAAACTTTAATTCAATTTCTATAACTATAACAATCTTATTTCGAGTGGAAATCTTACTTGAAATTGTTTTCGTGTCATGATTCTGCTTCAAGAACTTTCAAGCCATCCAAGGATCCTTTGAAGCTAGATCTATTTTTCTCATTTCTAGTAGGTTTATCCAAGGAACTTGAGGTAGTAATGATGTTCATAACATCATTCGATTCATACATATAAAGCTATCTTATTCGAAGGTTTAAACTTGTAATCACTAGAACATAGTTTAGTTAATTCTAAACTTGTTCGCAAATAAAAGTTAATTCTTCTAACTTGACTTTTAAAATCAACTAAACACATGTTCTATATCTATATGATATGCTAACTTAATGATTTAAAACCTGGAAACACGAAAAATACCGTAAAACCGGATTTACGCCGTCGTAGTAACACCGCGGGCTGTTTTGGGTTAGGTAATTAAAAACTATGATAAACTTTGATTTAAAAGTTGTTATTCTGAGAAAATTATTTTTATTATGAACATGAAACTATATCCAAAAATTATGGTTAAACTCAAAGTGGAAGTATGTTTTCTAAAATGGTCATCTAGACGTCGTTCTTTAGACTGAAATGACTACCTTTACAAAAACGACTTTTAACTTATTTTTTTGACTATAAACCTATACTTTTTCTGCTTAGATTCATAAAATAGAGTTCAACATGAAACCATAGCAATTTGATTCACTCAAAACGGATTTAAAATGAAGAAGTTATGGGTAAAACAAGATTGGATAATTTTTCTCATTTTAGCTACGTGAAAATTGGTAACAAATCTATTCGAACCATAACTTAATCAACTTGTATTGTATATTATGTAATCTTGAGATACCATAGACACGTATACAATGTTTCGACCTATCATGTCGACACATCTATATATATTTCGGAACAACCATAGACACTCTATATGTGAATGTTGGAGTTAGCTATACAGGGTTGAGGTTGATTCCAAAATATATATAGTTTGAGTTGTGATCAATACTGAGATACGTATACACTGGGTCGTGGATTGATTCAAGATAATATTTATCGATTTATTTCTGTACATCTAACTGTGGACAACTAGTTGTAGGTTACTAACGAGGACAGCTGACTTAATAAACTTAAAACATCAAAATATATTAAAAGTGTTGTAAATATATTTTGAACATACTTTGATATATATGTATATATTGTTATAGGTTCGTGAATCAACCAGTGGCCAAGTCTTACTTCCCGACGAAGTAAAAATCTGTGAAAGTGAGTTTCATTATTCCCTTTTTAAATGCTTTCGCAATATATATTTTTGGGACTGAGAATACATGCGCTGCTTTATAAATGTTTGACGAAATAGACACAAGTACTTAAAACTACATTCTATGGTTGAATTATTAAACCGAATATGCCCCTTTTTAGTCTGGTAATCTAAGAATTAGGGAACAGACACCCTAATTGACGCGAATCCTAAAGATAGATCTATCGGGCCCAACAAGCCCCATCCAAAGTACCGGATGCTTTAGTACTTCGAAATTTATATCATATCCGAAGGGTGTCCCGGAATGATGGGGATATTCTTATATATGCATCGTGTTAATGTCGGTTACCAGGTGTTCACCATATGAATGATTTTTATCTCTATGTATGGGATGTGTATTGAAATATGAAATCTTGTGGTCTATTGTTACGATTTGATATATATAGGTTAAACCTATAACTCACCAACATTTTTGTTGACGTTTAAAGCATGTTTATTCTCAGGTGAATACTAAGAGCTTCCGCTGTTGCATACTAAAATAAGGACAAGATTTGGAGTCCATGTTTGTATGATATTGTGTAAAAACTGCATTCAAGAAACTGATTTTGATGTAACATATTTGTATTGTAAACCATTATGTAATGGTCGTGTGTAAACAGGATATTTTAGATTATCATTATTTGATAATCTACGTAAAGCTTTTTAAACCTTTATTTATGAAATAAAGGTTATGGTTTGTTTTAAAAATGAATGCAGTCTTTGAAAAACGTCTCATATAGAGGTCAAAACCTCGCAACGAAATCAATTAATATGGAACGTTTTTAATCAATAAGAACGGGACATTTCAGTTGGTATCCGAGCGTTGGTCTTAGGAAACCAGAAAATTTGCATTAGTGTGTCTTATCGAGTTTGTTAGGATGCATTAGTGAGTCTGGACTTCGACCGTGTTTTCTTTAAAAATGATTGCTTAACATTTTTGTTGGAAACTATATATTATTAACATGTATATATTATGTGATATATTAATCTCTTAACATGTTTGATATTGTGTGATAGATGTCTACCTCTAGCACAAATCCCATTGACTCACCTAATAATAACGAAGAGTCGAATATATATTGGACTGATTCACAAGTTCCCGAAGAGGAACCGGAAGAAGAATCAGAACCGGAAGAAGAATCAGAACCGGAAGAGGAGGAACCGAAGGAGGAAATAGAACCAGTGGGGGAAATAATAAAACGGTTAAGTAAAAGAAAATCCTCAACCAACTGACCAAGGTTAATTATGGTCAATGGTGTTTCCGCCAAGGAAGCAAAATATTGGGAGGATTACCAATTCTCCGATGAATCGGATTCCGACGAGAATTCCGATGATGTTGTAGAAATTACCCCAACTGAATTTAAAAAAGAAAAAGAAAATAATAAGGGAAAGGGCATAAAAATAGAGAAATCTAATTCCAACCCCGATGAACTTTATATGTATCGTCAACCCCCGAAGTCCTTAAGTTGTAACAATGACCCGGGAGCCTCTAAACCACCAGGTTTTTCTAAACCGTTGTGGAAAACGGCAGCTAGTATTAGGGGAACATCATATATCCCTAGAAACTTGGAAAAATGAACCAAAACCAAAGAAGAAGAAACGAGCGAGTCGGAATAAGATAGTTGTATTCGTGTGGTGTAATATATGTAATATAGTGTGCTTATGCTTTATGATATATGTAAAAATTGCTTGTATTAATAAGTATTTTTTTATGAATCTAACTCTTGTCTATTTTACAGTTTAAAAACACAAAATGGATAGACAACCCAATATTTTAAGAGACCTACCCGGAGACATGATTGATGAAATCTTGTCTAGAGTCGGTCAGAATTCCTCGGCACAACTATTTAAGGCGAGATCAGTTTGTAAGACATTCGAAGAACGTTCCAAGAATGTCTTGGTTTATAAGAGACTTTCGTTTGAAAGATGGGGGATATCACATTGGGAAACCCATAAGTTACGATATGTTTACTTTGACGCGTATATTGCGGGGAACCCAAATGCTATTTTACGCAACGGGTTAAGAAATTATTTTGACTCAATGTATCCGAATATAGGACTTCATGATTTAGAAAAAACGGCTAACATGCAACATAAAGAAGCATGCTATGCTTACGGGTTAGTAATGTTCGCTTCTCACCAAAGTGAGAAAAAGAACATCGGGCTACAGCTATTAAACAAAACGTTCCCACAAGTGACGGAGTCGGTAATTGGGGTAAGAAATGAGGTTTTTAGGTTATTACGAGACTGTTGGTCATTACGTAACCCTCGTCCCTTTGACGGCGTTACAACACGATGTCTTATCAACGGCCATAACGGTTATGTTCCACAAGACCAAGGATGGGAAGTAGTCCTAGTAAAACCAGAATGCATGACTTGTTTATGGACGTATGAATTACGTGTCTTTATTGCCTTTGCTGAACGACTTGTGTACTAGCTAGAATTATCTTCACAACTATCTTGTATCAAAGTTATTGTGTGCTATATTTCATGCTTTATGTAAAATAAGCGGTATTGTAAGTTTGTAAAATATTGTATAAAAGTTTGAACGCGAAATATTATTATAATCAGTTTTTCATATAGAATTGTAGTAGTTGAATTGTACATTAGCTACTAAGTATGAACTTAACGGGTAGGTACTACCCGAATTTAAACTTATAAAACGCTAATATGTAGAAAATGCTTTTATAAATGAGTTCATATTATGCTACGAAATACTATTAACTACTCTTAATATTCTATATGATTAACTTGTTCCATTTGACTATTTTGAAGGAAATGGCACCGACTACTCGACACACCGTGAATATGAATGAAGAGGAATTCCGTACTTTTCTAGCTTCAAACATAGCCGCAGTACAGGTTGCGCTACATGCCAACAATAACCTTGGATGTAGCAGTACAGGAAATCGTGTAGGATGCACCTACAAAGAATTCACTGCCTGCAAACCTTTGGAATTTGATGGAACCGAAGGACCGATCGGATTGAAACGGTAGACAGAGAAGGTCGAATCGGTGTTTGCCATAAGTAAGTGTACTGAAGAGGACAAAGTGAAGTACGCTACGCATACCTTCACAGGTTCTGCGTTAACTTGGTGGAATACCTATCTAGAGCAAGTGGGACAAGATGATGCTTACGCACTACCGTGGTCAGCATTCAAGCACTTGATGAACGAGAAGTACCGTCCCAGAACCGAGGTCAATAAGCTCAAGACAGAACTTAGAGGGTTACGAACCCAAGGATTTGATATTACCACGTACGAAAGACGATTCACAGAATTATGCCTATTGTGTCCGGGAGCGTTCGAAGATGAGGAAGAGAAGATCGACGCGTTTGTGAAAGGATTACCGGAAAGAACGAAAGGAACAAATGGTGTCGGAACGAGTAATGGCGGAGCAAGTAGTGTCGGAGCAAGTTATGCCAATGTAGTTTGTTATAAATGTGGAAAACCGGGCCACATTATTAGAAATTGCCCGAACTAGGAGAACACGAATGGACAAGGCCGCGGAAGAGTTTTCAATATTAATGCGGCAGAGGCACAGGAAGACCCGGAGCTTGTTACGGGTACGTTTCTTATTGACAATAAATCTGCTTACGTTTTATTTGATTCGGGTGCTGATAGAAGCTATATGAGTAGAGATTTTTGTGCTAAATTAAGTTGTCCATTGACGCCTTTGGATAGTAAATTTTTACTCGAATTAGCAAATGGTAAATTAATTTCAGCAGATAATATATGTCGGAATCGAGAAATTAAACTGGTTAGCGAAACATTTAAGATTGATTTGATACCAGTAGAGTTAGGGAGTTTTGATGTGATAATCGGTATGGACTGGTTGAAAGAAGTGAAAGCAGAGATCGTTTGTTACAAAAATGCAATTCGCATTATACGAGAAAAAGGAAAACCCTTAATGGTGTACGGAGAAAAGGGCAACACGAAGCTACATCTTATTAGTAATTTGAAGGCACAAAAACTAATAAGAAAAGGTTGCTATGCTGTTCTAGCACACGTCGAGAAAGTACAAACTGAAGAAAAGAGCATCAATGATGTTCCCATCGCAAAAGAATTTCCCGATGTATTTCCGAAAGAATTACCGGGATTACCCCCACATCGATCCGTTGAATTTCAAATAGATCTTGTACCAGGAGCTGCACCAATAGCTCGTGCTCCTTACAGACTCGCACCCAGCGAGATGAAAGAACTGCAAAGCCAACTGCAAGAACTATTAGAACGTGGTTTCATTTGACCAAGCACATCACCATGGGGAGCTCCTATTTTGTTTGTCAAGAAGAAGGATGGTACATTTAGGTTGTGTATTGACTACAGAGAGTTGAACAAACTTACCATCAAAAACCGTTATCTACTACCGAGAATTGACGACTTATTTGATCAACTACAAGGCTCGTCGGTTTATTCGAAGATCGATTTACGTTCTGGATATCATCAAATGCGAGTAAAGGAGGATGATATTCCAAAAACTGCTTTTAGGACGCGTTATGGTCATTACGAGTTTATGGTTATGCCGTTTGGATTGACTAACGCACCAGCTGTGTTCATGGATCTTATGAACCGAGTGTGTGGGCCATATCTTGACAAGTTTGTCATTGTTTTCATCGATGACATACTTATTTACTCAAAGAATGATCAAGAGCACGAAGAACATTTGAGAAAAGTGCTAGAAGTATTGAGGAAAGAAAAACTGTACGCTAAGTTTTCAAAGTGTGCATTTTGGTTGGAAGAAGTTCAATTCCTCGGTCACATAGTGAACAAAGAAGGTATCCAGGTGGACCCAGTAAAGATTGAAACCGTTGTAAAGTGGGAAACCCCAAAAACTCCGAAGCATATACGTCAATTTTTAGGATTGGCTGGTTACTACAGAAGATTCATCCAAGATTTCTCCAAAATAGCAAAACCCTTGACTGCATTAACGCATAAAGGGAAGAAATTTGAATGGAAGGATGAACAAGAGAAGGCGTTTCAATTATTGAAGAAAAAGCTAACTACGGCACCTATATTGTCATTGCCTAAAGGGAATGATGATTTTGTGATTTATTGTGACGCATCAAAGCAAGGTCTCGGTTGTGTATTAATGCAACGGACGAAGGTGATTGCTTATGCGTCTAGACAATTGAAGATTCACGAGCAAAATTATACGACACATGATTTGGAATTAGGAACGGTTGTTTTTACATTAAAGACTTGGAGGCACTACTTATATGGGGTCAAAAGTATTATATATACCGACCACAAAAGTCTTCAACACATATTTAATCAGAAACAACTGAATATGAGGCAGCGTAGGTGGATTGAATTGTTGAATGATTATGACTTTGAGATTCGTTACCACCCGGGGAAGGCAAATGTGGTAGCCGACGCCTTGAGCAGAAAGGACAGAGAACCCATTCGAGTAAAATCTATGAATATAATGATTCACACTAACCTTACTACTCAAATAAAGGAGGCGCAACAAGGAGTTTTAAAAGAGAGAAATTTAAAGGATGAAATACCCAAAGGATCGGAGAAGCATCTTAATATTCGGGAAGACGGAACCCGGTATAGGGCTGAAAGAATTTGGGTACCAAAATTTGGAGATATGAGAGAAATGGTACTTAGAGAAGCTCATAAAACCAGATACTCAATACATCCTGGAACGGGGAAGATGTACAAGGATCTTAAGAAACATTTTTGGTGGCCAGGTATGAAAGCCGATATTGCTAAATATGTAGGAGAATATTTGACGTGTTCTAAGGTCAAAGCTGAACATCAGAAACCATCAGGTCTACTACAACAACCTGAAATCTCGAAATGGAAATGGGAAAACATTACCATGGATTTCATTACTAAATTGTCAATGACTGCAAGTGGTTATGATACTATTTGGGTAATAGTTGATCGTCTCACCAAGTCAGCACACTTCCTGCCAATAAGAGAAGATGACAAGATGGAGAAGTTAGCACGACTGTATTTAAAGGAAGTCGTCTCCAGACATGGAATACCAATCTCTATTATCTCTGATAGGGATGGCAGATTTATTTCAAGATTCTGGCAGACATTACAGCAAGCATTGGGAACTCGTCTAGACATGAATACTGCCTATCATCCACAAACTGATGGGCAGAGTGAAAGGACGATACAAACGCCTGAAGATATGCTACGAGCTTGTGTTATTGATTTCAGAAATAGTTGGGATCGACATCTACCGTTAGCAGAGTTTTCCTACAACAACAGCTACCATTCAAGCATTGAGATGGCGCCGTTTGAAGCACTTTATGGTAGAAAGTGCAGGTCTCCAATTTGTTGGAGTGAAGTGGGGGATAGACAGATTACGGGTCCGGAGATAATACAAGAAACTACCGAGAAAATCATCCAAATTCAACAAAGATTGAAAACCGCCCAGAGTCTACAAAAGAGCTACGCAGACAGTAAAAGAAAAGATATAGAGTTTGAAATTGGAGAAATGGTCATGCTTAAGGTTTCACCTTGGAAAGGCGTTGTTCGATTTGGTAAACGGGGGAAACTAAATCCAAGGTACATTGGACCATTCAAGATTATAGATCGTGTCGGACCAGTAGCTTACCAACTGGAGCTACCTCAACAACTCGCGGCTATACATAACACTTTCCACGTCTCAAATTTGAAGAAATGTTTTGCTAAAGAAGATCTCACTATTCCGTTGGACGAAATCCAAATCAATGAAAAACTTCAATTCATTGAAGAACCCGTCGAAATAATGGATCGTGAGGTTAAGAGACTTAAACAAAACAAGATACCGATTGTTAAGGTTCGATGGAATGCTCGTAGAGGACCCGAGTTCACCTGGGAGCGTGAATATCAGATGAAGAAGAAATACCCGCATTTATTTCCAGAAGATACGTCAACACCTCCAACTGCTTAAAATTTCGGGACGAAATTTATTTAACGGGTAGGTACTGTAGTGACCCGAACTTTTCCATGTTTATATATATATATATATTAAATGAAATTGTTATTTACATGATTAAGTGTTTCCAATATGTTAAGAAATCAAACTTGTTAAGACTTGATTAATTGAAATAGGTTTCATATAGACAATTGACCACCCAAGTTGACTGGTGATTCACGAACGTTAAAACTTGTAATAACTATACGATGACATATATATGATTATATATATAGTTAACATGATTTTATTATAAGTATGTATCTCATTAGGTATTTTAACAATGAGTTATATACATAAAAATGAGACTATTAATTTAAGAAACTCGAAAACGATATATATAACGATTATCGTTATAACAACGTCTTACTAGGTACATATGAATCATATTAAGATATTGATACACTTGGTTAATTTTGTTAAATGATAAGTAAATATATTATTAAGTGTATTAACAATGAAATACATATGTAAAAATAAGACTACTAACTTAATGATTTCGAAACGAGACATATATGTAACGATTATCGTTGTAATGACATTTAACTGTATATACATCATACTAAGATATATTATATATCATAATATCATGATAATATAACAATTTAACATCTCATTTGTTATAATAAACAATGGGTTAACAACATTCAACAAGATCGTTAACCTAAAGGTTTCAAAACAACATTTACATGTAACGACTAACGATGACTTAACGACTCAGTTAAAATGTATATACATGTAGTGTTTTAATATGTATTCATACACTTTTGAAAGACTTCAAGACACTTATCAAAATACTTCTACTTAACAAAAATGCTTACAATTACATCCTCGTTCAGTTTCATCAACAATTCTACTCGTATGCACCCGTATTCGTACTCGTACAATACACAGCTTTTAGATGTATGTACTATTGGTATATACACTCCAATGATCAGCTCTTAGCAGCCCATGTGAGTCACCTAACACATGTGGGAACCATCATTTGGCAACTAGCATGAAATATCTCATAAAAACACAAAAAATATGAGTAATCATTCATGACTTATTTACATGAAAACAAAATTACATATCCTTTATATCTAATCCATACACCAACGACCAAAAACACCTACAAACACTTTCATTCTTCAATTTTCTTCATCTAATTGATCTCTCTCAAGTTCTATCTTCAAGTTCTAAGTGTTCTTCATAAATTCCAAAAGTTCTAGTTTCATAAAATCAAGAACACTTCCAAGATTGCAAGTTTACTTCCAAGTTTTCTAAATCCATTCCAAGTAATCATTCAAGATCAAGAAACCTTTGTTACTTACAGTAGGTTATCTTTCTAATACAAGGTAATAATGATATTCAAACTTTAATTCAATTTCTATAACTATAACAATCTTATTTCGAGTGGAAATCTTACTTGAAATTGTTTTCGTGTCATGATTCTGCTTCAAGAACTTTCAAGCCATCTAAGGATCCTTTGAAGCTAGATCTATTTTTCTCATATCCAGTAGGTTTATCCAAGGAACTTGAGGTAGTAATGATGTTCATAACATCATTCGATTCATACATATAAAGCTATCTTATTCGAAGGTTTAAACTTGTAATCACTAGAACATAGTTTAGTTAATTCTAAACTTGTTCGCAAATAAAAGTTAATCCTTCTAACTTGACTTTTAAAATCAACTAAACACATGTTCTATATCTATATGATATGCTAACTTAATGATTTAAAACCTGGAAACACGAAAAACACCGTAAAACCGGATTTACGCCGTCGTAGTAACACCGCGGGCTGTTTTGGGTTAGGTAATTAAAAACTATGATAAACTTTGATTTAAAAGTTGTTATTCTGAGAAAATGATTTTTATTATGAACATGAAACTATATCCAAAAATTATGGTTAAACTCAAAGTGGAAGTATGTTTTCTAAAATGGTCATCTAGACGTCGTTCTTTCGACTTAAATGACTACCTTTACAAAAACAACTTGTAACTTATTTTTTTGACTATAACCCTATACTTTTTCTGTTTAGATTCATAAAATAGAGTTCAATATGAAACCATAGCAATTTGATTCACTCAAAACGGATTTAAAATGAAGAAGTTATGGGTAAAACAAGATTGGATAATTTTTCTCATTTTAGCTACGTGAAAATTGGTAACAAATCTATTCCAACCATAACTTAATCAACTTGTATTGTATATTATGTAATCTTGAGATACCATAGACACGTATACAATGTTTCGACCTATCATATCGACACATCTATATATATTTCGGAACAACCATAGACACTCTATATGTGAATGTTGGAGTTAGCTATACAGGGTTGAGGTTGATTCCAAAATATATATAGTTTGAGTTGTGATCAATACTGAGATACGTATACATTGGGTCGTGGATTGATTCAAGATAATATTTATCGATTTATTTCTGTACATCTAACTATGGACAACTAGTTGTAGGTTACTAACGAGGACAGCTGACTTAATAAACTTAAAACATCAAAATATATTAAAAGTGTTGTAAATATATTTTGAACATACTTTGATATATATGTATATATTGTTATAGGTTCGTGAATCAACCAGTGGCCAAGTCTTACTTCCCGACGAAGTAAAAATCTGTGAAAGTGAGTTTCATTATTCCCTTTTTAAATGCTTTCGCAATATATATTTTTGGGACTGAGAATACATGCGCTGCTTTATAAATGTTTGACGAAATAGACACAAGTACTTAAAACTACATTCTATGGTTGAATTATTAAACCGAATATGCCCCTTTTTAGTCTGGTAATCTAAGAATTAGGGAACAGACACCCTAATTGACGCGAATCCTAAAGATAGATCTATCGGGCCCAACAAGCCCCATCCAAAGTACCGGATGCTTTAGTACTTCGAAATTTATATCATATCCGAAGGGTGTCCCGGAATGATGGGGATATTCTTATATATGCATCTTGTTAATGTCGGTTACCAGGTGTTCACCATATGAATGATTTTTATCTCTATGTATGGGATGTGTATTGAAATATGAAATCTTGTGGTCTATTGTTACGATTTGATATATATAGGTTAAACCTATAACTCACCAACATTTTTGTTGACGTTTAAAGCATGTTTATTCTCAGGTGAATACTAAGAGCTTCCGCTGTTGCATACTAAAATAAGGACAAGATTTGGAGTCCATGCTTGTATGATATTGTGTAAAAACTGCATTCAAGAAACTGATTTCGATGTAACATATTTGTATTGTAAACCATTATGTAATGGTCGTGTGTAAACAGGATATTTTAGATTATCATTATTTGATAATCTACGTAAAGCTTTTTAAACCTTTATTTATGAAATAAAGGTTATGGTTTGTTTTAAAAATGAATGCAGTCTTTGAAAAACGTCTCATATAGAGGTCAAAACCTCGCAACGAAATCCATTAATATGGAACGTTTTTAATCAATAAGAACGGGACATTTCAGAAAAAAGCTCGAAGAAGTAATATATAACAATTATCGTGTTTTTCGAGCGTATGTTGAGGTTTTAGATATTAGGGTTTATATATTAGGGTTTAGAACTTTAGGGTTTAGGGTTTAGATTTATGTTTAGATTTAGGATTTAGATTGAGTTTTTAACAAGAACGGTTTAGAGTTTAGGGTTTAGGGTTTGGTGTTTTGGGTTTACGGAATAAACCCAAAACACCAAACCCTAAACCCTAAACTCTAAATTGGGCTAAATTTTACTTCACAAAATATGAATAAAAAACGTTCACATTCTTCACGAACAATATTATCTTGAATGTTATTTTTGTCAATCGTTTTCCCGCCTAAATAATAACATTCATCACGAAGTGTCTTTTCTAAATGTTCATATTTTCGTGTGATCTTGATGCCAAAAAAAAAATCCAAAAAAAAACAAAACAAAAAAAAATTTGCTTCCCCCGATTGATTACTTCCCCATTGATCCTGCCTATATATATATATATATATATATATATATATATATATATATATATATATATATATATATATATACATATTTGAGAAGATCTTTAAGTGACATATTTACCAATATAACTAATAGACAAAATTTGTCTTATTTGTTATAAATAGTACTATTTAGTTTTTCACTTTTTACAAATCTAACCTCTAACTTTCATTAAAATACAAATCAAACTCCACACTTTATACTTATATTCTAAATTATTATTTATCTCAATTCTAACACCAAAAATAATGAATAATAACACCCACCATGCTTTACCGGCTTGTACACTGCGCTCAAATTGTAGGACACACATAGGCCAAGACTAGGCTATTTTTTTATTTTATTTTTTGGGTCCAACGATAAAAGAAGCAACTTTCTTAAAAGGAACAACCCTTCAATGCTACCAAAAGATGTCGAAAAACATTCTTTTTTTACAAAATAGATCAACTAACTTTAACGCTAAAAGAAGCAACTTTCACAAAAGGAACAACCCTTCAATGTTAGATGTCGAAATGTTTTATTTTTTTACAAAATAGATCAAGACTTTTTTATTTTTAACTCGCATTCAAAACGGAGCCCCCGGCGCTAAGCGAGGGCTCCATAACTAGTTATAAATTAATGGACTAAATTGATAAATAAATTATTTGTCGAGAGATCATAGATGAAAATTGACACACACACACACACACTTGTTGTAGGTTAGCAGGTTTGGATGACATCACTCCTTGTTTGATACTCTTTGGAAGACCATCCATATAGAGTTCAACCCTTTGAGATTCGGGGTTCACGAGGTTGGGACACATTAAGGATAGCTCGGCGTATCGTTGATTGTAGGCCTTGAGATCGTTTCCGACCGCCTTTAAAGTCCTTAGCTCTTGTTCGAGCTTTCGGGTTTCTTCACGAGGGAAAAATTCGACGATCATTCTCTCTCTCAAATCGGCCCAAGAGAGGGCGTGAGCTTCATCGGTACCCACCGATTGTACATACGTGTTCCACCACGTGAGGGCGATACCGGCAAAGGTGTGGGTGGAATATTTGACCTTGTCTTGGTCTCGACAACCGCTTATGCTAAAGACGGCTTCCGTTTGCTCAAACCATCGGGTGAGCACGACCGGTCCCCCGGTTCCATCAAAAGTGTGAGGTTTGTACCCCATGAAGGATTTGTAGGAGCACCCTTCGTTTGAGTTACCGGCTCCATTGTTGTTGTTGTTGTGGTTGTTGTTATTGTTGGAGGAGTGATCGGCCATGGCCGCTTCCACGGCGGTGGCTATCATTCGTTGTAGAGCTTGTTCGGGAGTCTCATGGCGTGGCACACGACGAGGAGGCATTGTTCCTTCAAAACACAAGAATACCGTTGATTAGTATTCTTAATAATACTAACCGTGATATGGAATAAGGATAGAGAAAAATTTTCCTTGACTCGCCTTAAATTCTTTATGTCATAATGTCGGAATGTTCATATGAGTCACCGTAATATAATCCCGGAAATTATATTACCCTAATTCATATGTGCATTCGACACTAATTCATATAGTCAAGGTGGCACATCAATTAAATTAAGTAACGTGAGATTAAGATTGAATAAGAATTTGATGTGATAGACGAGTTCGAGTAAAATGCACAAGTAGTCAAGTAATTCCTACTTCAAGTCTATATGCCGGTTGTAGTCTAGACTCACCAATGTACCCTATGACTCGGGGTTGACACCAATGAACTCTAAATCCCTACAACCAACGCTCTGATACCATCTGTAGCGACCCGACCAAATCATGTTTGACGGCGCCGACTACTTCGGTCCCGTAGCGTGGTCATAAGTCTTTATCATGACGTTTGACCAAAATATGTCGCATCTATTTCATAAGTAAAAGGATGTTTCAAGTTTACAAATGTAGTTCAAAGACTAGTTACATTACAATGTTTAACGTACGAATGAAACCTATGCGACACAATTTAAAGTAGTCAAATGACGCTCCAACTATGCATGTATACTCGACATCCAAGCAAGTATCAAAAAGAGTGCGGAAGCATGTATCAAGTAGCTTTCAAGGACCTGAGAAAACATATAGAAAACTGTCAACGAAAACGTTGGTGAAATCATAGGTGTTTTAGTAAACGTTGCATTTGAACCACAAGATTTAATATAATATGATTATCAAAATCATTTGCATTCCAAAGTTGTTATATTGTTTCGCGGGCACCCAATTATCAAACTTAACTGTTTTGCACCCTTTGCGTAGTGTTAGAACATACACTAGACCCGAAAATATATTTCATCCGCTAACGGTAGGGAACCGTCCGAATGAGGCTCGTCAAGCCCATGTGATCACATAATATAAGTTCACGTTTACACCCTGCAAGTGTAACTAATGATAATTGAATTGAGGCTTTTTGTTCAAACCCGTACGTGGAATGTTCGTTTTCGTACTTGTGTTTAATGTATAAAAGTATGATACGTATATGTTTCTCATCCCATAGTTTAAAGCATAAAAGTTGTTTGAAAGATGGGACTATGATCTCACCTTGAGTGCACGTATGAAAAGTACTTCACAAAGTAACGTGTGCGAAGGATAGTGCTAGTCTTGACCTAAACAAATAGGTTGTATCAATAACGGTAAACACGATAGGTCAAAGATGTTCAATTAGTCCTACGGCTCGTTACGACTCGATTATGTAGCATGTGAAATCAAATTGTCAAGTTTCATGCAAGATACAAGTATAGAAACAAGTTAGGAAGGTTGCATAATCATTTGGTTAAGTTTGACAAAAAGTCAAACTTTGGTCGGTCAAAGTCAACGAAAAAGTCAACACGTTCGGGTCGGGTCCCGAACTATTTTTCTGAGGTTTTTAATCATGTATGAGCATGTTAGAACAAGTTACATGTGAATCGGAGGTGCGTAGCATAGCAAACATTATTCAAAAATTGACAAAGTTGGACAGACCACTTTGGCGCGCCGCGCGGGTATATGGCTTGCCGCGCCATTACCTGTGCAGAGAATTCTGGCAGTTTTTAAGTTTTATGCACGAACCTAACTTCAACCAATCACCATTTATGACTCGCAAACAACCAAAGTATGTATCTTATATCATCGGAAAGGTATTTTGACAAGGAAAACAACTAAATACATTTCATCCATCACATTTACTTTTATAACAACCAAAACCACATTCAAAGCTCCTCATTAAATGCACTCAAGTTCATAAATGAAATTCGATGATTCGGCAACCAATTTACATGAATGATATGCCGTTTCGAAGGTGATCAAGCATACAATACAACCTAACACTTACAAATAACATTTCATGTCATTCAAAGCATCAAAAGTTCATTTCAAGTTCATCAAACCCTAACCCAAATCCACCAAAACCAATAATCAAGTTTATGAAGTTTTCTAAAACAACCTACACATCAAATTGAAGCTAGTGCTACTAGTAACACATTTAATACTTGCACTTTACCATAACAACAACATTTAAGCAACCAAATTACCAAATCAAACACGCCAAAGTTTATGTTCATGCTAGTTACTTCAAATAACGAAATCGAGCATATAAATCATATAATCATGTTAGACTTGAGCCATAGACACTAATTAACAACTTTATAAGTTAAAAACATCAAGAATACAAAATCTAGTGATTTTAGAAAGTTACCCAAACTTGATGAAATCGGTATGGAATCGAAGAGGAAGATGAGAGGATTCCGTATATGCAATTTGTTTAGATGGATGCTTGCTCGATTTGATTTGGATGATGAATCCTTGAAGTGGTGTTTGAGAGATTTGGTGAAAGTATTAGAGAAAATGGAAAAAGAAAAGGAAATAAATGAATGGATGAGAGTGAAGGGTTGACTAGTTGACCTAGTCACCTCTTTGCTCTCTTGGCAACAATGGTCCCTCTAGTTCGGTTGCGGGTGCGTGAATTACCTAAACGAGATATTTTAAAACGCGTATTAACGAGGGATGTCATAATCATATAACGGACTTTAAATAGTTAAACGGAAAAGTAAACGGAAAAAGGCGGGATGTTACATTACCTACTCCTTAAAAGAAATTTCGTCCCGAAATTTAAGTAGGCGTAGCAGTCGTTGTTTCTTCCTCGGGATCTTGCGTTTCCGGAGCCAGGAATAAATGAGGGTATTTCTTTTGCATTTGATCTTGCCTTTCCCAAGTAAACTCGGGTCCCCTTTTGGCGTTCCAACGGACTTTAACAATCGAGATTCGGCTTTGTTTCAATGTCTTGACGGAGGTGTCCACAATTTCAACCGGTTCCTCCACAAAATGAAGTTTGTCATCAATAGTAAGTTCCTCGAGAGGGATGACGATATCGGGTTCGGCAAGACACTTTTTCAAGTTAGATACATGGAAGGTAGGATGAACGGAGTTTAATTGAGGCGGAAGATCTAAACGATAAGCAACGGTTCCAATACGCTCCAAGATTTCGAAAGGACCAATATACCGCGGATTTAGCTTCCCGCGTTTCCCAAAACGGATTACACCTTTCCAAGGTGCGAATTTTAGCATGACGCGGTCACCGACTTGAAATTCAAGGTCGTTGCGTCTTTTGTCGGTATAGCACTTTTGACGACTCCGGGCCGTCCGAAGCCTATCTCGGATTTGAACGATCTTTTCGGTGGTTTCTTGAATGAGTTCGGGTCCGGTGATTTGTACGTCGCCTACTTCGGCCCAAAAAAGAGGAGAACGGCATTTTCGGCCATATAATGCTTCTAATGGGGCGGCTTTTATACTCGCGTGATAACTATTGTTGTAAGAGAACTCGGCGAGAGGTAAGTGCTTGTCCCAAGCTTTTCCAAAATCAACCACGCAAGCTCGTAACATGTCCTCTAAGGTTTGAATTGTACGTTCGCTTTGTCCATCGGTTTGAGGATGATATGCGGTGCTCATGTCTAAACGCGTTCCCAACGCTTCTTGCAAGGTACGCCAAAATCTAGAAACAAAACGGCCATCTCGGTCGGAGATAATCGATAAAGGTACACCGTGTCGGGCTACGATCTCCTTGATATAAAGTCGTGCAAGTTTCTCCATTTTGTCGGTCTCCTTCATGGCGAGAAAGTGTGCGGATTTGGTGAGACGGTCAACAATAACCCAGATGGTATCATAACCGCCCGTTGTTTTTGGTAGTTTGGTGATAAAATCCATTGTTATTCTTTCCCACTTCCATTGCGGGATTTCGGGTTGTTGAAGTAATCCGGACGGTCTTTGGTGTTCGGCTTTGACTTTGGAACATGTCAAACACTTGGAAACATAAGTAGCTACGTCCCTTTTGATGTTCGGCCACCAATATAGTTGTTTAAGGTCGTGGTACATCTTATTGGCACCGGGGTGAATCGAGTATCGTGACTTATGGGCTTCATCTAAAATAAGGCTTCGTAGGTCCCCATAACTAGGCACCCAAATCCTTCCGGCGTAATATCGGAGTCCGGTCTCCCTAATTTCGAATCGAGAGACGAGAATGTTCAAGAGCTCGTGTGAAAGGTTTTCATCCTTGAGAGCCTCATCTTGGGCTACCCGAATTTGGCTATTAAGGTTTGTGTGGATGGTGATGTTTAAGGCTCGGACACGAAGAGGCACCGCTCTTTCTTTTCGACTTAAGGCATCGGCTACTACATTTGCCTTCCCGGGATGGTAACGAAGCTCGCAATCATAATCGTTTAAGGTTTCAATCCACCTTCGTTGTCTCATGTTTAGTTGCTTTTGGTCGAAGATGTGTTGGAGACTTTTGTGATCGGTAAAGATAGTACTCTTGGTTCCATAAAGATAGTGTCTCCACATTTTAAGTGCAAAGACAACGGCTCCGAGTTCAAGATCATGTGTCGTGTAGTTTCGTTCATGAATTTTGAGTTGTCGAGAAGCATAAGAAATGACTTTCGTTCATTGCATCAACACACACCCAAAACCATGTTTCGAGGCGTCGCAATACACAACAAAATCGTCATTGCCTTCGGGAAGTGACAAGATAGGAGCGGTGGTTAGCTTTGTTTTCAAGATTTGAAATGCGGATTCTTGTTCGGTCGCCCAATTGAATTTCTTTCCCTTGTGAGTTAAAGCGGTTAGAGGACGAGCAACCAAAGAAAAATCCTTGATGAATCTACGGTAGTATCCGGCGAGACCCAAGAATTGACGAATGTGAGTAGGAGTAGTGGGAGTCTCTCATTTACTAATGGCTTCGATTTTCGTTGGATCGACTTTAATACCTTGGTCACTTACAACATGACCAAGAAATTGAACTTCCTTTAACCAAAATTCACACTTGGAGAATTTGGCATAGAGTTGTTCTTGTCTTAAAAGTTCAAGCACAAGTCGGAGGTGTTCCTCGTGTTCTTCTTCGCTTTTTGAATAGACTAAAATATCATCGATGAACACGATAACGAATTTGTCAAGATACGGTTTGCACACGTGGTTCATAAGATCCATGAACACCGCCGGTGCGTTAGTGAGACCAAATGGCATTACAAGAAATTCATAACTACCATAACGAGTTCGGAAAGCGGTTTTGGAGACATCTTCCCCCTTAACCCTCAATTGATGATAACCCGAGCGGAGATTGATTTTTGAATATACACAAGACCCTTGTAGTTGATTAAAGAGGTCATCGATGCGAGGAAGAGGATATCGGTTTTTAACCGTCAATTTGTTTAGTTCACGATAATCAATGCACATTCGTAGGGATCCGTCTTTCTTTTTAACAAACAAAATCGGAGCGCCCCAAGGTGAATGGTTAGGTTGGATAAAACCACGATCAAGTAGTTCTTAGATTTGACTTTGCAATTCTTGCATTTCGGATGGAGCGAGCCTATATGGTGCACGTGCTACGGGTGTGGCTCCCGGAATAAGATCGATTTGGAATTCAACCAGTCGATGAGGTGGAAGACCCGGCAATTCGTCGGGAAATACATCGGAATAGTCACTAACAATTGGCACATCATCGATGTGCTTCTCATCGGACTCGACTTTCTTAACGTGAGCAAGGATCGCAAAACAACCCTTATAGAGTAGTTTTCTAACTTTAATGCATGAAATAGGTTGAGTCCGGTGCAACTCTTATCGCCATAGACGATCAAGGTTCACCATTCTCGATAGGAATTCGAATTGCGTTAAGATCACAAAGGATGTGAGATTTCGTTTTGGCTAGCCAATTCATACCGATTATTACATCGAAACTTCCTAGTTCCATGGGTATCAAGTCAATTTTAAACTCATTACCCAAAATGTTTAACGTACACCCCCGATAATATGTGTCGGCACTCAATAGTTTTTCGTTGGCCACTTCAATGGTATAAGTGGTATCTAGTGGAAGTGGTGGAGTATTAAAAGAATGAGTCAAAGTCTTGGATACAAAACTCTTATCGGCACCCGAATCGAATAAACAAGTAACATAAGTGTTGTGGAGGAGAAACGTACCCGTGACTAATTCATTGTCATCTCGGGCTTCCTCGGTGTTGATGTTGAAAGCTCGTCCGCGTGTGTTGGTGTTGGTTTTCTTCTTCGGACACGCATTTCTAAAATGACCCGTTTGGCCACATTCATAACAAGTACCCGATTTTGGTGCATTGGGCACCTTTTGAGCGACGGGGGCGGCACTTCTACAATCGTTGGCCACATGACCACCCCTTTGGCACCGGTGGCAAAATAGATTGCTACATTCACCATAGTGGTGTTTGTGGCATTTGTTGCAAAATGGTTTGTTTCCGCCATAACTTTTCTTGGCGTCGGAGGTGAAAGGCTTTTTGGTGAAGTTGTTGTAGTTGTTGCTTGATTGGGGGGCTTCCCATTTTCTTTTGTTGCCGCCCGATTTATCCTCGGCCTTAGGTGCCGGAACTATGATTTCGTCAACCGTTTCGATCAATTGGCGGGCCATGTTCAAAGCTTGTTGTAGGTTAGCGGGTTTGGATGACATCACTCCTTGTTTGATACTCTTTGGAAGACCATCCATATAGAGTTCAACCCTTTGAGATTCGGGGTTCATGAGGTTGGGACACATTAAGGATAGCTCGGCGTATCGTTGATTGTAGGCCTTGAGATCGTTTCCGACCGCCTTTAAAGTCCTTAGCTCTTGTTCGAGCTTTCGGGTTTCTTCACGAGGGAAAAATTCGACGATCATTCTCTCTCTCAAATCGGCCCAAGAGAGGGCGTGAGCTTCATCGGTACCCACCGATTGTACATACGTGTTCCACCACGTGAGGGTGATACCGGCAAAGGTGTGGGTGGAATATTTGACCTTGTCTTGGTCTCGACAACCGCTTATGCTAAAGACGGCTTCCGTTTGCTCAAACCATCGGGTGAGCACGACCGGTCCCCCGGTTCCATCAAAAGTGTGAGGTTTGCACCCCATGAAGGATTTGTAGGAGCACCCTTCGTTTGAGTTACCGGCTCCATTGTTGTTGTTGTTGTGGTTGTTGTTATTGTTGGAGGAGTGATCGGCCATGGCCGCTTCCACGGCGGTGGCTATCATTCGTTGTAGAGCTTGTTCGGGAGTCTCATGGCGTGGCACACGACGAGGAGGTATTGTTCCTTCAAAACACAAGAATACCGTTGATTAGTATTCTTAATAATACTAACCGTGATATGGAATAAGGATAGAGAAAAATTTTCCTTGACTCGCCTTAAATTCTTTATGTCATAATGTCGGAATGTTCATATGAGTCACCGTAATATAATCCCGGAAATTATATTACCCTAATTCATATGTGCATTCGACACTAATTCATATAGTCAAGGTGGCGCATCAATTAAATTAAGTAACGTGAGATTAAGATTGAATAAGAATTTGATGTGATAGACGAGTTCGAGTAAAATGCACAAGTAGTCAAGTAATTCCTACTTCAAGTCTATATGCCGGTTATAGTCTAGACTCACCAATGTACCCTATGACTCGGGGTTGACACCAATGAACTCTAAATCCCTACAACCAACGCTCTGATACCATCTGTAGCGACCCGACCAAATCATGTTTGACGGCGCCGACTACTTCGGTCCCGTAGCGTGGTCATAAGTCTTTATCATGACGTTTGACCAAAATATGTCGCATCTATTTCATAAGTAAAAGGATGTTTCAAGTTTACAAATGTAGTTCAAAGACTAGTTACATTACAATGTTTAACGTACGAATGAAACCTATGCGACACAATTTAAAGTAGTCAAAAGACGCTCCAACTATGCATGTATACTCGACATCCAAGCAAGTATCAAAAAGAGTGCGGAAGCATGTATCAAGTAGCTTTCAAGGACCTGAGAAAACATATAGAAAACTGTCAACGAAAACGTTGGTGAAATCATAGGTGTTTTAGTAAACGTTGCATTTGAACCACAAGATTTAATATAATATGATTATCAAAATCATTTGCATTCCAAAGTTGTTATATTGTTTCGCGGGCACCCAATTATCAAACTTAACTGTTTTGCACCCTTTGCGTAGTGTTAGAACATACACTAGACCCGAAAATATATTTCATCCGCTAACGGTAGCGAACCGTCCGAATGAGGCTCGTCAAGCCCATGTGATCACATAATATAAGTTCACGTTTACACCCTGCAAGTGTAACTAATGATAATTGAATTGAGGCTTTTTGTTCAAACCCGTACGTGGAATGTTCGTTTTCGTACTTATGTTCAATGTATAAAAGTATGATACGTATATGTTTCTCATCCCATAGTTTAAAGCATAAAAGTTGTTTGAAAGATGGGACTATGATCTCACCTTGAGTGCACGTATGAAAAGTACTTCACAAAGTAACGTGTGCGAAAGATAGTGCTAGTCTTGACCTAAACAAATAGGTCGTATCAATAACGGTAAACACGATAGGTCAAAGATGTTCAATTAGTCCTACGGCTCGTTACGACTCGATTATGTAGCATGTGAAATCAAATTGTCAAGTTTCATGCAAGATATAAGTATAGAAACAAGTTAGGAAGGTTGCATAATCATTTGGTTAAGTTTGACAAAAAGTCAAACTTTGGTCGGTCAAAGTCAACGAAAAAGTCAACACGTTCGGGTCGGGTCCCGAACTATTTTTCTGAGGTTTTTAATCATGTATGAGCATGTTAGAACAAGTTACGTGTGAATCGGAGGTGCGTAGCATAGCAAACATTATTCAAAAATTGACAAAGTTGGACAGACCACTTTGGCGCGCCGCGCGGGTATATGGCTTGCCGCGCCATTACCTGTGCAGAGAATTCTGGCAGTTTTTATGTTTTATGCACGAACCTAACTTCAACCAATCACCATTTATGACTCGCAAACAACCAAAGTATGTATCTTATATCATCGAAAAGGTATTTTGACAAGGAAAACAACTAAATACATTTCATCCATCACATTTACTTTTACAACAACCAAAACCACATTCAAAGCTCCTCATTAAATGCACTCAAGTTCATAAATGAAATTCGATGATTCGGCAACCAATTTACATGAATGATATGCCGTTTCGAAGGTGATCAAGCATACAATACAACCTAACACTTACAAATAACATTTCATGTCATTCAAAGCATCAAAAGTTCATTTCAAGTTCATCAAACCCTAACCCAAATCCACCAAAACCAATAATCAAGTTTATGAAGTTTTCTAAAACAACCTACACATCAAATTGAAGCTAGTGCTACTAGTAACACATTTAATACTTGCACTTTACCATAACAACAACATTTAAGCAACCAAATTACCAAATCAAACACACCAAAGTTTATGTTCATGCTAGTTACTTCAAATAACGAAATCGAGCATATAAATCATATAATCATGTTAGACTTGAGCCATAGACACTAATTAACAACTTTATAAGTTAAAAACATCAAGAATACAAAATCTAGTGATTTTAGAAAGTTACCCAAACTTGATGAAATCGGTATGGAATCGAAGAGGAAGATGAGAGGATTCTGTATATGCAATTTGTTTAGATGGATGCTTGCTCGATTTGATTTGGATGATGAATCCTTGAAGTGGTGTTTGAGAGATTTGGTGAAAGTATTAGAGAAAATGGAAAAAGAAAATGAAATAAATGAATGGATGAGAGTGAAGGGTTGACTAGTTGACCTAGTCACCTCTTTGCTCTCTTGGCAACAATGGTCCCTCTAGTTCGGTTGCGGGTGCGTGAATTACCTAAACGAGATATTTTAAAACGCGTATTAACGAGGGATGTCATAATCATATAACGGACTTTAAATAGTTAAACGGAAAAGTAAACGGAAAAAAGGCGGGATGTTACATTACCTACTCCTTAAAAGAAATTTCGTCCCGAAATTTAAGTAGGCGTAGTAGTCGTTGTTTCTTCCTCGGGATCTTGCGTTTCCGGAGCCGGGAATAAATGAGGGTATTTCTTTTGCATTTGATCTTGCCTTTCCCAAGTAAACTCGGGTCCCCTTTTGGCGTTCCAACGGACTTTAACAATCGAGATTCGGCTTTGTTTCAATGTCTTGACGGAGGTGTCCACAATTTCAACCGGTTCCTCCACAAAATGAAGTTTGTCATCAATAGTAAGTTCCTCGAGAGGGATGACGATATCGGGTTCGGCAAGACACTTTTTCAAGTTAGATACATGGAAGGTAGGATGAATGGAGTTCAATTGAGGCGGAAGATCTAAACGATAAGCAACGGTTCCAATACGCTCCAAGATTTCGAAAGGACCAATATACCGCGGATTTAGCTTCCCGCGTTTCCCAAAACGGATTACACCTTTCCAAGGTGCGACTTTTAGCATGACGCGGTCACCGACTTGAAATTCAAGGTCGTTGCGTCTTTTGTCGGTATAGCACTTTTGACGACTCCGGGCCGTCCGAAGCCTATCTCGGATTTGAACGATCTTTTCGGTGGTTTCGTGAATGAGTTCGGGTCCGGTGATTTGTACGTCGCCTACTTCGGCCCAACAAAGAGGAGAACGGCATTTTCGGCCATATAATGCTTCTAATGGGGCGGCTTTTATACTCGCGTGATAACTATTGTTGTAAGAGAACTCGGCGAGAGGTAAGTGCTTGTCCCAAGCTTTTCCAAAATCAACCACGCAAGCTCGTAACATGTCCTCTAAGGTTTGAATTGTACGTTCGCTTTGTCCATCGGTTTGAGGATGATATGCGGTGCTCATGTCTAAACGCATTCCCAACGCTTCTTGCAAGGTACGCCAAAATCTAGAAACAAAACGGCCATTTCGGTCGGAGATAATCGATAAAGGTACACCGTGTCGGGCTACGATCTCCTTGATATAAAGTCGTGCAAGTTTCTCCATTTTGTCGGTCTCCTTCATGGCGAGAAAGTGTGCGGATTTGGTGAGACGGTCAACAATAACCCAGATGGTATCATAACCGCCCGTCGTTTTTGGTAGTTTGGTGATAAAATCCATTGTTATTCTTTCCCACTTCCATTGCGGGATTTCGGGTTGTTGAAGTAATCCGGACGGTCTTTGGTGTTCGGCTTTGACTTTGGAACATGTCAAACACTTGGAAACATAAGTAGCTACGTCCCTTTTGATGTTCGGCCACCAATATAGTTGTTTAAGGTCGTGGTACATCTTATTGGCACCGGGGTGAATCGAGTATCGTGACTTATGGGCTTCATCTAAAATAAGGCTTCGTAGGTCCCCATAACTAGGCACCCAAATCCTTCCGGCGTAATATCGGAGTCCGGTCTCCCTATTTTCGAATCGAGAGACGAGAATGTTCAAGAGCTCGTGTGAAAGGTTTTCATCCTTGAGAGCCTCATCTTGGGCTACCCGAATTTGGCTATTAAGGTTTGTGTGGATGGTGATGTTTAAGGCTCGGACACGAAGAGGCACCGCTCTTTCTTTTCGACTTAAGGCATCGGCTACTACATTTGCCTTCCCGGGATGGTAACGAAGCTCGCAATCGTAATCGTTTAAGGTTTCAATCCACCTTCGTTGTCTCATGTTTAGTTGCTTTTGGTCGAAGATGTGTTGGAGACTTTTGTGATCGGTAAAGATAGTACTCTTGGTTCCATAAAGATAGTGTCTCCACATTTTAAGTGCAAAGACAACGGCTCTGAGTTCGAGATCATGTGTCGTGTAGTTTCGTTCATGAATTTTGAGTTGTCGAGAAGCATAAGAAATGACTTTCGTTCGTTGCATCAACACACACCCAAAACCATGTTTCGAGGCGTCGCAATACACAACAAAATCATCATTGCCTTCGGGAAGTGACAAGATAGGAGCGGTGGTTAGCTTTGTTTTCAAGATTTGAAATGCGGATTCTTGTTCGGTCGCCCAATTGAATTTCTTTCCCTTGTGAGTTAAAGCGGTTAGAGGACGAGCAACCAAAGAAAAATCCTTGATGAATCTACGGTAGTATCCGGCGAGACCCAAGAATTGACGAATGTGAGTAGGAGTAGTGGGAGTCTCCCATTTACTAATGGCTTCGATTTTCGTTGGATCGACTTTAATACCTTGGTCACTTACAACATGACCAAGAAATTGAACTTCCTTTAACCAAAATTCACACTTGGAGAATTTGGCATAGAGTTGTTCTTGTCTTAAAAGTTCAAGCACAAGTCGGAGGTGTTCCTCGTGTTCTTCTTCGCTTTTTGAATAGACTAAAATATCATCGATGAACACGATAACGAATTTGTCAAGATACGGTTTGCACACGCGGTTCATAAGATCCATGAACACCGCCGGTGCGTTAGTGAGACCAAATGGCATTACAAGAAATTCATAACTACCATAACGAGTTCGGAAAGCGGTTTTGGAGACATCTTCCCCCTTAACACTCAATTGATGATAACCCGAGCGGAGATCGATTTTTGAATATACACAAGACCCTTGTAGTTGATCAAAGAGGTCATCGATGCGAGAAAGAGGATATCGGTTTTTAACCGTCAATTTGTTTAGTTCACGATAATCAATGCACATTCGTAGGGATCCGTCTTTCTTTTTAACAAACAAAATCGGAGCGCCCCAAGGTGAATGGTTAGGTTGGATAAAACCACGATCAAGTAGTTCTTGGATTTGACTTTGCAATTCTTGCATTTCGGATGGAGCGAGCCTATATGGTGCACGTGCTACGGGTGTGGCTCCCGGAATAAGATTGATTTGGAATTCAACCGGTCGATGAGGTGGAAGACCCGGCAATTCGTCGGGAAATACATCGGAATAGTCACTAACAATTGGCACATCATCGATGTGCTTCTCATCGGACTCGACTTTCTTAACGTGAGCAAGGATCGCAAAACAACCCTTATAGAGTAGTTTTCTACCTTTAATGCATGAAAGAGGTTGAGTCCGGTGCAACTCTTATCGCCATAGACGATCAAAGGTTCACCATTCTCGATAGGAATTCGAATTGCGTTAAGATCACAAAGGATGTGAGATTTCGTTTTGGCTAGCCAATTCATACCGATTATTACATCGAAACTTCCTAGTTCCATGGGTATCAAGTCAATTTTAAACTCATTACCCAAAATGTTTAACGTACACCCCCGGTAATATGTGTCGGCACTTAATAGTTTTCCGTTGGCCACTTCAATGGTATAAGTGGTATCTAGTGGAAGTGGTGGAGTATTAAAAGAATGAGTCAAAGTCTTAGATACAAAACTCTTATCGGCACCCGAATCGAATAAACAAGTAACATAAGTGTTGTGGAGGAGAAACGTACCCGTGACTAATTCATTGTCATCTCGGGCTTCCTCGGTGTTGATGTTGAAAGCTCGTCCGCGTGTGTTGGTGTTGGTTTTCTTCTTCGGACACGCATTTCTAAAATGACCCGTTTGGCCACATTCATAACAAGTACCCGATTTTGGTGCATTGGGCACCTTTTGAGCGACGGGGGCGGCACTTCTACAATCGTTGGCCACATGACCACCCCTTTGGCACCGGTGGCAAAATAGATTGCTACATTCACCATAGTGGTGTTTGTGGCATTTGTTGCAAAATGGTTTATTTCCGCCATAACTTTTCTTGGCGTCGGAGGTGAAAGGCTTTTTGGTGAAGTTGTTGTAGTTGTTGCTTGATTGGGGGGCTTCCCATTTTCTTTTGTTGCCGCCCGATTTATCCTCGGCCTTAGGTGCCGGAACTACGATTTCGTCAACCGTTTCGATCAATTGGCGGGCCATGTTCAAAGCTTGTTGTAGGTTAGCAGGTTTGGATGACATCACTCCTTGTTTGATACTCTTTGGAAGACCATCCATATAGATTTCAACCCTTTGAGATTCGGGGTTCACGAGGTTGGGACACATTAAGGATAGCTCGGCGTATCGTTGATTGTAGGCCTTGAGATCGTTTCCGACTGTAGTGACCCGAACTTTTCCATGTTTATATATATTAACTGAGATTGATGTTTATATGATTAAATGTTTCCAACATGTTAAGCAATCAAACTTGTTAAGACTTGATTAATTGAAATAGGTTTCATATAGACAATTGACCACCCAAGTTGACCGGTGATTCACGAACGTTAAAACTTGTAAAAACTATATGATGACATATATATGGATATATATATAGTTAACATGATACTATGATAAGTAAACATATCATTAAGTATATTAACAATGAACTACATATGTAAAAACAAGACTACTAACTTAATGATTTTTAAACGAGACATATATGTAACGATTATCATTGTAAAGACATTTAATGTATATATATCATATTAAGAGATATTCATACATGTTAATATCATGATAATATAATAATTTAAAATCTCATTTGATATTATAAACATTGGGTTAACAACATTTAACAAGACCGTTAACCTAAAGGTTTAAAAACAACACTTACATGTAACGACTAACGATGACTTAACGACTCAGTTAAAATGTATATACATGTAGTGTTTTAATATGTATTTATACACTTTTGAAAGACTTCAATACACTTATCAAAATACTTCTACTTAACAAAAATGCTTACAATTACATCCTCGTTCAGTTTCATCAACAATTCTACTCGTATGCACCCGTATTCGTACTCGTACAATACACAGCTTTTAGATGTATGTACTATTGGTATATACACTCCAATGATCAGCTCTTAGCAGCCCATTTGAGTCACCTAACACATGTGGGAACCATCATTTAGCAACTAGCATGAAATATCTCATAAAATTACAAAAATATGAGTAATCATTCATGACTTATTTACATGAAAACAAAATTACATATCCTTTATATCTAATCCATACACCAACGACCAAAAACACCTACAAACACTTTCATTCTTCAATTTTCTTCATCTAATTGATCTCTCTCAAGTTCTATCTTCAAGTTCTAAGTGTTCTTCATAAATTCCAAAAGTTCTAGTTTCATAAAATCAAGAATACTTTCAAGTTTGCTAGCTCACTTCCAATCTTGTAAGGTGATCATCCAACCTCAAGAAATCTTTGTTTCTTACAGTAGGTTATCATTCTAATACAAGGTAATAATCATATTAAAACTTTGGTTCAATTTCTATAACTATAACAATCTTATTTCAAGTGATGATCTTACTTGAACTTGTTTTCGTGTCATGATTCTGCTTCAAGAACTTCGAGCCATCCAAGGATCCATTGAAGCTAGATCCATTTTTCTCTTTTCCAGTAGGTTTATCCAAGGAACTTAAGGTAGTAATGATGTTCATAACATCATTCAATTCATACATATAAAGCTATCTTATCCGAAGGTTTAAACTTGTAATCACTAGAACATAGTTTAGTTAATTCTAAACTTGTTCGCAAACAAAAATTAATCCTTCTAACTTGACTTTTAAAATCAACTAAACACATGTTCTATATCTATATGATATGCTAACTTAATGATTTAAAACCTGGAAACACGAAAAACACCGTAAAACCGGATTTACGCCGTCGTAGTAACACCGCGGGCTGTTTTGGGTTAGTTAATTAAAAACTATGATAAACTTTGATTTAAAAGTTGTTATTCTGAGAAAATTATTTTTATTATGAACATGAAACTATATCCAAAAATTATGGTTAAACTCAAAGTGGAAGTATGTTTTCTAAAATGGTCATCTAGACGTCGTTCTTTCGACTGAAATGACTACCTTTACAAAAACGACTTGTAACTTATTTTTCCGACTATAAACCTATACTTTTTCTGTTTAGATTCATAAAATAGAGTTCAATATGAAACTATAGCAATTTGATTCACTCAAAACGGATTTAAAATGAAGAAGTTATGGGTAAAACAAGATTGGATAATTTTTCTCATTTTAGCTACGTGAAAATTGGTAACAAATCTATTCCAACCATAACTTAATCAACTTGTATTGCATATTATGTAATCTTGAGATACCATAGACACGTATACAATGTTTCGACCTATCATGTCGACACATCTATATATATTTCGGAACAACCATAGACACTCTATATGTGAATGTTGGAGTTAGCTATACAGGGTTGAGGTTGATTCCAAAATATATTTAGTTTGAGTTGTGATCAATACTGAGATATGTATACACTGGGTCGTGGATTGGTTCAAGATAATATTTATCGATTTATTTCTGTACATCTAACTGTGGACAACTAGTTGTAGGTTACTAACGAGGACAGCTGACTTAATAAACTTAAAACATCAAAATATATTAAAAGTGTTGTAAATATATTTTGAACATACTTTGATATATATGTATATATTGTTATAGGTTCGTGAATCAACCAGTGGCCAAGTCTTACTTCCCGACGAAGTAAAAATCTGTGAAAGTGAGTTATAGTCCCACTTTTAAAATCTAATATTTTTGGGATGAGAATACATGCAGGTTTTATAAATGATTTACAAAATAGACACAAGTACGTGAAACTACATTCTATGGTTGAATTATCAAAATCGAATATGCCCCTTGTTATTAAGTCTAGTAATCTAAGAATTAGGGAACAGACACCCTAATTGACGCGAATCCTAAAGATAGATCTATTGGGCTTAACAAACCCCATCCAAAGTACCGGATGCTTTAGTACTTCGAAATTTATATCATATCCGAAGGGTATCCCGGAATGATGGGGATATTCTTATATATGCATCTTGTTAATGTCGGTTACCAGGTGTTCACCATATGAATGATTTTTATCTCTATGTATGGGATGTGTATTGAAATATGAAATCTTGTGGTCTATTATTATGATTTGATATATATAGGTTAAACCTATAACTCACCAACATTTTTGTTGACGTTTTAAGCATGTTTATTCTCAGATGATTATTAAGAGCTTCCGCTGTCGCATACTTAAATAAGGACGAGATTTGGAGTCCATGCTTGTATGATATTGTGTAAAAACTGCATTCAAGAAACTTATTTTGTTGTAACATATTTGTATTGTAAACCATTATGTAATGGTCGTGTGTAAACAGGATATTTTAGATTATCATTATTTGATAATCTACGTAAAGCTTTTTAAACCTTTATTGATGAAATAAAGGTTATGGTTTGTTTTAAAATGAATGCAGTCTTTGAAAAACGTCTCATATAGAGGTCAAAACCTCGCAACGAAATCAATTAATATGGAACGTTTTTAATCAATAAGAACGGGACATTTCAGTTGGTATCCGAGCGTTGGTCTTAGAGAACCAGAATTTTGCATTAGTGTGTCTTATCGAGTTTGTTAGGATGCATTAGTGAGTCTGGACTTCGACCGTGTTTACTTGAAAAATGATTGCTTAACAAATTTTGTTGGAAACTATATATTTTTAACATGTGAATATTATGTGATATATTAATCTCTTAACGCGTTTGATATTATGTGATAGATGTCTACCTCTAGAACAAGTCCCATTGACTCACCTAATAATAATGAAGAGTCAAATGTAAATTGGAATGATTCGTGGACTGATTCACAAGTTCCCGAAGAGGAACCGGAAGAAGAGTCGGAACCGGAAGAAGAATCGGAACCGGAAGAAGAATCGGAACCGGATGAAGAAATAGAACCGGTGGGGGAAATAATAAAACGGTTAAGTAAAAGAAAATCCTCAACTAACCGACCAAGGTTAATTATGGTCAATGGTGTTTCCGCCAAGGAAGCAAAATATTGGGAGGATTACCAATTCTCCGATGAATCGGATTCCGACGAGAATTCCGATGATGTTATAGAAATTACCCCAACTGAATTTAAAAAGGCAAAAGAAAATAATAAGGGAAAGGGCATAAAAATAGAGAAATCTAATTCCAACCCCGATGAAATTTATATGTATCGTCAACCCCCGAAGTCCTTAAGTTGTAACAATGACCCGGGAACCTCTAAACCACCAGGTTTTTCTAAACCAATGTGGATAACGACGGCTCGTATTAGGGGAAAATCATATATCCCTAGAAACTTGGCAAAACGAACCAAAACCGAAGAAGAAGAAACAAGCGAGTCGGAATAAGATAGTTGTATTCATGTGGTGTAATATATGTAATGTAGTGTGCTTATGCTTTATGATATATGTAAAAATTGCTTGTATTAATAAGTATTTTTTTTTATGAATCTAACTCTTGTCTATTTTACAGTATAAAAACGCAAAATGGATAGACAACCCAATATTTTAAGAGACCTACCCGGAGACATGATTGATGAAATCTTGTCTAGAGTCGGTCAGAATTCCTCGGCACAACTATTTAAGGCGAGATCAGTTTGTAAGACATTCGAAGAACGTTCCAAGAATGTCTTGGTTTATAAGAGACTTTCGTTTGAAAGATGGGGGATATCACATTGGGAAACCCATAAGTTACGATGTGTTTACTTTGACGCATATATTGCGGGGAACCCAAATGCTATTTTACGCAATGGGTTAAGAAATTATTTTGACTCAATATATCCGAATATTGGACTTCGTGATTTAGAAAAAGCGGCTAACATGCAACATAAAGAAGCATGTTATGCTTACGGATTAGTAATGTTCGCTTCTCACCAAAGTGAGAACAAGAACATCGGGCTACAACTATTAAACAAAACGTTCCCACAAGTGACGGAGTCGGTAATTGGGGTAAGAAATGAGGTTTTTAGATTGTTACGGGACTGTTGGACATTACGTAACCCTCGTCCCTTTGACGACGTTACAACACGCTGTCTTATCAACGGCCATAACGGTTATGTTGCACAAGACCAAGGATGGGAAGTAGTCCTAGTAAAACCAGAATGCATGACTTGTTTCTGGACGTATGAATTACGTGTCTTTATTGCCTTTGCTGAACGACTTGTGTACTAGCTAGAATTATCTTCACAACTATCTTGTATCAAAGTTATTGTGTGCTATATTTCATGCTTTATGTAAAATAAGCGGTATTGTAAGTTTGTAAAATATTGTATAAAAGTTTGAACGCGAAATATTATTACAATCAGTTTTTCATATAGAATTGTAGTAGTTGAATTGTATATTAGCTACTAAGTATGAACTTAACAGGTAGGTACTACCCGAATTTAAACTTATAAAACGCTAATATGAAGAAAAAGCTTTTATAAATGAGTTCATATTATGCTACGAAATACTATTAACTACTCTTAATATTCTGTATGATTAACTTGTTCCATTTAACTATTTTGAAGGAAATGGCACCGACTACTCGACACACCGTGAATATGAATGAAGAGGAATTCCGTACTTTTCTAGCTTCAAACATAGCCGCAGTACAGGCTGCGCTACATACCAACAATAACCTTGGATCTAGCAGTACAGGAAATCGTGTAGGATGCACCTACAAAGAATTCACTGCCTGCAAACCTTTGGAATTTGATGGAACCGAAGGACCGATCGGATTGAAACGGTGGACCGAGAAGGTTGAATCGGTGTTTGCCATAAGTAAGTGTACTGAAGAGGACAAAGTGAAGTACGCTACGCATACCTTTACAGGTTCTGCGTTAACATGGTGGAATACCTATCTAGAGCAAGTGGGACAAGACGATGCGTACGCACTACCGTGGTCAGCATTCAAGCACTTGATGAACGAGAAGTACCGTCCCAGAACCGAGGTCAATAAGCTCAAGACAGAACTTAGAGGGTTACGAACCCAAGGATTTGATATTACCACGTACGAAAGACGATTCACAGAATTGTGCCTATTGTGTCCGGGAGCATTCGAAGATGAGGAAGAGAAGATCGACGCGTTTGTGAAAGGATTACCGGAAAGAATCCAAGAAGATATAAGTTCACACGAGCCCGCCTCCATACAACAGGCATGTAGAATGGCTCACAAACTAGTGAACCAGATTGAAGAAAGAATTAAAGAACAGACCGCTGAAGAGGCCAATGTGAAGCAAGTCAAAAGAAAGTGGGAGGAAAACGGTGATAAGAATCACCAATACAACAACAACAGCAATTATAACAATAATCGCAACAACTATCCTAACAATCGCAACATCAATCGCAACTACAACAAACGGCCCAACAACAACAACAACAACAACAACAACAACCACAACAATCATCTTAACAACAATAATAACCGCAACAACAACAACAATCAGAAGCAGCTATGCCAAAGGTGTGAAAAGTATCACTCGGGGTTCTGCACCAAATTTTGCAACAAGTGTAAAAGAAATGGTCATAGCGCGGCGAAGTGTGATGTCTACGGACCAGGGGTTAACAGAACGAAAGGAACAAATGGTGTCGGAACGAGTAATGGCGGAGCAAGTAGTGTCGGAGCAAGTTATGCCAATGTAGTTTGTTATAAATGTGGAAAACCGGGCCACATTATTAGAAATTGCCCGAACCAGGAGAACACGAATGGACAAGGCCGCGGAAGAGTTTTCAATATTAATGCGGCAGAGGCACAGGAAGACCCGGAGCTTGTTACGGGTACGTTTCTTATTGACAATAAATCTGCTTACGTTTTATTTGATTCGGGTGCTGATAGAAGCTATATGAGTAGAGATTTTTGTGCTAAATTAAGTTGTCCATTGACGCCTTTGGATAGTAAATTTTTACTCGAATTAGCAAATGGTAAATTAATTTCAGCAGATAATATATGTCGGAATCGAGAAATTAAACTGGTTAGCGAAACATTTAAGATTGATTTGATACCAGTAGAGTTAGGGAGTTTTGATGTGATAATCGGTATGGACTGGTTGAAAGAAGTGAAAGCAGAGATCGTTTGTTACAAAAATGCAATTCGCATTATACGAGAAAAAGGAAAACCCTTAATGGTGTACGGAGAAAAGGGCAACACGAAGCTACATCTTATTAGTAATTTGAAGGCACAAAAACTAATAAGAAAAGGTTGCTATGCTGTTCTAGCACACGTCGAGAAAGTACAAACTGAAGAAAAGAGCATCAATGATGTTCCCATCGCAAAAGAATTTCCCGATGTATTTCCGAAAGAATTACCGGGATTACCCCCACATCGATCCGTTGAATTTCAAATAGATCTTGTACCAGGAGCTGCACCAATAGCTCGTGCTCCTTACAGACTCGCACCCAGCGAGATGAAAGAACTACAAAGCCAATTACAAGAACTTTTAGAGCGTGGTTTCATTCGACCAAGCACATCACCGTGGGGAGCTCCTGTTTTGTTTGTCAAGAAGAAAGATGGTACATTCAGGTTGTGTATCGACTACCGAGAGTTGAACAAACTTACCATCAAGAACCGCTACCCACTACCGAGAATCAATGACTTATTTGATCAACTACAAGGCTCGTCTGTTTATTCAAAGATTGACTTACGTTCCGGGTATCATCAAATGCGGGTGAAAGAATATGATATTCCAAAGACTGCTTTCCGAACACGTTACGGTCATTACGAGTTTATGGTCATGCCATTTGGTTTAACTAATGCACCAGCTGTGTTCATGGACCTTATGAACCGAGTGTGTGGACCAGACCTTGACAAGTTTGTCATTGTTTTCATTGATGACATACTTATTTACTCAAAGAATGACCAAGAACACTGTGAACATTTGAGAAAGGTGTTAGAAGTATTGAGGAAGGAAGAATTGTACGCTAAGTTTTCAAAGTGTGCATTTTGGTTGGAAGAAGTTCAATTCCTCGGTCACATAGTGAACAAAGAAGGTATTAAGGTGGATCCGGCAAAGATAGAAACTGTTGAAAAGTGGGAAACCCCGAAAACTCCGAAACACATACGCCAGTTTTTAGTACTAGCTGGTTACTACAGAAGGTTCATCCAAGACTTTTCCAGAATAGCAAAACCCTTGACTGCATTAACGCATAAAGGGAAGAAATTTGATTGGAATGATGAACAAGAGAAAGCGTTTCAGTTATTGAAGAAAAAGCTAACTACGTCACCTATATTGTCATTGCCTAAAGGGAATGATGATTTTGTGATTTATTGTGATGCATCAAAGCAAGGTCTCGGTTGTGTATTAATGCAACGAACGAAGGTGATTGCTTATGCGTCTAGACAATTGAAGATTCACGAACAAAATTATACGACGCATGATTTGGAATTAGGCGCGGTTGTTTTTGCATTAAAGACTTGGAGGCACTACTTATATGGGGTCAAAAGTATTATATATACCGACCACAAAAGTCTTCAACACATATTTAATCAGAAACAACTGAATATGAGGCAGCGTAGGTGGATTGAATTATTGAATGATTACGACTTTGAGATTCGTTACCACCCGGGGAAGGCAAATGTGGTAGCCGATGCCTTGAGCAGGAAGGACAGAGAACCCATTCGAGTAAAATCTATGAATATAATGATTCATAATAACATTACTACTCAAATAAAGGAGGCGCAACAAGGAGTTTTAAAAGAGGGAAATTTAAAGGATGAAATACCCAAAGGATCGGAGAAGCATCTTAATATTCGGGAAGACGGAACCAGGTATAGGGCTGAAAGGATTTGGGTACCAAAATTTGAAGATATGAGAGAAATGGTACTTAGAGAAGCTCATAAAACCAGATACTCAATACATCCTGGAACGGGGAAGATGTACAAGGATCTCAAGAAACATTTTTGGTGGCCGGGTATGAAAGCCGATGTTGCTAAATACGTAGGAGAATGTTTGACGTGTTCTAAGGTCAAAGCTGAGCATCAAAAACCATCAGGTCTACTTCAACAACCCGAAATCCCGGAATGGAAATGGGAAAACATTACCATGGATTTCATCACTAAATTGCCAAGGACTGCAAGTGGTTTTGATACTATTTGGGTAATAGTTGATCGTCTCACCAAATCAGCACACTTCCTACCAATAAGAGAAGATGACAAGATGGAGAAGTTAGCACGACTGTATTTGAAGGAAGTCGTCTCCAGACATGGAATACCAATCTCTATTATCTCTGATAGGGATGGCAGATTTATTTCAAGATTCTGGCAGACATTACAGCAAGCATTAGGAACTCGTCTAGACATGAGTACTGCCTATCATCCACAAACTGATGGGCAGAGCGAAAGGACGATACAAACGCTTGAAGACATGCTACGAGCATGTGTTATTGATTTCGGAAACAGTTGGGATCGACATCTACCGTTAGCAGAATTTTCCTACAACAACAGCTACCATTCAAGCATTGAGATGGCGCCGTTTGAAGCACTTTATGGTAGAAAGTGCAGGTCTCCGATTTGTTGGAGTGAAGTGGGGGATAGACAGATTACGGGTCCGGAGATTATACAAGAAACTACCGAGAAGATCATCCAAATTCAACAACGGTTGAAAACCGCCCAAAGTCGACAAAATAGCTACGCTGACATTAAAAGAAAAGATATAGAATTTGAAATTGGAGAGATGGTCATGCTTAAAGTTGCACCTTGGAAAGGCGTTGTTCGATTTGGTAAACGAGGGAAATTAAATCCAAGGTATATTGGACCATTCAAGATTATTGATCGTGTCGGAACAGTAGCTTACCGACTAGAATTACCTCAACAACTCGCGGCTGTACATAACACTTTCCACGTCTCGAATTTGAAGAAATGTTTTGCTAAAGAAGATCTCACTATTCCGTTAGATGAAATCCAAATCAACGAAAAACTTCAATTCATCGAAGAACCCGTCGAAATAATGGATCGTGAGGTTAAAAGACTTAAGCAAAACAAGATACCAATTGTTAAGGTTCGATGGAATGCTCGTAGAGGACCCGAGTTCACCTGGGAGCGTGAAGATCAGATGAAGAAGAAATACCCGCATCTATTTCCAGAAGATTCGTCAACACCTTCAACAGCTTAAAATTTCGGGACGAAATTTATTTAACGGGTAGGTACTGTAGTGACCCGAACTTTTCCATGTTTATATATATTAACTGAGATTGATGTTTATATGATTAAATGTTTCCAACATGTTAAGCAATCAAACTTGTTAAGACTTGATTAATTGAAATAGGTTTCATATAGACAATTGACCACCCAAGTTGACCGGTGATTCACGAACGTTAAAACTTGTAAAAACTATATGATGACATATATATGGATATATATATAGTTAACATGATACTATGATAAGTAAACATATCATTAAGTATATTAACAATGAACTACATATGTAAAAACAAGACTACTAACTTAATGATTTTTAAACGAGACATATATGTAACGATTATCGTTGTAAAGACATTTAATGTATATATATCATATTAAGAGATATTCATACATGATAATATCATGATAATATAATAATTTAAAATCTCATTTGATATTATAAACATTGAGTTAACAACATTTAACAAGACCGTTAACCTAAAGGTTTAAAAACAACACTTACATGTAACGACTAACGATGACTTAACGACTCAGTTAAAATGTATATACATGTAGTGTTTTAATATGTATTTATACACTTTTGAAAGACTTCAATACACTTATCAAAATACTTCTACTTAACAAAAATGCTTACAATTACATCCTCGTTCAGTTT
Source organism: Rutidosis leptorrhynchoides (assembly GCF_046630445.1). Classification (NCBI taxonomy): domain Eukaryota; kingdom Viridiplantae; phylum Streptophyta; class Magnoliopsida; order Asterales; family Asteraceae; genus Rutidosis; species Rutidosis leptorrhynchoides. The sequence goes on from NC_092333.1 coordinate 921,045, forward strand.
CATCAACAATTCTACTCGTATGCACCCGTATTCGTACTCGTACAATACACAGCTTTTAGATGTATGTACTATTGGTATATACACTCCAATGATCAGCTCTTAGCAGCCCATGTGAGTCACCTAACACATGTGGGAACCATCATTTAGCAACTAGCATGAAATATCTCATAAAATTACAAAAATATGAGTAATCATTCATGACTTATTTACATGAAAACAAAATTACATATCCTTTATATCTAATCCATACACCAACGACCAAAAACACCTACAAACACTTTCATTCTTCAATTTTCTTCATCTAATTGATCTCTCTCAAGTTCTATCTTCAAGTTCTAAGTGTTCTTCATAAATTCCAAAAGTTCTAGTTTCATAAAATCAAGAATACTTTCAAGTTTGCTAGCTCACTTCCAATCTTGTAAGGTGATCATCCAACCTCAAGAAATCTTTGTTTCTTACAGTAGGTTATCATTCTAATACAAGGTAATAATCATATTCAAACTTTGGTTCAATTTCTATAACTATAACAATCTTATTTCAAGTGATGATCTTACTTGAACTTGTTTTCGTGTCATGATTCTGCTTCAAGAACTTCGAGCCATCCAAGGATCCATTGAAGCTAGATCCATTTTTCTCTTTTCCAGTAGGTTTATCCAAGGAACTTAAGGTAGTAATGATGTTCATAACATCATTCAATTCATACATATAAAGCTATCTTATTCGAAGGTTTAAACTTGTAATCACTAGAACATAGTTTAGTTAATTCTAAACTTGTTCGCAAACAAAAATTAATCCTTCTAACTTGACTTTTAAAATCAACTAAACACATGTTCTATATCTATATGATATGCTAACTTAATGATTTAAAACCTGGAAACACGAAAAACACCGTAAAACCGAATTTACGCCGTCGTAGTAACACCGCGGGCTGTTTTGGGTTAGTTAATTAAAAACTATGATAAACTTTGATTTAAAAGTTGTTATTCTGAGAAAATTATTTTTATTATGAACATGAAACTATATCCAAAAATTATGGTTAAACTCAAAGTGGAAGTATGTTTTCTAAAATGGTCATCTAGACGTCGTTCTTTCGACTGAAATGACTACCTTTACAAAAACAACTTGTAACTTATTTTTCCGACTATAAACCTATACTTTTTCTGTTTAGATTCATAAAATAGAGTTCAATATGAAACTATAGCAATTTGATTCACTCAAAACGAATTTAAAATGAAGAAGTTATGGGTAAAACAAGATTGGATAATTTTTCTCATTTTAGCTACGTGAAAATTGGTAACAAATCTATTCCAACCATAACTTAATCAAATTGTATTGCATATTATGTAATCTTGAGATACCATAGACACGTATACAATGTTTCGACCTATCATGTCGACACATCTATATATATTTCGGAACAACCATAGACACTCTATATGTGAATGTTGGAGTTAGCTATACAGGGTTGAGGTTGATTCCAAAATATATTTAGTTTGAGTTGTGATCAATACTGAGATACGTATACACTGGGTCGTGGATTGATTCAAGATAATATTTATCGATTTATTTCTGTACATCTAACTGTGGACAACTAGTTGTAGGTTACTAACGAGGACAGCTGACTTAATAAACTTAAAACATCAAAATATATTAAAAGTGTTGTAAATATATTTTGAACATACTTTGATATATATGTATATATTGTTATAGGTTCGTGAATCAACCAGTGGCCAAGTCTTACTTTCCAACGAAGTAAAAATCTGTGAAAGTGAGTTATAGTCCCACTTTTAAAATCTAATATTTTTGGGATGAGAATACATGCAGGTTTTATAAATGATTTACAAAATAGACACAAGTACGTGAAACTACATTCTATGGTTGAATTATCGAAATCGAATATGCCCCTTGTTATTAAGTCTGGTAATCTAAGAATTAGGGAACAGACACCCTAATTGACGCGAATCCTAAAGATAGATCTATTGGGCTTAACAAACCCCATCCAAAGTACCCGATGCTTTAGTACTTCGAAATTTATATCATATCCGAAGGGTGTCCCGGAATGATGGGGATATTCTTATATATGCATCTTGTTAATGTCGGTTACCAGGTGTTCACCATATGAATGATTTTTATCTCTATGTATGGGATGTGTATTGAAATATGAAATCTTGTGGTCTATTATTATGATTTGATATATATAGGTTAAACCTATAACTCACCAACATTTTTGTTGACGTTTTAAGCATGTTTATTCTCAGATGATTATTAAGAGCTTCCGCTGTCGCATACTTAAATAAGGACGAGATTTGGAGTCCATGCTTGTATGATATTGTGTAAAAACTGCATTCAAGAAACTTATTTTGTTGTAACATATTTGTATTGTAAACCATTATGTAATGGTCGTGTGTAAACAGGATATTTTAGATTATCATTATTTGATAATCTACGTAAAGCTTTTTAAACCTTTATTGATGAAATAAAGGTTATGGTTTGTTTTAAAATGAATGCAGTCTTTGAAAAACGTCTCATATAGAGGTCAAAACCTCGCAACGAAATCAATTAATATGGAACGTTTTTAATCAATAAGAACGGGACATTTCACCGACCGCCTTTAAAGTCCTTAGCTCTTGTTCGAGCTTTCGGGTTTCTTCACGAGGGAAAAATTCGACGATCATTCTCTCTCTCAAATCGGCCCAAGAGAGGGCGTGAGCTTCATCGGTACCCACCGATTGTACATACGTGTTCCACCACGTGAGGGCGATACCGGCAAAGGTGTGGGTGGAATATTTGACCTTGTCTTGGTCTCGACAACCGCTTATGCTAAAGACGGCTTTCGTTTGCTCAAACCATCGGGTGAGCACGACCGGTCCCCCGGTTCCATCAAAAGTGTGAGGTTTGCACCCCATGAAGGATTTGTAGGAGCACCCTTCGTTTGAGTTACCGGCTCCATTGTTGTTGTTGTTGTGGTTGTTGTTATTGTTGGAGGAGTGATCGGCCATGGCCGCTTCCACGGCGGTGGCTATCATTCGTTGTAGAGCTTGTTCGGGAGTCTCATGGCGTGGCACACGACGAGGAGGCATTGTTCCTTCAAAACACAAGAATACCGTTGATTAGTATTCTTAATAATACTAACCGTGATATGGAATAAGGATAGAGAAAAATTTTCCTTGACTCGCCTTAAATTCTTTATGTCATAATGTCAGAATGTTCATATGAGTCACCGTAATATAATCCTGGAAATTATATTACCCTAATTCATATGTGCATTCGACACTAATTCATATAGTCAAGGTGGCGCATCAATTAAATTAAGTAACGTGAGATTAAGATTGAATAAGAATTTGATGTGATAGACGAGTTCGAGTAAAATGCACAAGTAGTCAAGTAATTCCTACTTCAAGTCTATATGTCGGTTGTAGTCTAGACTCACCAATGTACCCTATGACTCGGGGTTGACACCAATGAACTCTAAATCCCTACAACCAACGCTCTGATACCATCTGTAGCGACCCGACCAAATCATGTTTGACGGCGCCGACTACTTCGGTCCCGTAGCGTGGTCATAAGTCTTTATCATGACGTTTGACCAAAATATGTCGCATCTATTTCATAAGTAAAAGGATGTTTCAAGTTTACAAATGTAGTTCAAAGACTAGTTACATTACAATGTTTAACGTACGAATGAAACCTATGCGACACAATTTAAAGTAGTCAAAAGACGCTCCAACTATGCATGTATACTCGACATCCAAGCAAGTATCAAAAAGAGTGCGGAAGCATGTATCAAGTAGCTTTCAAGGACCTGAGAAAACATATAGAAAACTGTCAACGAAAACGTTGGTGAAATCATAGGTGTTTTAGTAAACGTTGCATTTGAACCACAAGATTTAATATAATATGATTATCAAAATCATTTGCATTCCAAAGTTGTTATATTGTTTCGCGGGCACCCAATTATCAAACTTAACTGTTTTGCACCCTTTGCGTAGTGTTAGAACATACACTAGACCCGAAAATATATTTCATCCGCTAACGGTAGCGAACCGTCCGAATGAGGCTCGTCAAGCCCATGTGATCACATAATATAAGTTCACGTTTACACCCTGCAAGTGTAACTAATGATAATTGAATTGAGGCTTTTTGTTCAAACCCGTACATGGAATGTTCGTTTTCGTACTTGTGTTCAATGTATAAAAGTATGATACGTATATGTTTCTCATCCCATAGTTTAAAGCATAAAAGTTGTTTGAAAGATGGGATATGATCTCACCTTGAGTGCACGTATGAAAAGTACTTCACAAAGTAACGTGTGCGAAGGATAGTGCTAGTCTTGACCTAAACAAATAGGTCGTATCAATAATGGTAAACACGATAGGTCAAAGATGTTCAATTAGTCCTACGGCTCGTTACGACTCGATTATGTAGCATGTGAAATCAAATTGTCAAGTTTCATGCAAGATACAAGTATAGAAACAAGTTAGGAAGGTTGCATAATCATTTGGTTAAGTTTGACAAAAAGTCAAACTTTGGTCGGTCAAAGTCAACGAAAAAGTCAACACGTTCGGGTCGGGTCCCGAACTATTTTTCTGAGGTTTTTAATCATGTATGAGCATGTTAGAACAAGTTACGTGTGAATCGGAGGTGCGTAGCATAGCAAACATTATTCAAAAATTGACAAAGTTGGACAGACCACTTTGGCGCGCCGCGCGGGTATATGGCTTGCCGCGCCATTACCTGTGCAGAGAATTCTGGCAGTTTTTAAGTTTTATGCACGACCCTAACTTCAACCAATCACCATTTATGACTCGCAAACAACCAAAGTATGTATCTTATATCATCGGAAAGGTATTTTGACAAGGAAAACAACTAAATACATTTCATCCATCACATTTACTTTTACAACAACCAAAACCACATTAAATAGTTAACAACCAAAGTATGTATCTTAAAAAGCGTATTAACGAGGGATGTCATAATCATATAACGGACTTTAAATAGTTAAACGGAAAAGTAAACGGAAAAATGCGGGATGTTACACACACACACACACAAATTTCTTTTCTCAACTCACTCTTCCTTCAACTAGATATCAATATTTAAATAGGAATACAAACTTTTTCCATCAAAAATACACATCGAGGATAGAAAATTTACAAGTGGATAACATGATACCGATTAGAGTATCAAAGTTAAGGAATGGTGAGCACCCTCAAGTCTCCCTATTGTTCTGCCTTCGCTTTTAGTGATGTTTGGGTATATGTCAATATACTTATACTATGGATATTACCAAATGGCTTATAGGTTAGCGATATTAAGTCTCGCCGTGAATATACTGGTGTATTAATTCGTGTTAGATGTCTGCCTTGTCGTTATAAAACATATATATTATATATTATCTTTCTTATCTATAATAAGAAAACTATTATGACATCATTAGGTATCAAAAAAAAAACTCACGTGTAAAAAGCTCCACCATTAGATCTCTTTTTTTAATTTTAATCCTATCCATTTAAATACAGAATGGTGTCATTGTAAGGGAGATGATATATCCACCTTTCATTTTACTTCTTCCACTCAAAATTCCTAAATTGCCATTAATGATAAACTTTCTAAGATTCTACTCGGTAGTTATCGAGACTAATTACCCTCTCACCCTTATTATTACGAAAAAAATTATGTTATCGATACAAAGTAACTACCATCAACGTGGTACAGTTATCTTCTGATGGAAGTGGTACAGTTAACTCAAAAAAAAAATAATAATAATAAATAAATAAAAATAAAAACGGTCTTTCTCTGGTCAAACCCAACTATGTCTGTAATTAGGCTTCCAAAGTAACGAATTATAACCAGATCAATTCAATATGTTGGCAAGGCAATCTCAAGGGTTTATCTAATATGGAATTTCGATCTTCATGATTGAAGATGAATTTTCGACTCGAGATGAATACCCTACTCAAATCCGCTGCACAGTCAAAATACTTGGTCTGATATTTTTGTACAAATCATTCATTAATGCGTTAACTTCAATCTTTATTTAGCTCTAAGCCTCTAATCCACAATCACACATTCACATTCAGTCTGATGTTTTTTTTGTTGTGATGTTGCTACGTTACAAAAATACGCAGTAAAGATACCAGACGCAAGCTGGGTTCGCAAAATCGTTATCGCTAATTTTTTTATTTTGATTTGATGCTTCCGTTTTAGTTTGTACTAAAATGAATTATGTACCAAATTATTGAAATTATAGTCGTGTTTGTTGAATGTTGATCAAGTATTGATCTGTTAAAGATCAAATGCTTTTTGGTTGATTTTCAATAATAACCAATTAAAAGCTATAAAAAAATCCATGAAAGCTACGTTGGTTTGAAGAAACTGGACGATGAAGGTTTTTATTGGGTGTATTCCTAATCTTGAAGGTATAATTTAGTATAACTTTCATTCATTTAGTTTGAAGTGTTTATATGCTACTTTCTACTGCTATTCAATGTTATGTTGATGATTATTATTTGTGTTAATTGGTATTTGTCACAATCTTATTAACCTGATTTTGAATTCAAATCTGTAATGGGCGTAGTCGAAAATGTGGTTTGTTACATTTTGGTTTGTTTTGTTAATCAGTGGATTAACGAATCGTCGAATATAACGAGACTACCGAAAAGCCTCATTATATTGAAGATGGCCATTGGATTTATGTGTATTGGTTTGTTCATACTCCTCCCCTGTTGGTTTGTCCTACATTTGGGTTATAAGTGTATTGAATGGTGACAAAATCGATTTGATAATTTTAGGTTTGGTAGTTTTATTCATAAATTTAGGATTCATAAATTATGTATAATGTTTTTGTAATTGTTACTCTTGATTCTCTCACCTATAAAGTTATGATCATTTTGAACAATAATAGTAATTGTTGCTCAACCTGAGTAGGCATTGCAGTTCCTGGTAGAGTTCGAGCTGCACTAAAATCAGACCTTAAAATGCTGAAGAATCTGTAGAAGTTTTAGTCATTTAGGTTATTATTTTCAGTTGCTATTGTTGTATGTATGAGTTGGGTTTTGAAACATTTCAGAACATCTAAGAAAGAAAGATCAATAAGCATTGTTACATTATGTGACAACACTACATCACTTAGTGTAATCAGTTGGGTTTTGAAACTGTGTGTTATTGGGTATAGTAGATATGTGTAACGGGTTGCATCTGTTGTTGTGTTACTTTTTTATTTTTAGCACACTTAGCCTTATGTCTTGTACTGCAATTCGCGTAATTCCAGTTTCACACTTATTTTTTGCTTCTCATACTATAGTCTGAGAAGGTTTTATGGTAAATGTTTTCTTTATTGTAAGATAGTTTGATGCATTTATTGGTAGGATAAATATTGCAAGTTATTTTGTAAGGCTTATTCATGATATTAATGATCTATACCATTCTACATACTATGTCGTACCTATGGATTTACCAGCAATATAGTAATCTGGCTTTATTGGATTTACCAGCAATATGGTACTCTGGCTCTATAGGATCTACCGGGACTGATTATAGAAAAAGGCTCAAATCACTGCAGATATGTTACTCGAGTATGGCGCAATCATGGGGTTCTTTCCTTTAGTCCTGTAAAAGTAAGCTAACTTGCACCTCCTGCCAAGTTTGTTCAAAAAATAGTCTGAAAGCATTGTACATGGGTCTTGTCAATTTGTCAATGTATTGTTCAAAATATTGTTTGTTTATGCTCCATTTATAAACTTTTGTTAATGTTTTTGAACCTGATCATGTATCTTATTAACACAACAACAACAACAACAAAACCCAATACCACATAAGTGGTGTATGGGGAGGTGAGATGTAGACAATCCTTCCCCTATCCGAGAATAAAGTCATTTATCCACCTAGAGTGAAAACACTCAAAAGATGATAAAATCATCCCTCTCTCTATTCGACGGATAGAGAGATTGCTTTCGAGTGGACCTCCGGCCAATAAGTAGGAAAAAGTTTTTAAAAAAATAAAATAAAATAAAAAATAAAATTGAGACGCCATGAAAATGGTAAAATCAAATTTCCATGGGTTTTAAATCATGGCTGAAATTTAATTTAGGCTCTAAGAGTCAGTCAAGTCGCTAATAAATCGACGCTTGCTGTTGACTCAATAACTAGAGCCCAATGTATCTTATTAAGTTTATGATATATCCATTGGTTTGAATTTTAGTAGTCATCATTGAATTGTTAACATTATTATTACTATGTAGTAGTCAAATGTCTAATGTTATGTTATTGGGGATTTGTTTGGAAAATCTAAAGATCTGTTGCAGATGTCAACAAAGTCGGCTTGTGATATTGCCTTGGTATAAAATGTCAAAACATGTTTATACATGTTAGACTGTTTGGGGTCAAGTGTGTAAAGAATGAGTTGTGTTAATATATGGTATGGTATGAAAGTGATCATTGTTTCTAGCCATCACACAATAATTTGTTATTATAGACGACATAAATATGCTTGAATGCCAATTTTTTGAGTTTATGTGTTATTGAATAATGACAACACAAGTATTAAATTGTAGGTTTGACCTTATCAGGTCAAGTGGCCCAATGATCAATAACTGTGTGTACTCAAACTTGGGTTAATCACCCTACTATGTATAATACATTGTAGTATATATAAACATTAACCAGTTGTTGGTAATCACGTCTTCACCCTTGACCTTTTTTATGTGTATCTTTTGAATCAAAAGTTTACCTACTAGCAAACGCGGTGTAATTCTTTCGTTTATAACTTGTCACAATTCATACTCATTTACTTTGTGTGTCTAATTTTAATGTTCTTGATATTTATTATTCAACATATATTGCACTACTATTACAGTATTACTTATATCAATAGCATAAATAACTTATTAAAAATATTTTTAGAATGATGGATGATAGAATACTCGCGAATGCGCGGGTTATAAACTAGTATTATGGATATTAGATTATCATCTCATGAGAACAATTAATAACTAATTTCAATTACCTAAGATCAATTTCTCAAGATATTATATGTTGAAATTATCCGCTGCTTTTATAAAAAGTATGAAAGTTTGAATGAATTTCACAGTATATTGACACACATATTTCAGTTTCACGGTATCATCTCCCGAGAACAATTCATAATCATAGATGGATAGATTATATGCCAACCGCAGATCTTATTTGTACAACCACCAAATATAGAATTTTTATAATAGAGTATTTCTCTATCTTCTGTCAACCATTCAATCAAAACCAACCATCCCAACTGTAAAGACCAAAAATGGCGGGTGCGGTTGTTATGATTACAAGACTAATTCATCTCAATCATCGTCGCCAAACCCTGAAACCCAAATCCCTATCATCATCATCATCATCATCATCATCATCATCACTAATACTTTTATCTCACCATCATCAATTCATCAAGTTTCCCTCTTTTGGTCCACCTTCCACCACTATGTCTGTTTCGGCCGTCACTCCAACCACCAACCTACCACCACCACTTGTTCAACACAACCCCCAAGGTACCCTTGTTTATTTCTTTCTTTCTTTATTTGTTTCTTTTACCTCAGACTTTTCACCTTTATTTCCTTTAATTATTCAATAATTCAAGATTGATTGATAATTCATCCTAACTTCCTAGTACTAGCTTTATTATAGATTGATTGACTAATATGTGGGATGTTTGTATTGTGGGTGTTGTGAAAAAAAAAAAAAAAAAAAAAAAAAAAAAAAAAAAAAAAAAATAGGTTGTTGGTCAGAATTCGCTAATAATGTTTCTGGGGAATGGGATGGTTTTGGAGCTGATTTTAGTGTTGATGGTAACCCCATTGAGCTTCCTGAAAACGTAGTACCTAATGCTTATCGAGAATGGGAGGTTCAAGTCTTCGATTGGCAGACTCAGTGCCCAACTCTTGCACAACCCAATAACTCATCCCTCATCTACAAGTTAGTTAAACTGCTTCCTACTGTTGGTTGTGAAGCCGATGCAGCCACACGATATACTATAGATGAGAGGATCATAGGAGGTGTAGATAACATGGTTTCTTCATTTGCTTATCATCCCACTGGATCTTACACTGCTGTTTGGGACTCAACACCAAATAGAACTTCTTCTTCTACTTCTTTCACGAAACTACTTGAATTAGAGCATTGTTTGATCAATCCTAACGATAAAGAATCACGGGTTAGGATTGTTCAAATTGTGGGTGTTGAAGACAACCAGAACCACAAGAAGATAGTGTTGAAAAACATCAAAGTGTTTGTTGAGCAATGGTATGGCCCTTTCAGAAACGGGGAACAACTAGGTGGGTGTGCAATACGTGATTCTGCTTTTGCTTCCACACAAGCTCTTTGTGGTTCACAAGTGTCAGGCGTCTGGGAAGTTTCAAACTCTATAGCTACCTTCCAAGACGACTCTCCCATTGTGAGTTACTGAGTTTATTTATTTAGCTTAATTAATTACATCATGTTGAATGTTTACTTTCTTGATATATTTATATATAATGTGGGGATGATGCATGCTTTGATTAGCAATCACTTCATTTCATCTAATAATTTTGACAGGCCATTCTTCAACAACTTGTGACAGTTGATGGTATACACAAGGAAGTAAGAGACCAACAGAATTTGGTATTGCTTCCAAAAAACTTGTGGAGCTCAATACAATACGACGGAGAGCAAACTTGCTGTCAAGTTGGATGGTTGTTGGAACCAGGGCGTGCTATTACATCAAGCTGCATCTTTTCAGGAAATGCCAAGTTAAAAGTAACTAACTAATCCTTCCCTTCAAATCATCAAATTTGTTCTTTCTTTCTTTCATTTCTACAATAAATAAATAATGATGACTTTTCAATAAACATGTAAGCACGCATCTGGTTTCTTTTCTTTTGCAGGAAATTGTAACTTCATCCGAAACTGCAACTCCTGGACCAGCAGAACTGTAGCACTCTCGATTATGACTCAATTTTTCTTGATGGAGGGAGATTGGCGTCTGTTAGGTTTGCATGTAATACTAGCTAGATTTTGGAGCTGTAATTGCAATCTGAAGAAATTTCTTAAAATAAGCATATAGAACACCAAACATGTTGAATTATATGGAACTCTCTCTCTCTCTCTCTCTCTCTCTCTCTCTCTCTCTCTCTCTCTCTCTTTTCTTTTCTTTTTTTCTCTTTTTCTCATGTCTGTAAGTAGGGGTGTTCATCGGTTCGGTTTTCGGTTTGTTCGGTTTATTCGGTTCGGTGTATTCGGTTTTGAAATTTTTTTAGGCAAAACCGAAAACCGAACCGAAAACCGAATTCAAAGTTAAAACCGAACCAAACCGAAAACCGAATTCAAATTCGGATTCGGTTCGGTTTTCGGTTAAAACCAAATATTATGAAAAAACTGAGAACTTTGGTAGTTTAATTGTAGCGTTACTGATGTCTTAGTTATTTATATCCTAAAACACTGACGTATTATTAAATTATCAAGAATTCGATGATGATGATTTATTAATATTTATAGCTTAATTATGACGTTTACTGCTTCTCTTATTAAGAATAAGAACATAATAATTTAAGTAACATAATTATAATGTGAGCTACCAAATCTTCATATGGGTGAGAATATATTTTATTGATTGGATTCCAAATTATAATGAAACTAAAACATAAATATACAAATTAAATATATAAAAATTTTGAATTCGGTTTTGAAATCGGTTTTCGGTTAAACCGAATTCAGAATTTTCAAAACCGAAAACCGAATTCAAATTCGGTTTCGGTTTGACGCGATCCGAAAATCATTTATCAAATTCGGTTTGGTTTTTTTCCGGTTTGGTTTCGGTTTGGTTTTCGGGTTCCACGGTTTCAAACCAAATACTGACCACCCCTATCTGTAAGATAAATCATATATATGAATTACTGAAACACAAGAAGAATGGGCATAAAGTTTAAGTGAAAGTTACTACTTAAATCAAACAGGTACAACTTACAAGAATAAATAAATTATGCACTCGTTGAAAGTTCTTACAACAACTTGAGAAACAATACACCAACTTAAAACAAAAACACACGTTCAAGCATAAACATCCACAGCTTTCGAATCAGTTGTCCTACTCCTCCTATTATCGTCCTGCCACTCAATCTGCAACATACATGTATATATGAGTCGCATGCTGTGTTGTTTATATACAAGTTTGTTTCAAGAACAAAAGAAGCCACATACCTGTAGACGGTAGTAATGTTTATATAAAATTACAAGAGAGCCCCTGGTGCGTCTCTCATGCTCATATTCAGACTGTTGCGCATTGTTCTTCTTCCAACTCCTGCATTTCCTTTCGTCATCATGGCCACAAATTCCCCATAGTCAATCCTTCCATCCTGTATCATAATAAACAAACCCATCAATCAATCATTTCATATTTTCTTTTTCTTTTTCTTAAATAGATAGAATAGATAAATATAATAATCGAGTTCAAAGTAATACTACAAGTATTATTACATTCGGAGTGACTTACGTTATCTTGGTCAACTTCTTTGATGATATCCTCCACAAGAAAATCAGTCATATTGTGATCTGCACAAGCTTGCTGAAGTTCATCAACCGTTATATATCCACTTCCATCTTTGTCAAAATACCGGAATGCAGCCACAAGGTGTTCCTCTCTTTCGAGCTTGTTCAGATGAATAGTAGCAGCTACAAATTCCCCATAATCAATTGTCCCACTGTTATCTACATCAGCCTGAGGAACATCCACATGACGCATCAGCAGATTAAATACATGAACAATTTCATGGCCTAAGTAAGAAACGATCAACCTTACCGCATCCATAAGGTCACGTATCTCTATATCTTTTAATGTGGAACCAAACTTTCTTAAACCAGCTTTCAGTTCATCAAATGTTATTGCACCACTGTTATCAGTATCCATTGCCTTAAACATTTCCCTCAGACCAGCTATTTCCTCTTCGGACAGGCTTTCGGCTATAACCTGGACCCAAACAAGAAAATATTAAAGATTAATGTTGCATAAAGCAAATACTATCTTTCAGTCATGCAAGTGAATCATTCATCCAATCCAGTGTAGAAAAATCAGATCATTAGAATAATAATATGAACTTACCCGCAAAGCCATTTTCTTCAACTTATTCATTGCAGAGAACTGCTTTAAACGAGAAAGAACAGCTGGATCCAGTGCTCTATCAGGAGCAACACCATTTTCACAAATCCAAGGATGACCTGCAATATTCATTCAGATAATTTTATTTTTAACTTTTACAATCATGATGGTAACAAATACTAATAATAATTTTTGAATCAAAAGAAGCACACAAGACATTATAAAAATAGTATAGTACTCCATAGAAGTAATATAAAATGATTATCAAAACAAGTAGGGAGGGAGAACATACAGAGAACTTCATGAGCAGTTAAGCGATCTGAAGGCCGAGAGCACAACATCTTGCGAATTAGATCCTTTGCACTGTCAGATATAAGGGGCCATGGGTCTGAATCAAAGTCTATGTATCCCTTCAAAACTGCGTCAAATATCCCCTGTTGTGTTTCTACAACAAATTGATTAATAAAATTAATAAATTTAAAATTATTCAGATTCAGATTAATGATGAATAATAGATAGACAAGTAAAACTGGTGGGACCCCATTCAATACATACATACATACGTACCAGCCCAAAACGGAGGCACACCACTGAGTAGTATGTAAAGTATCACCCCTGCAGTCCATACATCTGCTTCTGGACCATAATGCTTCAAAAGTACTTCAGGTGCCACATAATACGGGCTTCCTACCACGTCTGTGAAAATTTGACCTGAAAAGAAACGAGAATAAGCAAATTTTCTTTTTAAGATAATAAAAAATAAAAAATAAAAAAAAATGGTAAACAAGAATATACCTACCTGGTTTGAAGAAAACAGATAGTCCAAAATCAATGGCCTTGAGGGAGAAATCATCATCTTTGTTAACCAACAAGAAATTTTCTGGTTTTAAATCTCTGTGCATAACCCCAAGGGAGTGGCATGCTTCAACAACACCAACAATGATTTTTGTGAGCTCAGCAGCCTTCCTCTCACTATAATGTCCTCTCTGTATGATCCTGTCAAACAATTCTCCTCCATTGCAGACTTCCATAACAATATGAACGTACAATTGATCCTCATACGCACCCTTAATCGTCACTATGTTCTTGTGTCCTGCCAAATGGTGCATTATCTGAATCTCTCTCCTAACATCCTCCAAATCCTCTTTCGAGATCAACTTACGTTTTGATATCGATTTACAAGCATAATCTATTCCAGTTGCAATCTCAGTGCACAAATACGTAGTACCGAATTGACCCTGTCCTAACTTTTGACCTAACGTGTACACATCACGAATGTTTTCGGTCTTATGACCAAGAACGTAATAAGCTTGATTCGAACGGCTCATGGTATTGTTATCTTTCTTGGGAACAACAGGTAGTAGGGTGGGTTTGGGATCCTTTGAATATTCTTGGGCTATAAGTTGTTGAGATATTAAACTAGTGGGTGAGTTGTAATCCAAAGAGGAGTTGTTAGATAAAACGGAAGATGGATTTTGATCTTCAGGCTTATTAATTAAGCCCCCCGGCGTGTCTTTTATTCCAAAAGATCCACGGCATGTATTGCCCATAAAATCAACTGCTTCTCATCAAAATTAAATTTAACTTGCTGCATATACATACATACAAACATACATACATACATACATAATATTAATAATAGTATTAAAGTTTTTTTTAATAAAAGATCTGGTAATAAATCAAACAAGTGATCATGAGTTAGATAGCAAATGTAAACGGACTTGAAATTTACTGATGTCAAACAGAACCCAGCCATATGATTGAACATCAGAATGAACAAAGTAAGAAAAAAATTACATTAATCTTTACAAGTATAGTGTTGCAGATCTATCTAGTAGTAGTAATGAAAGTACCTGATCCTGATGGATGAAGAATATGCTTAGTGGAACTGTGATCAGATTAAGCCACAATATAATATAATGATATAATTGGCGAGTCAGTGTTGAGACAACCATAAATATAAATAAAAATAAAACAATAAAAAAGTGAGTAAATAAATAAAAAAAGAGTAGGAAGGCTCGTATGTTATTGCTGAGAAGGAACACAAGAGGTGGTGGAAGATTGGTGCTGAGTGCTGACCAGCTTACTCCTACTCACCAAACCAATGTCTCTCGTCTGACTTCAATTCCTCTATCCACAACTAATTTACATATGACTACCTCATACTATTGACCAAGTCCCAACTAGTCCACAATTATCAGTCGACTGGGAAGTTTCAAACTCTATATAGCTACCTTCCAAGACTCCGAGTTAGTTTATTTATTTAGCTTAATTAATTACATCATGTTCAATATTCACATTTTTTTTTCTTTTTCATATATTTAACAACCATTTCATTTCATTTAATAATTAATAATTATAATAATTTTGAAAGGCCATTCTTAGAATAAGCATATAGAAGAACACAAACATGTTGAATTATATGGAACTGTCCTCTCTTTCTTTCTTTTTTTCCTCTTTTTCTCATGTCTGTATGGTAAAACATATATATGAATGACCGAAACACAAGAAGAATGGGCATAAAGTTTAGTTGATTGCCAAGTTCCTACTTAGATCAAACAGGTACAACTTACAAGAATAAATAAACTATGCACTCGTTGAAAGTTCTTACAACAACTTGAGAAACAATACACCAATTTAAAACAAAAACACATGCTCAAGCATAAACATCCACGGCTTTCGAATTAATTGTCACACCTCCTATCCCGCCGTTCAATCTGCAACATACATGTATATATGAGTCCCATGCTATGTTGTTTATGTACAAGTTTGTTTCAAGAACAAAAGCCACATACCTGTAGAAAATAGTAATGTTTAAAGAAAATTAGAAGACAGCCCCTGGTGCGTCTCTCATGCTCATATTCAGACTGTTGCGCATTGTTCTTCTTCCAACTCCTGCATTTCCTTTTGTCATCATGGCAACAAATTCCCCATAGTCAATCCTTCCATCCTGTATCATAAACAAACTCATCAATCAATCAATATTTTCTTTTTTAGTTTTTCATAAATAGATAGATAGACATAATCGAGTTCAAAGTAATACTACAAGTATTATTATATTTGGACTTACGTTATCTTGGTCAACTTCTTTGATGATATCCTCCACAAGAAAGTCAGTCATATTGTGATCTGCACAAGCTTGTTGAAGTTCATCAACGGTTATATATCCACTTCCATCTTTGTCAAAATACTGGAATGCGGCCACAAGGTGTTCCTCTCTTTCGAGCTTGTTCAGATGAATAGTAGCAGCTACAAATTCCCCATAATCAATTGTCCCACTGTTGTCTACATCAGCCTGAGGAACATCCACATGACACATCATTAGCAGATTAAATACATGAACAATTTCATGGCGTAAGTAAGAAACAGTCAACCTTACCGCATCCATAAGGTCTCGTATCTCTATATCTTTTAATGTGGAACCAAACTTTCTTAAACCGGCTTTCAGTTCATCAAATGTTATTGCACCACTGTTATCAGTATCCATTGCCTTAAACATTTCCCTCAGACCAGCTATTTCCTCTTCGGACAGGCTTTCGGCTATAACCTGGAACCCAATAAATAAATAATAAATAATATATATATATATATATATATATATATATATATATATATATATATATATATATATATATATATATAGGGGCAGGATCAATGGGGAAGTAACCAATCGGGGGGAAGCAAATTTTTTTTTTTTTTCGTTTTTTTTGGAATTTTTTTTTCCCGGTATCAAGATCATACGAAAATATGAACATTTAGAAGAGACACTTCGTGATGAATGTTATTATTTAGGCGGGAAAACGATCGACAAAAATAACATTCAAGATAATATTGTTCGTGAAGAATATGAACGTTTTTTTTTTTCATGTTTTGTGAAGTAAAATTTAGCCCGATTTAGAGTTTAGTGTTTAGGGTTTAGGGTTTAGAATTTAGCCCGATTTAGTTATTCGGAATCTATTAGGGTTTAGCGTTTAGATTTAGGGTTTAGATTTAGGATTTAGATTGAGTTTTTAACACGAATGGTTTAGAGTTTAGGGTTTGGGGTTTTGGGTTTAGAGACTAAACCCAAAACACCAAACCCTAAAACCTAAACCCTAAACTCTAAATCGGGCTAAATTTTACTTCACAAAACATAAAAATAAAAAAATAAAAACGTTCATATTCTTCACGATCAATATTATCTTGAATGTTATTTTTGTCGATCGTTTTCCCGCCTAAATAATAACATTCATCACGAAGTGTCTTTTTTAAATGTTCATATTTTCGTGTGATCTTGATGCCTGAAAAAAAAAACGAAAAAAAAAAAATTTGCTTCCCACCGCTTCCCCCCGATTGTTTACTTCCCCATTGATCCTGCCCCTATATATATATATATATATATATATATATATATATATATATATATATATTCAAGATTAATGTTTCATAAAGCAAATAAAATCTCTCTCTTTCAGTCATGCAAGATTAATGTTGAACTAATATGAACATACCCGCAAAGCCATTTTCTTCAACTTATTCATTGCAGAGAACTGCTTCAAACGAGAAAGAACGGCTGGATCTAGTGCCCTATCAGGAGCAACACCATTTTCACAAATCCAAGGATGACCTGAAATGAAATATTCATTTCAGATAGTCTTCTTAACTATTATAATCATGATGACGACCTGTAACAGATACTAATACTAATACTATTACTAATAATAATGTTTGAATCAAAAGAAGCACACAGATAAGTGCTCACGGGCATTCTAAAAGTAGTACTCCACAGTATTAGTATTAGTATATGATTATCAAAACAAGTGGGGAGGGAGAACATACAGAGAACTTCATGAGCAGTTAAGCGATCTGAAGGCCGAGAGCACAACATCTTGCGAATCAGATCCTTTGCACTGTCGGATATAAGGGGCCACGGGTCTGAATCAAAATCTATGTATCCCTTCAAAACTGCGTCAAATATCCCCTGTTGTGTTTCTGCAACAAATTAATTAACTAATAAATAAAATATATTTATATTATTTTCAGGTTTTTGATGATAAAAATATAGACAAGTAAGTAAACTGCTGCGACCCCACTTAATACATACTGTATGTAACATACATACATACATACCAGCCCAAAATGGAGGCACACCACTGAGTAGTATGTAAAGTATCACCCCTGCAGTCCATACATCTGCTTCTGGACCATAATGCTTCAAAAGTACTTCAGGTGCCACATAATACGGGCTTCCTACCACATCTGTGAAAATTTGACCTGAAAACAAACGAGGATAAGCAAAATTTATTTAGTACATCATGAATTTGCTGCAATTTATTTATATTATAGTTTAAACTTTATTTAGCTTTATTGATATAAAAAAAAAAAAAAAATGGTAGATGTACCTACCTGGCTTGAAGAAAACAGATAGTCCAAAATCAATGGCCTTAAGGGAGAAATCATCATCTTTGTTAACCAACAAGAAATTTTCTGGTTTTAAATCTCTGTGCATAACCCCAAGGGAGTGGCATGCTTCAACAACACCAACAATGATTTTTGTGAGCTCAGCAGCCTTCCTCTCACTATAATGTCCTCTCTGTATGATCCTGTCAAACAATTCTCCTCCATTGCAGACTTCCATAACAATATGAACGTACAATTGATCCTCATACGCACCCTTAATCGTCACTATGTTCTTGTGTCCTGCCAAATGGTGCATTATCTGAATCTCTCTCCTAACATCCTCCAAATCCTCTTTCGAGATCAACTTACGTTTTGATATTGATTTACAAGCATAATCTATTCCCGTTGCAATCTCGGTGCACAAATACGTAGTACCGAATTGACCCTGTCCTAACTTTTGACCTAACGTGTACACATCACGAATGTTTTCAGTCTTATGACCAAGAACGTAATAAGCTTGATTCGAACGGCTCATGGTATTGTTATCTTTCTTGAGAACAACAGGTAGTAGGGTGGGTTTGGGATCCTTTGAATATTCTTGGGCTATAAGTTGTTGAGATATTAAACTAGTGGGTGAGTTGTAATCCAAAGAGTTGTTGTTAGATAAAACGGAAGATGGATTTTGATCTTCAGGCTTATTAATTAAGCCCCCCGGTGTGTCTTTTATTCCAAAAGATCCACGGCATGTATTGCCCATAAAATCAACTGCTTCTCATCAAAATTAATTTAATTTGCTGCACACACATAATACATACATAATATTAATTATAGTATTAAAGTTGTTTTAATAAAAGATCTGGTGATAAATCAAACAAGTGATCTTGAGTTTAGCTAATGAAACTGAAAGAAAAAATGTTGTAAACGGAATATAAAGACTTGATATTTACTGATGACAAACAGAACCCGGCCATATGATAAACACATCAAAATGAACAAAGTAAAACAGTTAGATGAATCCTTACAAGTATAGAGTTGCAGATCTATCTAGTAGTAACTAAAGTACCTGAGATCCTGATGGATGAAGAATATACTTAGTGGAACTGTGATCAGAAGAAGATGATTGAGCCTCAATATGATGATATAATTGGTGAGTCAGTGTTGACAACCATAAAACAATATATAATAATAATAAATAAATAAATATAAAAGAATAGGAAGGCTCGTATGTTATTGCTATGAAGGAACAGAAGAGGTAGTGGTGGTGGAAGATAAGTGTCGAGTGCGGACCAGCCTACGCCTACTCACAAAACCCATGTCTCTCGTCTGACTTCAATTCTTCTATCCACAACTAATTTACATATTACTACCTCATACTATTGACTAAATCCCCACTAGTCCAAACTTTACTAACAAAGTACTCCGCAGTAACTATCAAATCTATTATCTATAATCTATCTATTATCTATTATCTATTATATTATATTATATATGCTATGAAAATGGCAATGGAATGACATCACTTCTTAATATTTACCTTAGCTTACAAAAATAAGAGGGACACATGGCACTTTTCTAAACCTCATGCTTACATCATCCATTTAATTTAATTAAATTAATTTTTTTAAAGAATGTAATATGGAGTATTCTAAATTAATTCTAACTAGTTTAAGACCCGCGAATTCGCGGGATTATGAAAAAAAATATTTTAATGGAGTTATTGCTTTAAAGAAGTATATGTATATAGTTGGTATACATACAATATGCGATATATGATACGTTGAACGCGAAAGCTGATGTATTCTATTAAATCATTCTCTATATTGTAAGCAATATACAAAAAAAAATTGAAGAAAAGGAGGCTTCACAAAATTTATGGCAGTATTAATGTTGCAGAAAAGGAGGCTTCACAAAATTTATGGCACTAGAGACTCGGTCACATGAGTGAGAAAGGGTTGTCTACCCTAATAAAGAAGGAGCTTATCAATGTAGACAAGGATGTTGCACTAGATTCTTGCAATCATTGTCTGTTTGGTAAGCAGCATAGAGTCTCGTTTAATTCCTCTTCAACGAAAAAATCAGAGTTACTCAGTCTGGTACACTCTGATGTTTGCGGTCCCTTGGAGGTTGAATCAATTGGCGGCAATCGATACTTTCTGACGTTTATCGATGATACTTCTCGAAAGGTGTGGGTATATTTCTTACGGACGAAGGACCAGGTGTTCGATTACTTCAAACAGTTCCATGTCATGGTAGAACGTGAGACAGGAAAAAAGTTAAAGTGTCTTCGATCCGACAACGGCGGTGAATACTCTTCCAGACAGTTCGATGCCTATTGCAGATCATATGGCATCCGACATGAGAAGACGGTCCCACGTACCCCTCAACATAATGGTATAGCAGAAAGAATGAACCGAACAATCATGGAACGTGTTCGGAGCATGCTCAGTATGGCTAAGCTGCCAAAGCCATTCTGGGAAGAAGCAGTCAGAGCCGCTTGTTATTTGATCAACCGATCTCCATCAGTACCACTGAATTTTGAAGTTCCGGAGAAACTTTGGTCTGGAAAGGATCCATCATACTCTCACTTAAGAGTATTTGGATGTTTGGCGTACGCACATGTATCCAAGGAGCTCAGGCAGAAGCTGGATGCAAGGACCACTCCATGCATATTCACAGGCTATGGAGATGAAGAATTTGGATACAGATTATGGGATCCAAAGGAGAAAAAGGTGATCAGAAGTAGGGACGTGGTGTTCCATGAAAGCCAGACAATAGAAGATATTGAAAAACCCACAATATCTCAGAAGTCAAATGTTGCTGCTCAGGTGCCAGAGGCAACAACAGAATCATTCATGAGAAATGAATTTTCAGTGCAAGAAGAAATGCCAGAAGTAGAAGATAATGAGGAAAATGACGGTGCTGAGCAGGGGGAGCCACAACCCCATCTGCCAGACGTTCCAGCACCATCACAAGGTCAAGATGATGGTGGAACTCCTCAGAATGTTCCAGAAGTTCGTAGATCTGAACGAGGTCGGATTCCATCTAGTAGATATCCAGAATCCGAGTACCTTCTACTTACTGAAGATGGAGAACCGGAGAGTTTTCATGAAGCAGTAACTCATAAGGATAAAGAAAAATGGTTGCTCGCAATGCAGGATGAGATGGATTCTCTGCAGAAAAATCAAACTTATGAGATTGTAGAACTTCCACGCGGGAAGAAGGCACTGAAAAATAAATGGGTGTTCAAGCTGAAAAAGGATGGTAGCGGAAAAGTGGTGAAATACAAAGCACGACTTGTAGTCAAAGGATTTCAACAGAAGAAAGGGATTGATTTTGACGAGATATTTTCACCAGTAGTCAAGATGACTTCAATTAGAGTCATACTTGGATTGGTCGCAAGTATGAACTTGGAGCTTGAACAGATGGATGTAAAGACAGCTTTTCTTCATGGAGATTTACATGAAGAAATTTACATGGAGCAGCCAGAAGGTTTTGAGGTTTCAGGAGATAATCTCGTAAGCAAGCTGAAGAAAATTTTGTACGGTTTAAAGCAGGCACCTAGGCAGTGGTACAAGAAGTTTGACTCGTGCATGGTGAGTCACGGGTACAAGAAAACTGCAGCAGATGAGTGTGTCTACATTCAGAATTTTTCTGAAGGAGATTTCGTTGCTCTTCTACTTTATGTAGACGATATTTTGATCGTAGGAAAAGACGTAACGAAGATCAACCAGCTGAAGAAGGAACTCTATAAGTCTTTTGACATGAAAGACTTAGGACAGGCTCAACAGATTTTGGGAATGCAGATAACCCGAGATAGGAAGAATAAAAGGTTATGGCTATCTTAGGAGAAGTATATTGAACGAGTGCTTTCACGTTTCAATATGAACAATGTCAAACCTGTTAGCATTCCATTAGCTAACCATTTCAAGTTAAGCAAGAGTTCTTGTCCCTCATCCAAGGAAGAGATCGGGGAGATGTCGTCAGTACCATATTCTTCAGCAGTTGGAAGTTTGATGTATGCGATGGTGTGTACAAGGCC
The DNA here is from genome assembly GCF_046630445.1 of Rutidosis leptorrhynchoides. NCBI lineage: Eukaryota > Viridiplantae > Streptophyta > Magnoliopsida > Asterales > Asteraceae > Rutidosis > Rutidosis leptorrhynchoides. The sequence goes on from NC_092333.1 coordinate 943,568, forward strand.
TGATATTGCTCATGCAGTGGGAACGGTGAGTCGTTTTCTCTCGAACCCCGGGAAAGAGCATTGGGATGCAGTAAAATGGATTATCAGATATCTTAAAGGTACAAAGAATCTATGTCTTTGTTACGGGGGAGCTGATCCAATCTTGGAAGGCTATACAGATGCGGATATGGCCGGAGATCCTGATAGTAGGAAATCTACTTCAGGATTCATTTACACTTTTGCAGGGGGAGCTGTTTCATGGCAGTCAAGACTACAGAGGTGTGTTGCATTATCCACAACTGAAGCAGAGTATATTGCTGCCGCAGAAGCTGGAAAAGAAATGTTGTGGTTAAAGCGTTATCTCCAAGAATTTGGAATCAAGCAAAAGGAGTACAAGGTACATTGTGACAGTCAGAGTGCTCTAGATTTGAGCAAGAACTCCATGTACCATTCCCGTACAAAATATATTGATATTCGCTATCATTGGATACGCGAGGTAATTAATCGACAACTGTTGAGACTAGTGAAGATCCATACAAAGGAGAATCCTGCGGATATGTTAACAAAGGTGGTGACTCGAGAGAAGTTGGAGTTATGCAGAGACATAACTGGAATGTTCGTGGATTCGGCTGGAGGGGGAGAATTGAAAGTTTCCAGCCTACAATCTAGAAGCTCACCTTCTAGATGTTCAAAGTAGCCTTCTTTGAACACCATGTAGAAGAAGCAAAGTTGAACACGATGACGGCCGCCCACCATCTCCGTTCACACCCTTCCACCGCCATAGAATTCTTTGAACACCATGTAGAAGAAGCAAAGATGAACACGATGACGGCCGCCCACCATCTCCGTTCACACCCTTCCACCGCCATAGAATTTTTACTATAAATAGAGGTGCAAACCTCAATTGTAAATCATCCCAAATCATTCAGAGAAGTGTAGTCACAACCTAGAGAGTGTGTGTGAGCTTGAGAGTTTTTTTTGTAAGAGTTTTGTAATACTCTGTAAATCTATTCTTGTGAGTAATAGAGTTGTTTTTCTCTCAAATTTATATCTCCCAACGTCCAGGCGATCCCCTCTTCCTAACACTTATTACAGTATCAAATTACTATAACTCATGTAATCATAATTGACACTAATTTAATGAAGTTTTATCAAAGTTCTGTAAGTATCAACCCAACCCGTAATTGACCCATACCAAAAAATCAACCAATTTTTTCCATAGCTCGAGGTGCCTGAACCGCCCATATTACCTTATTTACATTTAGTAGATTCCCAATATAAAATGTTCACCCTTTTCGCACAAGTATAAATAGTATAACCCGAATCAAATAATCATCTATGAAACTTGGCTTACATATTTGTTCATGATCATCACACCCGATCTTTGCATTTTGTCTATAAACCAATCTATGCAATGGAAAATGGCACCTTTAAAGGATACAATTTGTTTAAGGTGCTTCTAGTGTTTGTATTGAAATTTGTGTTACCTGATTTTTGTGTTACACGCCAACCGGTACCTTTCCTTCATCAATCAAAGAAGTGATATGAGATTTGTTTAACAGTATTATGCCGCCAACATTACTGTATCAGCAGCAGAGCCTCCACCTCTTCCTTTACACACTATTGAGCATTCAAAGTTGCATTCTCTCAAGAAACAACCATGTGAAATAATGGCATTCCTGATCTAGAAGTTGAGGAAAAAACTTTTTATCATAAGTGGTTATCTAAGAGCTAATAAATGAAAAAAACTGAGATAGATACTTACAATCGAATCAAACCCTCAGGAAAAGAAAGTAGAAGGTAGAAAGTAGATTGAAGTCAGCGAAAAACATAGTAAATATAAGAGACTTGACATGAAATAATAAAGCCATTTTAAGAGTAATATGCTAGGAACAATTTCTTGACATGAAATAATATAGCCATTTTAAGAGCAATATGCTGGGAATAATTTGTTATGTAAAAAAAGAAGAAAAAATAGACCTTTTGAATTAAGTTAAAGGCACTGCCATTCCCATTGAAATGACTCTTGCTAATACATTTATAATTAATAATCTGTCAGCATGTAGTAGTAATGGTCTATGCATGTGCACCATTCCAATTATATCCCTATCAATGAAGCCAAATAGACACGAGGGAAAAAAGAATCGAACTTCTTACATATTCTTTTTCATTGAAACTTCTTAACATATACCTAAAACCAACCAAACAAATATTGATCAGTGACGAAGTAACAAACAATCTTGATATTAGAGGTGAATATTTTCACCCATTTAATTATAATTATGCAAGGGTCAATTTGGATTTTTCACAATCTCCAAGAGGAAAAATGGGTTAGAAATAATCTTTAGTGTATCAGTAAGCATATAAATACATGCAATGAAAAAAAATTAGCTATAGATACTCACCTTAAATATTCATAAATATAATGGTTAATATCATCTTCATCCTTCCATTAATTTACCATCCTAGAAAGAGATATTGTGTTGGCGCAACTTGTCAACCACGAGAAAACCAAATGCAAATATTAGGTGTTTTCATGCTGAAGCAACGATTCGTATAAGCCCTGCAAGAAAACCCATGGTTAGTGTCTCATGTGTAACAAATGACAGTCAGACTAATAGACTATGATAATTAAAGGAAAAAAAGAGTGGTGGCCATAACGACCCATTTGGCTAGAATGGTTCATGCGTCTCATATCCAACAGTCTGGTTCAATGTCATCTCGAATACCTATAACAATCTAGGCATGTTGACAATCCCTCCATAAAAGAGAGAAACATGATATAGAAATGAATGGATGTCAACATTTTGGATACTTTAATTACACACACCAAGTTTCTGCTTAAAATGAATTGAAACCAAGAGGTAGAGGAAAAGACGAGTTGACAAGGAAGTTAGATGAAATGCCCCGTTCATATTAATTATAAACGTTTCATATTAATTGGTTTCTTTGCGAGGTTTTGACCTCTATATGAGACGTTTTTTAAATCTTGCATTCGTTTTTAAAAATAACCATAAACTTTATTATTGAATAAAGGTCTTAATGACATAATTTAGATTGTCTATCAAAGACAATCTCCTCAAATAAATAAGTTTTTACACAACCTATTACAATATGATCAAATATATTACAACAAATACTCCGAATGCAAGTTTAAACAATATAAACAATTATGCCGACTCCAAATCTTGACCTTGGGTTGGCATACGACAGCGGAATCGTTTTTAATATTCACCTGAGAATAAACATGCTTAAAACATCAACAAAAATGTTGGTGAGTCATAGGTTTAATTTCTATATAATAATCATAACATTTAATAAGCCACAAGATTTCATTTAATTAAATGCGCAGGATCATTACAACTGCAAAAATCATTCATACGATGAGTCGCCTGGTAACTGACCTTAACATAGAGCGCTTAAGATATCTGGCATCATACATTCCACTAATCAAATGTATGACAAGAACCCTTCGAAGTACTAAAGCATTTCCACTATTCGAAAATGGGGGTGGTTGGTGCCCGTAGATCTACCTTTAGGATTCGCGTCAATTAGTGTTTTTCACTAATTCTTAGGTTACCAAGCATAATAATAATAAGTACAGATATCCAGTATAACAAAACAATCGTAGAATGTAGTTCCATGAACTTGTGCTTATTTTGTAAAACATTTATAAATTTTGCATGCATTCTCATTCCAAAATAATTTGGATAGTAAAAATGGGACTATAACTCACTTGTGATGATTTTCGAATAGATGGTGATAAGACTTGGCCTTTTGACAAATTCACGAACCTATTAATAATATTCTTTTGTCAAGATATATATATATATAATTAATATTCCATACTTATGATACTTGTGATAATTTTAATTGTCCATTGTTAGTAGTCCAACGTTCGTAGTCCAATAGTCCAATAGTATAAATATATATATAAATATAAATGCGTATATTGTGTTAGAATTCACTAACACTATAATATATTGTCTTAATATAATAAGACACATAATATGTATATTGTCTGAAGTAATCCGCGACCCATTGTATACATGTCTCAGGCTCGATCACAACTCAAAGTATATAATATTTTGAAATCCACTTTGACCCACAGCTAACTCGAGATTACTTCCAATGGTGTCTAATAGTTCGTTCCAATAATATATATAGAAGAAGTCAAAATGATATGTCAAAACTTTGTATACGAATCCACGGTGATCAAGCATTATATATATATGGTGCCTTACGATCTTATTAAGACTATAATATATTGTCATAGAACTTAATCACGACTATTATAAATTGTATTTCCATAAGTTAAGGAACAAGACATGTATAAATACATGTAGGATACAAGGTAAGTTAGCTAGGATAAGGTTAGCATCCATTTTTATAAATCATGTCCGTAGCTAAAAATTAAGAAAAATATCCAATTTTGTTTTACCCATAATTTCTTCGTTACAAATCCGTTTTGAGTGATTCGAGTTGCCATGGTTTCGTATCGAACTCAACATTATTAATCTTAACAGAAAAAGTATAGGTTTATAGTCAAAAATACAGCTTAGGTGTCAAATAAGAGAAGATAGTCATATCCGTCGTAAGAACGACATCTTGATGACCCTTTTGAAAAACATACTTCCACTTAGAGTTTAATCATGGATTTTGGATATATTTCATATCCATATAAAATAAAATTTTTCACCAAAGAAAATCTTTTAATTCAAAGTTTAAGATAGGTTGTTAAAATTAAACCCAAAACAGCCCCCGTTCGACTAAGACGACGTATATTCGATTTTAAGGTGTTCTTCGTGTTTACAAGTTTTATATCCTTATGTTAGCTTGACATACTGTCATAATACATGTGTTGAAGTTTTTTAAAAGTCAAGTTAGAAGGATTAAGTTTGTTTGCAAACAAGTTTAGAAATAATCTAAACTATGTTCTTGTTATTATTAGTTATAAACTCAAAATAAGATAGCTATATGAATACGAATCGAATAAGATTATGAATAAGGTTACTACCTCAAATCAAATGAATAAAGTTGCTGAGATAGAAGTGATATTCTTGATCTTGGAAGAGTTGTTGGCTTGGTTTAAAAAGATTGGAAGTGATCTTCTTGATTTTGATGGAGTTCTTGAAGTGTTCTTGAAATGGTTTTCTTATGATGATTATGTGTTGGTTTTTGAAGCTAGTTCTCCATGGATTTTTGCTGAGATGATTAGAGAGTTTTAAGGTTTAAGAGTGTTGGTTTTAGATAGCAAATACTTAGAATAAAAATGGAAATGGAATGAGTATGTGTGTGTGCATTATGATACGTGAATTATGGGGTAGAAATAAGGGTTCCTAGTTTGTAATTTTATGTAACAAGTCAAGCTAGGCCCCAAGTTGGTTAATCATGCACAGAAGAGAACAAATGAGCTGATTAGGATCTGATTGTGATGGTATTTTGATGTGTATATACTAATAGGATATACATCTAAGAGTTGTGTATGATAAGGGTATACATACCGAATGAATACGAATAGAATTCTTGATAAAATTGAATGAGAAAATGAGTATAGCTATCTTTATTGAGTATAATTATATTGATATATGTTATTAAGTCTTTCAAAAGTGTATTAATACATATTAATACAATACATATATATACATTTTAATTTAGAAGTTATTACAACGTTAATCGTTACATATATGTATATAGTCTTGAAGTCTTTAAGTTAGTAATCTCATTTTATGTATATAACCAATTGTTATTATATATAATGAGATACTTAAATATCATTTTAACAAATCATAAGTATATATATATATATATATATATATATATATATACATCATTATATAATTATTTCAAATTATGACGTTCGTGAATCGTCAGACAGACTGGGTGGCCAAACGTTTGTATAAAATTCATTTCAAATAACAAATTCTTAATGAGTTTGATTGCTTAACATGTTGGAAACCTTAATTATGTAAATATTAATCTTCTATATATTAGCGGCAATGATGTGCGAAAAGTGGTATATGAATTATCGTATGGAAAATACCGGTTTTAGAGATTGCTACACACTAACGGGCAGTGTACCCGATCGTGTAGTAGTATAGTAACTGGTTTAGTTCCGTGTATCGTTCCAAGGACAGTTATATCAGTCAAACTAGAATTAGAAACTATATTATGATTAACTAAGTGAATGAAAGTTAAAAGTACAAGTTTTATGTTTTGGTGGCTATTTAACGATTTAGCCAAATCAAAGAAGGTTAAATGTAAAAACAATATTTTTGTCTTTTAAGTTTATGAAATGATAATAAGTGCAAATAAAGCAAGTAAGATAGTTTTAAAATAAATCAAAGAGATGAAATGTTTATCTAGATATTTTACCCTCGGTATTGGATGTAAATTAGATATTAAGCCCTGATTGAATAATTATGTGTGTAGTTATCTAATAGGTTCACTAAGAGTTCTCTCGGATAAACACGCAAATACAATAACAAGATCAAGGGTTCCCTTTTCACTATAGTTCTTGTATTTGTAATCAAATAATTATAAGTATGCTAATCACCTAAATCGACTCGCCAAGAGTTCTCTTTAGCAAGTACTCAAACTAGAATTACTAAGCGAGGGTTCCCTATTACTTAGACCTTTTCGTTTGTGACTAGTTGATCAACAAGATCAAAGACTTGAATAACAATTGTCTTTGCGTTCGCTCTACACAATTCATTCCTATTTTGTTTAACCGTTTTAATCTAGTTTACCCCCTTGGTCCGGTTTAGCAAACAATCAATCTAAGACAAGTTGATTGTAAATCAATATGATACATCAACAAGAGTTCTCTTTATCAACAACATATTAATTAACTAGATACAAATGATTTTAACAACAATAAGCATGGTTCTTAATTCAAGCTTCAATCTATCACGCATAATACATTCAATCAATAAGATTACATCCAATACCTTGGTTATTAATCTAGACAAACATTATAGAAACTAGCCAACAATCATGGTAACAGACAACAATACAATCAAATTATTAACTGAAATCATTGCTGAGAACAAGTAAATAACCTACAAGAACAAGAGTTCTTGGATGAAGAAGATGTTGATGGATGATGCCTTGATGTTGTGCCTCTTCAAAGAGTTTGGAATTCTCCAAAATGCTCTTCAAAATCGCCTCTAAAACTCTCTGGTGCGTAACTCTCATGAAACAGTCCCAAAAATGAACCTTTAAAGTGGAGAAATTAGGTAAAAAGCAGAAAAGTCGGGTACACCTACTACGGGACGTCGTCCTAAAAGGCAGGACGGCGTCCCGGTATAAAGGGCAAGACGGCGTCCCGGTTCCCTTAGACGGCGTCCCAATTCAAAGGCCAGGACGGCGTCCCGAATAACTAGACGGCGTCCTGGTGGGCTTTTAGGCACTGTTTCGTTTTCTTTTTAATTTTAGTTCATTTGGACGAACCCTAACATATCGGAAGCCTTGTTTTATCATTTTAGAGTGCTATCTTGACCCTAACTCGTATCGGGATCGACCAATGTCATAAATCACCAAAATTCTTTGCAAATCATTCTTCCGATACAAATTCGCGCATCTTGTCTTATCACTTGTAGATCACCTTCATTATCTTCGATTATAGAGCGTTTTAAGTGATATTGCGATAGATATATATGATGTTATTGAGCAATATCAAAACACCCCACACTTAAACCTTGCTTGTCCTCAAGCAATTCTTTCTTTACAACGTAGAACAATATCAAACATAATCACACAATATAGATTACAAACATTACATGAATCACTCGAAGCATACGAAACACACACGTTGATATGAAACACAACTCACACTATATGAAACACACGCTTTAAGTAACACACTCACGCTATATACACTATGGAAACACACGCTTTAAGTATAGTACACTTTTATTGAAATCACACGCACGCTTTATACACAATGGAAACACACACACATTTTTGGTAGATTAGAGCCAAGTATCCGAAAAATTTGATCCTAGGGAAATCAGGACCTTGATGAAAACGTTTTATGGTTTTGAAAATATCATGCTAGTTTTTAATACTAGACACGTTTTCCGATTTTGTCGGATTTTTGAATTTTGAAAAAAAATGAGTGCGGGTTTCCCGCTATTGGTCAAGCCAATCCCTCCCACGGTACCTAACATCATGAGATGTCGGTAGAAAATAATGTGCTTAGGAGGATACACATTACGTCCGGATATCATTGATAATCATGAGGTAATTATCTAATCCGTTAAGTCAATCATAAAGATTGAAGTTCATCAGGCTTAAAAGCTGATATATTACCTTTCCGGAGGTTATCCACTGGGAATCTGATCAATCACTGACAATTTGTGTATCATGGTGCGCTTTCCATTTGGCTAGTAAATCTCCCTCATTGAAATAAGCTTTGACTACCAGTTTCCCTGTTTGATGTTGAGGCCTGGTAGATTTCCAGTCGATTTTAGCAATGACTTTTCAAGACTTTTCGTCACCCTACAACTGGTCTGGACTACAACTTCTGAAATAAATCAGCAAGTGTGTCGTTCGGGAGACTTGACTCCCTTTAGGATGGAATGGATACATCCTGTATGGTCATAATAAGTGGTCGGACGCAACATTGTCCTTGTTAGGAGAAACAATGAGGATCGCCCTTAGGGTTTTTGATCTGGCGCGAGATCCGGTTTCCGACCACGCTATACAATCACCGCTCTCTCACGGTTTACACTCGTTTTGGTACAAGTGACCTACAAGTTAGCTCACTAAACTAGTAGGATTTTCACTCAAAAAATTGAATGATGGAGCAACTTCAAAGACTATTAATAATTTAAAATGTAAACCAACATTTATTTTCTAGATTTTAAAACCATAATGTGTATAACGTGATTTTTGGGCTTTTAATCGTTTTTAAGGCTACTTGAAAATTTTAAAAATTTTTAAATAAGCTTATAATCAATTAAGTTTATAAAATATCTTTTAAAAATTTATATTTATAACGGAAATTCGGTTGTTAAACCTGATCTTAATCCGTCGATAAATTTTAAAATCAATTTTATAAAATTTAACCTTTTACAAGTTATGTTGCCTTGAACGCCTTAATTTTAGTAAAACGAGTTCCCGATAAATTTCTACTCCCCACCCCACACTTGAGATCATGCAAGGCCCTCATTGCATGAAATCAGAAAAAGGATTAAATTTAGAGGGCAAAGTGATAGGGTGATTGTAGAAATTTCCAATTTTTAACCTGTAAATCGTGGAACAAGTAGACGGATGCCGCTGAACTTACTGCCAGCATAAGATCATCGTCTAGTCCGCGATTATCATCATACACACATCATAATATCAAATGTCGCTGAACTTAATGCCAGTCTTTGAAGTTCAATCATGCTGCAAAAAATAAACAAACCACACAAAGCATATAAAAATAACGGTGTTTTTACAACCACATCCGTTTATCAAACCACACCATTAGTACATTATTACAAACCGAAAATATCTCAAAACACATCACACAAATTAAATTGTCTCAAAACAAAGTACAAAATGATCCAATAGGCACGCAGGCCTAGTTATCAAACGGCCAAAAATAATTACCCGAACCATCTCTGTACGGGCGTCCCTGTGGATATTGCTGCTCAAATCTGTTCCGAGCATCCTGCAACGCAGCGGTATTATCATAAATCGGGTGAGGTGGAGGTGGGTTTTGAGGATCCGTGTAATATTGGGGTGTCAGACGTGTCGTCCCATAGTACTGCTCGGGGTTGGAATAAAACAACTCTGAGTTATGGTTATTCCAATCAATACCATAACTCATCCATCCCTGATCGTGCACTTGAGCAATCTGTCGTTGCTCCATTCGCTGCTGACTATCCCACATTCTATCGTTGTGCATCCTTTGTTCGTTCGGGCTCAACCTCATGTTATTAACACTACCAACCAAACTGTCCCAACTTGATTGGGACGGATGCCACGGAACCTGTTCACCAACATTAGTTTGTGCCTCCATTTCCGCCTCCTCTTCCTGCTGCTGCTCTTGCTGAACACCACTGTCACCTGCACCAACTGCACAAAAGGCACCAAATGCCCATTTCTATCTTTCATAATGATTTCAGCATTAATATAAAAAACCTTTTTTAATGGTTTCATTACGCTCGTGTACTCCTGTAATCTACTGAAATCAATGTTAAAATGTCGGGCAATTCGGGTGATGTAGTGGCCTCCCAGAAGTGGCTTCCGTAGCCGTGTCTCAGTCGCAATGGCAAGGAAATAATTACCGATTAGCCCAGGAATGTCGGTATAGGAACCCCGCTTGATTTGAACCATAATCCACAAATCTAATGTTTTCACCTTCTCATTACCCTCAATCCTCGCATTAAACGTGCATGCGATGAGTCGATGAAGCAGCCTATCATCCCGGGCTGCGATTTCGTTGTACCTGTGCTTGCTTGATCTAAAATGTGCAGGCGCAATATTTGGCTTACAAATTCTGCGCCAATAAGAGGTGTCATCAAAAACATGCCGGCCAACGTAATCAGAAGCCCGCAAATATTCACCTAACTGATTATCGGTGAATTCCTCAAAAATTCCCAGAACTCTACAAAGCTGTAAACTGCTTATACTCCTATCTTGGCCCCCGAGACGAAACTGTAGAAACTCATTCGATAAATAATCGCTGACATTGCTAAACCGCATGGTAGAGTAAAATTCTTTAAGCAGCACCGGATAGATTGGTTCATTGATGCTAGAAACCTGTTCCCAAACGTGGGTGACTACTCTACCGTAAGGAATGGCGAGTAAATTAGTAACATGTCGGCGCATGCCCGCCTCCTCCAATGGCCCCCAGAAAAAATACCAAGTGGCATTAATCGGCCTACGGTTTATTCTCTCAAACGTTTCGGTGTAGTCTTCGTCGTTCTGAACCTGTGTTAACCAAACTCGAGGATCGTTTAGATCCTCCTCCGCTTCTTCTCCGGAAGACGATGATGAATGATGTTGTTGTTGTGGTGGTGGTGGTTGTCGTGGAGGAGCTAAACCTGATGGCCTACCTCTTTTAGCCGGTCCTCCTCTGCTTGGTTGTCCCTGCAAAACATTATACACAAAACCAAAAGAACATAGAAACCGTTGTGTTAATGTTAGCTAAAACATAACCGAGTAGCAGGAGAACTTAATCATTCAATTCCTAGTTCAAAAGTATTATGATTCATTTACACCAAAAGTGCATGTTCACAAGTTTATACCAGAGTCAACCAAAGTCAACTTGAATTCATTAACACACTTTCAAAAACGAAAATCACAACTTAACAAAGTAGCACAAACTTAGGACCTAAAGGATTCAAGTATGTTGTGTCATAGGTCATAGCATTTAACCTTGCATACTAATCATATTCATCACAAATCATAGTGCAATTTTCACAATTTTTTTTTATCTCAAATGACCATCTTAACACATACATTATGGCATTCCATTCCCTTATTTGATTCAACATGACCTTACAAATAAAAAACAAGCATACACATTTCATAAATTCATTATAATTCATCATATGCTTAGAAATTTACTAATATTCAAAAAAAATGACCCGGCCAAATTGACATCAACATCACCAACACAATCAAATACTTCACAAGAATCATAAACATCATACAATAACTCATCATCACAAATTAAGTACCCTAAATTCGGATTTAAAATCTTCAAACCCTAGTATCATGAATAAACCCCTAAGAACAATTAATCTTTGCAAAATAAACACACAAGGGCAATTTAAACATCTAAGGTATGTTAATCTTAACAATAATCATGCAAATCAAACACCCCACACTAATCTTTAACCAATTTATAGATATAAACGTATAATTTAAGTAATTGATAAAGAAAAGTGAAGAAATGTAGAATCCATACCCAAAAGTTCATGATTTCAAGCTTGAAATTGAAGAGGAAATCGCGAATTTGAAGTAGAAATTAGGGTTCTTGAAGAGTGGTTCGGGTTTTGGGAGAGAAAAATAGAGAAGAGTGTGTTTTGTGGATAAGAAATGAGTGGGATATGGTTTAAAACGCGTATTTGTTTCTGACTCAGTGGTTCGAGACGGCGTCTCGGGATACAAGACGGCGTCTTGATCTTTAGAGTGGGACGGCGTCTAGGTCAGGACGGCGTCCCGGTTTGTATAATGGGACGGCGTCTAGCTTATTGGGACGACGTCCTGTAACACTAAAACTCACTGACCTGATTTTCTGAGTCATTTGCGTTTCGGGGTCATACGTTAATCATTTTGTACCAAACAAAAATTTATCGCGCACACAATACAAACCTAATTACAAATGTGAACCATTTTTTTTTACGAGTCGTTCACCAAACTCGTCCCCGTTTTGATTTAGGCGTTTTTCTTGAAGTTGAGGCTAACCTCATCCTCAATTTCCAGGGGTCCATCAACGTAGTGTTTGACCCGGTGGCCATTCACTTTAAAAATATCACCTTTCCAGTTTACCATTTCGACTGTACCATAAGGGTACACCTTTCTAACAACAAAAGGTCCCGTCCATCGGGACTTAAGCTTTCCGGGTGATAACTTGAAACGGGAATTATAAACAAGGACACGATCGCCTTCCATGAATTCCTTTGGACGTTTCAATCTTTTGTCGTGCCATTGTTTGGTTTTTTTCTTGTAAATTAGAGAGTTGTCATAGGCTTCAAGCCTCAACTCATCTAATTCATTTAGTTGGGTCAAACGTAACCGACCCGCTTCTTGGTGATCCAAATTGCATGCCCTTAGCGCCCAATGTGCTTTATGTTCAATCTCCAACGGGAGATGGCATGCTTTTCCGTATACCATACGGAAAGGAGTTGTTCCAATCGGTGTTTTGTAGGCCGTGCGAAAAGCCCACAATGCATCGTTTAACTTGGTTGACCACTCTTTGAGATTGGCACCAACGGTCTTTTCAAGTATGCGTTTTAATGACCGGTTGGTGTTTTCTACTTGCCCACTCGTTTGGGGATGATAAGATGTCGAAATTTTATGGATTACTCCATATCTTTTCAACACCTTTTCCAATTGCTTATTGCAAAAGTGGGTGCCCCGGTCACTTATAAGAGCTTTTGGTGTGCCGAACCTAGAGAAAAGTTCCATCAAAAAGTTTACCACTACTCGGCCATCATTTGTTGGTAGAGGTTTTGCCTCCGCCCATTTAGAAACATAATCTATGGCGACAAGTATGTAGAGGTAAGAATGAGATTTTGGAAAGGGGCCCATAAAGTCAATTCCCCAAACATCGAACACCTCGCATACTTGGATGCTTTGTTGAGGCATTTCATCCCGTTTAGTTATTTGACCGACCCGTTGGCACGCGTCACAAGCTTTACAAACAGCGTAGGCATCTTTGAATATTGTAGGCCAATAGAAACCGGCCTCATAAACTTTCTTCCCCGTGATTTGAGGACCAAAGTGCCCACCTGTTGGACCAAGGTGACAGTCAAGCAGAATTTCAGTGCATTCATTCCCCGAAACACACCGACGGATTATCCCATCGGGACACTGTTTAAAGAGATATGGGTGTTCCCAAAAATAGTATTTTAAGTCACTAAAGAATTTCTTTCTTTTCTGGTGTGACATACCGGTTTCTAGGAATCCACCCGCAAGATAGTTGGCAATGTCTACAAACCATGGATCATTAATTTTCTCAACTCTCATGAGATTTTCATCAGGAAAATTATCTTGGATAACGGTCTCATGTAGAACCCCAAGATTCGGGTTCTCAAGTCGAGAAAGGTGATCGGCAGCTAGGTTTTCGGCACCCTTTTTATCTTTTATATCGATGTCGAATTCTTGCAAAAGCAAGACCCAACGTATTAAACGGGGTTTAGCATCTTGCTTAGAAAGAAAGTACTTTAAAGCCGAGTGGTCTGTGTAGATAACCGTCTTTGCTAGCACCAAATAGGATCGGAATTTGTCAAACGAAAAGACGATTGCAAGGAGTTCCTTCTCGGTGGTAGTGTAATTAAGTTGGGCTCCTTGCAGTGTCTTACTAGCATAGTAAATGGGCTTGAAATGTTTTTCTATTCTTTGCCCCAAGACGGCACCAATAGCAAAGTCACTGGCGTCACACATAAGTTCGAATGGTATTGACCAATTCGGCGATATGAGAATCGGTGACTGCGTGAGCTTTGCTTTAAGAAGATTAAAGGCGGTAAGACACTCGTCCGTAAAGACAAATGGAGCGTCCTTCTCAAGAAGTTTGTTCATGGGGGTTGCAATTTTGGAAAAATCTTTAATGAACCGCCGGTAAAAATCGGCGTGCCCCAGAAAACTTCTAACACCTTTCACATTCGTTGGTGGTGGTAATTTGGCTATTACTTCCACTTTAGCCCGATCCACCTCAAGACCTGCACAAGAAATTTTATGACCCAATACAATTCCCTTTTTTACCATAAAATGGCATTTTTCCCAGTTTAGTACAAGATTTGATTCTTCACACCTAATCAACATACGCTCAAGATTTTTAAGACATGAGTCAAAAGAATCACCGAAGACTGAGAAGTCATCCATGAATACTTCCATAAAATCTTCAATCATGTCATGAAAAATAGCCACCATACATCTTTGGAAGGTAGCAGGAGCATTGCATAAGCCAAAAGGCATACGTCGATAGGAGAAAGCACCATAAGGACATGTAAAGGTCGTTTTCTCTTGGTCCTCGGGTGCTATAGGGATTTGGAAATATCCCGAGAAACCGTCAAGAAAACAATAAAAATTCTTTCCCGCTAATCTTTCCAACATTTGATCAATGTAAGGAAGGGGAAAATGGTCTTTTCGGGTAGCATCATTTAATTTCCTGTAGTCGATGCATACCCTCCAACCCGTGATAGTCCTGGTAGAAATTAATTGGTCGTTTTCATTTGTGACAACGGTCATGCCACCCTTTTTGGGCACGCATTGGACCGGACTCACCCAAGGACTATCCGAAATTGGATAAATAAGACCCGCATCTAGGAGTTTTACAATCTCCTTCTTAACAACTTCTTGCATATTGGGGTTGAGTCGCCTTTGTCTTTGTACACACGGCTTATAGTTATCTTCCATTAATATCTTATGTGTACAATAAGAGGGACTTATACCCTTGATGTCATGAATTTTCCATGCTAGAGCCGTTTTATGGGCTTTTAACATGGAAACAAGCTTAGATTTCTCACTTACAGAGAGTTCGGATGAAATGATCACCGGGAGAGCAGAACCTTCTTGTAGGTAAGCATATTCCAAGTGACTTGGAAGTGGCTTTAGTTCCAAAACGGGAGGTTCTTCAATCGATGTTTTACATCGGTATTCATTCCCTAAATCCAACTTTCTGTACTCTTCATCATTTGGCTCATACCCGTTAGCCATCAAAGTGGTCAACATCTCCACTTCTTCCACCATTGTTTCATCATCACCTTCCGCAAAAATGCATTCTCCTGTACCTTTCAATTCTGGAAATTCCTGCAATAACTCCGAATACGTGTTTACGGTTTGCAAATAATAACATTGATCATCAGTAGACTCGGGGTATTGCAAGGCATGGTCAACGGAAAAGGTAACCTTCATATCCTCAATACTAAGGGTCAATTTCTGCCCATGAACATCTATCATAGCTCTAGCGGTATTGAGGAAAGGTTGACCTAATATAAGAGGCACACGTGTGTCCTCCTCCATGTCTAGAATTACAAAATCAGTCGGAAATACTAGGGTACCTACTTTTACTAACATATTCTCTAAAATTCCACGAGGGAATTTAACAGAGCGGTCTGCTAGTTGGATTGCCATTCGAGTTGGTTTCAGTTCCCCGGGGTTTAGCTTAACATATAATGAATAAGGCATTAAATTTATGCTAGCCCCTAAATCCGCTAATGCTTTAATGCATTCCAAATCTCCCAGGAGACATGGTATGGTAAAACTTCCAGGATCAGCTAACTTTTTCGGTATTTTGTTCATCAAAATTGCTGAACAATTAGCATTCATGGTGACGGATGAAAGTTCCTCCATTTTCTTCCGATTAGTAAGTAAGTCTTTTAAAAACTTAGCATACTTGGGCATACCTGAGATTACATCAATGAAAGGCATGTTTATGTTAATTTGTTTAAACATATCTAGAAATTTTGACCTTTCGGCCTCTAGCCTCTCTTGTTGTTGTTTTCTTGGGTATGGGAGCGGTGGTTGATATGGTTTCACTACGGGTTTTTCCCGTTCTTCCTTTTCAACCACTTTTTCTGGCTCCTTAACCGGTTCATCATTTTGGTTCAATGGAACCCTGAAATCAGAATTTTCGGGCATTTTTGGAGCATCGTATGCTAGACCACTCCGTGTGGTGATAACATTTGCGTGCTCGTTTCGTGGGTTTTTACTGGTATCGCCCGGTAAACTACCTGGTTTCCTCTCGCTCAGTAAATTGGCTAAACCACTCATTTGTTTTTCTAAATTTTGAATTGATGCTTGTTGGTTTCTAAATTGATGTTCGTTTTTCTCGTTGGTTTGGTTTATATTTGTGACAAGCTGAGTTTGTGATGTAATTAACTTTTCCAACATACTCTCTAAATTTGACTTTTTCTCTTCCTGTTGGGGTTTTTGGTAAAAACCCGGAGTTTGTTGTTGGAACCCACTACTTGACCCTTGTTGAAAATTGGAAGTTTGACCTTGAGGGTTGTAGGGGTTGTTAAAGTTCCGGTTAAATTGGGCTCTTCCCTGAAACTGGTTATTATTTCTTTGGCTTATGAAAGCCAATTCTTCTTTTTGAGCCATGGTTAACCCGGCATCACAATCTTTTCCTAAGTGGAGACCTCCACAGAATTCACAACCTACTTTCATACTATGGATTTCCTTGGTGATTTTGTCCATGTTTCGGACAACACCATCTATTTTTACACCTAGGGAGCTTAAGTCATCATAAGCACCGGCGCTTTGGACTTGAGCAGTTCGAGTAATTGGGCGTTCTTGATGCCACTCATGAGAATAATCGGCTAGTTTCTCGATTATCTCATAAGCCTCTTGCTCGGTTTTGTCCATAAGAGAACCACCGGCCGCTTGGTCAATTGAAATTCGGGTTGCTACATCACAACCTTTGTAAAAGATTTGGACCTTTTGAAAGGTATCCAAACCATGGTTTGGACAACCTCTTAGCATTTTGGAAAATCGATTCCATGCTTCGTACAGGGTTTCCATCGGCTTTTGACAGAATTGGGTAATTTCGTGTTGGAGTCTCGCGGACTTGGATGCTGGAAAATATTTCTTAAGAAATTTTTCCAACATACCATCCCACGTTTCTATCGTAGCCTCGGCCAATGAATCTAACCAACTTCGTGCTTCCCCTTGGAGTGTCCAAGGGAAAAGTCTTAATAATATGGCCTGGTCAGTTTCTGGTTTAAGTTTAAATACAAGACATATCTCTTGAAAGAGACGAATATGTTCGTTTGCATCTTCATTCGGACCACCACCAAATTGACACCTGTTATTAATCATTTGAAGAATAGGTCCTTTTATTTCAAAAGTTACCTCACCAGTAGGTGGAGTAATAGCACTACCTTGTCCGGTCCGGGTTGCTTTCATCTTTGCTGCCATTGATTGTCGTGGTACCAACGGTCTTTCTCCTTCCATTTCAAAATTTGGGGGTTGAACGGGTTTACCAAAGTCTGAATATCGAGGCTTGGTCGTACTTGATTCTGAATCAAAGGTTTCTTGCTTTGATGAAGATTCAAAAATTTCAAGTACTTCTTTTGAAATCCTACCAAGCTTTCTATCAGGTTCTGTAAACGGTGTAAGTAATGGAGATTCTGAACTTCGGGTATGTGGCATATGCGACCTATAAACTGTCAATCACACAACTAACAAAAATTATTAAACATACCGATTCTATAAGTTTAACAATCAAAGATTATTAAAAATTTAAAATAATTAAGAAACTACTTAATCACGAATCAGTTAATAATTCTATTTTGACACAAAACTGTCCCCGGCAGCGGCGCCAAAAACTTGATGTGCGAAAAGTGGTATATGAATTATCGTATAGAAAATACCGGTTTTAGAGATTGCTACACACTAACGGGCAGTGTACCCGATCGTGTAGTAGTATAGTAACTGGTTTAGTTCCGTGTATCGTTCCAAGGACAGTTATATCAGTCAAACTAGAATTAGAAACTATATTATGATTAACTAAGTGAATGAAAGTTAAAAGTACAAGTTTTATGTTTTGGTGGCTATTTAACGATTTAGCCAAATCAAAGAAGGTTAAATGTAAAAACAATATTTTTGTCTTTTAAGTTTATGAAATGATAATAAGTGCAAATAAAGCAAGTAAGATAGTTTTAAAATAAATCAAAGAGATGAAATGTTTATCTAGATATTTTACCCTCGGTATTGGATGTAAATTAGATATTAAGCCCTGATTGAATAATTATGTGTGTAGTTATCTAATAGGTTCACTAAGAGTTCTCTCGGATAAACACGCAAATACAATAACAAGATCAAGGGTTCCCTTTTCACTATAGTTCTTGTATTTGTAATCAAATAATTATAAGTATGCTAATCACCTAAATCGACTCGCCAAGAGTTCTCTTTAGCAAGTACTCAAACTAGAATTACTAAGCGAGGGTTCCCTATTACTTAGACCTTTTCGTTTGTGACTAGTTGATCAACAAGATCAAAGACTTGAATAACAATTGTCTTTGCGTTCGCTCTACACAATTCATTCCTATTTTGTTTAACCGTTTTAATCTAGTTTACCCCCTTGGTCCGGTTTAGCAAACAATCAATCTAAGACAAGTTGATTGTAAATCAATATGATACATCAACAAGAGTTCTCTTTATCAACAACATATCAATTAACTAGATACAAATGATTTTAACAACAATAAGCATGGTTCTTAATTCAAGCTTCAATCTATCACGCATAATACATTCAATCAATAAGATTACATCCAATACCTTGGTTATTAATCTAGACAAACATTATAGAAACTAGCCAACAATCATGGTAACAGACAACAATACAATCAAATTATTAACTGAAATCATTGCTGAGAACAAGTAAATAACCTACAAGAACAAGAGTTCTTGGATGAAGAAGATGTTGATGGATGATGCCTTGATGTTGTGCCTCTTCAAAGAGGTTGGAATTCTCCAAAATGCTCTTCAAAATCGCCTCTAAAACTCTCTGGTGCGTAACTCTCATGAAACAGTCCCAAAAATGAACCTTTAAAGTGGAGAAATTAGGTAAAAAGCAGAAAAGTCGGGTACACCTACTACGGGACGTCGTCCTAAAAGGCAGGACGGCGTCCCGGTATAAAGGGCAAGACGGCGTCCCGGTTCCCTTAGACGGCGTCCCAATTCAAAGGCCAGGACGGCGTCCCGAATAACTAGACGGCGTCCTGGTGGGCTTTTAGGCACTGTTTC
The DNA here is from genome assembly GCF_046630445.1 of Rutidosis leptorrhynchoides. Lineage (NCBI taxonomy): Eukaryota > Viridiplantae > Streptophyta > Magnoliopsida > Asterales > Asteraceae > Rutidosis > Rutidosis leptorrhynchoides. The sequence goes on from NC_092333.1 coordinate 962,963, forward strand.
ATTTTCTTTTTAATTTTAGTTCATTTGGACGAACCCTAACATATCGGAAGCCTTGTTTTATCATTTTAGAGTGCTATCTTGACCCTAACTCGTATCGGGATCGACCAATGTCATAAATCACCAAAATTCTTTGCAAATCATTCTTCCGATACAAATTCGCGCATCTTGTCTTATCACTTGTAGATCACCTTCATTATCTTCGATTATAGAGCGTTTTAAGTGATATTGCGATAGATATATATGATGTTATTGAGCAATATCAGGCAAAATCCAGGTCGTTACATTACACACCCGTTAAATTAAATTTCGTCCCGAAATTTAGAATAGTACTTAGTTAACGTGCGATATCGGAAAACAAATGTGGGTACTTCAGCTTCATTTGGTCTTCTCGTTCCCAAGTGAATTCAGGTCCTCTACGAGCATTCTACCGAACCTTAACGATTGGTATCTTACTTTGTTTGAGTCGTTTGACCTCACGATCCATAATTTCGACGGGTTCTTCGACGAAATTTAGTTTCTCATCAATCTGAATTTCGTCTAAAGGGATAATGAGATCTTCGGTAGCTAGGCATTTCTTCAGGTTCGAAACATGAAAGATGTTGTGAATCTTTTCTAATTGTGGAGGTAGTTCAAGTTGATAGGCCACCGGCCCAATGCGTTTTTCGATCTTGAATGTCCCAATGTATCTTGGGCTCAATTTTCCTCGCTTTTCAAAACGAATAACACCTTTCCAAGGTGATACCTTAAGCATAACCATATCACCCTCCTCAAACTCTAAAGGTTTCCTTCTAACATCCGCGTAGCTCTTTTGCCGACTCCAGGCTGTTTTCAATCGTTGCTGAATCTGAATGACCTTTTCGGTAGTTTCCTGGATAATTTTTGGACCTGTAATCTGTTTTTCCCCCACATCACTCCAACAAATCGGAGACCTGCACTTCCTCCCATAAAGTGCCTCGAATGGTGCCGCCTCAATGCTAGAATGATAGCTGTTGTTGTAGGAAAACTCAGCTAACGGTAGATGTCGATCCCAACTGCTTCCAAAATCAATAACACATGCTTGTAGCATGTCTTTGAGTGTCTGAATCGTCCTTTCACTCTACCCATCAGTTTGTGGATGGTAGGCAGTACTTAAATCTAGACAAGTTCCCAACGCTTCGTGTAATGCCTGCCAGAATCTGGAAGTAAATCTGCTATCACGATCAGAGATAATAGAGATTAGTATACCATGTCTAGAAACAACTTCTTTCAGGTATAATCGTGCTAATTTCTCTATACCATCCTCTTCTTTTATTGGCAGAAAGTGTGCTGACTTAGTAAGACGATCGACTATTACCCAAATCATATCATAACCACCTGCGATTATCGGTAACTTAGCAATGAAATCCATGGTAATGTTTTCCCATTTCCATTCTGGGATTTCAGGTTGTTGGAGTAGACCCGATGGTTTCTGATGTTCAGCTTTGACTTTAGAACAAGTCAAACATGCTCCTACATATGTGGCTATATCGGCCTTCATTCCTGGCCACAAAAAGTTTCTCTTGAGGTCTTGGTACATTTTCCCCGCTCCGGGATGTATTGAATATCTGGTTTTATGTGATTCATCTAGTACCACTTTCCTCAAATTCCCATTCTTTGGTACCCAAATTCTTTCAGCTAAATACCTGGTTCCGTCTTCCCGAATATTAAGCTGTTTTTCTAATCCTTTGGGTATTTCCTTTCCAAAAACTCCTTCCTTCAAAACCTCCTGTTGTGCCTCTTTTACTCGAGTAGTAAGATTAGTATGAATAATCATGTTCATAGCTTTTACTCGAATAGGTTCTCTTTCCTTTCGACTCAAGGCATCGGCTACCACATTCGCTTTCCCCGGGTGGTAACGGATTTCACAATCATAATCATTTAGCAGCTCAACCCACCTACGCTGCCTCATATTTAGTTGCTTTTGATTTAAAATATGTTGGAGACTTTTGTGGTCGGTGTATACAATAAACTTGACCCCATATAGATAATGTCTCCATATCTTTAATGCAAAAACAACAGCGCCCAATTCCAGATCATGTGTGGTGTAGTTTTGTTCATGAATTTTGAGTTGTCGAGAAGCATATGCAATCACCTTCTTTCGTTGCATAAGAACACACCCAAAACCCATTCTTGATGCGTCACAGTAGATAACAAAATCTTCCATTCCATCAGGTAACGATAAAATAGGTGCCGTAGTCAACTTCTTTTTCAACAATTGGAAGGCACCCTCTTGTTCGGAAGTCCATTCATACTTTTTCCCCTTGTGTGTCAAGGCAGTTAAAGGTTTGGCTACTCGGGAGAAATCTTGAATAAATCTCCTATAATAACCGGCTAAACCCAAAAATTGACGTATTTGCGTTGGAGTTTTTGGGGGTTTCCCAATTTTTGATGGCTTCGATCTTGGCGGGATCAACTTTGATACCATTACTATTGACTATGTGGCCAAGAAATTGTACTTCATTTAACCAAAAAGCGCACTTAGAGAATTTTGCATAAAGTTGTTCTTTTCTTAACAACTCTAAGACAAGTCTCAAGTGTTGTTCGTGTTCTTGGTTATTCTTCGAATAGATAAGAATGTCATCAATAAAGACAATAACAAACTTATCTAAATATGGACTACATACTCGGTGCATGAGATCCATGAAAACTGCGGGTGCATTGGTTAGACCGAATGGCATAACCATGAATTCGTAATGGCCATAACGAGTTCTGAAGGCTATTTTTGGTATATCGGCTTCTTTAACCCTCAGTTGATGATAACCCGAACTTAGTCGATTTTGGAGTATACGCTCGAACCTTGGAGTTGATCAAATAGGTCGTCGATTCGGGGTAAAGGGTATCGGTTTTTTATGGTTACTTTGTTCAGCTCACGGTAATCGATACACATGCGAAAAGACCCATCTTTCTTTTTAACGAATAAAATTGGAGCTCCTCATGGTGACGTACTTGGTCGGATAAAACCACGTTCTAATAATTCTTGTAGCTGACTTTGTAATTCTTTCATTTCGGTAGGCGCAAGTCTATATGGAGCACGAGCTATTGGTGCGGCTCCTGGTACAAGATCTATTTGGAATTCAACGGATCGGTGTGGAGGTAGTCCCGGTAATTCGTCCGGAAACACCTCAGGAAATTCTCTTGCAACGGGAACGTCATCGAGTTTCTTTTCTTCTTTTTCAACCTTCTCGACGTGTGCTAGTACGGCATAGCAACCTTTTTTTATTAGTTTTCACGCCTTCAAACTACTAATAAGATTTAATTTGGCATTACCCCTTTCTCCGTACACCATTAAGGGTAATCCGTCTTCTCTCGGAATGCGAATCGCCTTCTCATGACAAACAACTTGGGCTTTCACCTTGGACATCCAGTCCATTCCAATAATTACGTCGAAGCTTCCCAATTCCACCGGTATTAAATCAATTGCAAACGTTTCACTAACTAAACTAATTTTTTGATTTCGGCAAATTTTATCAACCTTAATTAGTTTACCGTTTGCTACTTCAACTATACACTTTTTATCCAAAGGCGTTAACGGGCAATTTAATTTGGCACAAAATTCTCTACTCATATAACTTCTATCGGCACCCGAATCAAATAAAACACAAGCAGGTGTATTGTTGATAAAAAATGTACCCGTAACAAGCTCCGGGTCTTCCTGTGCTTTCTCTCCATTAATGTTGAAGGCTCTCCCACGGCCTTGCCTATTTCCATTCCGGCACTGGTTTATGGTATGAACCGGTTTTCTACATCCATAGCAAACAACGCCGTTATTATTTGTTCCGGCATTATTTGCTCCTCTGTTTCTATTTGGTCCGTAGACTTCACACTTTACCGCAATATGGCCATTCCTATTACACTTGGTACATAATTCTCTACAAAACCATTCCAGATGAAACGTATCACACCTTGGGCATATAGTTCTTTGCTTTTTGTTGTCGTCGTCGTCGTTGTTGTTGTTGTTGTTGTTAGGGTTATTGTTGTTGAGTCGTTTGTTGTTGTTATTGTTGTGATTGGGATTGTTGTTTTTGTTATTATTATTGGGATGGTTGTTGCGGTTATTATTGCAGTTGTTGTTGCGATTATTGTTGTTGTTGGGGTGGTTGCGATTGTTGTTGTAGTTGTTGTTTTGATTGTTGTTGTTGTACTGGTGACCCTGATCACTGCTTTCCTCCCACTTTCTTTTTTCCTATTTCATTATGGCCTCCTCGGCCGCTTCTTTCTTTATCCTTCCTGTAATTTGGCCTATCAATTTGTGGGCTATACGGCTCGCTTTCTGCATTGTTGCAGGGTCGTTAGCACCTACATTCTCTTGGATTCGTTCCGGCAACCCTTTTATGAATGCTTCAATTTTTGCTTCTTCGTCCTCAAATGCTCCAGGACACATTAAAGCCAGTTCATTGAAACGTCGCTCGTAGGTAGTGACATCTAACCCTTGGGTTGTCAGTGCTTTAAGCTCTGCCTTGAGCTTGTTGATTTCGGTTCTGGGACGGTACTCTTCCGTCATCATGTGCTTGAAAGCGGACCATGGAAGTGCGTAGGCGGTATTCTGTCCTACGTAATTCATGTAGGTATTCCACCATGTCAAAGCAGTACCCCTAAAAGTATGTGTGGCATACTTAACTTTATTCTCTTTTGCGCAGTTGCTGATAAACTCATTGGGTTTGCAGGCCATAAAAGCTTTGTAGGAACATCCTACCCGGTTGCCATTGTTTCCTCCACTGCTGGAACCCGATTGGTTATTGTTGTTCATTGCATTCACCACTGCAGCCATATTTGCAGCGAAAGCTTGAAGTTCTTCTGTGTTCAATTGTTGTTGTCTAGTAGCTGGAGGAGCCATTTCCTTCAAAAATAGCCGACTGAGTTAATCATATAGAATTTTAGAAGTAGCCAAAAAGTATTTTGTAGCTTAATATGAACTTATTATTATAAAAGCCTTCTCTTCATATTAGCGTTTTATAACTATAATAATGTTCATACTTAGCAGCTAACACACAAATTAAGTACTAAAATTCTAATATGAAAAACTATGGTAAGTTATTACGTTACTACGTAATAATAAGTTGTAATAATAATAATAAACCTTCCATGCTTATTCTTATTATTATACAATCATAAGGAAAATTACATTGCGGATTTTCTTACAAACTTAAACACACAATATAATACATATTATACAATGCATGGAATACAGGATAGCTGCCGATGGTTCAAGAACGTCGAGATTTCTTAGATGTTGACGTTGTTTCTTTCTCGGCCAAACGTTTGGATTTTCGTTTGGATAGTCCTTTTTCCAATTCCTCCCAATTGGTTCTTTCGACTAATTGTTTGGGAGCAAAACCAACAGTCGTTATACGAGCGGTCATTTTATAAACTGGTCTCTTAGGTGGTTCAGGTGGATGATCACAAACATTTTGGGTCATAATAGGTTCATCGGGTTTGGGATCGGGTATAACAGCCAAAGATTTTCCCAAATCACGTTGTGGTTCGGTAATTTCCACAATTTCTTCAGGATCCTCTTCTTCGGGTTCCTCTTCGGGATCTTCTTCTGGATCCTCTTTAGGATCCTCTTCTGGAACGTCTACTGGCAATTGTGAATCTTCCCAATTTTTCCAACAATTTTCCACCTTAATGGTAGCACCAAAAGTTAACTTTTCTGTTGGTTCATAAGTCGTATACTTTGATTCAGCCTCCGAATCACTTAGTAAGTAAATGAAATCTGAATCACTAGAGATGCTTATATGATCGGATGAAGTCATCTATCACATAATAGCAGGCACGTTAAGAGAATGATATATCTTATAATATTTATATGCTAATAATCTTATATTTCCAACAATTATATTAAGCAATCATTTTTAAAATAATTACGGTCGAAGTCCAGACTCACTAATGTATCAAAAATCAGTTAGACACATTAATGAAAAATTTTCTGATTCTCTAAGACCAACGCTCGGATACCAACTGAAATGCCCCGTTCATATTAATTATAAACGTTTCATATTAATTGGTTTCTTTGCGAGGTTTTGACCTCTATATGAGACGTTTTTCAAATCTTGCATTCGTTTTTAAAAACAACCATAACCTTTATTATTGAATAAAGGTCTTAATGACATAATTTAGATTGTCTATCAAAGACAATCTCCTCAAATAAATAAGTTTTTACACAACCCATTACAATATGATCAAATATATTACAACAAATACTCCGAATGCAAGTTTAAACAATATAAATAATTATGCCGACTCCAAATCTTGACCTTGGGTTGGCATACGACAGCGGAAGTGTTTTTAATATTCACCTGAGAATAAACATGCTTAAAACGTCAACAAAAATGTTGGTGAGTCATAGGTTTAATTTCTATATAATAATCATAACATTTAATAAGCCACAAGATTTCATTTAATTAAATGCGCAGGATCATTACAACTGCAAAAATCATTCATACGATGAGTCGCCTGGTAACCGACCTTAACATAGAGTGCTTAAGATATCTGGCATCATACATTCCACTATTCAAATGTATGACAAGAACCCTTCGAAGTACTAAAGCATTTCCACTATTCGAAAATGGGGGTGGTTGGTGCCCGTAGATCTACCTTTAGGATTCGCGTCAATTAGTGTTTTTCACTAATTCTTAGGTTACCAAGCAAAATAATAATAAGTACAGATATCTGGTATAACAAAACAATCGTAGAATGTAGTTCCATGAACTTGTGCTTATTTTGTAAAACATTTATAAATTTTGCATGTATTCTCATTCCAAAATAATTTAGATAGTAAAAATGGGACTATAACTCACTTGTGATGATTTCCGAATAGATGGTGATAAGACTTGGCCTTTTGACAAATTCACGAACCTATTAATAATATTCTTTTGTCAAGATATATATATATATATATATATATATATATATATATATATATATATATATATATATATAATTAATATTCCATACTTATGATACTTGTGATAATTTTAATTGTCCATTGTTAGTAGTCCAACGTTCGTAGTCCAATAGTCCAACAGTATAAATATATATATAAATATAAATGCGTATATTGTGTTAGAATTCACTAACACTATAATATATTGTCTTAATATAATAAGATACATAATATGTATATTGTCTGAAGCAATCCGCGACCCATTGTATACATGTCTCAGGCTCGATCACAACTCAAAGTATATAATATTTTGGAATCCACTTTGACCCACAGCTAACTCGAGATTACTGCCAATGGTGTCTAATAGTTCATTCCAATAATATATATAGAAGAAGTCAAAATGATATGTCAAAACTATGTATACGAATCCACGGTGATCAAGTCATATATATATATATGGTGTCTTACGATCTTTATTAAGACTATAATATATTGTCATAGAACTTAATCAAGACTATTATAAATTGTATTTTCATAAGTTCGGGAACAAGACATGTATAAATACATGTAGGATACAAGGTAAGTTAGCTAGGATAAGGTTAGCATCCATTTTTATAAATCATGTCCGTAGCTAAAAATTAAGAAAAATATCCAATTTTGTTTTACCCATAATTTCTTCGTTACAAATCCGTTTTGAGTGATTCGAGTTGCCATGGTTTCGTATCGAACTCAACATTATTAATCTTAACAGAAAAAGTATAGGTTTATAGTCAAAAATAAAGCTTAGGTGTCAAATAAGAGAAGATAGTCATATCCGTCGTAAGAATGACATCTTGATGACTCTTTTGAAAAACAGACTTCCACTTAGAGTTTAACCATGGATTTTGGATATATTTCATATCCATATAAAATAAGATTTTTCACCAAAGAAAATCTTTTAATTCAAAGTTTAAGATATGTTTTTAAAATTAAACCCAAAATAGCCCCCGTTCGACTAAGACGGCGTATATTCGATTTTAAGGTGTTCTTCGTGTTTACAAGTTTTATATCCTTATGTTAGCTTGACATACTGTCATAATACATGTGTTGAGGTATTTTAAAAGTCAAGTTAGAAGGATTAAGTTTGTTCGCAAACAAGTTTAGAAATAATCTAAATTATGTTCTTGTTATTATTAGTTATAAACTCAAAATAAGATAGCTATATGAATACGAATCGAATAAGATTATGAATAAGGTTACTACCTCAAATCAAATGAATAAAGTTGCTGAGATAGAAGTGATATTCTTGATCTTGGAAGAGTTGTTGGCTTGGTTTAAAAAGATTGAAAGTAATCTTCTTGATTTTGATGGTGTTCTTGAAGTGTTCTTGAAATGGTTTTCTTATGATGATTATGTGTTGGTTTTTGAAGCTAGTTCTCCATGGATTTTTGCTGAGATGATTAGAGAGTTTTAAGGTTTAAGAGTGTTGGTTTTAGAGAGCAAAGACTTAGAATAAAAATGGAAATGGAATGAGTATGTGTGTGTGCATTATGATACGTGAATTATGGGGTAGAAATAAGGGTTCCTAGTTTGTAATTTTATGTAACAAGTCAAGCTAGGCCCCAAGTTGGTTAATCATGCACACAAGAGAACAAATGAGCTGATTATGATCTGATTGTGATGGTATTTTGATGTGTATATACTAATAGGATATACATCTAAGAGTTGTGTATGATACGGGTATACATACCGAATGAATACGAATAGAATTCTTGATAAAATTGAATGAGAAAATGAGTATAGCTATCTTTATTGATTATAAGTATATTGATATATGTTATTAAGTCTTTCAAAAGTGTATTAATACATATTAATACAATACATATATATACATTTTAATTTAGAAGTTATTACAACGTTAATCGTTACATATATGTATATAGTCTTGAAGTCTTTAAGTTAGCAATCTCATTTTATGTATATAACCAATTGTTATTATATATAATGAGATACTTAAATATCATTTTAACAAATCATAAGTATATATATATATATATCCATATATACATCATTATATAATTATTTCAAATTATGACGTTCGTGAATCGTCAGACAGACTGGGTGGCCAAACGTTTGTATAAAATTCATTTCAAATAACCAATTCTTAATGAGTTTGATTGCTTAACATGTTGGAAATCTTAATTATGTAAATATTAATCTTCTATATATTAGCGGCAAAATCCGGGTCGTTACATTAGATCTCTTAATTGAGAGACTTTTTTCACATTCGTCTCGAAGCCCTTCACAGGAAGTGAGTCACATATATCAACTCTTAGTCATAAGACATGCAGGAAGCTCGCAAGTGTGAAATTCAACTTACTCCATATTTTCCTTGTTTTGCTCTACAAGTTTGACAAGTTCGTCAAATGAAATGGTTTTTACTAACCTACAGAAATTTATTTTTAAAGAATTAACTACAGATTATGTGTTTATTTTGTTTAAAGGATCTCAAAACAACTTCATTCTTATAGTCACATTTCAACATCAAATTAAGGTTATACTGGTTTAAAAAAAATCAGTAATTAATTATAAACACGTATCAACTTTATGAAACTTACATTTCATATTTTAATCATAAAGCAACAACCTGACTAAAATTTAATCAGCAGTTCATACATGACGATATTTAGAGACAAAATCAACATATTTTCTCTACTAAGAACCTAAATACATGTAAACATCTCCAAACTTACCTCATCTGGAGTCCCCTCATGAAATTCAAAAGCCGTTGCTAATGCTAAACAAAACAATCTTTTGGTCATGGAACTTTTAATGCAGAAGTGACGATTAAAAAGCCATCAGAAAAAGATATAACGGTTACTAATTATAAAGGTGTCAAGGAAGAAAGGTGATAATAAAACAAGTGTACCCATTGAAGTAAAGGAGTGAAAACATTTACTGTAAGATTTGGGATTGATAAAAACTTCACCAAATTTTTAAGCGAAAATGACAGTAAGGATGCCTGTACCACAAAAAAAGAGAGAGAATAATCTCATGTGTAAGTAACAATAGGCGTGTATGCTTCATTTATAAATTTCTCCATAACCTTAACTTCCAATTTATAAACATTCTAAAAAGTTCTATAATTAGTAGTTTGAAGAAAAATTTGTACTAATAAAAAAAAGTCTAGAACATATCATATAAGTATATACATGTGTACACTTACACCTTTAAATCAAACAAAAAGTTCATAGCAAGAGCAACATAACAGGGATTCAACATAACCGGACAACAAATTTACAAACAATCATCGATTTAGAATCAAATAAAGGCAGATTAGAAAAATTAAATAGAAAAATCAAAGGCTAAACCTTGATGTGTGTTCAGTCAGTTAAACCAAACCAAAAAATAATCAAAATTCTTACCTGGAATGCGATCTGAAACCCTAATCAAAGAATATATCTAATGGTTTCGGTTGTGAGATTTTTACCCATAGACCATGGTTTGAAAATTTTTCATTCAAATGTCGTTGAAATCCAAGTAGATTTTATAAGAATTCAAGATTAGAAGCAAAGAATTTGATATGAGATCGGTTAAATGGATACGACGGTTTTTATGATTTTGAATGCGTACGGAGTAACCGGCAAGTGATAAATTTGGGAACTTTGATATTAAGTAGTGTGAGACAAGAGATGTAACCGTATACATTTTTAGGGACATATTGGTAAATTCATTTTAATCTTATTAAGAAAGAGACAATTCTTAATCTGAATATATTATTATTGTATGGCTAGGATTAGATTTGGTAAGGAGTCTTTTTTCATTTTAATCTTATTAAGAAAGAGACAATTCTTAACCTGAATAAATGTGAATCATCAGATTTCTTGGATATATTATTATTGTATGGCTAGGATTAGATTTGGTAAGGAGTCTTTTTTTCAATCTTATATAATATAATATGCACTATGTTTTAATATAGAGAAGAAGAAGATTATTTTAATTAAATAATAATAATACGGAGTATTCTAAATACGGAGTATAATAACATTGTGTTTAACCCCTTTTCATCTTCTTCTTTTTAAAAGCAACTGAAAATCCATTGACTACCTAGCACGCGTGCCTGACATATCGATAGAAGATTCATTGATTACCTAGCACGCCTCTTCTTCTTCATACATACTACGTATTTTTTATTTCCTTCACTTCAATTCTTTCTCAAAATTTTGAAAATAGTTATAAAATATGAATCATCTTCTTCTTCATCTCTGATCTCTACTAATTTTGTGTTTGTGCTGTTGTTGTTTGCTATAACAGGCAGAAACAATACAAAAAAGGTACCGAATCAAGTTAATTCATAAAGCAATCACAAGGTAATCTGATTTTCACCCTTTACCCTTTATAGATTCTGCATCTTTTATTATTCAACCAATTACGACCCCTAAAACTTTCAGGATTATCAGGGTTTTAACAATTCTTTCAAAAATCAAATACCCAACACTGGTCATTTTATACCACAAGTGGATGGAAGCTCTTGAAAGCTGCAAAATTTCCGATGATGGAAGTATTTGGTACTTTTATATTTTTATTTGGTAGGTTTAGATAGTTATTTGGTATATTTAGTCGGTGTTTATTGTAGATTATTTACTTGGTGTTTGTTGCTTTTGTTGCAGTTCAATCCATTCAAAAGGTTATGGTATTTTTATTTAAAATTTAAAGATATGCATTTCTTGGATGTACACCAGGTGTTCGATGAAAGATATTAGATAATAAGTGAAATTATGCATCTTTTCGTCATCTTCTTGCTTAATGAGCAGGTTATAATCTTTTTCTTGAACTTTAATGATTATCTATTTCTTTAATGATTATCTATTTATTTTATGTTTTATGATTTTTTGTTTTAGAATTTCTTTTTGTGTTGTGTTTGATATAAAGGTGATTTCTTTATTAAAAATTAGTGTTGTTTCAGTAGTAAAAATATGAAGATTGGAGTTAAATTTAAAGAACTTGTGTATGTGCTATCAAGATTTGGATGAATGTGAGAAATTAGGTTTTAAGTTGTTTTTAGGGTATATTTGATGTTCTTGGTTGCAAATAATGGGTCAAGGGATTAGGAATGGTTTAGGGTATCTTTGGGTTGCTATTGAAAGGTTACAAGATTCTGTTTTTTTTTCTTCATCTAGATGTTAATTATTTGTTCCAACAAAATGCTAACTACATCATATTTACTACCGTATATATTTAAGTTTATAGCAAGTGGTATATAGATGTTGAATCTTTTATATTTTGTGTATTAGATTAGATTCTGCATTTGATTAATACTAGATTTGATATTAGCATATAGTAAGGTATGCTGTTAAAAATTGTTAATGCGGCCAATGTCATGAACAATTAAGGAGCTGTTACCATATCATCAATGTATGGATTTATGAGGTTTTATCTGTTTCGAATTTGTTTTTTTATCTCTAAAATTAATTTCTACCATATATTCATTTGAAATTTGATATAATATTCAGTTTGTATTATATGTAAGAGAAGTATACAATCCGTATGTATATATGTACGTTAATGTTTTGTGATTTTTTTTTTAATATTACTCTTGCAGTATTGATAAAAATATTTATGTTAATATTGTCATATAGGCATAAAATTGTGCTATTGGACTTAATTAAGTAAAGCCTTTTATGGACCTTTAAGTAAAATATTCACTAATTTTAGATTTTCATAAATTTTATGTTGTAGTATGTGTTTAAAAGGTCTTGTTGGTGGTGCAATAAGGCTGTTGTAGATGAAAGATATTCAAAGAAGATGTCAAAGAGAATTGGACTTGGTGGATAGGTATGAGCCGATTTATACAAGTTATAAGTAATGTTTTTTCCTTTCATATATGTTTAACAAGGTATAAGTTGGAGTACATAAACAACTTGGAAATCTTATATTCATATATTCAGTTAAAGTAGGTAAATATCTTGGGAATCTTAAGTTTTATATAAGGGGTTTAGTATAGTTATGATGCTTAAGTTAGTTTGATGTCTTCTTATTCTATATGATGAATACAAATATTTATTGTATATGTAATTTTAGACTTGCTTAGTGAGATAAAGTGGCTCGAAAAAGATAGATTTGATTTGCATATAATTTTTTAGGCCATGATATAGTTTCTTAGGGCTGCACATAGATATTTCAAACTAGACCCATTTTAGATAAGCTTGATTTGAATTTCTAAAATGGTACAGAAGGTTAAGATACATGCATTCCGGACCCATCTTACACTTATTTACACATGGTTAGACTATTTGTCGAGTGTACGAGACCCAGACTATTTGTTTTTAGGTATATGTCATAAGAAGATTGTAAGTGTGATGAGATTGGAAAGATTGTATGAGAATCATGGTTGTACATTTAATTTGTTCTTAGGTATTTGTCATCTACTTAAAGACGATGAAACTTATGTATTTGAACATAGACATATCTTCATATGTATTAATTTGATGATGTGTTAGTGGTTGAGAAATAATGTAGATAAACTGTGACGAAAAGCATACATTTATTAGGTGGTTGTTAAATGTAGATAAACTAGACTTTCGTAAGCTTGATGGGCTGTAGAAAAAGATAGTTATAGCAAAAGAGTAACCATTAATAAGAGGTGTTTTGTTGTTTAAAAAAGTGTATTTCAGCTGGAATATATCAGCTCAGTGAATGACCCAAGTAGTGGGGTATAACTAGGTGTGTCAAAATGGGTAACACATTGGCTAAGTTTTTGTGCAACAGTGAATGAATCAGTGAATAACCCAATAGTTCACTTGATTTTATAAGCATCATCATTATTGTTCATTTATTATATGAGTAATTTCCATGTCTACTAATAGTCACAAAAATTTCTGTCGTGTAACCCCAATCTCCCTCTATATACCATGTGTCGTTTTTGCTAGGGGAAGGAAGTGTCAAACCCCTCAAACTTTTGGGTAAATGTTGTCACATTTAAGGGTTCAAATCGTATACATCAACGAACTTTAGGGGCTAAAATTTAACATAATAAACATTAAAAAAAACCCACCCAAATTCTTAACGGAACTTATCTTTTTTCTCGACTCGAGTTAAATTTTTTCGTCGTCACCGTTCAACTCGAAATAATTTTACGAATAAAACGCAATTAACTATATTCAAAACGGAGCGTTTTTAAAAAAAAAATAAAATTACGAGTATATATCTATATATTCAAAACAGAACTTCTTTAAGAAAAATATTTTTTATCAATTATATATATATATATATATATATATATATATATATATATATATATATATATATATATATATATATATAGGGGTAGGATCAATGGGTAAGTAACCAATCGGGGGGAAGCAATTTTTTTTTTCTCGTTTTTTTGGAAATTTTTTTTCCGGCATCAAGATCACACGAAAATATGAACATTTAGAAGAGACACTTCGTGATGAATGTTATTATTTAGGCGGGAAAACGATCGACAAAAATAACATTCAAGATAATATTGTTCGTGGAGAATATGAACGTTTTTTTTTTTTTTTTTTCTTCATGTTTTGTGAAGTAAAATTTAGCCCGATTTAGAGTTTAGGGTTTAAGGTTTGGTGTTTTGGGTGTATGAAACTCTAAACCGTTCGTGTTAAAAACTCGATCTAAATCCTAAATCTAAACCCTAAACCCTAAATTTCTAAACCCTAATATCTAAACCCTATAAACCCTAATATCTAAACCCCAATAGCTAAAACCTTAACATATGCTCGAAAAACACGATAATTGTTATATATTACGTCTTCGAGCGTTTTCCCGGCAAAATGAAATCATTTATCACAAAGTGTCTCTACTAAATGTTCATATTTTTATCCCATCTATAATGTTCGTGAACAAAGTTTTTTCAAAAAACGAAAAAAAAAAGTTTTTGCTTCCCCCCGATTGGTTACTTCCCTCTTGATCCTACCACTATATATATATATATATATATATATATATATATATATATATATATATATATATATATATATATATATATATATATATATTAGGTACCAAATTTTCTCCAAATATCATCTGTTCGTTTTCGCTCAATATTAGTTTCATAAAAACGTTAAAATGTTCCATCGCAATGTGCGAGCCGTTAGATATATCATGTACCAAACAACATATATCCAAATATAACCGCAGCAACGCGCGGTGGAATTTTTCTAGTTATTATTATCGAAGCTCATTCAAACAAGTAGTTATGTTTGGTTAATCTCTTACTCCATATTATTTATGTTTAGTACTATGTTTATATGGTATATATGTATGTTTAGGTGATGGTTGAAAGATGCAGATTAGATTCATGAGATCATTTAAAAGAATGCAATTGCTTATAAAGAAGAGATCTTTGACGGAATCTGTCTATTGTTAATTGAGTGGAAATGGATTATCCTTTGTAGATATGAAGGAGGGTAGTAACCACTGATAGCTTCAGTTTTCTGTTTGTACATGATGTAGCACTACTCTCATTTTTTAAATATACAGTAATGACAGTGAGATATTAACTTCTATGCAGTAACGATACTCTAAATTTGTTTCCTTGTGCAAGAGACATACTCTTCTCTTTATAATGATGTGCAAGTTCGCGGTTTAATTTTTATTTTAGGTGTTTTATTTCTGTCCAATGATAATGTTAAATCTAAAATCTCATTACAATCCAATAATGTATTTGTATAATTTGTAAAAGTAATGTATATTTTAGATGTCAATGGAAGAGTTGTAGATTGTGGTAATTTGTAATGTATAAACATTTGTCATGTTTCTGAAAACTTCGTATAAGTTTCAAAGTGGTGTACTTGACAAGTAATGAGCTTGCTACTACAAAGAAGATATGATAATTTTTGGAAGTAATGAATTGTTAAGATGTTTTCATTTTTTTTTGTTAACGTTTTGTAACTTTAAGATTATGCTTTTGGATTCATGTTTTTAATTGTTGTTCTTTCAAGTATTTGTTTAAACATTGTTGTTTTCTATCTCATATAACTTGATGAATTATGTTAGTTCATCTACATGTTGATTATATAACGTACAATTACAAAAAAAATTCTTTAAAAACCCATGAATTCACGGGTCTTTGCACTAGTTAATTTAAATTATTTATTAGTAAGACCACTCCTTATGGTTAGTTACTCGTTCATTACCCGTTCATTACCCGTAGTTACCCGTAATGAACCATAGACACGGCTTAGTTACCCGCATTAGTTACCCGCACTCACCATGGATTTAATGGAAGAGTTTTGGTTAGTTATAGAAATTGTGGGTCCCAGTAGCTTTTTATTGTTGAACTTGATGCTTTATTGCTTGTACGTTGTATATTAAGATGAGTATTGTTTTAGCCATGATAGGGAGTGTTTAGTTATGAGTTAGTTATAGGATATTGGTGTTGATGTGGCGCTGATGTGGAAGGTTAAGAGGATGAATAGTTTAGTTACGATAGGGGGTGACCTAATAGTGTAACTAAGAGCACTGAGAGTGGTGACTGATGTCAGTTGGCATGTCAGGTCTGACTTGTTGAGTCAGAAAAAGTGGAGAGTGGTGACCTGTGTCAGTCGGACATGTCAGTTTATATTTTAATTATTATATTTATGATTTTAAATATAACATAAATTAATAAAAATAACTTTCATTAAAAATAAAAGAAATTAAATTTTCTAAGAAAATAAAAAAAAAACATACGATTCCTAAAAATTAAAAAAAAAACATTACGATTCCTAAAAAAAAGAAAAACATTACCAACCTAAAATTAAAAATAAAAACATTAGAAGTCCTAAAAATAAAAAAACAAACCGAAATTTCCTAAAAATTAATTCGTCCGATCGAGCCTTTCACGGTATTGGAGAAGGAAATGTGTATATAATTGAAGGGGTTGCATGTATATATGTAGATAAAGTGGGTATAAATAAAAAGAAGAAGAAAAAAAAAACAATAGCCGTTGAATTGCGTCGCATATGCTACTGACCGAGGTGGAACGCAGGAAAGCGATGGAAGTGGGGAGTGGGGCGACGGGCGGAGGGACGAACGGGAAACGGGGTACCACTCCTGGTGCTCTAATAGCCTCCGAGTCCCAGCTATCAAGAATGGCATCTTCAAGTAGTGGGTGACATATCTACTAATGACTCAACCCACATTCGTATACGAGGGGGAGTGAGTGGTGTTCAGCCTCTCTCAATGTTCAAATAACGCTAAAATTTCAATTGTATTTTATGCTCAAATAATTTTAAGTCTCTTTCAATGAGCAAATCTCAAATGTATTATTATGTCAAAATAATTATAAATTAAATGGCTCAATTGTCCAAAACTCATATAATATAAAAGTAACCTATTATCACTATAAAAATTAACTTGTTTTACATTATTATTTATTGAAAATTATAAATATAATATTTGTTTATCGAGTAAGCCACCCTCGTCTTTAAATCTTGACTTCGCCTCTGTTCGCATGTGTCATAATTTTAAGAATAAAATTACATGAGGTGTCCTTGTATTTCACCTCATATTTTATGTCAGGGTTCTAAACTTTTTAAAACAAGCGACGTTCCTAAACTTTACACTCGTTTAACGAGAAGTCCCTGTGACTAACGACCATCACTTTTATCCGTTAAATAATGTCATGTGCCAGCAGTGTGAGGAGTATTTTAGGTATTTCCACTCATTATTCCTTTCTTCTTCAACTTCGAGTGCGTTTGATAAAAACTGAATTATTTAGCGTTGCATCATTCATATCCTGAATGGTTCAAAGATTCTGAATGAACTATTATCTGATTGAGAAAATGGTGTTTGATACGTATTCTGAATAGAAGATCTAAATGATCAAAATTACTATTTTAACCTTTTATGTATCTCTCTTATATATAATAACAAAAGGTAAATTAACTCACTTTTAAAAAAGACAACCAATCTTAGCCACCCATTACATTAGCCTACTTACATCTAAACCATTGATTAACTACTAATCTAGATTATGAGCTAATAATCCCAATCTTCAATTGTTTAATTACACATATACCCCTATACCCCTATACACATAAAATTAGCGGCCTTTTTAAAAAAAATTTGGGGTTCCAAAAAAACCCCCTAACGAGATTCATATCCACAAATATGCAACCACTATGCAGATTCAATCGTATCATCATCAAGAAGTTAGGAACCCCTAATTTTTGGTCTAATTATGTTTTATTGTCAGTATCAGATGGTTCGGTTTCAAACGATTATGCAAGGTCAGATCCAATTCAGATACAATTTTTGGTCTAATTATGTTTTATTGTGTACAATTACGTTAATACGGTACCGGTTAATGGTTGTTAATTATCTTTGTCAGTATCAGATGGTTCGGTTTCAAACGATTATGCAAGGTCAGATCCAATTAGGATACAATTTTTGGTCTAATTATGTTTTATTGTGTACAATTACGTTAATACGGTACCGATTAATGGTTGTTAATTATCTTTGTTTAGTCATGTTACCATTACGATTCAAGTCTTAATCGTTAACAAAGTTCATTTGATCATCTTTTGATAGGTAATTCAAAATCACCAGACATTCACATTTGTATCTTTTTATTGTGCTATAAATATAATCGATTAATAAATTTGTTTATCTGTATTAGAGTTCGTATGGAAATTGTTTGATGATTATGCGATGAAGCTATGATCTGTTGATTTACAAATAAACAAGATCGGTACTGTATATGTTTGATTTGACAGAGTGATAGATTGCACTGATTCACTATGTTTGCTGATAAGAAATCCACAAAATATGAATGGTATTAGTATTGTTCAATGAACAGGCTCACTTTGTTTAATTTGAGCATCAATATGAAAAAAAAAAATTGACAAAAGAATTTCACATTAAGTTGCATACTTATATTGTAATTTGAACAACGTATGTTGTATATATTAAAGTTTGAATTACAGTATTGTTCAATTATAAGAAATATGAATGGTATTAGTATTGTTCAATGAACAGGCTCACTTTGTTTAATTTGAGCATCAATATGAAAAAAAAATTGACAAAAGAATTCCACATTAAGTTGCACACTTATATTGTAATTTGAACAACGTATGTTGTATATATTAAAGTTTGAATTACAGTTGGTGTCATTAATATTAAAGCCTAAATCTTTGTTAACTTCAGATTCGTGAGTGGAAAAGCTGCGAAAAAAATATTTTTTACAACAACAAAGCAGCCGCACATGCAGGTTCTGTTGCTGGTATTAGACAAAAAGTACGCAACTACCCTCTTGATTTAGTTAAAACACATCTCATAATTCAGGTAATATATCTCTACTTTGTTTACATAAAAATTAAAAATGATCTCAGATTTATACGATGCTCGATTCGACAACGGGGATGTTTTTGGGCTTCATGTTTAACAATGTTTAAGTTGTAACTGTATCTAGAGCTGAATGAAAGTTGGAGTCTGATTTTATCTACCTTCCATCTCAAGCTTTGTTATTTCAAAATTTTAAATAAATCAACATTTTTAATGCCTCAAATTTTTTTTATGTAGTGTTATTGCATAAATATAATATAAAATTATAAAATGATATTGCAACCTTTAGTTGCATGCATCTTTTCAAATTCCTTAGAATCTTATAATGGAAACTCGAGGTTTGATCACAAACGTCTATCTATACTCATTTATTGATTACGTTGTAGAAAGAAAAGGGAGGATTTTATCTTTGTTATTGGATCGGAAAAAACAACACCGAGGTAAATACTAATAGAAAAAACTTTTAATATTATGTCAAATAAAAAGGTTTTAGATTTGCATTTAAATCAATTTTTTTCAATAGGAGGATCAAAATACATCGATGTTCAACTCACTGAAGGGAAGACCTGTCAGGTACCATCCCATTAGAAGTGGCAAGATGGGCGGTTTGGAAAACATGTCAAAAATGATTTGGGTTGAAATGGTTAATGGTTCGATTTTGTGCATTTATTAACATGGTAGTATGATCACAATAATAAACAAAAATGTTTGAATGAAAACAGTTGTGAAGGTGTGAGTTACAACTTACAAATAGACTTTTGGTGACTTTCGACCCATTGGAAACAAAACACATCCCTAAATGGACCCATTTGTAAGTAACTAGGTAAAAATTGTCAACTGTACATACTATAATATTTTTACATAGAACTCGATTCTTATAGTGTGGTTTATTATTCTTTAGGTCCGTATCTACCAAGACAATGAACCACCACAATTTATTGCTCTATTTCAGCCTATGGTTGTTTTTAAGGCACTTGTATACATTTATATGTTTCTTTTTTAAAGCTAATAGTAACGTGATGATAGCTAATATGATTTTTGTGGCATTAGGGTGGAATAACCTCCAACTATAAAAGCTACATTGCTGAACAAGGTTTAACCGATGAAACCTACAGTTCAGATGGTGTTGCAGTTATTCGAATATTGGGAAGTGCAGTTCACAATAATAAAGCTGCTCAACTAGACCATGTATGTGTTCTGTGATCCTATTGCACTACATATTAAAATAACATCAAAACGGGGTAATGTTTTATTAAGTAACGGTAATAAAATAGATATAATATAAATGTTAGAAACAGACTTACTTGAGATGTTGTATGCATAAAACATTGACCTTGTGCAACTTCTTACCTGCTGATCCATATGCCAAAAATCAAATTCTTTACTAAGTAAGTGGGTCAACATTACCCCCTTTTGATGTTATTTTAACTAATCGTTAAAATTCACACTTACGCAAATAAAGTTTGTTTTATTCATGTTAGCCTTATCTATTTTGATGCACTCCAAGTGTTTTGATTAGCTAAATCTAAATCTTAATTATTAAAGTTGACCTACTTTTTGAATGTCGTAAGTGACTGATTAAAGAGGATCCAACCAATGAACCTTTCGAACTAAATGAGATAAGATAAAAAAAAAAAAAAACATCACCTTCACCTCAAATAGACCTAACCGAATGTTTATCATATTTAATACACTATTTGATGCAGATAGAACAACTTGGTAGAATGTTAGACGAAGATCCATCACTCATAGAAAAAAAGAGAAACATTTGCCAAGAAACTTTAGTTCAACAAGTCAGCAAGAGACGAGATTAGTTGCATAGAACATAACAACAAAATGGGTACCAAATATCATCTACAAAACATCAATACTATATGCTTGAGGTGTTTCTTGAGAGAGAGTATGCTCCAATTTGGTCATCGTTTTAGTGGGCTCTCGCCTCGCAGTTTATCTGAAAGTGTTTTGTGCTCTGTTTCTCTTGCTATGGTTGAAAGAGCATCATCATCTTCTATTAGCGGATCCTTACCATTTGAAAATCTGCCGGTAATAAGAGGTATATTCTATGTCTGTGTTTTAGTTACCTAGGTTCGTGTCATTTAGTATGCGTTTTTTCGTTTTGTACCTTCAGTTTATTTTGATATTAGGCTATACATAAACTTAGTTTGATTCAGAGAGTGTTTGATTTAAACATGGTTGCACATGTTGGTGCATTTGGGTAACTCGAAGATACTTCAATCTGAGTACCAGAATCGACCTAATAGCAGCTTAGCTAGAGTTTAGACGAACCATTGGTTATGAGCTCCAGGTATGCCGTCCTGATAGGTAATCATTATTATTTCACTATATACATTTACAACCATGATCACTTATAACAGACAAATTTGCAGTTTAGGCTTACTGCTGATATAGCGCAATATGTTCATGGACTAAAAAGAACTTGTCATAAACGAAAGGAATGACAAGGAATTTTGTTGCTTTCACCTTGGGAGGAAATATTCACGTCTATCAAAAGGGATTTACCAATTTCAAAAGTTACCCACATCTTATCAGTCAGTATCAAACAAAAAGGTATGTTTGTATTTAATACTTTGACAGATAAGTATAGTTGTCAGCTGGAAGGTACTTATAGTTCAAAAAATTATAAAAAAATAAATATAAATGTATCATTTAACACGCTGAGAAGAAATAAGAAAATGATGTCTCATTTAAGTCGTCCGCTAACTTATAGAAATTTATTTCAAATTAGATGAATTAACCATAGCTTAGCAATTATTTATTTATTATGTTTAGTACATGTTAGCTAATCCAAGTCAAAAAGTTCGAGTGGCTGGAAACAGGTCAAAGAAGTTTCCATCGAGTTGGCGCCAGTGGTTCTCAAATCCAACATCTGTTGATTTTTCAAGCAACATTCGTACGGGTTTAGGTTAATAGCAGCTATTTCAGTCCATTTTGTTTTTGTGTTTGGGTCTAAATGACAACTTTATTATAACTATAGTTTCCTTCAGTTCCTCTTTGACGTGTTTAGATCTAAATGACCCATTGTACTATAAATGTGTACATGGGTTTTGATATCAGTTTCTATATTCCGTGTTTGAGTCTAAATGACCCATTGTAGTATAACTTTGTACATAGGTCTAATAATAAGATACGTTCTTCATTTAACACCTGATATGTGTTTGAGTGTTGGTTAATAACAGATATATCAGTCCATTCGTTTTTATGTTTGGGTCTAAATGACCACTGGATTATAGCGTGCAGATCGGAAGATCCATTTTGGCATCTTTTAGTACGTTCCACCAGGTAGGGTTTTTTTTCCTCTTATCTCTCTTTATTGGGCTTCAGTGGGTAATGGGTCAAAACATGTCATTTTTTAGTACTATTGGGTCGTGCTGGTGTCTCTAATACACTTCATGTTTGCAATAGTGGTTATTGATAATTAGTTAGTCAAATAAGGGAATCATGTTGACTTTTTGACTAACTTGATCCGCGAAAATAAAACGTTCATAAGACTGTTGGTCAATATTTCCACCCCTGTAAAGCATAAATGTATTACATAAATGACATTTTTACCTAAAATGTTCTTCATAGTATAAGACTAGCCATTTACACCTCTAATTTTGTTAGGACACAACGAAACGTTTTAAATTGTATAGATTTGATTGTAAAGTGGAGAGGGATTTGGTTATAAATACACATACCCTCCCACCCTCATTGTTAGGATTGATGACTCTAATATATGATTATTTAAGGAAGTTGGTATATTACATGAGAGTAAATAACTTCAATTGTTGAAGAATGACATGTAATAGACCGACTATGTAAGGGTTATCACTTAGCATTGCTTTTGTAGCATACATTTGTATGAACTTTTGCAGGACCCATCATTTATGTTTTTCATTTAGGAAGACTTCTTAACAGATGATCTAATTGATCAAGGATCAGATAATTGTGTTTTTCGGATGTGTATGTGCATGCATTTAGATTATAGTGAATAGTGATTGAAAATACTTAACAAACAATAATTTTTTGATAAACTCAATTAATTTGTCGATTACATTAATGTGTTCATATATAATATATTATTTTTCTAATTTTTATTCACGATTACAACTCAAGGTTTGGGTCAACTTTATTACCGTGTAACTTTTATGGGTCTGTTTTACTTCTTGCAGTCCAGGTATGTATTTCATGGTTTGACTTAGGTTTTTGTTTTATCTGTTGGTATTTGAACCATTTATTGTTGAAATTTTCTTTTTCTCATCTTTTTTAGAGTTTTTATGATTCCTTAGTTGTCATTGGTTTTCGTTTGAAAGGTTTTGTTAAGAGTGTCGTACTGTATTTTTTTTTTTTTTTTAAAAAGTTAGATACTTAGTTTATTGCTTAGTATGTTGTAGCAAATATCGACGTTAATTACGTTCATGATGTTCATGTTGTGGCTGTTGACGAGCCTGATCAAGGTACATTACTTAGTTATATACTTTTGTGTGCTTTCTTGCATTATTTGTCTTGCAATTGTGATGTTGACTTATTATATAATGAGTTGTTTTTCAGGTAGGCATGCTACGTCTTCTACTATAGTTTCTTATCGGCTGGCTACGCTCAGCTAAAAAGAAGGTTAGTTGTCACTGTTTCTTTTCTTATTCGGATGTGTACGTGTTTAAACCATTCATATATGTCTCTATTCGTAAAATTGTTAGGTCTCAATTGATATGATTATGACATATAATTATTAGTGTTGATTAATTTCTGTTTTGTCTTCATCTGGAACGTTCATGACATTCTAAATTTCATTATAGATCAGAAGGGTTGAATGGATTTAATCAGTTTATAAAAATGTTTAAACGCATATATATCACAAGTGTTTATTAAACATAAGATTAATCCTTTACTGTTTATTTTATATTTTATTTAGCTGCGTTATTTTAACAAGTGTAGTTGTTTCAACTACTTTTATGCGTTTTTGTGACTTTTTTTTCTTAAAGTTTTTTATTTTTTCATATTTAGTTTTGTACCTTTTTGGGTGCCTTTTGTGATTGTGTGACTTTTATGTTCTTTAAGGTGTTACAGCTAATTATTTTGACCTTGACAACTGTACATATGTGTGTAATCACTGAATGCCATGTTTTGGTGAATTGAAGTATAGAGATGGACCAGATGGATTATATATGTAATTAACAGCAGGATATTCGGTAACAGTACCTGTCGGGACTGTATGACGTTGTCCAAAGAGGTGACCATGTTGGTTCTGAAGTTGGGAGTTGGGTTATTTTACATGCTTCATTCACTGGTGGTCCCCGCTACATGTATAGTCACTATCTCGATGCTCTAGCGATATTCAGAGTTCATGAAAAACCACATTTTTTTCATAAACTTTACATGTAATGTTAAGTGGCCGAAATTGCGAAGGTTCATTGGTGTTTTTGTGGCTCTCTGGTTTTTCACATGAAGGTCAAAAAGTTTGTTAACTTTGAGCAACATCCTTTTAGTTATGTTAAAGGAGGTCAGCATTTACTAAGTTTTTTGGTTGTTGTGGTAGTTCATTGTTATTGTAGAAATTTGCTAAACATTCTTGATCTATTACTAAGGAGCAACAACCTTTCGATTATGCTAAACATGCATTTATTGTAAGTCATGTAACACTACTACTCTAATTGAATCGAACACTATGTAGAATATAATGATTCATACAAGTCAATGGTGATTCATCCCTCATTAATGTAACAGACTGAAACCCGGGCTAGTTGTAAGTTGTCTATTTTTGCCTTTAGGGTTTGTGCTTAGTCTTAAGTGCTTTTTATTTTAATTATTTTATTAGTATTTTAATATAATTGTGTTGTGACCAGTTTGTGACAAGGGTCCCAGAACAGGTTTGTTTATTTTATTTGGACCTCGTTTGGGTTACCTAATCTTGTGCGAAAGATATCAGATAACTGGTAAATACCCGTGTGTTGTGGGGTATGAGGTTTTAACCCCAAATTAAGTGTGAGACCAGCTAATTTCCTCTCAATTGCTCCTGAACCTTCCTCTCACTCACTCTCACCTAACTTCACCTCCTTCAAACAACCCTAAATCATTTGATCTCGAATTAAAGCTTGATTTTGGTGTCAAATCGTTCCTTATGTTGTTGTGATTCTAACAAGGTAAAGTTTATCTGATTTCGTGATCAAATCAGTGTCAAAATGGGTGTTTTAGTCAAGTTTTATGAAAGTGGGTTTTGATGTCCAAATTGGTTCAATTTGTTGTTGTTTGTTCATAAAAGTTGTGGGTTTATGTTTCTAAATGTTTAGTGTAAAAGATGTAACCAGTTTTGAGGTCAAAAACGTGTCCAAAGTTTAGATTTGGTGATTTTGGGTTGAAACCCGTTACTTTGCTGCTGTTGCAGCTGATGAACTACCTTCGGCCGATGGTCGTTGACCATCGACCGATGGTGAGGACGATCGGCCGATGGACGAGACCATCGACCGATGGTGTATGATTTCTGACCAGCGAATGTAATTTTGACGATCGACCGATTGGGGGAGACCATCGACCGATGGTGTGTTGACGATCGGCCGATGGATGAGACCATCGACCGATGGTCTTAGACAGTGAAAATTTTACTAAGTGTTGATTTATAGCCGTTATGCTGTCCGTGTATTTTTAAGATTTTCAGGATGTAAATTTTGAAAGTGCACAAGTGTTAAGCATGAAAATTTTAGCGGACGCATTTTTTTACAAATTTGCTATAATTCGCTGTCAGTGTGTCTAATCTTGATGGGAACACTATTCTAACTTGGTTTTTGCTGTTCTCAGGAGAAAAGGACAAGGAGGAAGCTCAGAAATAATAACTGAGCAGTTGCTGGTAATTGGTGAGTGGGTCTATCTACGGATAGAGTTTAAGTAGCATATCATGCTACTGTGGTTGACTCTTTTACCATGCATAGTGTAGGAATTGCCATGATAGAATAATACCGTTTGCCTGATGTTGTATGTGAATTATGTGTACACTGTGTGAATGGCACCAGTCGGGCCTAGGGAGACTGGGGACTCGAGACCGTGCCTGGGAGAGGTTAGAGTCCGTATGAGGTCAACCGTGCCTAGGGGAGGTTGGGTCCATAGGCTACTAATTGTGGAGTATAGTGTGAATGATGCATCCCCTGCATCTGGATAACTATACTGTTAATTGAGTAGCAGGGACTATCGGTAGACTCAGGCCCGATCAGCTGGGAGTCGTGTGCTCGTACAAGCCGCCGATCCTCGTATTGTCTTATTGTATGCTAGTTGATAGTTAGCATGTGTTGTTGTTAGTATATAGCTTGTGTGCGACTTAAGCTATATCTGTTAGATAGATTCCATTCACTTAGCGGTGCGCTAATCCCCCACATATTCTCCCCTTGCAGGTTTAGGTACTGCTAGTCGGGAAGGGTGCTATTGCAGAAGACATGTTTGACAACCCAACTCTGATGTGGACTTTTGTATAAATAATGTTTTGTGATAACGTAACACCGTTGTGTAAACTTAAACGTAATGATGTGACAACCCGGAAATTTCCAACCAAATTTAAACTTTAATCTTTATATGTTTCCGACACGATAAGCAATATTTGTTAAGTTAAATTTCAAGAATTTTAAACTATGTTCATACATTCATTCAACCTCGACCAAGTTCCAACGATTCACGAACCATTAAACGAATATGATTATATATGTATATGTGTATATATATTATAACTTGAAACGTAAACAAAATATTAGATTAAATACTTTATATGATTGTATCTGTTTCAAAATGTTTATCAATGGAATTAGAAGATAAGATCAAATGATTGAATTATCAGATATATTGAATTATGATTACAAGTCTCTGTTGAAAGGCCCACGTTGATTTGAGAAATCTTTCTATTTTAACAATATTCGGAAAATGGTAAAGTGATTTATAAATAAGAACAAATTGTTAATCATTGAGAACTAGACAAAGGATAGTTGAAGATTGAATCTCATAAAGACTCGATTGATCTATTTAGTTTCAAACGTACAAAAACGTTTTCAGTTTAAAAAGAACTTTATTATTAAAACGTATATAACTTTTATAAATATCTAGAACCACTTTTGACAACTCATTACTTAAATAGTATGATAAAGATAACGATATTTATATTTTATTTTATTAAATATATATAATGATTTAAATTAATATTATATATATTTATACGCGTATTATACGTATTATGTAGTTTTATACTTTTACTATACTTAAACTTTACCTTTACTTTATTTTTACTTTACTTTAACTTTAATAATTCACTTTAATAATTCATACTTTAATAATTCACTTTAATAATTCATACTTTAATAATTCACTTTAATAATTCACTTTATTAATTCAAAAATATATTATAAATAGAATTCAATAGGTTTCATTATTTCATAAAAACTTGAAAATATTTTTCTCTAAACACTCTCAATCGATTTACATATATATATTTACTCCGTATTATTTCAAGATATTATTAGTATACATAAAATATTACGACGGAGTGCTGTCCGAGTGATTTCGAAATTGTTTTTCGAGTGGGATAGGATTAAGGAAATTATGAGTTATAGCTATTGAGGTGATTGAGTATGGTTCATGGGTATGCTCGTGAGGTCAATATAGTGTTTATCATTTCCGTTGCGTCTACGTACCTTTCCTGCAATATTGAATCTCAATATTGATATGTGAGTACTCATAATTTAACTTTTACATACTAATAGTGTATCCCTGACTAGTGCTCGAGTATTTAGGATTATGCATACTTGTACTTTTGATATTGCCCTTAGATAGGTTAGGTTGAATCTTGAATTAGTTACACTTGCGGTTGAGATAAGGTATAAGATATGCATGTCCTTAGAAAGCTAGCGAAAAATTAAGAATTTTTCCTTTAGATATCGAATGGTTTCGATGAACGGATTAGAAGTTATAATCAATTGAATTTTCGATATTTTTATTAAAAGTGATTATTATTATCGTCGTTTTTATCGTCATTCTAGTTTTATCTTATTATTATCATTATTATTATCTTTATCAATAAAAGGGATTTATCATTAAAAATTGTTATTTTTTTTATTACTATCGTTATTATCGTTAAAGTTATAATTAGTATTATTATTATTATCCAATTATTATTATTATTATTGGTATTATTATTATTATTATCATTATCATTATTAATATATATATCATTATTTAAAAATAGTTATTGTTATTGTTATTATTATTATTACTATTACTATATTATCATTAAGATAATTATTAGTATTATCGTTAATAATGTTATAGTAACTATCATTATTAATATTAGTGTAATTAAAACAAATATTTGTAACACCTAATTATTTTGATTACTATTATTATCATTATTATGAACACGATATAAAAGACGATTAAAAGCTATTAAACGAAACGATTAGGAAATAATGGGTAAGAGTTTCATGATGAAGTTAAAATATTATAAGATATTGATTTAGATAAAATTATCGTTCTTATTATTTTTATCATTACTATTATTATTAAAAGTATCGTTAGTATTAAAACTATCATTTTAACAAAATTTATCATTTTAATAGAAATGTCATTGTTACTATAAAATATCATTATTATTATTATTATTTTAAATAGAATTATTATTTTAAAGATAATATTAAAAATTATCGTAAATATTAAAGTTATCATAATTAGAATTATCGTTTTAAAATAATATCATCTTAGTAATTATAAATATTGATATTTTTATAATAATAATAATTATTACAAAATAATACAACTTTTACTTACTATCATTATAGATATTATTTTATCAAATAAATATGTGATACAAACATATTTTACTACGTGTAATAACTTACTTTAATAATACCTATCATATTATCTTTATGATATTAAATGAACCCTATAAATTTTATTACTTAAATATATATAAAAGTATATTTTATTATATAAATTTAATATAAAATTTTATTTATTAATAAATAAATTATATTATTTACTCTAATAAATCTTTTAAAAATATTTAAAAATATAAAACGACGATATTTAAACTATATATTAATCATGTATAGATTTTTGGAAATTATTTTGAGTCAAATTTACTTTTGTTGACTTTTGCATATTAGTCTCGAGCATTAGGATTGTGGTACACTATGACTTGACCTAATTTGTTAGACAAATATTGACCAACACATAAATATATATAATTAATTTAGGTTCGTGAATCCGAGGCCAGCCTTGCACTTGTTCAATGACGTTATATGTATTTTTACTACGAAATACAGTATGGTGAGTTTCATTTGCCTTTTTACCCTTTATATTTTTGGGACTGAGAATACATGCGCTTTTATAAATGTTTGACGAAATAGACACAAGTAATTGAAACTACATTCTATGGTTGAATTATCGAAATCGAATATGTCCCTTTTTATTAAAGTCTGGTAATCTAAGAATTAGGGAACAGACACCCTAATTGACGCGAATCCTAAAGATAGATCTATTGGGCCTAACAAACCCCATCCAAAGTACCGGATGCTTTAGTACTTCGAAATTTATATCATGTCCGAAGGAGGATCCCGGAATGATAGGGGATATTCTTATATGCATATTGTTAATGTCGGTTACCAGGTGTTCACCATATGAATGATTATTTTTGTCTCTATGCATGGGACGTATATTTATGAGAACTGGAAATGAAATTCTTGTGGTCTATTAAAATGATGGAAATAAATGATTATGATAAACTAATGAACTCACCAACCTTTTGGTTAACACTTTAAAGCATGTTTATTCTCAGGTGTTAAAGAAATCTTCCGCTGTGCATTTGCTCATTTTAAAGATATTACTTGGAGTCTTTCATAGCATATTTTGAAGAACGTTGCATTCGAGTCATTGAGTTCATCAAAGATTATTATTAAATCAATTTATAGTTGGATAGTGGATATTATGAAATGGTATGCATGCCTGTCAATTTTCGATGTAAATAAAGATTGTCTTTTAAAAACGAATGCAATGTTTGTAAAATGTATAATATAGAGGTCAAATACCTCGCAATGTAATCAACTATTGTGAATCGTTTATAATGTCTATGAACGGGTCCTTTTAGTTGGTATCAGAGCGGTGGTCTTAGCGAACCAGGTCTGCATTAGTGTGTCTAACAGATAAGTCGATAGGATGCATTAGTGAGTCTGGACTTCGACCGTGTCTGCATGTCAATAGTTTTGCTTATCATTTTGTGTCAAAAATTAACTACTTATCATCCTCAGGAAATTACCTGCTTATCATTTTTAGTCTAAGACACGTCTTGCTGCATTGATTGCATGAATAGTGTATAGACAAAAATTCATATCTTAGCGTATCTGCTAAATCATATCTTATCGTATCTATTATTGTAAACGTTGCCTGATATATCCCGTAAATTCCTCCGTAATTTACGAAATCTTTTGTTCTATATATATGGATATTCTATGTAATTAGAATACCATCCGATAACCGAAAATCATTTCATTTCGAAAAAAAAAAATCCTTATTCAATCGTACGAAATGGAATTCATCATTAATTCAAGTTCCTCGGATTTCGAAATGGAATCCCACTCCAGCTCCGAAAGTAGTGTGACCGGAATAGATCAACCAATAAGTCATCACCTATTCTGGATGAATTGGGGATGGGTTCGTAGTGTGACGATCCGGAAATTTCCGACTAAATTTAAACTTTATCTTTATATTATTCTGACACGATAAGCAATGTTTGTTAAGTTAAATCTCAAGGATTTTAAACTATGTTCATACATTCATTTAAACCTCGACCAAATTTCAATGATTCACGAACCATTAAATGAACATATATGAATATGTATGTATATGTTATAAATTGAAAATGTCAACAAAGTATTTAAACGTATAATGCTTTATATGAACGTATTTGTTTCAATATGATTATCTACGAAATAATAAAATAATATTAAAAGATTGAATTATCAGAAACATTGAATTATGATTACAAGTCTCTGCTGAGAGGTCCACTATGATTTGAGAAAATCTATTCCTCTTAACGATATTCGGAATAATTTGTAAACCTATTTATAAATAAAAATAAAAAAGTGTCATTTACGAAAGTTAGACAAAAGTTAGTGGAGAATTGGTTTTCATAATATTCTATTAATCTATTTTCAAACGTACAAAAACGTTTTCAGTTTAAAAAGAACTTTATTATTAAAACGTATATAACTTTTATAAATATCTAGAATCACTTTTGACAACTCATTACTTAACCAGTATAATAAATATAACGATATTTATATTTTATTTCATTAAATATATATAACGATTTAAATTAATATTATATATATATATATTTATACGCGTATTATACATACATAGTTTTTATACTTTTACTATACTTTAACTTTACCTTTACTTTACTTTTACTTTACTTTAACTTTAATAATTCACTTTAATAATTCATACTTTAATAATTCACTTTAATAATTCATACTTTAATAATTCACTTTAATAATTCATACTTTAATAATTCACTTTAATAATTCATACTTTAATAATTCACTTTAATAATTCATACTTTAATAATTCACTTTAATAATTCATACTTTAATAATTCAAAAATCTATTATAAATAGAATTCAATAGATTTCATTATTTCATAGAAACTTGAAAATATATTTCTCTAAACTCTCTCAATCGATTTATATATATATATTTGCTCTGTATTATTTCAAGATATTATTAGTATACATAAAATATTACGACGGAGTGATGTCCGAGTGATTTCAAAATAGTTTTTTTTGAATGAGTCGAAGCTAAGAAAATTATGGGTTATAGCTATGGAGGTGATGGATATGGTTCATGGGTATGCTCGTGAGGTCAATCTAGTGTTTATCATCTCCGTTGCGTCTACGTACTTTCCTGCAATATTGAATCTCAATATTGATACGTGAGCACTCATAACTTAACTTTTATATATCAATAGTGTATCCCTGACTAGTGCTCGAGTATATAGGATTATGCATGCTTGTACATTCGATATTGTCCTTAGATAGGTTTGTTGAATCCTGAATTAGATACATATGCTACTGAGATAGGGTATATGATATGCATGTCGTTGGAAGGCTAGCGAAAAATTAAGAACTTTTCATTTAGATATCGAATGGTTTCGATGAACGGATTAGAAGTTATAGTCAACTGAATTTTAGTTTTATTGTTAAAATGATTATTATTACTATCGTCGTTATTATTTTAATAGAAATATCATTGTTATTATAAAATATCATTATTACTATTATGTTAGTATTATCATTTTATCATAATAACATTTTTAGTAAATATAAATATTGTTATTTTTTTTATAAGAATAATAATAATTATTATTACAAAATAATACAACTTTTACTTATTATTATTATGATCAATATTATTTTATCAAATAAATAGGGGATACAAAGATATTTTTCACCACGCGTAATATAATTACATTAATAATACTTACCACTATAGTTTTACGATATTAAGTGAACTTTATAAATTTTACTACTTAAGATATATAAAAGTATATTTTATCATATATAAACGTTAATATAAATTTTTGTTAATAAATGATTTTATTATTATAAAATCTAATAAATATATTTAAATATATAAAACGACTATAGTTAAGTTATATAATAAACACGTATAAATTTTAGAAGTCATTTTGGGTTAAGTTGACTTTTGTTGACTTTTGCATATTAGTCTCGAGCATTAGGATTGTGGTACACTATGACTTGACCAAAAATTGTTAGACAAATATTGACCAACATATAAATATATATAATTAATATAGGTTCGTGAATCCGAGGCCAACCTTGCACTTGTTAAATGACGTTATATGTATTTTTACTACGAAATACAGTATGGTGAGTTTCATTACTCCCTTTTATATATATTTTTGGGACTGAGAATACATGCGCTGTTTTTATAAATGTTTTACGAAATAGGCACAAGTACTAAAACTAATTCTACGTGGGTTTAAACCAGAAATATACCCTTAGCTTGGTAACATTAAACTACTTGTCTATGTACGGTAGGCGCGAATCCTAAAGATAGATCTATTGGGCCTGACAAACCCCATCCTGACTATGGGATGCTTTAGTACTTCGAGGTTATTTTAAACACACCTGATCTGGTGTACTTCAGAGGGTAAAACATGAACGTTAAGGCTTGTTACCGGGTGCTTACAACTTATAGAATACTTTTATACACTTGCGAGTGTACATATATTTATAAACAGAAATCTTGTGGTCTATTAATATATTGAAATGATTGTTATGATAAACCTATGAACTCACCAACCTTTTGGTTGACACTTTAAAGCATGTTTATTCTCAGGTATTAAAGAAATCTTCCGCTGTGCATTAGCTCATTTTAAGGATATTACTTGGAGTCATTCATGGCATATTTTGAAAGACGTTGCATTCGAGTCATTGAGTTCATCAAGATTATTATTATGTCAATTATAGTTGGATGTATTATGAAATGGTGTGCATGCCGTCAACTTTCGTTGTAAAAAAAGTTTGTCTTTTAAAAATGAATGCAATGTTTGTAAAATGTATCATATAGAGGTCAAATACCTCGCGATGTAATCAACTATTGTGAATCGTTTATAATGTATATGAACGGGTCCTTTCAGTTGGTATCAGAGCGGTGGTCTTAGCGAACCAGGTCTGCATTAGTGTGTCTAACTGATAGTCGTTAGGATTCATTAGTGAGCCTGGACTTTGACCGTGTCTGCATGTCAAAAGTTTTGCTTATCATTTTTGTCGAAAATTGCCTGCTTATCATTCTTAGTCTAGACACGTCTTACTGCATTGATTGCATGAATAGTGTATAGACAAAATTCATATCTTAGCGTATCTGCTAATCCATATCTTAGCGTATCTGTTACTGTAAACTTTGCCTGACATATCCCGTAAATTCCTCCGTAATCTACGAAATCTTTTGCGCTATATATATAGATATTCTATGTAATTAGAATACCACCCGATAGCCGAAAAATCATTTCATATCGAAAAATCCTTTATTCAATCGAATGAAATGGAATTCATCATTAGTTCAAGTCCCTCGAATTCCGATATGGAATCCCACTCAAGCTCCGAAAGCAGTGTGACTGAAATGGATCAACTAATTAGCCATCATCTATTCTGGATGAATTGGGGATAGGTTCGTAGCCTCCTCAATAATTGGAGACAAGAAGAAGGTGATCCCTTCCATCCACCACATTACCCTCTTGGTGATGAACCTGAAGCACTTACCGGCGAACCGGTCCGAAACACCATTTTCTCTCTCATTTCCAGAGTATCTCGTCACGATTATATACTACATCAAATTCTAGATTTTATTTATCCGCTCGTCCGAACCGACAATCACCCCGGTGTAATAGAAGAAGTCAACGAGCTTCGCGCTCGAGTAGTGGCTTTGGAGAATATGGTGCAAGGGTTACAAACACCAACAGCAGCACTAGCAGCATAACCAGTACCACCATCAGCAACACCAACAGTACCATCACCACCACCAACAGTAACATCCGCATCCCACACTTCAACCTCACAACCTATATCCTACGAGTACCAATGACATACACTCTATAGATACCAAGGAATACCAACAACAACAAACGATGAAGTATTGATTCATAACTTCATTGGAGAAACATTTTGCGACCATTATGTAGTCTTTAAAGTCTTAGAAATTATCTATTCTAGCCCTAACCATAAATTAGATGAGTAAACCCAAATGATAGAAGGAAGAGTAGAAACCCTGACAAGAATGATGTGTGGTTTACAAGCTAGACTTGATTTACCAACAGCATCAACAGTACCATGAACATCACCAGTACAGTCACTGCCATCAGCGTTGTCAGAATCAGCAGCACCTATAACATCACAAACTCTGTTAGTTCAAGAATCACCGTGGACATCATTATAAATCAACAACAAGTATGTCATATCAATGAGTTATGAAGTATTAACTCATTTCCACGGAAGGATTTATATGTATATCTTATATATATAAATTTTTAGACCATAATAAATATTTCCGTACTAAGCTATTATGTGTGAATCTTAACTACTCGGTTAATTCATATTACTAATATGCAATAATGTACGTCCTTCGTCCACAACTTAACCATCATTAACTACAATCTCTGCCTCAATTCAATAAATCCCAATTCATAATAAATCAAATGAATTATTCAAATATAAGTTTGATTTTTCACTTTCATCGTCGATGTACTCGAAACTTTTCAAATAACATTATTCGTACCTTGCGAAATTCACAAGAATTCCATAAACACCAACAAATAACGAAGTATTAATTCATAATTTCAATTTTATTGAATAAATACTCCGTAAAAGTTATGTAATTTCTAAAGTCTTTAGAGATTATTCAGTTCTAGTTTCAACCGTAAATCAAATGAGTTTAATTTAATATTAACTCATTAAATCTATGTTACATCTGAAGAAAATATGCACATATATATTTTCATAAAGACTGTAATAAAATTCTGTTGTACAAAATATTAATTGTGAATTTTTTTTAACGGGTAGGTAATACCCGAGAGATATATAAATTCACAATTAATATGTTACATTTTTCGAATCTGATTAAGCAAATCATCAACTATACTCCCAAAATCTCACAACAATATACATTCTTGTATAGAAATCAAAACAACCATTCTCACCCAAATTTGATTACGCATTCTGATTTTGATAAATTAAAATCCAAGTCATGATTTAACAGAAGACATCACTCTTAGATTCCTACATCTTTCAAAGCTATACTTTGACTTCAAAACTGTGTTAGAACATCATATGTATATCAACGATTACAAACTGTGTTCAAACTCTTCGAAGTTTTCGAAGACACTTCAAACAATGAACAATCGAGATGATGATCCAACCACATATTACCCACATTTATGTACCTAAAAAGCTCTCGAAGCCAAAGTCATAGTTCGACGCGTATCCGTGTCAGACCCTTTGGCATTTATTAGTTAAAATGACTTTTCAATTCCTTTTCAAAGTAGACAGTTTTGTCACAGCTCCAGCAAGTCAACTTCGACTTTTCAGTCGGACTAGTATTATTATAACCTCGATAGATACGTTGCCCTTTCGTCATCATTACTGGGGACCTTTCATATCTCGCCACCTTAGCAATAACTTACCAACAACTTCAATTATCTTTGACTTTTCAAAAAATCATTATATTTATTGAAATCACATCATTTACTCATTCGCATCTTGTAACGAGAATTGTCATACGAATCATCGAAAAACAGTAGCCAGTATTTTGAAATCTCGCAGCATGTCTACGCCAACAGTTATATGTGTACGTAAAACGTCTATCTCCTGGACTTACATACTTTGAATGTGAAGTTATGAAAAATATTTTGAACTGCAAACTAGTTCTTGAAATGCTGACGAAGCATAAAAAAACTGTAAACGATCTTAACAGTAAAAAGTTTGATGACAAAGAATAGTAAGGTGGTAAAGCTAAGAAAAAGAGAAGGTTTGGAACTGGAAAACGAATTGAACAGACTATGAAGGAGGCTGTGGACAAATCACAAAGACTAAATCTGCCTTCAAAGAATCCAAATGATTCAGTGCCTGCTAAAGTCATTAACGAATACCTTACTCTTTATTCTAAACCTTCACAGACAAATCTTCATCATCATCCATCAATATTAGAAATTCTAAGATATTATCATATCTTTCATTATAAATATCCGCGATATTTCTGAAGATATTTTCACAACTAATCTTATCTAAAGTCATTTATATTTTTGCGCTATCAGTGTTACATCATATAAGAAACTATTAGTTTTTATATTCTATAAACTTTCGAGTTTAAATTATGAATGTTTTGAAGTAGTGTTGGGAACTGAAGCATGAGTTAGTATAATATAATGACACTTGATCAACGTGATTATATTACAGTAAGTCATGCTGAGTTTCTAATGGGACATGAAGATTCACAGACCATGCCGTCATCATGTTCCATGTTACACGACTCTTGTATTCTATTTAATCTCTAAAAATATCAAGAATATATTTTCTTGATGATTCGGTCTTTTCAGGGTATTCTGGTAAATTAACAAATCAAGATCGTGCTATTACCATTTCCTTCTTAGAACATTAACTATGTTCATTCTGAAATTCATATCTGCGAATACTGGACCATTACAAACGTTGCTTAATCGCAAGAAGAAGAAACGAAAGGACAAAACTCCAAAATAAAAATTGGAGTATAAATCGCAGCAAATAGAAGGGAGCATTAACTGTGGATGTCAATGATTATAGAAGACAAAAGCAGGGACTTTGAAATATAAGGGAAGATATAAAACCCAACAACCACCCAAAAATTATAAATCGTATATATCGATGCATATAGCAATATAAAGACACGAAAGAACTAAAAACAATATAAAACCGAGAGTATAGTAGAAGTAAATAGATTCTTCCAGAGGCAGATGAAAAAGAAGAACGACAGATATGAAAGTGAGGAGTATATCGAGAATCAGTACTTGATGAAGCATATTGACAAATACTTTAAAATATGAGTTGAGGGAGAAAGAATAGAAGGTGTGAGTTGTAAGGAAACGAAGGAGGTGGATTTATAATGAAATACCCGACAGAGAAATCAAGATGGATTATCGTATTAATTCGAAGAGAATCATAATCTCCTTAATCACCGAAGCATCAAATCCAACATAGATTACAAAGATTTTCTTTAAATTCAGAGATCAATTGTGATGACGTCAAAAGATATGACAAATCACTATAATCTTATTTTCTTCATTTACGATAACTTCCCTCATACGCTTCGAGTAATCGAATTATTTTATCCATACTTCTTAGACATGATAAAACTTCATAATGGTCGTAATAACATTCTCATTGTTAGCCATAACGACCTCTATCAAATTTCGGGGACGAAATTTCTTTAACGGGTAGGTACTGTGACGACCCGGAAATTTCCGACTAAATTTAAACTTTATCTTTATATTATTCTGACACGATAAGCAATGTTTGTTAAGTTAAATCTCAAGGATTTTAAACTATGTTCATACATTCATTTAAACCTCGACCAAATTTCAATGATTCACGAACCATTAAATGAACATATATGAATATGTATGTATATGTTATAAATTGAAAATGTCAACAAAGTATTTAAACGTATAATGCTTTATATGAACGTATTTGTTTCAATATGATTATCGACGAAATAATAAAATAATATTAAAAGATTGAATTATCAGAAACATTGAATTATGATTACAAGTCTCTGCTGAGAGGTCCACTATGATTTGAGAAAATCTATTCCTCTTAACGATATTCGGAATAATTTGTAAACCTATTTATAAATAAAAATAAAAAAGTGTCATTTACGAAAGTTAGACAAAAGTTAGTGGAGAATTGGTTTTCATAATATTCTATTAATCTATTTTCAAACGTACAAAAACGTTTTCAGTTTAAAAAGAACTTTATTATTAAAACGTATATAACTTTTATAAATATCTAGAATCACTTTTGACAACTCATTACTTAACCAGTATAATAAATATAACGATATTTATATTTTATTTCATTAAATATATATAACGATTTAAATTAATATTATATATATATATATTTATACGCGTATTATACATACATAGTTTTTATACTTTTACTATACTTTAACTTTACCTTTACTTTACTTTTACTTTACTTTAACTTTAATAATTCACTTTAATAATTCATACTTTAATAATTCACTTTAATAATTCATACTTTAATAATTCACTTTAATAATTCATACTTTAATAATTCACTTTAATAATTCATACTTTAATAATTCACTTTAATAATTCATACTTTAATAATTCACTTTAATAATTCATACTTTAATAATTCAAAAATCTATTATAAATAGAATTCAATAGATTTCATTATTTCATAGAAACTTGAAAATATATTTCTCTAAACTCTCTCAATCGATTTATATATATATATTTGCTCTGTATTATTTCAAGATATTATTAGTATACATAAAATATTACGACGGAGTGATGTCCGAGTGATTTCAAAATAGTTTTTTTTGAATGAGTCGAAGCTAAGAAAATTATGGGTTATAGCTTTGGAGGTGATGGATATGGTTCATGGGTATGCTCGTGAGGTCAATCTAGTGTTTATCATCTCCGTTGCGTCTACGTACTTTCCTGCAATATTGAATCTCAATATTGATACGTGAGCACTCATAACTTAACTTTTATATATCAATAGTGTATCCCTGACTAGTGCTCGAGTATATAGGATTATGCATGCTTGTACATTCGATATTGTCCTTAGATAGGTTTGTTGAATCCTGAATTAGATACATATGCTACTGAGATAGGGTATATGATATGCATGTCGTTGGAAGGCTAGCGAAAAATTAAGAACTTTTCATTTAGATATCGAATGGTTTCGATGAACGGATTAGAAGTTATAGTCAACTGAATTTTAGTTTTATTGTTAAAATGATTATTATTACTATCGTCGTTATTATTTTAATAGAAATATCATTGTTATTATAAAATATCATTATTACTATTATGTTAGTATTATCATTTTATCATAATAACATTTTTAGTAAATATAAATATTGTTATTTTTTTTATAAGAATAATAATAATTATTATTACAAAATAATACAACTTTTACTTATTATTATTATGATCAATATTATTTTATCAAATAAATAGGGGATACAAAGATATTTTTCACCACGCGTAATATAATTACATTAATAATACTTACCACTATAGTTTTACGATATTAAGTGAACTTTATAAATTTTACTACTTAAGATATATAAAAGTATATTTTATCATATATAAACGTTAATATAAATTTTTGTTAATAAATGATTTTATTATTATAAAATCTAATAAATATATTTAAATATATAAAACGACTATAGTTAAGTTATATAATAAACACGTATAAATTTTAGAAGTCATTTTGGGTCAAGTTGACTTTTGTTGACTTTTGCATATTAGTCTCGAGCATTAGGATTGTGGTACACTATGACTTGACCAAAAATTGTTAGACAAATATTGACCAACATATAAATATATATAATTAATATAGGTTCGTGAATCCGAGGCCAACCTTGCACTTGTTAAATGACGTTATATGTATTTTTACTACGAAATACAGTATGGTGAGTTTCATTACTCCCTTTTATATATATTTTTGGGACTGAGAATACATGCGCTGTTTTTATAAATGTTTTACGAAATAGGCACAAGTACTAAAACTAATTCTACGTGGGTTTAAACCAGAAATATACCCTTAGCTTGGTAACATTAAACTACTTGTCTATGTACGGTAGGCGCGAATCCTAAAGATAGATCTATTGGGCCTGACAAACCCCATCCTGACTATGGGATGCTTTAGTACTTCGAGGTTATTTTAAACACACCTGATCTGGTGTACTTCAGAGGGTAAAACATGAACGTTAAGGCTTGTTACCGGGTGCCTACAACTTATAGAATACTTTTATACACTTGCGAGTGTACATATATTTATAAACAGAAATCTTGTGGTCTATTAATATATTGAAATGATTGTTATGATAAACCTATGAACTCACCAACCTTTTGGTTGACACTTTAAAGCATGTTTATTCTCAGGTATTAAAGAAATCTTCCGCTGTGCATTAGCTCATTTTAAGGATATTACTTGGAGTCATTCATGGCATATTTTGAAAGACGTTGCATTCGAGTCATTGAGTTCATCAAGATTATTATTATGTCAATTATAGTTGGATGTATTATGAAATGGTGTGCATGCCGTCAACTTTCGTTGTAAAAAAAGTTTGTCTTTTAAAAATGAATGCAATGTTTGTAAAATGTATCATATAGAGGTCAAATACCTCGCGATGTAATCAACTATTGTGAATCGTTTATAATGTATATGAACGGGTCCTTTCACGTAGCCTCCTCAATCATTGGAGACAAGAAGAAGGTGATCCCTTCCATCCACCACATTACCCTCTTGACGAAGAACCTGAAGCACTTACCGGCGAACCTGTCCGAAACACCATTTTCTCGCTCATTTCCAGAGTATCTCGTCACGATTATATATTACATCAAATTTTAGATTTTATTTATCCGCTCGTCCGAACCGACAATCACCCCGGTGTAATAGAAGAATTCAACGAGCTTCGCGCTCGGGTAGTGACTTTGGAGAATATGGTGCAGAGATTACAAACACCAGCAGCAGCATCAGCAGCATAACCAGTAATACCATCATCAACGCCAATAGTACCATTACCACCCCAACCACAACCACATCGTAAACCTCAACTTTACACTCTGTCCCACGAGCACCAATTTCATACGCCCTGTAGATACCAAGGAATACCAACAACAATAACCGACGAAGTATTAATTCATAACTTCATTGGAGAAACATTCCGCGCAGATTATGTAATCTCTAAAGTCTTAGAGATTATCTAATCTAGCCCTAACCATAAATCAGTTAAGCGAACCAAAATGATAGAAGGAAGAGTAGAAACCCTAACAAAAATGGGGTGTGATTAACAAGCTAAACTTGTTTTACCAACAGCATCAACAGTACCGTCAGCGTCACCAGCATCATCAGTACAGTCAATATCAGAATCAACAACACCTATAACATCACAAACTCCGTCAGCTCAAGAATCACTATGGACATCATTACGAATCAGTAACCCGTATATTGTATCAACGAGTTATGAAGAATTAACTCATTCCCTTTGAAGAAATTATATGTATATTTTATATATTTTGAAATAAAAATAAATCTTTCCGTGCTAAGCTATTGTGTGTGAATCTTAACTACTCGGTTAATTCATATTACAAATATGCAATAATGTACGTCCTTCGGCCGCAACTTAACCAGCGTTAACTACAATCTCTGTCACAATTCAACAAATTCCAATTCATAATAAATCAAGTATATATTTGATTTTACATTTTCATCATCGATGTACCCGAAACTTTTCAGATAACATCATTCGTACTTTACAAAATTCACAAGAAATCCACGAACCGAACATCATACATCAACAAATAACGAAGTATTGATTCATAATTTCAATGTCATTAAAGAAATACTGCGTAAAAATTATGTACTTTTTAAAGCCTTTAGGGATTACTCAATTCTAGTTTCAACCGTAAATCAAATGAGTTTAATTTAACATTAACTCATTAAATCTATGTTACATCTGAAGAAAATATACATATATATATTTTCATAAAGACTGTAATAAAATTCTTTTGTACAAAATATTAATTGTGAAATTTTTTTTAACGGGTAGGTAATACCCGAGAGATATATAAATTCACAATTAATATATTACATTCTTCGAATCTGATTCAGCAAATCATCCATTATACTCCCTACTTTCACAACAATATACATTCTTTTATAGAAATCAAAACAACCATACTCATTCAAAATTTAATTACATATTCTGATTTTGAAATCTCAAAATTCAACTTGAGATATGACCAAAATCATCACTCTTAGATCCTTACATCTTTCACAAGCTATATTTTGACTTCAAAACTGTGTTAGAACATCAAATATATGTTAACGATTACAATCTGTGTTCAAACCCTTCGAAAATTTCTAAAGACACTTCGAATGATGAGCAATCGAGATGATGATCCAACCACATGTTGCCCACAGTTATGTACCCGAAAAACTTTTGAAACCAAAGTAAAAGTTTAAACAACGTATCCGCGTCAGATTCTTTAGTATTTATTAGCAAAAATAACTTTGCGACTCCTATTCAAAGTAGCCAGTTTTGTCACAGCTCCAGCAAGTCAACTTCGACTTTTTAGTCAGACTAACCTTATTATAACCTTGAGATATACACCATCGTTACCAGGGAACCTTTTACATTCCACCACATTATTAACAGATGTATCAACAACTTCATTACCCTTTGACTTTAGCCTCTCCAAAAAGTTATTATAATTATTCATTGAAACCCCATCATTTACTCATTCGCATCTTGTAATGAGAATTTCCATACGAATCATTGGGAATTAGCAATCAGTATTTTGAAATCTCGCAGCATGTCTACGCCAACAGTTATATGTGTATATATAACGTCTATCTTCTGGACTTAATTTGAATGTGAAGATTCTGAAAAACACTTTGAACTACGAATTGGTTCTCCGAAAATGGAAAAATACTGATGAAGCAGTAAAAAAACTATAAACGACCTTAACAGTAAAAGTTTGATCATAATGAATAGGTGTGCTGGCAAAGCGCAGAAAAAGAGAAGTCTTGGAACTGGAAAACGGATTGAGCAAAGTAGGAAGGAGGCTGTGGACAAATTACAAAGACTGAACCTGACTTCAAAGGATCCAAATAATTCAGTATCTGCTGAAGTCATTAACGAGTACCTTACTCCTGACTCTAAACCCTTGTGAATAATATTCTTCATCATCCTTTGATCTTAGATATTCTAAAATATCATCATATCTTTCATTATAAATATCCTCCATATTTCTGAAGATATTTTCTTAATTTTTCTTATTTGAAATCATTTACCTCTTCGCGCTATCTGTATTACATCATAAAAGAAACTATTTTAGTTTCTAAATTCTGAAACATTCAAGTTTAAAATAGAAATATTTTGAAGTAGTGTTGGGAACTGAAGCATGAATTAGTATAATATAATGACACTTGATCAACGTGATTATATTACAGTAAGTCATGCTGAGTTTCTAAATGGAACGTGATGATTCACAGATCATAACATCATCATGTGCCATGTTATATGACTCTTGTATTCTATTTAACCTCTAAAATATCAAGAAAATATTTCTTGATGATTCGGCCTTTTCCAAGGTATTCTAGTAATTTGACAAGTCAAGATCGTGCCATCACAATTTCCTTCCTAGAACATTAACAATGTTCATTTCGAAATTCATATCTGTGAATTCTGGACCATTACAAGCGGTGCTTAATCGCAAGAAGAAGAAACGAAAGGACAAAACTCCGAAATAGAAATTGGGGTATAAATTGCAGCAAATAAAAGAGAGCATTAATTGTGAATGATAATGATTATAGAAGACAGAAGCAGAGACTTTGAAATATAAGGGAACATATAAAGCCCAACGATAAACCATAAATTATAAACCATATATATCGATGCATATAGCAATATAAAGACACGGGAGAACTAGAAACACTATAAACCCAAGAGTATAGTAGAAG
The DNA here is from genome assembly GCF_046630445.1 of Rutidosis leptorrhynchoides. Taxonomy (NCBI): domain Eukaryota; kingdom Viridiplantae; phylum Streptophyta; class Magnoliopsida; order Asterales; family Asteraceae; genus Rutidosis; species Rutidosis leptorrhynchoides. The sequence goes on from NC_092333.1 coordinate 1,007,456, forward strand.
TAAATAGATTCTTCTGGCGGTAGATGAAAAAGAAGAATGACCGATATGAAAGTTAGAAGTATATCGAGAATCAGAACTGGATGGAGCATATTGATGAATACTTTAAAATATGAGTTGAGGGGGAAAGAATAGAAGGTGATGAAACATGACTAGGAACTTAGAAATCAACATATTTAACTCACACAATGGCGGAATAAGTGAATCAAATCCTCTAGTGAATAGGTTAAGTTTTTTTTTGATTAATTTAGTCAAATAACAGCTAAATCAAGTGTGATTAGATCAACACCTAGAGCTATTATTCACCACCTGGGTGATTTGGATTGAGAGAGAATCAGAGGAGCTCACTAGATCTAAGTGTGTGTAACAAATGAGAGGCTTAACCTAAAATGAAGAACATAAGACTTTATATACCCCTGCTGCTGACTCACCCATACGATTCATTCATCACACGTACGAGTTGGCTTCATCAGCCATACGGGTGATCACTCACTCGTGTCTTCTTATTTAGGTCGTAATTGTGACTTAGCTCAGCATCAACCATGCGTATGAGCCTGTCAGCTGTACTTGTGAGGCTTCACTCGTATGTCTGACTAAGTCTAACATAGTCAAACATCTAAATCTCGTTCCTGCAGTTCCTGTAACCACATACAAACACGGATAGTATAATAACGAACAATCATGGTGGCCTGTAAACTGTTGTACCTGCAATGGACGTGGGTAGATGTCTAGGGACTTGCATAAAATGCATCAACAGAAGGTGTGAGTTGTAAGGAAATGAATGAGGTGAATTTATAAGAAAATCTCCGACAGAACAATTAAAATAGACGATCGCATTTAAAGCGGATCCTAATTCCCTTGATTACCGGAGAGTCAAATCTTATTAAGAAGATTTTCTTCAAATCCCTTGAAATCTGGGAATCAATCATATCTACGTCAAATGATAAGATGAATCTACACTTACTCATTTCACTCTTCTATGTTAGCTTCATTCGTACTCTTCATATAAATGGATTGTTTATCCAAATTATTTGCTGATAATAAAACTCTAATTTTCAGCCCGTATGCATCATGAAAACATACTTATTATCATTCACGACCTTTCCACTCAAATTTCGGGACGAAATTTCTTTAACGGGTAGGTACTGTGACAACCCAGAAATTTCCAACCAAATTTAAACTTTAATCTTTATATGTTTCCGACACGATAAGCAATATTTGTTAAGTTAAATTTCAAGAATTTTAAACTATGTTCATACATTCATTCAACCTCGACCAAGTTCCAACGATTCACGAACCATTAAACGAATATGATTATATATGTATATGTGTATATATATTATAACTTGAAACGTAAACAAAATATTAGATTAAATACTTTATATGATTGTATCTGTTTCAAAATGTTTATCAATGGAATTAGAAGATAAGATCAAATGATTGAATTATCAGATATATTGAATTATGATTACAAGTCTCTGTTGAAAGGCCCACGTTGATTTGAGAAATCTTTCTATTTTAACAATATTCGGAAAATGGTAAAGTGATTTATAAATAAGAACAAATTGTTAATCATTGAGAACTAGACAAAGGATAGTTGAAGATTGAATCTCATAAAGACTCGATTGATCTATTTAGTTTCAAACGTACAAAAACGTTTTCAGTTTAAAAAGAACTTTATTATTAAAACGTATATAACTTTTATAAATATCTAGAACCACTTTTGACAACTCATTACTTAAATAGTATGATAAAGATAACGATATTTATATTTTATTTTATTAAATATATATAATGATTTAAATTAATATTATATATATTTATACGCGTATTATACGTATTATGTAGTTTTATACTTTTACTATACTTAAACTTTACCTTTACTTTATTTTTACTTTACTTTAACTTTAATAATTCACTTTAATAATTCATACTTTAATAATTTACTTTAATAATTCATACTTTAATAATTCACTTTAATAATTCATACTTTAATAATTCACTTTAATAATTCATACTTTAATAATTCACTTTAATAATTCATACTTTAATAATTCACTTTAATAATTCAAAAATCTATTATAAATAGAATTCAATAGGTTTTATTATTTCATAGAAACTTTAAAATATTTTTCTCTAAACACTCTCAATCGATTTACATATATATATTTACTCCGTATTATTTCAAGATATTATTAGTATACATAAAATATTACGACGGAGTGCTGTCCGAGTGATTTCGAAATTGTTTTTCGAGTGGGATAGGATTAAGAAAATTATGAGTTATAGCTATTGAGGTGATTGAGTATGGTTCATGGGTATGCTCGTGAGGTCAATATAGTGTTTATCATTTCCGTTGCGTCTACGTACCTTTCCTGCAATATTGAATCTCAATATTGATATGTGAGTACTCATAATTTAACTTTTACATACTAATAGTGTATCCCTGACTAGTGCTCGAGTATTTAGGATTATGCATACTTGTACTTTTGATATTGCCCTTAGATAGGTTAGGTTGAATCTTGAATTAGTTACACTTGCGGTTGAGATAAGGTATAAGATATGCATGTCCTTAGAAAGCTAGCGAAAAATTAAGAACTTTTCCTTTAGATATCGAATGGTTTCGATGAACGGATTAGAAGTTATAATCAATTGAATTTTCGATATATTTATTAAAAGTGATTATTATTATCGTCGTTTTTATCGTCATTCTAGTTTTATCTTATTATTATCATTATTATTATCTTTATCAATAAAAGGGATTTATCATTAAAAATTGTTATTTTTTTTATTACTATCGTTATTATCGTTAAAGTTATAATTAGTATTATTATTATTATCCAATTATTATTATTATTATTGGTATTATTATTATTATTATTATCATTATCATTATTAATATATATATCATTATTTAAAAATAGTTATTGTTATTGTTATTATTATTATTACTATTACTATATTATCATTAAGATAATTATTAGTATTATCGTTAATAATGTTATAGTAACTATCATTATTAATATTAGTGTAATTAAAACAAATATTTGTAACACCTAATTATTTTGATTACTATTATTATCATTATTATGAACACGATATAAAAGACGATTAAAAGCTATTAAACGAAACGATTAGGAAATAATGGGTAAGAGTTTCATGATGAAATTAAAATATTATAAGATATTGATTTAGATAAAATTATCGTTCTTATTATTTTTATCATTACTATTATTATTAAAAGTATCGTTAGTATTAAAACTATCATTTTAACAAAAATTATCATTTTAATAGAAATGTCATTGTTACTATAAAATATCATTATTATTATTATTATTTTAAATAGAATTATTATTTTAAAGATAATATTAAAAATTATCGTAAATATTAAAGTTATCATAATTAGAATTATCGTTTTAAAATAATATCATCTTAGTAATTATAAATATTGATATTTTTATAATAATAATTATTATTACAAAATAATACAACTTTTACTTACTATCATTATAGATATTATTTTATCAAATAAATATGTGATACAAACATATTTTACTACGTGTAATAACTTACTTTAATAATACCTATCATATTATCTTTATGATATTAAATGAACCCTATAAATTTTATTACTTAAATATATATAAAAGTATATTTTATTATATAAATTTAATATAAAATTTTATTTATTAATAAATAAATTATATTATTTACTCTAATAAATCTTTTAAAAATATTTAAAAATATAAAACGACGATATTTAAACTATATATTAATCATGTATAGATTTTTGGAAATTATTTTGAGTCAAATTTACTTTTGTTGACTTTTGCATATTAGTCTCGAGCATTAGGATTGTGGTACACTATGACTTGACCTAATTTGTTAGACAAATATTGACCAACACATAAATATATATAATTAATTTAGGTTCGTGAATCCGAGGCCAACCTTGCACTTGTTCAATGACGTTATATGTATTTTTACTACGAAATACAGTATGGTGAGTTTCATTTGCCTTTTTACCCTTTATATTTTTGGGACTGAGAATACATGCGCTTTTATAAATGTTTGACGAAATAGACACAAGTAATTGAAACTACATTCTATGGTTGAATTATCGAAATCGAATATGTCCCTTTTTATTAAAGTCTGGTAATCTAAGAATTAGGGAACAGACACCCTAATTGACGCGAATCCTAAAGATAGATCTATTGGGCCTAACAAACCCCATCCAAAGTACCGGATGCTTTAGTACTTCGAAATTTATATCATGTCCGAAGGAGGATCCCGGAATGATAGGGGATATTCTTATATGCATATTGTTAATGTCGGTTACCAGGTGTTCACCATATGAATGATTATTTTTGTCTCTATGCATGGGACGTATATTTATGAGAACTGGAAATGAAATTCTTGTGGTCTATTAAAATGATGGAAATAAATGATTATGATAAACTAATGAACTCACCAACCTTTTGGTTAACACTTTAAAGCATGTTTATTCTCAGGTGTTAAAGAAATCTTCCGCTGTGCATTTGCTCATTTTAAAGATATTACTTGGAGTCTTTCATAGCATATTTTGAAGAACGTTGCATTCGAGTCATTGAGTTCATCAAAGATTATTATTAAATCAATTTATAGTTGGATAGTGGATATTATGAAATGGTATGCATGCCTGTCAATTTTCGATGTAAATAAAGATTGTCTTTTAAAAACGAATGCAATGTTTGTAAAATGTATAATATAGAGGTCAAATACCTCGCAATGTAATCAATTATTGTGAATCGTTTATAATGTCTATGAACGGGTCCTTTCAAATGACGTGACTTATATTGTGTTTGTTAATAAAGTCTTCCGCTGTGTATTTAAAAAAAAAAAATGGCCGGTGTTACAAGTTGGTATCAGAGCATGGTTTGGCGGCAAATACGTGCGCGTATTTTGTTCCCAAACCCTGAGGCAAGTCAAACATGTCTGTGGGAGTGGGGGCTAAGTGAAAATAGGATATACGTGTGTTAGTTGTGATTGAACTAACTGTTATCCACTAAGCTTTTGTGTAAGCTGTTTTGTAGCACAGGTATGGCTGATAGAAACGCAACTGGCCCATCTAACCCCGGAACATTCAGAGCACCAGAAGAGGGTGTTGAGTCTGATGATGATCAGAGTAGTTACATCCTTCAATTAGAAAGTAAGCTAAAAGAGGCTGAGGACAAAATTAATGAGCTTGAATTGGCAAGGCATTCTGGAAATGAAGATACACCACCTGGATTCCCAACCGCGCAATCCCAAACGATACCTAATGTGCACCAGAACCAGTTTCAGAATCAAATACCTAACCAATATTATATGCCACCGCAAAACACTTTTACTTACCAAAATCCCATGATGATGAACCCGTACCAAATGCAAATGTTTCAACAACCTTACATGCAACCACCCAAAAAGTGTACTTATAAGAACTTCCGTGATTGCAAACCCTCTGAGTTCTCTGGAAGTACTGATCCGACTGTAACTCTCAATTGGTTGCGAGAAGTTGAAAGGGTATTTGAAGCGTGTCAGTGTGAACCCGAGCTGAAGGTAACATATGCTAGTAGACTGTTGAAAGGTAGGGCTATGATTTGGTGGGATTCTTTGATTTCTAGTATACCAAAAGAGCAAGTGAGTATGATCACATGGGAGAAGTTTCATGGGAAGGTGTGTGAACAATATTGTAATCCATTTGATATGAACCGAATCAAGACTGAGTTTCTTGAAATGAAGATGACACCTCAAATGACGATCGATGAGGTAGTAGAGAAGTTTATGGATAAACTGAGGTTTATACAACAATGGGTGCCAGACGAAGCGTCTCGTATCCAGCATTTTGTTAATATCATTCTGCCTGAGTACAGAACTTTTGTTAGAACAGCTACATCATTGTCTCAAGCTGTTGTGATGGCTAAGATGGTAGAAAGTGATGTTCAGGCTGCCAGAAACAGAATGTTTGGTAATGTGCTACAACAAGGTGGACAAGTATCTGGTCAATCAGGATCTAAATTTAAGAAGTCTAGTGGGTTTAAATCGAAGGGTAAAAGTGGTCAGAGTAGTACTGGATCTGGATCAGGTAAAGGGAATTGGTGTCACACGTGCCGATCTTCTCACAGTGGTCAGTGTTCTGAGGCTACAAGAAGGTGCTTAAAGTGTGGTGTGGTTGGGCATGAGTCTTCAGCATGTCCGTATCCGAATAGTGTGTGTTGGAGTTGTCATAAACCAGGGCATCGTGCAGTTAGTTGTCCATCGAAGAGTGGTAGTTCCGGGGCAGGGTCAGGGGCGCGTTCAGCATCAGCCGTAGGGTCAACTGCCTCGAGTGGGCAGAAGAGGAAGAACCCTCCAACAGCAGAGGCTAGAGCTTTTCAGATGTCAGTTGAGAATGCTGTGGCAACCGACGAAGTGATCACCGGTATGTTTCTAATCAACTCAATACCTGCTCGTGTATTGTTTGATTGTGGTGCCAATAGGTGTTTTATGTCCCTAGATTTCTATGCTAAGTTGAATTTACCAGCTAAGGTGTTACCCAAGCCGGTTAGTGTAGAAGTAGCCGATGGTAAGATCACACCAGTCACAACATATGTGTCTGGGGTTTGTATAGAGATTGAAGGGAAGTCTTTCCCGGTGACTTGTTTAGTGTTACCTATTCCTAGCTTTGATGTAGTATTAGGAATGGATTGGTTGAGCTCGCTTAGGGCTAATATTAAGTGTGATAGGAAAATGATTACCTTTCGTTTGACCGATGGAACCCGTGTTGTGGCCCGAGGGGAGCGGGGCGGGTATAATTTTCCGTTGATAACCATGATGAAAGCGAAAAAGTCGATGGAAAAGGGTTGTGATTCGTTTCTTGCGTATGTGATTGATGCGAAGAAAGAAAAGAGAACAGTGGCCGATATTCCAGTAATATCAGAATTTCCCGAAGTGTTCCCAGATGAGTTACCAGGTCTGCCGCCGGCAAGGGAAGTCGAATATAAGATTGAGTTGGTTCCTGGAACAACTCCAGTTGCAAAAGCTCCATACCGATTAGCGCCTTCTGAAATCCGTGAAATGATGTCACAGATTCAAGAGTTATTAGATCGTGGGTTTATCCGACCGAGTTTTTCACCGTGGGGTGCTCCGGTATTGTTTATTAAAAAGAAAGATGGGTCAATGCGTATGTGTATTGATTATCGTGAACTGAACAAAAGAACAGTGAAGAATAAGTATCCGTTACCTCGAATAGATGATTTGTTCGACCAGTTACAGGGTGCTTCATTCTTTTCTAAGATAGACTTACGATCCGGATATCATCAGGTTCGTGTTGCTGAATCAGATATATCGAAAACAGCGTTCAGAACAAGGTATGGTCATTATGAATTTCTTGTCATGCCGTTTGGGTTGACGAATGCGCCAGCAGTCTTCATGGATCTAATGAATAGAGTGTGTCGTCCATTCTTAGATAAGTTTGTGATTGTGTTTATTGATGATATATTGGTGTATTCGAAAACAGAGAGTGAACATGCTGAACATCTGAGATTGGTTTTGAACTTGTTAAAACGTGAACAACTATTTGCAAAATTTTCAAAGTGTGAATTTTGGTTACGTGAAGTGCAGTTTTTGGGTCATGTGATTTGTACCGAGGGTATAAAAGTTGATCCGACAAAGATAGAAGCGGTAATGAATTGGAATTCTCCGAGGACTCCGACTGAGATTAAGAGTTTTCTGGGATTGGCTGGTTATTATCGCAGGTTTATCAAAGATTTCTCTAAAATAGAGGGTCCATTGACTAAGTTGACTCGTAAAGATATAGCCTTTCGATGGACTGATGAACAGGAAAAGGCTTTTCAGATTTTGAAACAGCTACTGTGTCAGGCACCAGTGTTAGCTTTACCAGAAGGTTCAGACAACTTCGTGGTATACTGTGATGCATCATATGCTGGGTTGGGTTGTGTATTAATGCAAAGAGATAAAGTAATCGCATACGCCTCGCGACAGTTGAAAGTTCATGAGAAGAATTATCCAGTGCATGATCTTGAAATGGCTGCAGTAGTGTTTGCTTTGAAACTGTGGAGACATTATTTGTATGGAACTCATTGTGTTATTTGTACAGATCATAAGAGTTTGCAATATATCTTCTCACAGAAAGAATTGAATATGCGTCAGAGACGGTGGCAAGAGTTGATCAAAGATTATGATTGTGAAATTAAATATCATCCGGGTAAGGCAAATGTGGTTGCAGATGCGCTAAGTCGTAAAAAGTCAAGTGAAAATGTGAAATTCCTTCGTTTGAATATAACTTCAGATTTGATTAACAGTTTAAGAACCGTTCAGGCCTGTGCTTTAGAGGACGAACATATTAAATCTGAACAAATGACCAAACGAAAAGTGGACTTAATTGATGACTCACGTGGACTAAAGACCTTAAACAATCGTGTTTGGGTGCCTAAGCTTGGAGATTTGAGGGATTTAATCATGACGGAAGCTCACAAATCCAGACTGACAGTACATCCGGGTAGTAATAAGATGTATCATGATTTGAAAACAGTGTATTGGTGGCCGACAATGAAAACAGATATCGCTCGATATGTCGAAAAGTGTCATATTTGTGCTCAAGTGAAGGCAGAACATCAGAAACCTTATGGTTCGCTACGTCAGTTACAGATTCCAGAGTGGAAATGGGAACATATAACGATGGATTTTGTGACCAAATTACCTCGAACTCAGAAACGACATGATATGATTTGGGTAATAGTGGATCGTCTAACTAAAAGTGCTCATTTTCTTGCTACTCGTGAGACAGCTTCGTTAAGTGAGTTAGCCGATTTGTATGTGAAAGAAATAGTTAGTCGACATGGTGTGCCGTTATCGATCGTTTCAGACAGAGATTCCAGATTTGTGTCGAATTTTTGGAACAGTCTTCAACAAAATTTGGGTACACGTGTGAATTTAAGTACAGCTTATCATCCTCAGACAGATGGTCAGAGTGAAAGAACGATACAGACTTTGGAGGATATGTTAAGGGCTTGTGTGTTAGAATACGGTGGTTCGTGGGATACACATTTACCGTTGGTCGAATTCGCGTATAACAATTCATATCATTCGAGTATAGGAATGCCGCCCTATGAAATGTTGTACGGTCGTTGTTGCAGAACTCCGACTTGTTGGTTAGAAGCCGGGGAGAAGCAGTTTGCAGGTCCCGAAATTGTTCAAATGACAGCTGAAAAAGTTGCAATTGCGAGAGAAAAGTTGAAAGCCGCTAGAGATAGGCAGAAAATGTATGCTGATCCGCGTAGACGTCCGGTAACTTTTAGTGTGGGTGAACGAGTGTATCTGAAAGTTTCGCCGTGGAAAGGGGTTATCAGATTCGGTAAACGTGGTAAGTTAGCACCGAGATTTATTGGTCCATTTCTGATCAGTGAAGTGTTGAATGATCAGACTGTGGTGCTAGATCTTCCGCCAGAGTTAGCCGGTATTCATAATACATTTAACGTGTGTTATCTTCGAAAGTGTAAAGTCGATGATGAAACACAACTTCTTCCTTTAGAAGATTTAAGGGTCGATTTGAATAAGAAATTGGTGGAAGAGCCGGTCCGTGTAGTTGACCGAAAGGTGACTAAGTTGAGAAATAAAGAGATACCGATGGTATTGATCGAGTGGAAACACAGTTTGGGTTCTAATCTTACGTGGGAAACGGAAGAGTTGATGAGAAACCGCTATCCTTATTTGTTTGACCAAGACCAGATTCCGAGGACGGAATCTCCTTAAGGGGGGTGGATTTGTAACAGACTGAAACCCGGGCTAGTTGTAAGTTGTCTATTTTTGCCTTTAGGGTTTGTGCTTAGTCTTAAGTGCTTTTTATTTTAATTATTTTATTAGTATTTTAATATAATTGTGTTGTGACCAGTTTGTGACAAGGGTCCCAGAACAGGTTTGTTTATTTTATTTGGACCTCGTTTGGGTTACCTAATCTTGTGCGAAAGATATCAGATAACTGGTAAATACCCGTGTGTTGTGGGGTATGAGGTTTTAACCCCAAATTAAGTGTGAGACCAGCTAATTTCCTCTCAATTGCTCCTGAACCTTCCTCTCACTCACTCTCACCTAACTTCACCTCCTTCAAACAACCCTAAATCATTTGATCTCGAATTAAAGCTTGATTTTGGTGTCAAATCGTTCCTTATGTTGTTGTGATTCTAACAAGGTAAAGTTTATCTGATTTCGTGATCAAATCAGTGTCAAAGTGGGTGTTTTAGTCAAGTTTTATGAAAGTGGGTTTTGATGTCCAAATTGGTTCAATTTGTTGTTGTTTGTTCATAAAAGTTGTGGGTTTATGTTTCTAAATATTTAGTGTAAAAGATGTAACCAGTTTTGAGGTCAAAAACGTGTCCAAAGTTGAGATTTGGTGATTTTGGGTTGAAACCCGTTACTTTGCTGCTGTTGCAGCTGATGAACTACCTTCGGCCGATGGTCGTTGACCATCGACCGATGGTGAGGACGATCGGCCGATGGACGAGACCATCGACCGATGGTGTATGATTTCTGACCAGCGGATGTAATTTTGACGATCGACCGATTGGGGGAGACCATCGACCGATGGTGTGTTGACGATCGGCCGATGGATGGGACCATCGACCGATGGTCTTAGACAGTGAAAATTTTACTAAGTGTTGATTTATAGCCGTTATGCTGTCCGTGTATTTTTAAGATTTTCAGGATGTAAATTTTGAAAGTGCACAAGTGTTAAGCATGAAAATTTTAGCGGACGCATTTTTTTACAAATTTGCTATAATTCGCTGTCAGTGTGTCTAATCTTGATGGGAACACTATTCTAACTTGGTTTTTACTGTTCTCAGGAGAAAAGGACAAGGAGGAAGCTCAGAAATAATAACTGAGCAGTTGCTGGTAATTGGTGAGTGGGTCTATCTACGGATAGAGTTTAAGTAGCATATCATGCTACTGTGGTTGACTCTTTTACCATGCATAGTGTAGGAATTGCCATGATAGAATAATACCGTTTGCCTGATGTTGTATGTGAATTATGTGTACACTGTGTGAATGGCACCAGTCGGGCCTAGGGAGACTGGGGACTCGAGACCGTGCCTGGGAGAGGTTAGAGTCCGTATGAGGTCAACCGTGCCTAGGGGAGGTTGGGTCCATAGGCTACTAATTGTGGAGTATAGTGTGAATGATGCATCCCCTGCATCTGGATAACTATACTGTTAATTGAGTAGCAGGGACTATCGGTAGACTCAGGCCCGATCAGCTGGGAGTCGTGTGCTCGTACAAGCCGCCGATCCTCGTATTGTCTTATTGTATGCTAGTTGATAGTTAGCATGTGTTGTTGTTAGTATATAGCTTGTGTGTGACTTAAGCTATATCTGTTAGATAGATTCCATTCACTTAGCGGTGCGCTAATCCCCCACATATTCTCCCCTTGCAGGTTTAGGTACTGCTAGTCGGGAAGGGTGCTATTGCAGAAGACATGCTTGACAACCCAACTCTGATGTGGACTTTTGTATAAATAATGTTTTGTGATAACGTAACACCGTTGTGTAAACTTAAACGTAATGACGTGACTTATATTGTGTTTGTTAATAAAGTCTTCCGCTGTGTATTTAAAAAAAAAAAAAAAATGGCCGGTGTTACAATTAAACCCCACGAATCTTTTGTACCTGTAGATATGCGTTTTTTAGTTCGACTTTGCTCAATAACTATATAGAAATGTTATCTGAATGTCGAGGTTACTACAACACATGCAAAATAAAAAAATTATTTACATTTATTCACGTAAAACTAATACCTGTTTAATCCACTAAAGTAGCCCCGCGAATTCGCGGGCACTAAGCTAGTTATAATATTACTCCCTCCGTCTCATTCCAATAGTCCACAGACAAAAAACACGCAGTTTTAGGAAATCCCACTAACTTCATTTCTCCACCAATGAAATAGCTTCTCTCTCCATATCCACCAATGAAATATCTTCTTTCCTTTCTATTTATGGAAGTGGACTATCAGAATGGGACAGCCCAAAATGGAATACTGCCCTATTGGAATGAGACGGAGGTAGTATATGAAAGAATACATTCAAATTAATTATATCAACTTTTTTGTAATTATAATTTAATTATAATTTACGTGTTAACATGAAAAATAATATATGTACCTATATATAAACGAATCATTTATTTAATAGTGAATCAAGTACAACAATACTTTAATAAAAAAAATAAAAAAAACAAACTTTAACAATGTTACTAGTACTACGTAATAATATATTTAATATAAAATCATAAAGACTCACGTTATTTGACCCACACTTGACTTCCATCGCAACAAAAAACTCACGTTATCTGACCCACCCTTGACTTCCATCACAACAAAAAATGGTTATCTTCTTTACTTGCTTTTACAGTTTACTTTTACTATCCCAATAAAAACACAAACAATTACAGTAGTTTACACAAATTAAATTGAAATAGTGTTATCACAAATTAAATTGAAATAGTGTTATCCAAGTTGAGCTCCAAAAGTCCGGTAAGCTTGAATTGTGTTTGGCGTTGGTTGTGTCTGGTAATTACGAAATCAATTTTATCAACTAGAAGTTCAAAAGGAAGAAGAAGAAACCCTTATTCAAGGGGATGAAGATTATTGTGTCGTTGGGGTTGTGGTTAAAAGGTTTAGAAATAAGATAGAGAAGTGAGAGAATAAATAAAAGGGATAAAAAGTGGGATGGCAGCTTTGGAAATCTCACGATGAACGAAAGGGTGCATCATTCAGAGAGGGTAGAGATGCTGAGTGCTGACTGATTCAGAGGACTTGGTTCCATTCAGAGGTGATTTATATTGCAAAACAAACAAACTGAATGCTTAATGATTCAGTATTCAGCACTGAACTGCAAGACACTATGTCATTATCCTACACATCTTATTGTTTGATCTTTTGAAGCGGTTGGGTAGATAAAAAAATATGTGCATCTTTGACATTCTCAAGACCGTAATCATATGCAATATACAATTAAATTGAACTACAATACTCGTATCTCAAAATGTTACTATCCTAACTGTTAGATTTGTAGACAATATTAAAACCCATATAACTCTATAAGCTCTCAAACATATCGGTCTTGAACATATCCGTATTTAAAACCCATAAAACCCAATCAAATTCACCACAATTTGAAAAAATCAAACAAACCCATATCAGATCATGAAACCCCAAGATTACAATCTCTTTTCTTCATTAAGAAAGATTCGGTAGAGAAGATATAGATGGAGAAATTAGCTAAGTTAAATGAATAAAAAATTGGTAAAAAAAACCTAGGATACCCCTCACATGCTAGGCACATGACATGGGTCAACGGGCAAAAGTGATGGTTGTTAGTTACATGGACCTCTTGTGAAATGAGTATAATGTATGTGGACGCCGCTTCCAAAAAAACAAAAGATTTAGGGATCCCAAATGAAATGTGAGGTAAAAACGGGGACATCTCATGTATTTTGTTCTATTTTTAAAAGCAAACTCACAATCTTAATTGACAATTTACTTATGAAATATGAGGATTACATTTAAACATAACAAAAATTATTTAATTCATATTTTAGTATTTAAATCGGGCATAAATAATTTAATATCAAAATTATACAATGAAGGTCGATATTAGAAAAGGACTATCTATGCTATATAATATCAGACTAAGTTTGTAAATTTAGATATGGTATGCTTAAACGTAACTCTTACTCTAAGAGCTCATCTCCTTTATTAAAAAACTCATATATGCAACCTACGAATATTCGTAAGACATGATCACTTTTAAATTTAATAAAATTTAATCAGTTAATGAAATAATTTAAGTTTATATTCTCGAACTCCAAATAATTTTCCCTATTAGTATTTTATAAAGTTGCCTACTGATGTTTTTGGATTTACTGTTCCTTTTGGATTGAGTTGACCTTTCACATAATTTTCAAGGACATTTTGGTCTTTTTATACCCTTTCTCAACCTCATACTTAAACGTGCTAGCAATTTTTACCCTATTTTGGCGTTCTGTGTGATTTGACGATGATTTTCATCTCGATTGCCACCAGATGTTATTGGCGATGGTTTTTCATCCCAATTGCCTAACATCTCCCATGGTTAATAAACAACAGCAACAACAAAACCCAATCCCACATGTGTAGGGTATGGGGGAGGTGAGACGTATGCAATCCTTCCTCTACCCTAGAATAAAGAGAAGTCATTTCTCCTCCCGAGTGAAACACTCCAAGGCTAGAGAAAGTCTTCCCTCTCTATGTTCGACGGATAGAGAGATTGCTTCCATCCCATGGTTAATAAACGATTCCATGAAACGCCCTTGACTCGATAAATTTTTTTATTTTATTTTTTTAGCTAAACCAGATCCACACTATACCACGCGGCGCGCAGATATACCAGAGGCACGCGCTACCACAGGATCCAGACTTCCAAATCGTTATACAACTTCTGACCTTGTTTTACATTATACCGCGCGACGCGCGTTTCCCCTGGAAATCCACCTGCACTATTTCTAAGGTGTTTTCATTACAAAACCAACTTAAAACTGTCCTAAACCCACCATTTACTTCAAATATGACCAGCATACAAGATTTTGAGATTTGTGAATCATAATTTAACATAGTACCACGAAACACTAGAAAATTTTAACAAAGTGACAACATGAGTTAAACAACACTTTCATGTATACAAAAGAAAGTCATTTAACTTTCGAGGAGCGTTTAAACATCAAGAGGATCGTTCATTGCAGGGACGGGGCTTAGAGCTACCACTTACCAAAAGACGAATCTTCTAGTCAATACTTCAATTCTTTTCCTTTCCTTTATTACTAGCTCCAATTTCCCCTAAAAACCTATACAACTAAACATAGTAAGCATAAAGCTTAGTGAGATATACAAATGTGTAAATAGTTATAACACTAATCATACTTACATACATACATACTTGGTCAAGTAGTAACACTTACTACAAAGTAGGTCATCGGATCCAAAGTCTAAAATAATTTGTGACAACCACTCAAAGCTTATTGCCACCTAATCATGCTAGCTTTAGATAGTTAACTAAACATACATTGAGATTTAATCCCCATCCAAAATCATATGTTATCGCTTGCAAATTTGCAAATATATAACACATTACTCATTTACCATTTATATACTCACCTTGACAAATAGGCTTCCACAATGAGTGCAAAACAAGACAAGCTCCTTAGCAACCTATTACATATAAAACATGCACATACCCATTACAACCTAAACTTCACCTACTAGACATATTCACAATAATTGGTGAGCTATCATAACACTTTCATCTCTTACCCAATTTGACACCTTTAAATTAATTAGAACTTTATTAATAATGTATATACATAAGTAACTATTCATTTCATAAAACCACTCATTAACATGAGATCTTTTGACACTACAAAAAGAATATAATTTAAATTAAGCGCAAAACCCTAGATATGATTAAATCTTCATGAATAGCTTTAAAACACCCAATACTAGCCATAACCCATCGACAATAAAAGAAATCTTACAGAATCCCTAAAATTTATGAACACTCCAAGTTAGGGTTTCTTACCAAAATTAATGAGGATGACATGATGGAAAAGCTAGCAGAGATTAAGCCTTCTTCTAGTGTATCATCTTTGATTGAAAGCAAAGTAATTCTTAAACTAAGATTTAACAACTCTTTTCTCTAACTTCTTCTTCTTATTTTCTCTCAAAATGTGGTGAGTCTGAAATGGTTCCACCAGATCTGAACTCCCACTTAAACCACGAATTTTCAAATTGATCCCCAAACTTTGAACTTTTAACAAAAACAATCCCTAGAGTTTCCAGAAGGTCTGCACGGCGAGCTAATATCTTCACAGCGCGCACTTATGCTGAAATAGGGCTGTTACATTTCATGTTCATCGATGGTTGTAGTTGTAGTTGAATATGGTCATTTGTGTTTGCTTCTCTGATGGTTTATTACCTTCGATGGCCATTTATTGAGGGTTTGTTCGTTTTAACTAATGGTTGTTGCATTGGGTTTATGTCGTCAGATTTCTTTAGGGTTTATTCCCTTCATCGTTATTGACGACGGTAAGTTTGTGTTTGATGTTTGATAGTTTTTACGGTTTCATTTCCATAATTATCTGCCTTAAACATATCTAAAACATAATTTAGTGTTGTAATCTTATTTGTTATATTTGATTCGAATTGTTGGTTAAAAGTGCGAACTTGCACGATACTGTTGCCAGATTAAATTGCAGATTTGGATTATACTGCAAAGAATTTCAAAGATTTCTTTGTTGCCTATTTGGTATGGTATAAGGATTAAAAGAACCATTTAGTGCTACTATTGTTTCCTCTCTTTGTCTGTCATTGGTTAACGCCTTTCAGTTTTCATATGTGCTATTGTTGCTATGCTGTCATAGTCCATCGACTGAGAATTGTATATGCCTTTGTTGTTGTAAGTATACTGAAATTGTAAGGTGTTAGCATATGTTCCTTCATTTCTTATGATGGGTGTTTTCAAAGTTGTTTTAGTAATTGTCTGTTATATGTATCTTATTAAAATGATGTATATGTATATTGTTTGCTAGCTGGACCATGTTTGTGGTGCAACCTTCCAGAATTTATCTAAACTGGATATAACTGGGTTACATCTTGGCATGGCACCACACGAGTTGCAGTCATGGTGATCCAGTGTGTAACATCCTGATGTCGGGCCTAGGTGAAATTACCTATTTTGCCCTTTTTGTCCGTTTAGTATTTTAAAAGTGTGTTTTAGTGAAATAATTAATTAATAAGTGTTTTTAATTAATTATTAGTCTAGTGGGTGCGTTTTGTGACAAGGGTCACATAAATATTTTATTTATCAATTTTGAACTTCGTTTGGGCTACCGAACGAAGTGTGTTGCGTTTCAGTAATCAGGTAAATACTCGTGTTTTATAAGGAATGGGATTTAATACCCATTTAAAGACTAAAACCGCCCCTTGTTTTTATTTTAGTTCCAGAACTTGGTCTTCCTCTTCTCTCTCTTCGTTCCCATCGAACCCCAACACCATAAACCCTAGTTCTTTGATTTTTGTTGAAGATGATGATTAATTGCAAGCTCATATTCGGATTTCTTGCTTCTTTAACATCCATAACAGGTTTGTCTTCTACTAATCTTGTATTTGATTCTTGTTAATTTAGGGTTTTTGATAAAAAGTTAGAAAATGCAATTGATGCTTGAATCTTCATTCTTGTATTGTTATTTGTTAGATAAATGTTAGATTAATAATAATTACATGTTTGTATCTCTGATTTCTTGTTTTGTTCTTGATGATTTGGTGTTCTTGACAAAAATGATAAATATTGTATTTTGTGCTTAAATCTTGAATTGATGTGTTCTTTTGCTTGTGGAATGCTAGATTATTGTTGTTGTATGTTTGTTCATCTTTGAGAACCCTTAACTTGGTCAAAATACTGCTCGAAACATGAAAATAGTGGGTGAAATCGAAGGGTTCAGCAGCGTAGCTGCTGCTGCGTTATTTTTTGCTGCTGTGCAGCCTTGCTGCTGCTGTTTTCTGCTGTTATAGCAGCTGATTGCTGCTGTAGCAGCCCTGTCATGATGATATTCGCCCACGTGGTGTGCACCCGTTTGCCCGTACCTTTGTTTTGTGGTTCATGTGCGTTGTTTGGTCGCCTGTGTGGCTCATAACCCATTTTTTTGGACATGTTTAGTGTATGTATTATATATTTATATTTAAGTGTGTATATATATATGTATGTATAAGTGTGTATATATATGTATATAAGTGTGCGTGTATATATATATATATGTATATATAAGTGTGTATATATATGTATATATATAAGTGTGTATATATATGTATATATAAGTGCATATATAAGTGTGTGTGTATATATATTCTTGTATATATATGTGTGTATGATCGTGGACTTGTTTCTTGACCATAAAAACTGCTCGAAACTCGATTTTTGTGGGTGAATCCGGTAGGGACAGCAGCGTAGTTGCTGCTACTGTTTTTCCTGCTGCGCGCGGGCTGTTTCTGCAGCATTTTTGCAGCTGGAGCTGCTGTTAGCTGCTGATTGCAGCCTTTATACTGCTGCTCTGCTGCGCTTCGCCCACCGTAGCGCGCATCGGTTTGGCGTGGTTGCACCCCGATGACCCGTACACATGTTCTATGGTTTATGTGTTGATTTATTCGCCCGTTTGACCCCGTTTGACCCGCTTGGACTATATTGTGTCAAAATGGGTATTTGTTGGTTTTGATACGTCCACGATGTCGATTTAAGTGTATATGCATGTATATATGTAGAAAAGTGAATGTTGGGTCGGTTTAGGTTAATTGGTGATTAATTTGACCTAATTGGACCTAGTATGACTTAATTGGTCATAATTGACCTAGTTTGACTCAATTAGGTTAGTTTGACCTAATGTGACTTAGTTTGGTCATAATTGACCTAGTTTGACTCAATTAGGTTAGTTTGACCTAATGTGACTTAGTTTGGTCATAATTGACCTAGTTTGACTCAATTAGGTTAGTTTGACCTAATGTGACTTATTTTGGTCATAATTGACCTAGTTTGACTCAAATGGGTTAGATTGACCCGTTTTGACCTAGTTTGACCTAATTGGTGTTAATTTGACCCAATTGGACTTGGTTTGACTTATGTGGACTTAGTCGACCTAAGTGGACTTAATTTGGGTGTAGTATGACTCGGTTGACTAGATTGGTTTTAGTTTGACTTGTTATGACTTCCACTTAGTTAGATTGCATGAAAGTGGGCGTTAACTGAGAACATCGGACTGACCGTTAGAGTAACTGTCCGTTAACATGGTTGATGTATGGTGTTTATCTTATATATGATTTATATATACGTATAGTATAGTTAGTATTGTGGTATAGATTACTAACTTGTTCAGTGTTATCCTCAGGTGATACGGACGAGGAGAAGACTCGGTGATATTAGACTACCGAGTTCAGCTGGCTATCGGTGAGTGGGTCTATCAAAGGATAGAGTTTGAGTAGCAAGCCGCGCTACTGTCGTTTACTCTATTTTATTAGACTGTGGTTATATCCGATTGCCATGATTAGATATTTGATTGCCATGTTTAGATAATGGTTAACATGTTAGTGAATTATTACATGTTGATGATATTGTGTGATATTATGTGCACCGTGTTTGACGCCAGCCGGGCCTGGGGAGGCTGGGGACTCATAACCGAGCCTAGGGAGGTTAGAGTCCGTATGAGGTCAACCGTGCCTGGGGAGGTTGGGTCCAAAGGCTACTGATTGTGGAGTATAGTTTGAATGACGCATCTCCTGCGTCCGAATGACTATACTGTGAATCGAGTAGCGAGGACTATCGGTAGACTCTAGCCCGATCAACTAGGAGTCGTGTGCTCGTACAAGCCGCCGATCCTCATATTGTCATTGTCTTTGTTTGTATGCTGTTAGGACGTTAGCATACTTTTATGTGGTTGCTGGATTGATGCTTATACTTGATCCGTTAGATAGATTCCATTCACTTAGCAGTTATGCTAATTCCCCCTCATTTCCACCCTTGCAGGTTCAGTATGATTGCATGTTAGATACCAGGGTGAAGATGGGATGTCGGAAGATATGTTTGACGAGTCGGGCCTCTGATGTCGTGTCTTTTTATTACATCAGTCGAGTCGGGTTAAAAACCTGTTTTGTATATATATGGAATATTTATATTTAATAAGCTGTAATTGTAATATTAAACAGGTAATGTGTTTATCCGGTTGTCCGACTTACGAACGGGTCATGCCCGATTTTCTAAAAAAAAACGTCTTGTCCGCTGTGTTTTAAAAAAAAAAAAAAAAAATCAGGGTGTTACAACTTGGTATCAGAGCATAGGTTCGGCAGCGTGTTCGCGGAAGTGACACGTTCCCGAACCGTGAGTTTAGTCAAACATATCTTGGGGGACGGTTCAAGTGAATGTGATAGGTATATCGGTGTTAGTTGTAGGAAGCTAACCAGTGTTATACTAAGCTTTGGTGTGAGATGTTGTGCAGTACAGGTACGGCTGATAGTGACGGTGACACTGTGACCCCACGCCCCGAAAACAGGCAGCGCTTCAGATAAGCTTCAGATTACAGATGCGTCCCAGGTAAGGAAGACAAGAGTCAGATGTCAGGGTCATACGGACCGATGACCGGGTGGTAAGGGCTGTTACCGAGGGATTCTGGTCGGGTACCCTGAGTAAGAATCGTTAGTATCGGTTGACACATGTATTACCCTGGAACTAAACGGTTAGCCAGTGTCAGACGGGTGTTCGGTTTCACTTAGGTGAAACAGTGTTGGGTAAAATAAACAATAAAGAAAATAATAAAATATTAATAATGATACTGAATAAGGGTTCAGTTGGACGGTCGGTGGATAGTTGACCCTTTGGTATCACGGAATAAAATTATTTTATAAAAAAAAAAAAAGAGAGGTTAGTAAACTTAACTCAGTAAAAAGGACTAAGACGGAGTGATACGGGCTGGGTAAAGTTTATGATGTGACAAGGTACGGGTCGTCTCACTTTGAGATACAGACCTTTGGCGGCCATGTAAGTGGGTTAGGGTAAGATAGACTAGGAGTTCTGTAGTTACCCTGCAGGGACAACTTCAGTTGGATCAGACAGTGCTCGGGACACAGAGCATTGCAGCGATTGACAGTTCAGAGGTGGAGTCTGGGGCGGGGTCAGGGGCACAGATTTCATCAGTCGGGTGATCTTCTGCTCTTGTGATCGGACATGAGAGAAGGAACCCTATAGTGAATACAGTGGAGCATACCAGAGGTTGTCAGAGATTGGTAATGCATTAACGGCTCGACTAACGGTACGTGTGCTACATTCAGTATTTCTATTATTACCGTTGGTAGTTTGTAGTTGCTTTGTATGTGTCGTCAATGTGGATCTGTATGCTAAATATCTGTTGTGTATTATAGTGGAAACTGTGTAGTTGGCCTTAGACTAGTTTCCTGCTTGTAGCGCATAGTAGCTTAGATAGTGGAATAAGTTGTCATGCTAGATGAGACCGTATTTGTAGTGCATGCAACCCATTGGCTTGTTAGCTCAGACCTAGTTATGCTGCTATGCTAGAGAGTTTGGTAGGAATCAAGACCTAAGGATGGTCTACGTTCTTACTGTTGACTGTTGACCGTTGGGACACACGTAGTGACCCATAGAGACTGTTCTAGGGCTGTAATTCCTTTATGACGCGATCAGAGACTTGAACCATAGTTCATGGTCGAGTGACGCGTAGATTGTATGCTTGATAGACAGTGACAGACCCGGTAGATGTAATTGGACCCGACAGTGGCCTAGTATGAGTGGATTTGTCGAGTAGGACCAGTAGGGTTGTCCTAAGGGGTTGTCTTCCTTCTTTGACCTGACTTGACTTTGTGTGACGCTTAGAAAGTAAGTACAGGTAGTTCTCGTGACTTGAGTCTCTAGAGTAGGTAGAGACGTACGTTGACCGGACCGAGGGTTGAGAGTAAGTTGACCCTAAGGTTGAGATTGTGTTCGGCTATAACCTAAGTTACTGGTAGTGTCACCTAGGGACGAAACGGTGATAGTAAGTAGTACCATGTTTAGAAGGTATCATGACTTGTTATGATGGGACTGTACGGAACGTATGTGACCAAGAGATGGTCCATTCGATAGCGAGCAGAGAAGTCATGATAAGGTCTTCAAGAGGGTTGACCGAGCCTGGTATTTTGTAAGGGATTAATAGCTATACTTCGTGATGGATTAGTGGATTCACTTAGGGTCTTGCTCCGAAATACCCGAAATGAAGGTATGATTTGGGATAATGTATTGCGCCTGGCCAACGGAATACATCATGGCGAATCATACAGTAGTTTCGGGAGTCGGAGAAGACATAGTGATTGGTAGTCTGTTTGGGATTTCGGAAGGTTTAGACCGAAATTTGACTATGGTGAATTGGTACTGACGGAGGTAATGTACCTAGACTTGGTATAGTTGTTGATTAGATAGGTTTGGATTGAGGATTCTGACGGGATCTTAACCTAGTGATAGCCTCTGAGATGTAACTTTAATGATACCAGACAGGTAAATTAAGGTTAACTAGCAGACTCAACCCGCAGATAATCACTTCTGGTATAGGATGACGGTAATTCTATACTTGGAAACTATGATTTAGTGGTTAGATTTGACTCAGAACCGTGTGGTTTAGTGGTCCTTCGAGAAGTGAGTTGGACTGAGATGAGTGAATTTTGACGAAATTCTCAAATTTCGCGGTTGGATACAGGTATTAGGTTACGAAACTTGGGTAATTTAGAGTAACCTGGTTTGACTTAGCAGGATTTTAGCGTCGGATTAGCTAAGTTTGAGTGTTTCAAAGTGATCAATGGCATATTGTTCGTGTTTCAGACTGAGTTGATTCGGGAAAATTCGATGAACGTGACTCGGGGATAACCTCAAATCATGAGTGATATGTACTATGTAGTGGGTGCGTTAGTAGTAACTCGAGAGGTTTGTATGTAGAACCTAGACTTGGGTTAGTTAACTCTTAATCCACGAGAAATGGACAGAGCTTTGTAGGTATATGACCGTAAGACCGGTTTTGATTTAGGTCTAGTTGTGACCCGTTGAGGTGGATTGTTGTACCCATGACCTCTGTTGACTTTGATTGACCAGATTCCGAGGACGGAATCTCTTTAAGGGGGGTAGATTTGTAACATCCTGATGTCGGGCCTAGGTGAAATTACCTATTTTGCCCTTTTTGTCCGTTTAGTATTTTAAAAGTGTGTTTTAGTGAAATAATTAATTAATAAGTGTTTTTAATTAATTATTAGTCTAGTGGGTGCGTTTTGTGACAAGGGTCACATAAATATTTTATTTATCAATTTTGAACTTCGTTTGGGCTACCGAACGAAGTGTGTTGCGTTTCAGTAATCAGGTAAATACCCGTGTTTTATAAGGAATGGGATTTAATACCCATTTAAAGACTAAAACCGCCCCTTGTTTTTATTTTAGTTCCAGAACTTGGTCTTCCTCTTCTCTCTCTTCGTTCCCATCGAACCCCAACACCATAAACCCTAGTTCTTTGATTTTTGTTGAAGATGATGATTAATTGCAAGCTCATATTCGGATTTCTTGCTTCTTTAACATCCATAACAGGTTTGTCTTCTACTAATCTTGTATTTGATTCTTGTTAATTTAGGGTTTTTGATAAAAAGTTAGAAAATGCAATTGATGCTTGAATCTTCATTCTTGTATTGTTATTTGTTAGATAAATGTTAGATTAATAATAATTACATGTTTGTATCTCTGATTTCTTGTTTTGTTCTTGATGATTTGGTGTTCTTGACAAAAATGATAAATATTGTATTTTGTGCTTAAATCTTGAATTGATGTGTTCTTTTGCTTGTGGAATGCTAGATTATTGTTGTTGTATGTTTGTTCATCTTTGAGAACCCTTAACTTGGTCAAAATACTGCTCGAAACATGAAAATAGTGGGTGAAATCGAAGGGTTCAGCAGCGTAGCTGCTGCTGCGTTATTTTTTGCTGCTGTGCAGCCTTGCTGCTGCTGTTTTCTGCTGTTATAGCAGCTGATTGCTGCTGTAGCAGCCCTGTCATGATGATATTCGCCCACGTGGTGTGCACCCGTTTGCCCGTACCTTTGTTTTGTGGTTCATGTGCGTTGTTTGGTCGCCTGTGTGGCTCATAACCCATTTTTTTGGACATGTTTAGTGTATGTATTATATATTTATATTTAAGTGTGTATATATATATGTATGTATAAGTGTATATATATATGTATATAAGTGTGCGTGTATATATATATATATATGTATATATAAGTGTGTATATATATGTATATATATAAGTGTGTATATATATGTATATATAAGTGCATATATAAGTGTGTGTATATATATTCTTGTATATATATGTGTGTATGATCGTGGACTTGTTTCTTGACCATAAAAACTGCTCGAAACTCGATTTTTGTGGGTGAATCCGGTAGGGACAGCAGCGTAGTTGCTGCTACTGTTTTTCCTGCTGCGCGCGGGCTGTTTCTGCAGCATTTTTGCAGCTGGAGCTGCTGTTAGCTGCTGATTGCAGCCTTTATACTGCTGCTCTGCTGCGCTTCGCCCACCGTAGCGCGCATCGGTTTGGCGTGGTTGCACCCCGATGACCCGTACACATGTTCTATGGTTTATGTGTTGATTTATTCGCCCGTTTGACCCCGTTTGACCCGCTTGGACTATATTGTGTCAAAATGGGTATTTGTTGGTTTTGATACGTCCACGATGTCGATTTAAGTGTATATGCATGTATATATGTAGAAAAGTGAATGTTGGGTCGGTTTAGGTTAATTGGTGATTAATTTGACCTAATTGGACCTAGTATGACTTAATTGGTCATAATTGACCTAGTTTGACTCAATTAGGTTAGTTTGACCTAATGTGACTTAGTTTGGTCATAATTGACCTAGTTTGACTCAATTAGGTTAGTTTGACCTAATGTGACTTAGTTTGGTCATAATTGACCTAGTTTGACTCAATTAGGTTAGTTTGACCTAATGTGACTTATTTTGGTCATAATTGACCTAGTTTGACTCAAATGGGTTAGATTGACCCGTTTTGACCTAGTTTGACCTAATTGGTGTTAATTTGACCCAATTGGACTTGGTTTGACTTATGTGGACTTAGTCGACCTAAGTGGACTTAATTTGGGTGTAGTATGACTCGGTTGACTAGATTGGTTTTAGTTTGACTTGTTATGACTTCCACTTAGTTAGATTGCATGAAAGTGGGCGTTAACTGAGAACATCGGACTGACCGTTAGAGTAACTGTCCGTTAACATGGTTGATGTATGGTGTTTATCTTATATATGATTTATATATACGTATAGTATAGTTAGTATTGTGGTATAGATTACTAACTTGTTCAGTGTTATCCTCAGGTGATACGGACGAGGAGAAGACTCGGTGATATTAGACTACCGAGTTCAGCTGGCTATCGGTGAGTGGGTCTATCAAAGGATAGAGTTTGAGTAGCAAGCCGCGCTACTGTCGTTTACTCTATTTTATTAGACTGTGGTTATATCCGATTGCCATGATTAGATATTTGATTGCCATGTTTAGATAATGGTTAACATGTTAGTGAATTATTACATGTTGATGATATTGTGTGATATTATGTGCACCGTGTTTGACGCCAGCCGGGCCTGGGGAGGCTGGGGACTCATAACCGAGCCTAGGGAGGTTAGAGTCCGTATGAGGTCAACCGTGCCTGGGGAGGTTGGGTCCAAAGGCTACTGATTGTGGAGTATAGTTTGAATGACGCATCTCCTGCGTCCGAATGACTATACTGTGAATCGAGTAGCGAGGACTATCGGTAGACTCTAGCCCGATCAACTAGGAGTCGTGTGCTCGTACAAGCCGCCGATCCTCATATTGTCATTGTCTTTGTTTGTATGCTGTTAGGACGTTAGCATACTTTTATGTGGTTGCTGGATTGATGCTTATACTTGATCCGTTAGATAGATTCCATTCACTTAGCAGTTATGCTAATTCCCCCTCATTTCCACTCTTGCAGGTTCAGTATGATTGCATGTTAGATACCAGGGTGAAGATGGGATGTCGGAAGATATGTTTGACGAGTCGGGCCTCTGATGTCGTGTCTTTTTATTACATCAGTCGAGTCGGGTTAAAAACCTGTTTTGTATATATATGGAATATTTATATTTAATAAGCTGTAATTGTAATATTAAACAGGTAATGTGTTTATCCGGTTGTCCGACTTACGAACGGGTCATGCCCGATTTTCTAAAAAAAAACGTCTTGTCCGCTGTGTTTTAAAAAAAAAAAAAAAAATCAGGGTGTTACACAATGTATTTGCTGTAACTATAGTTATTGATACGGATTGGCCTTCATTTAGATTACAAACATGTGTTTGGTACAATGATATGTTAGGAAGCATTCTGAATGTGAGATTATGATAACAAACGCTTATTACTTTAACCTCACAATAGAATAGGGTTTGGTCATAACTTGGCGTGGCAACATAATAGTTGCAGCCATGATGATCCATTTTCTAAAGATTGGAAATATTAATTGTATTACCTAAATGGACTATGATGATGAACGTGTAGGAGCTAAACGATGCAATCATAATAAATGAGTTCATAACTTGGCGGGGTAACATAAGTTATAGCCATGATGATCCATTTTCTAAAGATTGGAAATATTAATTGTATTACCTAAATGGACTATGATGATGAACGTGTAGGAGCTAAACGATGCAATCATAATAAATGAGTTCATAACTTGGCGGGTAACATAAGTTGCAGCCATGGCGACTCATCATATGTTGCTTAATTCATATACATGCATGAGCCCTAATCCTTTCATATCCCACAGTAAGATTGTGTTAAAGTGTCTCTATATACTAATTTAGAGAGTTGTCTGCTGGTTCTGTTGAGTTACTGCTCCCTTTGAATCGAATTTTGAAATGTCCCGTTCATATTGATTATAAATGTTCCATATTAATTGATTTCGTCGCGAGGTTTTGACCTCTATATGAGACGTTTTTCAAAGACTGCATTCATTTTTAAAACAACCATAACCTTTATTTTATCGATAAAGGTTTAAAAAAAACATTACGTAGATTATCAAATAATGATAATCTAAAATATACCGTTTACACACGACCATTACATAAAGGTTTACAATAAGAATATATTACATCAAAAATAAGTTTCTTGAATGCAGTTTTTACAAAATATCATACAAGCATAGACTCCAAATCTTGTCCTTATTTTAGTATGCAACGGCGGAAGCTCTTAATAATCACCTGAGAATAAACATGCTTAAAACGTCAACAAAAATGTTGGTTAGTTATAGGTTTAACCTATATATTTATCAAATCGTTATAATAGACCACAAGATTTCATATTTCAATATACATCCCATAAATAGAGATAAAATTCATTCATATGGTGAACACCTGGTAACCGACATTAACAAGATGCATATAGAATATCCCCATCCTTCCGGGACACCCATCGGACATGATAATTTCGAAGTACTAAAGCATTCCAAATTCCAGAATGGGGCTTGTTGGGCCCGATAGATCTATCTTTAGGATTCGCGTCAATTTGAGGGTCTGTTCCCAAATTCTTAGGCTACCAAGCTAAAAAGGGGCATATTCGGCTTAGATCATTCACCCATATAATGTAGTTTCATTTACTTGTATCTATTTCGTAAAACATTTATAAAATTGCATGTATTCTCATCCCAAAATATTAGATTTTAAAAGTGGGACTATAACTCACTTTCACAGATTTTTACTTCGTCGGGAAGTAAGACTTGGCCACTGATCGATTCACGAACCTATAACAAATATGTACATATATATATCAAAGTATGTTTGATGTTTGCAGCGGGGTGTACGAAATATTATTAAATTTTACAAGAAAATACTATTAAATACGATACAATTTTACACAAGATATTTATTTATTTAGAGAATGGATATACTTAAACCTTGCTACAACACTTATAGGCAGTGTACCTAATCGTACAGTAGTGTAGTTTTTAGTAAGTCCGGTTCGTTCCACAGGGAAAATCTTTAAACAAAGCTTAACGCTATATTAGTTTACTTTTATAAAAATACAAATATATATATAAGTAATATTATTATTATAAAGGGGGTTTTTTACCGTTTAATGACCGGTTTGTCGATTTTAAAACTTTAGTCGCAGTTAAAACCAAATGTAAAATATTAAAAATAAATACAAGACTTAAATTAAAGCGTAAAGTAAATAACGATAATGAAATTGCGAATAATAAAAGTGCGATAAAATAAACTTGCGATAATTAAAAAGTACGATAATTAAAAGTGCAATTAAATACAATAACAATAAAAATGCGATAATTAGAAGTGCAATTAAATATAAAATAAAGGAAATTAAATATGAAATAAAAGAATTATGCTTATTTAAACTTCCGTAACCATGATGTTTGACGTGTTGATTTTAGTTTTATGCCCATGGGTTAATTGTCCTTTGTCCTGGATTATTTAATATGTCCGTCTGGTTTTTGTCCATAACAGTTCATCAGTCATAAATATAAAGTGCGAGTATCCTAGTCAAATTATCCTTATACCCGAAGTTAAATATTCCAACTAATTGGGGACTTAAACTGTAACAAGATTTTAATACTTTGTTTAATAATTACACCAGGATGTCGACTGAGTGTAACCCAAGGTTTTAATATTTTGTTATCAATTATACCAAGTGTCCTTGTACATAATTTCACCCCTGTTTTAATTATTCTAGTGGCTATTAATCCATTCCCGTGTCCGGTTAAATGAACGATTATTCGTACATATAAATACCCAGCCCATCGTGTCCGATCGAGTGTATATGGTAATTTATAGGGACGCCCAATTGTAAATCTTTATATTAACATTAACAAACTATCATTTAGTTAAACAAATATAAAGCCCATTAATAGCCCATAGTCTAATTTCCACAAGTGTCGTTCTTTTGTCCAAACCCCAATTATGGTACAAAGCCCAATTACCCAATTTTAGTAATTAGCCCAACATCATGATTACTTCGGATTAAATAAGCATAATAATAACTTAGCTACGAGACATTAAATTAAAAAGGTTGAACATAACTTACAATGATTAAAAATAGCGTAGCGTTACACGGACAGAATTTCGACTTACACCCTTACAACATTCGCTAACATACCCTTATTATTAGAATTAAAATTAAAATTAAAATTAAAATATAAATATAAATATATACGTTTAGATAGATGGATGGATATATTGGATGATTTTTACGATCAGAATGCGCAAGCTTTATAGGCAGTTTCAAAATTAGGGGCTCCGCGACTCGCGTAGTTTTTGCACTTCAAACTCCGCAACTCGCGGAGTTTGCTTTTACAGCTCACACAAGTTTGGAGCCTTTCTTGCCGACGGTTTATAATATATTATATAATATATAAATAATTATAAGAATTATTTAAATATTATATTATATTTATGTGCATAGTTGACTTGTAATTTTTAGTCCGTTGCGTCGAGCGTTGAGATTTGACTCATGTCCCGGTTCCGGATTTTCGAACGTCTTTGCGTACAATTTTATATTTTGTACTTTGCGTTTTGAATCTTGTACTCTTGTAATTTCGAGACGTTTCTTATCAATAATTGGAACCTCTTTGATTGTCTTTTGTACTTTTGAGCTTTTTGGTCGTTTGCGTCTTCAATTCGTCGAATCTGTCTTTTGTCTTCACCTTTTATTATTTAAACGAATATCACTTGTAAATAGAACAATTGTAACTAAAAGCTTGTCTTTCTTGAGGAATAATGCTATGAAATATATGTTCGTTTTTAGCATTATCAAATATTCCCACACTTAAGCGTTGCTTGTCCTCAAGCAATATCGTCTTGAAATACTAGAATCACTTCTTTATTCTTCACACTTTGTACATCAGTGATTTCTATACGGCGGTATAAACAATGGTAGTAACGATATGGTTTACAGTCTCACATGACTATCAAAATTTAGATCCATTAAGGAAATTGGATCTTTATGAAAACATTTGATCTTTTGAAAATTAAATCTAGTTTTTACTCTAGATAAGTTTTCCGGAATAACCCTTTACCGGTGTTTGCAAAATATTTATGTGGGTTTGGTGGGTTTCAGATTTGAAAATTTTAGCTCAAAACTTGCGGTTTTGTGTCACCCACTTGCTAACCTTGTATTTGGAAAGCAACACGTCCAGTTTACTTGTCCCGTATATTACCTTTCGGTAAACTACCGTCCGGTTGTAAAGGAAAGCGTTGAACAAGCAACTGTTAAGGCAATGTCCCCTGACATGCTTTTAATTATGGTCTATAACGTGTCGGACGCAATTACTATCCTTGGTAGGAGCAATAGTAAAGCTCATCCTTATAATTTTTCGGTCTGGCACAAGGTCCTGTCTTTGACCATGCTATGCAACCACCGTTCTTACGGTTGACACCCGATTTGGTTCAGGTGACCTAATGAATTCCAGGTGAATTCCTAGGATTTTACGTTCAATGGTAATGAACGCATTGAAAATAGGGTTTTCAGAAAAAAAATCGGTTTTATTTTTGATCAAAATATTTTCTCGTTCAAGCTCGAGTTTAGATATCATTGAATTCCATGAGTTTGAATTCTCAATCTTTAAGGTCAATCTCTAGGATTGAGTAATATCAGGCTTTAAAAGCTGATTTTTAATCTTTAAGGAGATTATCCTTTCTGGGGATCTGATTCATTAGTCTTATCAAGCTAATTCGCATGGTGCCCCCCATTGTACGAGATAAATCCTTCTCATGGTTAGGATAAATCTGACCACTTGGCGACCCTGTTTAATGCTGAGGTCCGTGGATTTCCTGCTGATTTTAGTGATGACTTTTCTAGATTTTTCGTCAACCTACAGCTGGTCTGGACGACAACTTCTTGACCTAAATCAAGAAGCGCGTGTCTTTTTCAGAAGACTTTACTTACTTTTAATGATGGAATTGATTCATCGTGTAGATCCATCTCTTCTTTTCTTTCATCGGGTAAAACAGTTTAGTTTAGTCCAAAGCAAAAGTATTTTCAGTTATTTGTTACAGATATATGTGACATATGTTTAAGATAACTTGGTAAATTTTCTCACACTTGGCTTTTATTTTCCTTTTTATTGTCCTCTATTCCATTTTAAATGAATTTTAACATTTTGGTTTGCTTCTCAATTTATGTCCTTTCCGAGGTAACAATAATTTCGGTGTTAAACCTAGTTTTATCGTTCATAAATATGTATAAACATGATTTTGAGTTCATTTAGTTGAAAATTTTGAAAATTTTTACTAGAATTGGGTAGTCAGTATATAAGACTAGGGCTGTTCTTTATTATCAGAGAGCACTAGATTCTAATACAACTACTGCTTTACTAGTATTTTTAATGGTAACCCAGTGTTTAAGATAAAAATTTTAAAATCCGGAAGAATTTAACCCCTTCCCACACTTAAGATCTTGCAATGCCCTCATTTGCAAGAAATCAGTAACAATTTAAATTATTGAGGGTGATTTGTGTGAAAATGATTAAATTTTTACCAAAGTTTCCAAATATATTGGCGTTTGTTTGCTGAATGATAAATGGTGCACATCATTTGTTCTTTCCGTCTTGTTGTTATTTCACATATATTTTGCATCTTGTCGTCAAAATTAGTTGCTTTTGCTGAACTTAATGCCAGTCTTTGAAAATGCGTTGTTTTACCCTGTTGTGTACATAAGATAAACTGCAAACATATATACATATTTTTGAAGTTTGGTATATTACCCCACATTCAAAAATTATTAAAATCTAAGAATAAAAGTTAGAAAATTATAAAAACTATTACAATATTAACATAAGTATTAAACGTATCAACATTACAAATTACAAAATAAATAAAACTAAGTAGACTAGGGATGATACTGATACCAATAGGGGTTCCATGCATAACCATAGGTGCTATAGAATGCTTCGGCAGGGTTATACGTAGGATACGGTGGTTGCATCTCTATAGACCAGGGAGGGAATATGGGTTTTGGAGTAGGAATATAGTTTCTACCTATATGTTGGCAATGAGCTATGATTTGGTTTTGATGAACTTGCCAATCTTCAAATGCTCTCTGTCTAGCATTTTCGTACTCCTGTGAAGCTATAAACCTTTGCATTTCTTGCATTTCATTTCCCCCTCCTACATTACCTTGCTGTTGGTTTCTCTCAACCTGTGGATGTCTACCATGGTATTGTACTGCGGCGTTATTTCGCCTCTTCAAAACTTTCGCACCATGGTATACATTTAAATCTATAGTATCGCGGGGTTCTGGTTCTTCGACTAATAATCCCCCCCGACTTATATCCACACCGAGATATTCAGCAATCAAAGTAATAAAAATAACACCTCCTATTATGCTATGCGGTCTCATCCCCCTAACCATAGCTGATAAATAATAACCCACACAATAAGGTATACTTACAGCGCTTTGTGAGTCTCGAATACACATATGGTAAAACAAATCCTGTTCATTTACCTTTTCCTTGTTCTTACCTCTTTGTGTAATCGAATTAGCTAAAAACCTATGAATCACTCTTAATTCAGCTCTATCTATATCCAAATAAGAGTAATTTCCCCCTTTGAATCGGTGATGGCTTGTAATTTGACTCCATACACCATGTGTATCAAAATTTTCATCTATCTTTCTACCATTTAGTATCAACCCTCTACAATCAGCAGATGCTAACTCCTCAGGCATATATATACGTAAAGCCTGAGCCATGTCTAGTAAAGACATGTGGCGCATCGAACCTCCTAACAAAAATCTAATAAAAGATCGATCGGTTAAACTAGCTACCCGATCATTTAATTCTATACTAAAAAACAATTCTTCACACCATACTTTATATACAGGTCTACGCATGGTGAATAAACGTACCCAGTCGTTAAAAGTAGAATTACCATACCTCTGTGCAAGTAATTCCCTAATTGGCCCGGTCAATTCTACAGCTTCTAATGGTCCCCATTCTATGACCCTAGGTACCTCAACAACTTTAGAATGAAGAGTATGCAAACCCCTTTGGTATTTTGAATAATCTATCCAAAGTCTGTCAAATCTCAGGTTCGGGTGCAAATCTTCCAAGTGCATATCAGAAAATGTCATGACTGGATGAGGTATATCTTGCTTGTAGTAGTTATCCACCTCCTGTTGTTCCGCATTCTCAGCAGGAGCATTGCGAGCTTGGGATGAAGATTCACACCTTTCAGTCTGCAAAACACATCAAACACAATTTTTGTGCATCCAAATATGCATTAGTGTCAGCAAACTCATCAATCAAAATAATTACAATGACATGATCAATTTATATCAAACTTAATCTTGTTTTCATATTTTAATCAAATCTACACTTTTTCAAATAAGCATATACGAAAATGTTCGCCAAGTTCATAAGCATTTAACTCAAATAACATGTCAAAATAATCATTACTAGCAATTAAACAAGTTTCAAATGGCATTATCTCTCAAAAATCAAGTTCATGAATTTTAGACTTGAAAAAGTCCACTTTAATTCTCAAAATCATGTTTAGGCTCAAAGTTTGGATCATTTAACTACCTAAACATGTTACACTACTTAATTTAGCAACAATTCATGACAAAAATCGGCCATAACCTGTTTATATCAAAAAGCCCCAAATTTGCTCAAGAACACAAACCCTAGATTACTCAAAATTTGAAGTTTAAGGATTCTAATCATGTTAAATAGCATCAATCTAGGTTATACAAGCATAATACATAAGCAATTTAAGCATAATTACACTAAAAAGCATCAAAATCAAATTGGGAAAAAAATTGCTCAAGAACACTAATTTTCGGATTAAATGGTGTTTAGGTGTAGAAATTTACCGTTTTTCTTGAGTAATTCCTTGATAGCATCCTTCTCAACATGATTTTAGTAAAAGATTTGATGATTAACGGTTAAAAATTGTGATTTTGGGGGTGTTTTTCGGGTTTTTGCGGCTTTATTTTCGCAGTTTTTTTTTCTGTGGGTTGGGACTGATTAGTTCGATCAGTATATATTTTTTTCTGGATTTTTCATCCTCCGCGAGTCGCGGTGGATTTCCCTTTCAAACTCCGCGACTCGCGGAGTTTGTATTTTATATATATATATATATATATATATATATATATATATATATATATATATATATATATATATATATATATATATATATATATATATCTTATACTAATTAAAACAATTAAGTAATTAATTTTTAAAATTTTGTTTCCCTTGTTATTTAGGACGGGGTCGTTTCGGATCGATGTCCTAGTCCGTCCTTCGACAAAATTTTAAAATTTGTCTTTTTGTAGGGATTGTTTTAAAAGCTAAGATTTTTGGGTTTTTTAATATTTTTGGCATACTTTAATTCAATAAGATTAAAAATAATGATAATAAAAGTTCTCGTCCCTACCTTGGGTAAAGCAATTTCGGTTTAAAGACCTAGTCTTCAACTTACGACGAATTTTAAAAATCATATTTTTAACTTAATGAGATAAAGTAAATTTTTGTTTTTAAATTCACACAATTTAAATATAAAATTCAAAATTTAATATTAAAAATTCACACCAAACTTAAAATTTGAAATGCATAAAATTAAAAATTCATATTTTAAAAATTAAAAATTCACACCAAACTTAATTTAAAAATTTATATTATAAATTCATACCAAACTTATATTAATTTTTCAAATATTTACAATTTTAAAAATATTGTTTTTACAAAGTTTACAATATTAATTTAAGATTTAAATATTAATTTTAAAAACATGGTAAAAATAAAATTAAAAATCTTTTTGGCTTTTTATCCCACTTTAATCAATCAAATATTATCAAAAATATGCGCCCCTCTTTTCGGTAAAGTAATTTCGGTTCCAAGACCTAATTTAACTCATGACGAATTTTTGAAATATTTTGGGTTGATTGATTAAAGATATTTATACCTTAAGAATAAACGTTAAATTTCGCAGTGATGTAATAAATTTTTGAATGATATCAATAATTTCGGTCGCCAAACCTAATTTTATTCAATACCAATTTAATACTTTATAGCGAACAATTTAGCGTTTATTATCAAAAGGTTAAAAATAAAAAAAAATAAAATAAAAACTGTACAAACATACCTGTGAAATAGATTTCTTAGTTATATGATCTATCCCATTCATAAGATAGTCGGTTTAATTGGTTTTCCTTGGCTACATAGGCGTAACCTCGAGCATTCAGTGTCTTTTCTTCTAAACATATGAACGGTCCGTCTCTGCATAAAGTAACAAATTCGGTATTTGAATAGGTTTGATTATTTGAACATTTACCTCCATGTGACCATTTTCCGCATTTGATCGTTCTAGGTGTCGTGCTCTTCTTTTCGCTGCGGATTTTGATTTTCCTTTACCAATTTGTAACTTATTATCTTCGCATCTGGATTCTTTTCTAACTCCGTCCAATCTTTCTCTGATTACCGATACTATTTCACTCGGAAGTGTGTCATTATTACGTTTAGTGATCAAAGCCTGTAGCATTAGACCATGGTTTAGTTCACAGGCAGTCTTCATTTCCTAAAAAAATAAAAATTCAGAATGGGGGGAGAAGACTAGTTCTTTAGGGTCTGCTAGGGAAAGACCATTCGGGTTCCATTTTCGAGAACTACACGAAAACAGACAATCTAACTCTAACAGAAATACATATTATCCTTTAAAGACTTGATTCTCCCCACACTTAGTTAGCCGTGGTGTCGAAATTGTGATTAACTTCGTTGTTGACTTCCATCGGACTATCTATGTAGTGTTTAACTCTGTGACCATTAACTTTAAATTCAATCCCATTTGAATTTATTAATTCTATTGTTCCGTATGGAAAAACTCTTTTAACTATGAATGGTCCAGACCATCTTGATTTCAATTTTCCAGGAAATAGCTTGAATCGTGAATTGAAAAGAAGAACTCTGTCTCCTTCCTTAAATTCTTTTGAACTTCTGATTCTTTTATCATGCCATTTCTTCGTTCTTTCTTTATAGATTAACGAATTATCGTATGCTTCATGTCTTAATTCTTCTAATTCGTTTAGTTGACTTAATCGTAGACGTCCGGCTTCATGTAAATCAAGATTACATGTCTTCAAAGCCCAAAATGCTTTGTGTTCAATTTCTACTGGAAGATGACATGCTTTTCCATAAACAAGTCTAAAAGGTGTGGTTCCAATTGGAGTTTTGTAGGCTGTTCTAAAAGCCCAGAGTGCATCCTCCAATTTAATG
Source organism: Rutidosis leptorrhynchoides (assembly GCF_046630445.1). Taxonomy (NCBI): domain Eukaryota; kingdom Viridiplantae; phylum Streptophyta; class Magnoliopsida; order Asterales; family Asteraceae; genus Rutidosis; species Rutidosis leptorrhynchoides. Next base: position 1,043,358 of record NC_092333.1, read on the forward strand.
GACCATTCCTTCGGATTTGATCCTACTGTTTTCTCTAGAATACGTTTTAAAGCTCGGTTGGTATTTTCAACTTGTCCACTTGTTTGTGGATGATATGCGGTGGAGATTTTATGAGTTACTCCATATCTTTTAAGAACTTTCTCAAGTTGATTATTACAGAAATGAGTACCCCGATCACTTATTAAAGATTTCGGTGTTCCAAACCTTGCAAAAAGACGTTTTAAAAAGTTGACTACAACTCGTGCATCATTAGTTGGGAGAGCTTGTGCTTTCGCCCATTTAGATATATAATCAATGGCTACGAGTATATATAAATTATTATGAGATTTTGGAAATGGACCCATAAAGTCAATACCCCAAATGTCAAATATTTCATATACTTGGATGACATTTTGTGGCATTTCATCACGTTGACTTATTTTCCCAGCCCTTTGACAAGCAACACAGGATTTGCAAAGAAGGTGTGCGTCTTTGTAAATTGTAGGCCAATAGAATCCAGCATCATAAACTTTTCTTGCTGTTAGTTGAGGCCCATAATGCCCTCCTGTTGGTCCTGTGTGACAATGGTTTAAAATTTTACTAGCTTCATCTCCAAATACACATCGGCGTATTATTCCATCGGGACAACTTTTAAACAGATGTGGATCTTCCCAAAAATAGTGTTTTATATCACTCAAGAATTTCTTTCGTCTTTGGTACGATAATCCTTTTTCAAGGAATCCACAAACTAAGTAGTTTGCATAGTCTGCAAACCATGGAATTTCTTTATAATCTATCTTCAATAGATATTCATCAGGAAAGTTGTCTTGTATGGCCGATTCATTTAGAACTTCTAATTCGGGATTTTCAAGACGAGAAATATGATCAGCGGCGAGATTTTCTGCTCCTCTTTTATCTCGGATTTCAATATCAAACTCTTGTAAGAGTAAGATCCAACGGATTAATCTTGGTTTAGCATCTTGTTTCGAAAATAGGTATCTAAGAGCAGAATAGTCGGTATAGACCACCGTTTTTGCTAGAACGAGATATGATCGAAATTTGTCAAAAGCAATGACAATAGTAAGGAGTTCTTTTTCAGTAGTTGTATATTTCATTTGTGCTCCTTGTAACGTCTTACTAGCATAATATATAGGTTGAAATCGTTTTTCAATCCTTTGTCCTAAAACGGCTCCCATTGCAAAATCACTTGCATCGCACATTAGTTCAAATGGTAGATTCCAATTTGGTGTTATCATGATCGGCGCATTAGTGAGTTTCTCTTTAAGAATATTAAAAGATTTGATACATTCATCTGAAAAGATGAATGGAGCATCCTTTTCTAGGAGTTTATTCATAGGAGTGGCAATTTTAGAAAAATCTTTTATGAAACGTCGGTAAAAACCGGCATGCCCTAGAAAACTCCTAACTCCTCTAACATTGGTGGGATGTGGAAGTTTAGCAATTACATCTACTTTAGCTCTATCCACTTCAATTCCTTCTTTTGAAATTTTATGTCCAAGAACGATGCCTTCTTTAACCATGAAATGGCATTTCTCCCAATTAAGTACTAGATTTGATTGTTCGCATCTAATAAGCATTCGTTCCAGATTAACTAGACATGATTCAAATGTATCACCGAAGACTGAAAAGTCATCCATGAAAACTTCCATGCATTCTTCTATCATGTCGTGAAAAATCGCCATCATACACCTTTGAAAGGTTGCAGGGGCGTTACAAAGTCCAATTGGCATGCGTTTGTAAGCAAAAGTACCATAAGGGCACGTGAATGTGGTTTTCTCTTGATCTTCGGGTGCTATTGGAATTTGAAAATATCCGGAAAATCCATCTAGAAAACAATAGTAACTATTTCCGGCTAATCTTTCCAACATTTGATCAATGAAAGGTAAGGGAAAGTGATATTTTCTGGTGGCGTCATTTAATTTTCTATAATCAATACATACACGCCATCCTGTTACAGTCCTAGTAGGAATAAGCTCATTTTTCTCATTTGTATTGACAGTCATGCCACCCTTCTTAGGTACGCATTGAACTGGGCTTACCCATGGACTATCAGAGATTGGATAAATTAGACCTGCGTCTAGCAGTTTAATAATTTCTTTTTTAACTACATCTTACATATTAGGATTTAGTCTTCGTTGGCGTTGCACATACGTTTTATGACCTTCTTCCATAAGGATTTTATGTGTGCAATACGAAGGACTTATTCCTTTAATATCATGAATCTTCCATGCAATGGCTGGTTTATGAGCTTTCAACACAGAAATGAGTTGTGATTTCTCATTTTCAGTAAGAGAAGACGATATTATTACAGGTAATTCAGATTCACCATGTAAATAAGCGTATTCCAAATGGTTTGGAAGTGGCTTTAACTCTAATTTCGGTGGTTCTTCTATTGATGATTTATATCGATATCTGTCTTCTTCTTTTAGCATTTGAATTTCTTCTGTTGTTGGTTCATATCCATTAGCTATAAGTGTAGCTAACATTTCAGCTTCATCAATTGGTTCATTACCTTCTCCTAAAGAACATTCTCCTGTTCCTTGTAATTCTGGAAATTCTTCTAATAATTCTGCATGTGCATCTATAGTTTGAATATAATAACATGTATCATCTGCAGATTGTGGTTGTTGCATTGCTCTATCAACTGAAAAGGTAACACTCTCATCCTCTATACTTAGGGTCAATTTCTTACCGAACACGTCTATCATTGCTTTAGCCGTGTTTAAGAATGGTCTTCCTAATATGAGAGGAACTTGAGAATCTTCTTCCATGTCCAGAACAACAAAATCTACTGGAAATACTAAAGTACCTACTTTAACTAGCATGTTCTTCATTATCCCTCTAGGATATTTTATTGATCTATCGGCTAGTTGTATGCTTATTCTGGTTGGTTTCAATTCTCCAAGGTCTAGTTTAGCGTATAGTGCATACGGCATTAGATTTATACTAGCACCTAAGTCTGCCAATGCTTCTATTGAACTAAGACTACCCAGAAAACATGGAATTGTGAAACTTCCTGGATTAGATAATTTTTCTGGTATCTTATTCAACAGCACTGCTGAACAATTAGCATTCATGGTAACAGCCGAGAGTTCTTCCATTTTCTTTCTATTTGAGATTAGATCTTTCAAGAATTTAGCATATCTAGGCATTCCTGAAATCACATCAATGAAAGGAAGATTTACATTTATCTGTTTAAACATATCCAAGAATTTGGATTGCTCGGCTTCAAGTTTCTCTTTCTTCATTTTACTCGGGTAAGGAAGTGGTGGTTGGTATGGTTTAACATAAGGTTTATCCTTAGCTGTGTTATCTTCATTAACCTTTTCAACTACCGGTTCTTTTTCCTTATCTTGATTAGGTTGTGGTTCTTGTGGAGTAGGAATAGCTTCATCAGAAGTTACAGGTATTTTAGGTGGTTTAAGCGTTGTACCACTTCTTGTGGTAATGGCTTTAGCTGTTTCATTCCGGGGGTTAGCATTTGTATCACTAGGTAGACTTCCCAGTTTTCTTTCACCTATTAACCTTGCTAGGTTACTTACTTCTTGTTCCAGATTTTGAATAGAAGCTTGTTGATTTCTAAATGCTTGAGCATTTTGTTCATTAGTTTGTTTCTGAGATATGAAAAACTGCGTTTGAGTTTCAACTAGCTTCGTCATCATATCTTCTAAATTTGGCTTTTTATCATCGGTTTGTTGTGGTGGTTTGTTTTGAAAATTAGGTCTTTGTTGATTGTAAGTATTATTGGATACTTGTTGATTGCTAGGACCTTGTTGGTTGTTGTATGGAATATTTCGGTTATAATTCTGGTTTTGATTGTAAATCGGTCTTGGCAGTTGATAATTATTCTGATAATTATTTCCAGGCCTTTGGTTTATGTATGAAATATTCTCTCTTTGTTCCATTGTTAATTCAATACTGAGACAATCTTTTGTCAAATGTGGTCCTCCACACTGCTCATAACTAATTCGTATTGAGTGAATATCTTTAGTCATCTTTTCAATTCGTCTCTCGACAGCATCTATCTTTGCGGAAATGGAATCTAAGTCATGGCTAGAATCGGCTCTAGCTGCTTTAGATGATCTAACGATATCTTTTTCTTGGTGCCACTCATGTGAGTGGGAAGCAGTGTTATCAATAATTTTGTAAGCATGAGTTTCGGTTTTCTTCATAATAGAACCACCAGCTGCTATATCTATGTCTTTCCTTGTAGTGATGTCGCATCCTTGGTAGAATATTTGTACTATTTGACAGGTGTCTAAACCATGTTGCGGACATCCTCTCAACAACTTTCCAAATCTTGTCTACGCCTCATATAGAGTTTCATTTGGTTTCTGTGTGAACGTAACAATTTCTCCTTGAAGTCTTACGGCTTTAGATGCAGGAAAGAATTGTTTAAGAAAATTTTCAACTAAAACATCCCATGTATCAATCGCCCCTTCAGGTAACGATTCTAACCAATCTTTGGCTTCTCCCTTTAAAGTCCAGGGAAATAACATGAGATATATCTGTTCATCCTCCACTTCTCGGATTTTAAATAGTGTGCAGATCCTATTAAAGGTACGTAAATGTTCATTTGGATCTTCCTTCGGCGCACCACTAAATTGGCATTGATTAGTCACCATGTGTAGAATTTGTCCTTTGATTTCATAATCTGGCGCATTAATGTCTGGATGAGTAATTGCGTGACCTTGGCCAGTGCGTTTAGCTCTCATTCGGTCTTCCATACTTAAAGGTTCCAGATTCTCCATAATTGAATTTGTTGAATCGGAATCACTGGAGGATTCTGATTTAATGGTTCGTTCCTCAACAATCTCTGTTTGAATGATTGGTGGTTTCGGAGGAAAGTTTAGTGGTTCAGGATCTACGAATCGTTCCTGAATATTCTCCGGATTCTCAATTGTGAGGTCGGGTTCAAAAAATGGATTATTGGAAATTTGAACTGGAGTACTTGGTCGACTGGATGACGATTCTAAAGAAAAATCAACGGCGGTAATATTTGCTAAATGTCTTGATCTAGTTACAGGTGGTGAACGTACAAAAGGTGGTGAACGTCTTGCTCGGTGCATTCACTGAATATCCTATTAGTTTTTAAAAGGAAAGAAAAATTATAATAAGTTATCCAATCAATAGACTTTTCTGATTTTGCCCACGTTTCGAATAGCCAAAAGATGCAGCAGAGGGGCAGGATTCGTTTGGTCTCAATATAATTGAGGACTGTTTGGCTCCAATAACCCGGTCCACGTACAAATCCAACTATTACTACGAACCAGAAAATTTTGATGTCTATTAATTTAACCACTTAAAATAAATTTTCGTAATTTTAAGAAATTTAGATAAGAAGTAGAATAAAAATCTATGTCCTAAAACTAGAATAGCGAGAAATAAGAAAGAAAAAGAGTTTGTCGAAAAAGGTCGAAAAAGAAAAATAGTTGAAAAATAAAGGTGACGGAAAAATAAAAGAAACTTATAAAACTTAAAAATACTTGACTAACCTAACCTTATTACTACAACTAACTTAAAATTATAATCGCAAATTGAGATTACTAACTGGAATGATAATTGATACATAGGTAAAAGTCGTCTAAAAATATTAAAGCTTACAAGAAAAACTATATCCCAAATGGAAATAACTTTAAAAAGAAACTAAAACTTAAAAAGGCGTCGCAAAATTCTAAAGTACCTAAATCTTAGTCTAAAGAAAAAGCACTTAAGGAATTCTACGGCAAAGCCTAAAAATCTAGAAGTAAAAATAACTATGGCAAAAACTAAGTTTAAAACTAAATATGAGCGAAAAATACAAATATTACGCTAAAACAATTAAAAAGGGACAAAATATAAAAATATACAAAAAGTTGTAAAAAAATACAATTTTTATAAAAATATTATTTTTATATTATTTATTTATTAAAACTATTAATTTTACAATTTAATTAAACTAATTTAACTAAAATATAAATTAAATAAAAAAATAAAACTAATTATAATAATAATAATTAATTAGGGTTAATAATAATAATAATTAATAATTACCCGTAATAAATGCTAAATTAGGGTTCTGTCGGTGTCAGAGTAGCTCCGCGAGTTGCGGTATTTCAAGCATCAAACCCCGCGAGTCGCGGGGTTCCAAAATTCAACTCTGGTACAGTTTTAAATTTGACGTTTTTTTTTTATTTTCTGTTTTTATATTTTCTGTTTATATCAAAATATTTGTATAATAAAAACTTATATTTAAAAACTTAAATAAAAATAGAACTTCTTTATAATTTTAAAAATATCTTAAAAATAGATTTATATATATTAAATTTTTTTTTCCGGTTTTTTTTATGTTTTAAATAAAAACAAAATACTTAAATAAAACTTATATAAAAATAAAGAAACTTTATAAAACTTAAATATTTAACAAAATCTTAAAAATACTTATATTTTTGTTTTTCTTTTTATATTTTTGAATAATAAAAAACGTATTTTTATAAAAACGAATTTTAATAAAAGTAAACTAAAAATCTTTTTTTTTTTTTTATATTAGCGTTGCGCTTCCGGCTTTTAAGCGATTCCCCGGCAGCGGCGCCAAAAATACTTGATGTTTGCAGCGGGGTGTACGAAATATTATTAAATTTTACAAGAAAATACTATTAAATACGATACAATTTTACACAAGATATTTATTTATTTAGAGAATGGATATACTTAAACCTTGCTACAACACTTATAAGCAGTATACCTAATCGTACAGTAGTGTAGTTTTTAGTAAGTCCGGTTCGTTCCACAGGGAAAATCTTTAAACAAAGCTTAACGCTATATTAGTTTACTTTTATAAAAATACAAATATATATATAAGTAATATTATTATTATAAAGGGGGGTTTTTACCGTTTAATGACCGGTTTGTCGATTTTAAAACTTTAGTCGCAGTTAAAACCAAATGTAAAATATTAAAAATAAATACAAGACTTAAATTAAAGCGTAAAGTAAATAACGATAATGAAATTGCGAATAATAAAAGTGCGATAAAATAAACTTGCGATAATTAAAAAGTACGATAATTAAAAGTGCAATTAAATACAATAACAATAAAAATGCGATAATTAGAAGTGCAATTAAATATAAAATAAAGGAAATTAAATATGAAATAAAAGAATTATGCTTATTTAAACTTCCGTAACCATGATGTTTGACGTGTTGATTTTAGTTTTATGCCCATGGGTTAATTGTCCTTTGTCCTGGATTATTTAATATGTCCGTCTGGTTTTTGTCCATAACAGTTCATCAGTGATAAATATAAAGTGCGAGTATCCTAGTCAAATTATCCTTATACCCGAAGTTAAATATTCCAACTAATTGGGGACTTAAACTGTAACAAGATTTTAATACTTTGTTTAATAATTACACCAGGATGTCGACTGAGTGTAACCCAAGGTTTTAATATTTTGTTATCAATTATACCAAGTATCCTTGTACATAATTTCACCCCTGTTTTAATTATTCTAGTGGCTATTAATCCATTCCCGTGTCCGGTTAAATGAACGATTATTCGTACATATAAATACCCCGCCCATCTTGTCCGATCGAGTGTATATGGTAATTTATAGGGACGCCCAATTATAAATCTTTATATTAACATTAACAAACTATCATTTAGTTAAACAAATATAAAGCCCATTAATAGCCCATAGTCTAATTTCCACAAGTGTCGTTCTTTTGTCCAAACCCCAATTATGGTACAAAGCCCAATTACCCAATTTTAGTAATTAGCCCAACATCATGATTACTTCGGATTAAATAAGCATAATAATAACTTAGCTACGAGACATTAAATTAAAAAGGTTGAACATAACTTACAATGATTAAAAATAGCGTAGCGTTACACGGACATAATTTCGACTTACACCCTTACAACATTCGCTAACATACCCTTATTATTAGAATTAAAATTAAAATTAAAATTAAAATATAAATATAAATATATACGTTTAGATAGATGGATGGATATATTGGATGATTTTTACGATCAGAATGCGCGAGCTTTATAGGCAGTTTCAAAATTAGGGGCTCCGCGACTCGCGTAGTTTTTGCACTTCAAACTCCGCAACTCGCGGAGTTTGCTTTTACAGCTCACACAAGTTTAGAGCCTTTCTTGCCGACGGTTTATAATATATTATATAATATATAAATAATTATAAGAATTATTTAAATATTATATTATATTTATGTGCATAGTTGACTTGTAATTTTTAGTCCGTTGCGTCGAGCGTTGAGATTTGACTCATGTCCCGGTTCCGGATTTTCGAACGTCCTTGCGTACAATTTTATATTTTGTACTTTGCGTTTTGAATCTTGTACTCTTGTAATTTCGAGACGTTTCTTATCAATAATTGGAACCTCTTTGATTGTCTTTTGTACTTTTGAGCTCTTTGATCGTTTGCGTCTTCAATTCGTCGAATCTGTCTTTTGTCTTCACCTTTTATTATTTAAACGAATATCACTTGTAAATAGAACAATTGTAACTAAAAGCTTGTCTTTATTGAGGAATAATGCTATGAAATATATGTTCGTTTTTAGCATTATCAATGTTCAAAATATATTTACAATATTTTTAATACGTTTTAATGTTTTAAGTTTATTAAGTCAGCTGTCCTCGTTAGTAACCTACAACTAGTTGTCCACAGTTAGATGTACAGAAATAAATCGATATATATTATCTTGAATCAATCCTTGACCCAGTGTATACACGTCTCAGGCTAGATCACAACTCAAAGTATATATATTTTTGAAATCAACCTCAACCATGTATAGCTAACTCCAACATTACTGCATATAGAGTGTCTATGGTTGTTCCAAATAATATATATAGATGGGTCGATATGATATGTCAAAATATTTGCATATGTGTCTATGGTATCCTAAGATTACATAATATATTAGAATACATGTATAATACAATATAAGTTAGCTATGATATGATTAATATAGATTTGTTACCAATTTTCACGTAGCTACAACAAGAAAAATTATCCAATCTTGTTTTACCCATAACTTCTTCGTTTTAAATCCGTTTTGAGTGTTTCAAGTTGCTATGGTTTCATATTGAACTTAAGTTTATGAATATAAACAGAAAAAGTATAATTTTATAGTCAAAAATACATGTTACAAGTCATTTTTGTAAAGGTAGTCATTTCAGTCGAAAGAACGACGTCTAGATGACCATTTTGGAAAACATACTTCCACTTTGAGTTTAACCATGATTTTTGGATATAGTTTCATGTTCATAAGAAAAATCATTTTCCCAGAAGAACAACTTTTAAATCAATGTTTATCATAGTTTTTAATTAACTAACCCAAAATAGCCCGCGGTGTTACTACGACGGCCTATATCCGGTTTTACGGTGTTTTTCGTGTTTTTCGGTTTTAAATCATTAAGTTAGCATATCATATAGATATAGAACATGTGTTTAGTTGATTTTAAAATTCAAGTTAGAAGGATTAACTTTTGTTTGCGAATAAGTTTAGAATTAACTAAATTATGTTCTAGTGATTACGAGTTTAAACCTTCGAATAAGATAGTTTAAATATATGAATCAAATGATGTTATGAACATCATTACTACCTCAAGTTTAGTAGGTAAACCTACTGGAAGTGACAAGAAATGATCTAGCTTCAAAGGATCTTGGATGGCTTGAGAGTTCTTGAAGTAGGATCATGACACAAAAACAAGTTCAAGTAAGATTTTTACTCGAATTAAGATAGTTTATAGTTATAGAAATTGAATCAAAGTTTGAATATGAATATTACCTTAAATAAGAAAGATAATCTACTGTAAATAACAAAGGTTTCTTGATCTTAGATGATTACTTGGAATGGATTAGAAAGCTTGGAAGTAAACTAGTAAACTTGAAAGGATTTTCGAAGTGTTCTTGAAGTGTTCTTCCTAAGATGATTATAGCTTAATTCTTGAAGTAATTTTTGATGAAGATGACGATTAGCTACTGGAAAAATTCATTCATAAGTGTGTGTGTGTGTTGAGAGAGAATTAGAAAGAGAATTGGAAGTGAAATGGAGTGAATGATGAGTGGTAAGTGGTGAGTGGTGAGTGGGGTTAAAAGGAGTTCTAGTTAGTTAACTAGTTCATGGTAGAAGTTAAAATTGATTAGTCATGCATGACATAATCAAGAGTGGAATCCCATGCTAGCTCCTATTGGTATATACCCATAGTAAGTACGTCTAGAAGCTGTGTATAATACGGGTATGAATACGACTAGAATTCTTGATGAAAAAAGAATGGGAATGTAACTGTAACCATTTTCGTTAATTATGAGTGTTTTGATTTACGTCTTGAAGTCTTCCAAAAGTATATTAATGCATCTAAATACACTACATGTATATACATTTTAACTGAGTCGTTAAGTCATCGTTAGTCGTTACATGTAAGTGTTGTTTTGAAACCTTTAAGTTAACGATCTCATTTAATGTTATAACGGCCCTCATTTTTTCATTCTATATTTTTCCAATATTAAATGCCCAAACAATATAATTAAAACTTAATGATTAAACTTTAATCAACAATTGTTAAGTGTTAAGAGTTAGAAAACATATTAATTAACTTTGTGCAATAATTGACAAGTTAATAAAAGATTAAAATAATAAACTGTTAGTCGACACTCACTGCTAATTAAAATTTATGCATTTATGTAATATTATAACTAATAACCTATAATTAATAAATAAAAATTGACATTTATATAAATAATAAAACAATTGGGAACTAAATATATACAAGTCATGAATTAGTAAAAAGAAAATAATACTTATCATGTAGTAAATGTAAAAAATAATAATAGTAATAATAGTAATAATAATGAGACTAAAGTATCTTAAATAATTACATCCTTATGTTGACTAAAAATTTAAAATAAAAATATATATATAAACTAGTACCACCTATTGTTGACTAAAAATTATAAAACAAAATAAAATCATTAATTAGAACATCCTTATGTTGACTAACACTCTAATACTTATACTATATAAAATCCTAGTTTCTTATTCACAAATCACACCAAAATCCTCTCTAAAAAACAATCTCTCCCTCTCCCTCTCTTGTGGTATTCGGATCTTCAAGCTTGTTCTTCGTGTTCTTCAAGAATCTTCAAGGAGTTCTTCAAGATTTTCAAGGCTTTGATCTTCCATCTTCATCGTGTTCATCTTTTCTTTGTTAATTATCTTGAATCTTCAAAGGTATAACATAAACCCTAAACTATTTACATAAACTTTAATCTTTGTTAATTCATATTCATATTATAAACTTGTTATTCATAAGTATACACATAAACACACCTAGATTTATATATACATATATACATGTAAAAAAATATATATTTATATATATATATACATATATATACGAATTATATATACATATACATATTAAAACCTTAAACCCTAATACTACTTATACTAGTACTTAACATGTATACACTATTACTATTACTAGCACCTATAACCTACTACTTATATTGTAGCACAAAAACATTTTGGGATATGTATTAGAGATGTATAGATCTTCGAACTTTCTTGACGAATGGTTTCTACGAGATTCTAGGCAGAGGGTTTAGATTTCTGATTTAAAGGGTCCTATGGCTCAAACCCCTAGATCTAAATTAGCCATTCGAAGGGAAAGGGGTGATTGTAAGCTTATCTAATACGGCAAGTATCCTAAAATGGAAAACACTCATAAAAGTAGAAACTCTCTAGTCATAGAAACTTAGTAAAATAAGAAACTTTTTAAAAATGGAAACTTTATAAAAATAGTAACTTACTAGGAATAGAAACTTAGTAAAACAAACTATACTTAAACACATACTTAAACTTAAACATGGGCAAACCACTTAACAACTCTTAAATATCAATAGGTTGACTTTCCTGCTCACTCGTTCAACTCTTTATTCCGAGGAATAACTCTCTCTACTTACTAAGGTGAATTCATAGCCCCACTCTTTATTGCTAGCAAACTTATTTAACTTATTTGGGGTGAGACACATGCTGCTTTTACTATTTACAATTTAGACACAAGTACCAACTGCTAAAACTATGCTATACCCGGCTATGTCCAACTAAGTCCCTACAGTGATATTTTTAAGTGCTGCGGCATGCTTATTTATTGGGGGTAGGCCTATCGGGAGTAACGTCCCCGATACATTTGACTAAGTCTTTGTATTACTTGATAATGAAATTAAACTGACAAGGACAGACACAACTTGTCATGGGGCAAACTTGAATGTTTAGTCTAAATATCACGCACTGGCATAAATTTTGGATCTGCGAGATCTACTTTTTGATCCTGCGGGAGATCAACGTTACAAACTAAATCTTGTGGTCTAAAACAACGATAACTACTTTTGTTAAACCTATGAACTTCACTCAACCTTTTTGGTTGACACTTTAGCATGTTTTGTCTCAGGTGCTGTTTGATTCAAGCTTTCTTATCTACTACTTATGTGATGCTACTTGGACTTAGGATCAAGAGATATCTCATTTATTACTTTTGCATATGAACAATTACTTTATCGTTATTTCCATTATTGTAACGACATTTCATTTTCAGCTGCGTACTCCATAAAGTTAAATTTTCTCATTTAGTATTATTCTCGTATTATAATATGTTGGTTTATTTGATATTAGTAACGTTTCTTCCAGACCCTATTGGGAGGACGTTACAGATTGGTATCAGAGCATAACCAGGCTGTTATAGAGAACCAGGATTGCATTTTTATGTGTGCCTTACTTGTTAGCTAGGGTGCCTTAGCAATCTAGGAAACTATAACCTTTCCTGCCTTAGACTTTGAAGCACTTAGGATTCCCTTTAATCTTAAAACTTATGCTTTAACATCCTCATCCTAAAACTAATCATATCTCTTTCCTAATGACTAGGATGTCAAGCTTTAATCGAACAAACGAAACTACTCTTTTCAAACCAAGCGAAATAATGAATCTTTTCAAGCCAACCGAAAAAGATACTGAAAGTTCAACCACTGAAAGACCAGTCTAAAGTCCACCTTATGGCTTTGGTGGTCCTTCCTCACCAAATTATAGCTCGAATACGCTACCTACTTCTCCCAGTTACCACCCGACTCCAAGATCGGAAAGTAAAGGGAAACGCCCGGCTAATTTCAAAGAATATGGCCCGACAAAGAAAAGATCCCGATCCCCTTCCTACGATGAAGTTGATGCCAAGTACGAGATCATGAATCTGCGAAAAACTACCGATGACCTAATTCGCCATATTGCAAGGATCGATGTTCAAATGAAGGAAACAGACCAAGCGATCAAGAAGCTCATGGAGGAAAATGCTGAACTAAAGAAAGAGATAAAGTTGGTGAAGTATGAAAGTGATAGAAATGCCCGATGGGGGAAGCAATCTCTCTCCTACCTAAGAGAAGATGTTGACTTTAGATTGAAGATGGAGGAAAACTGCGTGAATAATCAACTTTCTGTAAGGGACCACAAGTACCATGTAATCAACAATGAAGTTTCTAATCTTTATGATAATCTCGAGTTCCTGCATGAGAAACAAAAGGCGAAGAATGAGAAAGTTGAGAAGTTTATGAAGAAGGTTGAGGACGAGAAGAAGGAAGACTACTTCAATCTTAATATTTCCTAGTTATCTTTCCAAATTCTTATCCATGTAAAGGCTATGCCTTAACTATTCCTATTTCCAACTCATGTAATAAAGGCTTATTTAATGCCTCATTCTTAATAATATGAAGTGTTTCGCTTATATCATATTCATCTTTATCTCGCTTAAATTTTTTTCAAACTTATGACCTATCAAACTTATCAGACTTCTATAACTTAAGAAGCACGGTTCGTCCAACCGCACCAACTATTACCACGATGTTTCATAACTTTCAAAGATATGAAAGTTGACCAAGTCTATAAAGACTGCAGCTTAAAACTAGCCAACCATGCTCGACAAGTTCGTAGCTATTTTCATGGAAAACATTTTGATCTGCTCCAAGAGTGAGAAAGAACATGAGCAACATTTGCAAATTCAATCTTGAACTCTTAAGAAAAAGAACAACTCTACGCAAACCTTTCCAAGTGCAAGTTTTGGCTTAAAACTGACATGTTATTGATCCAGCTGAGATTACTGCTATCCTTAACACACCATATTAGAAATCATCATTGATCACATATCCTGACCTTATGGAGTGATATTGAAATGGAAATATGAATTAGTGAAATATAATGACAGTGGCCAACGTGATTATATTCCAGTAATTCATAGAGATATTCCAATATTATGACATATGGAATAAAAAGTGAATCAAGGAAAAAATTCTCAAACTATCTGTTCAAAAAAACCCAAATGCAAGGGTATTAAGGGTGAAAAATGATTATCTCAATATTTGTAGATATACGAAAATCTATCTCATACTCATTTAACGATGTTTCATATACCACAAAGGATGTGAACAATCGAACCTTGAGATTTTACTTTCATTATCCTAAATGAATACCTCCTGATCATTGATACTTAATTATCACTTGTTATATCCAAATCCTCTCTATTAATACACTTTTGGTGTAAATTTATATATGACATTCAAAAACCCATTTGAACCCTCAAACGTCGATATTACAAACAACATGTCCAATATTACATTATCTATGTCGAGATGACGAATATCTCATATGCATAACCTTTTGAAGAAGGGAACCTCCATACGTGTATCGTTTTGACTATTATAGTCAAGAAACTTTTGCACTCGTGCATCTACTTATAATAGACTACTTGGCACCATGCAAGTAATGGTGTCATACTCAAACAATAATCGATCATTGTCAACTCGAAAATCAAAGGTGAAATACACTATCTCAAGTTGTGGCTGGAGCTAACCTCATCACATACTGCTGTAACAACTGAAATGATTCCATCATACTTTAACGTATCCTCCTCTCAGACCAACTAAGGCTAAATTCAGACGATCATTACATAGTTGATAGTCACTGCTATAGCATTTGTTTATACTTGTCTCTGCGACTGCCAGATTATTTATGCTGAGATCTCGAACTCTCACTTTCACTCGAACGATTCAAAGTTTGCAAATCTTATTTGATGTTCCTTCATACATAACTCTAAATCCGAGGGATTTACTTAATTGATGATAATCACATTATCATCCTTCTTACTTCAACGCTAACATTCCGAGTCCAAAGACTCACGTCCTGATAAAAGCCAATTCATTAGTTTTCACTACCTCGAAACAATTATTACACAATTATCTCCGGAATTTTAAAATCTTCAATAAATTTTTCTCAAATAGATAAACTCTTAAATACAAGTACCCTGTTTTCCAAAGATTTCTTACACGAGTCTTTATTTTCAAACTATCTTGGAATTTATAAAAAAAATGATTTTTCACTTATGCGATTTATAAAATCTTATACATAAATTTAACTTTACGTACTTTGACTAGTACATATTAAATAAATACTTTCGCTTCTACAAATTTTCACTTTGATTAAATCGAAATTACTTTACAAATTTTACGAAACCCTAGTTTTACTATGGACATCATTTTGTCACCTTCTCTAAAAATTACTTTCACTAATTATAAAAACACTTTCGCATTTCTATCAATTTACCTTTGTTTTATCAAATTAAACATTCTTTTAATCAACTCTTTTTCGTATTGGTCAAATTATTTCACGTAAATAGTACGTGATGTACATAACTCAAGTCTTACTAATAGCTCCGCTTCGTTTATATTGTTATATCGAATGTCACAACTTTTCAAAAATTACTTTGGCTCATTATTAAAACTTTCGTATTTCTCTCCAATGCGTTTGGTTCACCTTTATTCTCATTCTCCGTGTAAGAGCGAGACTTACCTCTTTACGTACGTCATCTCTTCATTTCTATGCTAATCATTAAGAAGATCCTACTTCCGGTATCTCACGGCTAAACCACAACACCCTCGTAAACATCAGTACTACGATCTTTTGAACAAGGAAGCAGAGGTTCCTTCATGATAGAAACAATATCTTATAAACAAATATTCACCTTTATTCAAATCCGCGTTTAATCTCATAAGTAAATAATAGACCGACCCGCCATTGGTGCGAAAACACTTTTCTAACTCTGAAGGAGTTACCTTAAACATTTATGAAGATACTCTACACCTTTCTTCCTTCTTGGATTACAACTAGATGTTATTCTAGTCAAGTCTAGATCTATGATTCGACATGAAGCTGAAATCATAAATCTTGAAGCTACATTCTGAAACTATTTCTAAAGACAAGTTCTCATGTATACTGAGCGATGTCTTTCATTTAATCACTCGTATTATCCTGAGGTCAATGAATCCTCAACTAATGTCTCATTTATCTTTTAGACATCTCTTGAAAACTAAAGGTATCATGGTTACTTTTCGCAACTTGAAGCTGGTACTATCCCTAACAAGCACCAGCCATACATCAAACTACGTAACTGAAATCTTTACGTACTCTACTCTATTTTATCTGCCCTACTATTGCGGCATAAACACTCAAAATCTTAATGAGCTCAACGATACATTTCATGCTGATATAGCATCATCTTTCCTTTTAAAGGAAAACTAGTCAAACGACACTCTTGTTATTCCTTGGAAAATCTTCGCACTTAATGCACTTTGTAAACGACCTAATAAGGTTAAGGATCATGAGATCAAACGTGTAAACAAAACAATATACTTATTGTTACACTCATTGGAATTCATGAAAGGGCCCCGATTGTACTAGGGAACGTGAAAATCAAACTCTATTAAAATCCGTTGGGATTCGCGTGGCAGCCCCTAACATACATGGGAATGCGAAGACCAAACGATACGGAAATACCTCTATCTCTTCTCAACTGCTGATGCAAACGAGAGCTTTACCTAAAACTTCGGTACGAAGTTTCTAATAACGGGGAGGTACTATAACGACCCTCATTTTTTCATTCTATATTTTTCCAATATTAAATGCCCAAACAATATAATTAAAACTTAATGATTAAACTTTAATCAACAATTGTTAAGTGTTAAGAGTTAGAAAACATATTAATTAACTTTGTGCAATAATTGACAAGTTAATAAAAGATGAAAATAATAAACTGTTAGTCGACACTCACTGCTAATTAAAATTTATGCATTTATGTAATTTTATAACTAATAACCTATAAGTAATAAATAAAAATTGACATTTATATAAATAATAAAACAATTGTGAACTAAATATATACAAGTCATGAATTAGTAAAAAGAAAATAATACTTATCATGTAGTAAATGTAAAAAATAATAATAGTAATAATAGTAATAATAATGAGACTAAAGTATCTTAAACAATTACATCCTTATGTTGACTAAAAATTTAAAATAAAATATATATATAAACTAGTACCACCTATTGTTGACTAAAAATTATAAAACAAAATAAAATCATTAATTAGAACATCCTTATGTTGACTAACACTCTAATACTTGTACTATATAAACTCCTAGTTTCTCATTCACAAATCACACCAAAATCCTCTCTAAAAAACAATCTCTCCCTCTCCCTCTCTTGTGGTATTCGGATCTTCAAGCTTGTTCTTCGTGTTCTTCAAGAATCTTCAAGGAGTTCTTCAAGATTTTCAAGGCTTTAATCTTCCATCTTCATCGTGTTCATCTTTTCTTTGTTAATTATCTTGAATCTTCAAAGGTATAACATAAACCCTAAACTATTTACATAAACTATAATCTTTGTTAATTCATATTCATATTATAAACTTGTTATTCATAAGTATATACATAAACACACCTAGATTTATATATACATATATACATGTAAAAAAATATATTTATATATATATATATACATATATATACGAATTATATATACATATACATATTAAAACCTTAAACACTAATACTACTTATACTAGTACTTAACATGTATACACTATTACTATTACTAGCACCTATAACCTACTACTTATATTGTAGCACAAAAACATTTTGGGATATGTATTAGAGATGTATAGATCTTTGAACTTTCTTGACGAATGGTTTCTACGAGATTCTAGGCAGAGGGTTTGGATTTCCGATTTAAAGGGTCCTATGGCTCAAGCCCCTAGATCTAAATTACCATTCGAAGGGAAAGGGGTGATTGGAAGCTTATCTAATACGGCAAGTATCCTAAAATAGAAAACACTCATAAAAGTAGAAACTCTCTAGTCAAAGAAACTTAGTAAAATAAGAAACTTTCTAAAAATGGAAACTTTATAAAAATAGTAACTTACTAGGAATAGAAACTTAGTAAAACAAACTATACTTAAACACATACTTAAACTTAAACATGGGCAACACACTTAACTACTCTTAAATGTCAATAGGTTGACTTTCCTGCTCACTCGTTCAACTCTTTATTCCGAGGAATAACTCTCTCTCTACTTACTAAGGTGAATTCATAGCCCCACTCTTTATTGCTAGCAAACTTATTTAACTTATTTGGGGTGAGACACATGCTGCTTTTACTATTTACAATTTAGACACAAGTACCAACTGCTAAAACTATGCTATACCCAGCTATGTCCGACTAAGTCCCTACAGTGATATTTTTAAGTGCTGCGACATGCTTATTTATTGGGGGTAGGCCTATCGGGAGTAACGTCCCCGATACATTTGACTAAGTCTTTGTATTACTTGATAATGAAATTAAACCGACAAGGACAGACACAACTTGTCATGGGGCAAACTTGAATGTTTAGTCTAAATATCACGCACTGGCATAACTTTTGGATCTGCGAGATCTACTTTTTGATCCTGCGGGAGATCAACGTTACAAACTAAATCTTGTGGTCTAAAACAACGATAACTACTTTTGTTAAACCTATGAACTTCACTCAACCTTTTTGGTTGACACTTTAGCATGTTTTGACTCAGGTGCTGTTTGATTCAAGCTTTCTTATCTACTACTTATGTGATGCTACTTGGACTTAGGATCAAGAGATATCGCATTTATTACTTTTGCATATGAACAATTACTTTATCGTTATTTCCATTATTGTAACGACATTTCATTTTCCGCTGCGTACTCCATAAAGTTAAATTTTCTCATTTAGTATTGTTCTCGTATTATAATATGTTGGTTTATTTGATATTAGTAACGTTTCTTCCAGACCCTATTGGGAGGACGTTACAAATGTTGTTACCCGTTGTTTATATATCTAATGAGATGTTAATTTATTATATTATCATGATATTATGATGTATTAATATATCTTAATATGATATATATACATTTAGATGTCGTTACAACGATAATTGTTACATATATGCCTCGTTTCGAAATCCTTAAGTTAGTAGTCTTGTTTTTACATATGTAGTTCATTGTTAACATACTTAATGATATATATAATTATCATTTTATCATGTTAAATATAGTGTAACAATATCTTAATATGATACATATGTATTTAGTAAGACGTTGTAATAACGATAATCGTTGTATACATCGTTTCGAGCTTCTTAACTTATTAGTCTCATTTTTATGTATATAACTCATTGTTAATATACTTATGGAGATACTTACTTATCATAATCTCATGTTAACTATATGTATATCCATATATATATCGTCATGTCATTTTTACAAGTTTTAACGTTCGTGAATCGCCGGTCAACTTGGGTGGTCAATTGTCTACATGAAACTCATTTCAAATAATCAAGTCTTAACAAGTTTGATTACTTAACATGTTAGAAACACTTAATCATGTAAAAAGTCAATTTCATTTAATATATATAAACATGGAAAAGTTCGGGTCACTACAGTACCTACCCGTTAAATAAATTTCGTCCCGAAATTTTAAGCAGTTGGAGGTGTTGTCGTATCTTCTGGAAATAAGTGCGGGTATTTCTTCTTCATCTGATCTTCTCGTTCCCAGGTGAACTCGGGTCCTCTATGAGCATTCCATCGAACCTTAAAAATTGGTATTTTGTTTTGCTTAAGTCTTTTAACCTCACGATCTATTATTTCGACGGGTTCTTCGATGAATTGAAGTTTTTCGTTGATTTGGATTTCGTCTAACGGAATAGTGAGATATTCTTTAGCAAAAAATTTCTTCAAATTCAAGACGTGGAAAGTGTTATGTACAGCCGCGAGTTGTCGAGGTAACTCAAGTAGGTAAGCTACTGGTCCGACAGGATCAATAATCTTGAATGGTCCAATATACCTTGGATTTAATTTCCCCCGTTTACCAAATCGAACAACACCTTTCCAAGGTAAAACTTTAAGCATGACCATCTCTCCAATTTCAAATTCTATATCTTTTCTTTTAATGTCAGCATAGCTCTTTTGTCGATTTTGGGCGATTTTCAACCGTTGCTGAATTCGGATGATCTTCTCGGTAGTTTCTTGTATTATCTCCGGACCCGTAATCTGTCTATCCCCCACTTCACTCCAACAAATCGGAGACCTGCACTTTCTACCATAAAGTGCTTCAAACAGCGCCATCTCAATGCTTGAATGGTAACTGTTGTTGTAGGAAAATTCTGCTAACGGAAGGTGTCGATCCCAACTGTTTTCGAAATCAATAACACATGCTCGTAGCATGTCTTCAAGCATTTGTATTGTCCTTTTGCTCTGCCCATCAGTTTGTGGATGATAGGCAGTACTCATGTCTAGAAGAGTTCCTAATGCTTGCTGTAATGTCTGCCAGAATCTTGAAATAAATCTGCCATCCCTATCAGAGATAATAGAGATTGGTATTCCATGTTTGGAGACGACTTCCTTCAAATACAGTCGTGCTAACTTCTCCATCTTGCCATCTTCTCTTATTGGCAAAAAGTGTGTTGATTTTGTAAGACGATCAACTATTACCCAAATAGTATCAAAACCACTTGCAGTCCTTGGCAATTTAGTGATGAAATCCATGGTAATGTTTTCCATTTCCATTCCGGGATTTCGGATTGTTGAAGTAGACCTGATGGTTTTTGATGCTCCGCTTTGACCTTAGAACACGTCAAACATTCCCCTACGTATTTAGCAACATCGGCTTTCATACCTGGCCACCAAAAATGTTTCTTGAGATCTTTGTACATCTTTTCTGTTCCAGAATGTATTGAGTATCTGGTTTTATGAGCTTCTCTAAGTACCATTTCTCTCATATCTCCAAATTTTGGTACCCAAATTCTTTCAGCCCTATACCGGGTTCCGTCTTCCCAAATATTAAGGTGCTTCTCCGATCCTTTGGGTATTTCATCCTTTAAATTTCCCTCTTTTAAAACTCCTTATTGCGCCTCCTTTGTTTGAGTAGTAAGGTTAGTGTGAATCATTACATTCATACCTTTTACTCGAATAGGTTCTCTGTCCTTTCTGCTCAAGGCGTTGGCTACCACATTTGCCTTCCCCGGGTGGTAACGAATCTCAAAGTCGAAATCATTCAACAATTCAATACATCTACGCTACCTCATGTTCAGTTATTTCTGATTAAATATGTGTTGAAGACTTTTGTGGTCGGTATATATAATACTTTTGACCCCATATAAGTAGTGCCTCCAAGTCTTTAATGCAAAAACAACCGCGCCTAATTCCAAATCATGCGTCGTATAATTCTGCTTGTGAATCTTCAATTGTCTAGACGCATAAGCAATTACTTTCGTTCGTTGCATTAATACACAACCGAGACCTTGCTTTGAGGCGTCACAATATATCACAAAATCATCGTTCCCTTCAGGTAATGACAATATAGGTGTCGTAGTTAACTTTTTCTTCAACAATTGAAATGCTTTCTCCTGCTCATCCTTCCATTCAAATTTCTTCCCTTTATGCGTTAATGCAGTCAAGGGTTCTGCTATTTTGGAAAAATCTTGGATGAACCTTCTGTAGTAACCAGCCAGTCCTAAAAATTGGCGTATATGCTTCAGAGTTTTCGGGGTTTCCCACTTTTCAACGGTTTCAATCTTTGCCGGATCTACTTGAATACCTTCTTTGTTCACTATGTGACCGAGAAATTGAACTTCTTCCAACCAAAATGCACACTTTGAAAACTTAGCGTACAGTTTTTCTTTCCTCAACAACTCTAGCACTTTTCTCAAATGTTCTTCGTGCTCTTGGTCATTCTTTGAGTAAATAAGTATGTCATCTATGAAAACAATGACAAACTTGTCAAGGTATGGTCCACACACTCGGTTCATGAGGTTCATGAACACAGCTGGTGTATTAGTCAATCCAAACGGCATAACCATAAACTCGTAATGACCGTAACGCGTCCTAAAAGCAGTCTTCGGAATATCATCCTCCTTCACCCGCATTTGATGATATCCAGAACGTAAATCAATCTTCGAATAAACCGACGAGCCTTGTAGTTGATCAAATAAGTCGTCGATTCTCGGTAGTGGGTAGCGGTTCTTGATGGTAAGTTTGTTCAACTCTCGGTAGTCGATACACAACCTAAATGTACCATCCTTCTTCTTGACAAACAAAACAGGAGCTCCCCATGGTGATGTGCTTGGTCGAATGAAACCACGCTCTAAAAGTTACTGTATCTGACTTTGTAATTATTTCATTTTGCTGGTGCGAGTCTGTATGGAGCACGAGATATTGGTGCAGCTCCTGGTACAAGGTCTATTTGAAATTCAACAGATCGATGTGGGGGTAATCCCGGTAATTCTTTCAAAAATACATCGGGAAATTCTTTTGCGACGGGAACATCGCTGATGTTCTTTTCTTCAGGTTTAACTTCCTTGATGTGTGCTAGAATGACGTAACAACCTTTTCTTATTAGTTTTTGTGCCTTCAAACTACTAATAAGATTTAATTTCACATTGTTCTTTTCTCCGTACACCATTAAAGGTTTTCCCTTTTCACGCATAATGCGAATCGCATTTTTGTAACAAACGACCTCTGCTCTCACCTTTTTTCAACAAGTCCATGCCAATTATTACATCAAAACTCCCTAACCCGACAGGTATTAAATCAATTTTAAACGTTTCATCCCCCAGTTTAATTTCTCTATCCCGACATATATTATCTGCTAAAATTAATTTTGAAAGGACCCGTTCATATACATTATAAATGATTCTCAATAGTTGATTACATCGCGAGGTATTTGACCTCTATATGATACATTTTTCAGACATTGCATTCATTTTTAAAAGATAAACTTTCTTTACATGGAAAATTGACAGGCATGCATACCATTTCATAATATCCAACTATAAATGACCTAATCTGTCATTTACTTAATAATAATCTCTATTGAACTCAACGACTTGAATGCAACGTCTTTTGAAATATGCCATGAATGACTCCAAGTAATATCTTTAAAATGAGCAAATGCACAGCGGAAGATTTCTTTAACACCTGAGAATAAACATGCATTAAAGTGTCAACTAAAAGGTTGGTGAGTTCATCAGTTTAACATAATCATTCATTTTCATCATTTTAATAGACCACAAGAATTTCATTTCCAGTTCTCATAAATATACATCCCATGCATAGAGACAAAAATATCATTCATATGGATTGAACACCTGGTAACCGACATTAACAAGATGCATATAAGAATATCCACTATCATTCCGGGAAATCCTTCGAACATGATAAAAACGAATTCGAAGTACTAAAGCATCCGGTACTTTGGATGGGGTTCGTAAGGCCCAATAGATCTATCTTTAGGATTCGCGTCAATTAGGTGTGCAATAATTCTCAAAATTAGTGATGTTCCCTAATTCTTAGGCTACCAAGCAAAAAGGGGCATATTCGGCTTCGATCATTCAACCATATAATGTAGTTTCGATTACTTGTGTCTATTTCGTAAAATATTTATAAAAATTGCGCATGTATTCTCAGCCCAAAAATATAAAGGGTAAAAAGGCAAATGAAACTCACCATACTGTATTTCGTAGTAAAAATACATATAACGTCATTGAACAAGTGCAAGGTTGGCCTCGGATTCACGAACCTATATTAATTATATATATTTATATGTTGATTAATATTTGTCTAACAATTTAGGTCAAGTCATCGTGTACCACAATCCTAATGCTCGAGTCTAATATGCAATAGTCAACAAAAGTTAATTTGACTCAAAATGATTTCCAAAATTTATACATGATTATTATATAGTTTAAATATTGTCGTTTTATATTTTTAAATATTTTTAAAAGATCTATTAGAGTAAATAATATAATTCATCTATTAATAAATAAAACTTCATATAAAAATATACTTTTATATATCTTAAGTAATAAATTTATAAAGTTCATTTAATATCATAAAAATATTACAATAGGTTTTATTAAGGTAATTATATTATTTGTATTACATATTCATTTGATAAAATTACATTGATAATAATAACAAGTAAAAGTTGTATTATTTTGTAATAATAATTATTATTATTCTATTAATAAAAATATCAATATTTATATTTACTAAAAAATGATATTATGATAAAATGATAATCCTAATTATGATGACTTTAATATTTACGATACTTTTTAATATTATCTTTAAAATAATAATTCTATTTAAAATGATAATAATAATGATATTTTATAATAACAATGACATTTCTATTAAAATGATAATTTTTGTTAAAATGATAGTTTTAATACTAACGATACTTTTACTTATTATTTCCTAATCGTTTCGTTTAATAGTTTTTAATCATTTTTTATATCGTGTTCATAATAATGATAATAATAGTAATCAAAATAATTAGGTGTTACAAATATTTGTTTTAATTACACTAATATTAATAATGATAGTTACTATAACATTATTAACGATAACACTAATAATTATCTTAATGATAATATAATAATAATAATGATAACAATAACAATAACCATTTTTAAATAACGATATATATATATATATATATATATATATATATTAATAATGATAATAATAATAATAATAATACTAATAATAATAATAATAATAATAATAATAATAATAATAATAATAATAATAATAATAATAATTGGATAATAATAATAATAATACTAATTATAACTTTAACTATAATAACGATAGTAATAATAAAAAATAACAATTTTTAATGATAAATCCCTTTTATTGATAAAGATAATAATAATGATAATAATAAGATAAAACTAGAACGACGATAAAAATGACGATAGTAATAATAATCATTTTTAATAATAATACAAAAATTCGATTGACTATAACTTCAAATCCGTTCATCGAAACCATTCAATATCTAAATGAAAAGTTCTTAATTTTTCACTAGCTTTCCAACGACATGCATATCTTATATCTTATCTCAACCGCATACGTAACTAATTCAAGATTCAACATATCCTATCTAATGGTAATATCAAAAGTACAAGCATGCATAATCCTATATTCTCGAGCACTAGTCAGGGATACACTATTAGTATGTAAAAATTAAATTATGAGTACTCACGTATCAATATTGAGATTCAATATTGTAGGAAAGGTACGTAGACGCAACGGAGACGATAAACACTATATTGACCTCACAAGCATACCCATGAACCATACCCATCACATCCATAGCTATAACCCATAATTTCCTTAATCCTATCCCACTCGTAAAACCAGTTTTGAAAACTCATTTTGGATCACTCGAGCAGCACTCCGTCGTAGTATTTTATGTATAATACATAATAATAATAATAATACTAATATGATTAGTAATAATATTAATATAAATAATAATAATAATAATAATAATATAAATATCATAAAATTACAGAGTATTATAGACAGAGAGATAGATATATTATATGCGTGTGTGCAGAAATGAATTCGTTCGACTTTTAAGGACCTGACCTGACTCCCCTAGCCATGCGATCGCATGGCTTGGCCATGTAATTCCCATACGATCACATGGGAAGCTTTTCCAGCTCACATGCACGATTAAAGGGCTGCCGACACTTATATCTATATTATATATTTATATATATTAATATATATTTATTATAGATAATTATTTATATAATATATTATATTTACGAGCATGGTAAAAATGTAATTTTTGTTCCAATGACTCGTACGTTGTCACTCGACTTACGTCTCGTTTCTGGTTTCTCGAACTCATTCTCGTACGTTTAGAAAACTAGCCTTTTACGTTACGCGACGTGTACCCTTATTAATAATTTGACTTTCATATCAACAAATTACCTTATAATAAATGTAACTTATAAAATTGAGCGTTGGGGTCATTTGCTTCTATAAATCAGAGTCTCGTTGTTTACTAAAATACGTCTAATAATATTGAAACGTTTTATATTAAATTTATACATTAACGCGTTTGTAAAATATATATATATATATCCTTACTTAAGAATATAATTTTGTATATCTTATATATAATTGAAATATCTATTATATTTTAAAGTTCAAAACGTTTAAGTAATAGAAAATATTATGTCGTATCACGTTTTACGTTCTTGAAACAATATATATATATATATATATATATATATATATATATATATATATATATATATATATATATATATATATATATATATATATATATATATATATATAAAATTTATGATACAAAGCTTTAATTAAGTTTCTTAAAACTTATGAACAATTTATCTTATAAAACGTTCCACTAATAAAGTTCTTTAAAAAAATTGTTTTTGTACGTTTGAAACAATATTAATTAAATATGAAAACTTTGCTTTCCAAAACTAAGTATATTTAAGAATCATTTTTACTAACAAGGTTATATTAATAGAAATTGTTATAATGTAAAACATTTTAGAGAAGTATGATTGAATATACTTTTCATAGGTTACAAGTTTTTAACGTTTGTTGGTGCAACGTGATATAAAGTCTAAAGGTTAGATAAACGTGCGAAATCACCTTAATGTAAAACATCGAAACCCAATGTCTAAGTTATTTACATTCCTCATTCCAACTTTAAAATGATAGTCATAATAGTTATCTTATTAACATCACGAGGAAATTGTTGTAAGGTATGAATTGAAAATCAAATAGGAATCTTTACTAACTCTTGTCTAGTTCTCGTTAATTGACACTTTGTTCTTATTTGTAAAATCACTTTACCATTTTCCGAATATGGTTAAAAGGGAAAGGTTTCCTAAATCAAAGTGGACCTTCTAATAGGGACTCGTAGCCATAATTCAATGTATCTAATAATTCAATCATTTGATATTATTTTTTAATTCCATCGATAACTATTTGAATATATTATGAAACAAATATGTTTATGTAAAGTATTATACGTCTAATACTTTGTTAATGTTTTCAAGTTATAATATATACACATATACATATATAATCATATTCGTTCATATAATGGTTCGTGAATCATTGGAATTTGGTCGAGGTTAAATGAGTGTATGAACACAGTTAAAATTCTTGAGATTCAACTTACAAACTTTGCTTATCATGTCGGGAATATATAAAGATTAAAGTTTAAATTTAGTCGGAAATTTCCGGGTTGTCACAGTACCTACCCGTTAAAGAAATTTCGTCCCGAAATTTGATTGGGATGGTCATGGTTGATAATAAGTATGTTTTCATGACGCATATATGCTGAAGATTAGGGTTTTATCATCATTGAGTAATATGGATAAAACCATTTGATTTTTGTGAAAAGTACGAGTGAAGCTATCACCAAAAGAGTGAAATGAGTAGGTATAGATTCGTCATATCTTTTGACATAGACAGGTTGATTTCTGAAGTTCAAGAGATTTGGAGAAAATCTTAGTAACACGATTTGATTAAGGAAATTAGGATCCACTTTAAATGCGATCATCCATTTTGATTGCTCTGTCGGAGATTTTCCTATAAATCCACCTCCTTCATTTCCTTACAACACACACCTTTTATTCTTTTTCCCTCAACTCATATTTTAAAGTATTCTTCAATATGCTCCATCCAGTTCTGATTCTCGATACACTTCTAACTTTCATATCGGTCATTCTTCTTTTTCATCTACCGCTGGAAGAATCTATTTACTTCTACTATACTCTTAGATTTATAGTGTTCGTAGTTCTCCCGTGTCTTTATATTGCTATTTGCATCGATATATGGTTTGTAATTTCTACGTTGTTGTTGGGTTTTATATCTTCCCTTATATTTCGATGTCCCTGCTTCTGTCTTCTATAATCATTGTCATTCCCAGTTAATGCTTTCTGTTATTTGCTGCGATTTACACCCCAATTTCTGTTTCGGAGCTTTGTCCTTTCGTTTCTTCTTCTTGCGAGTAACTACCACTTATAATGGTCCATAATTTGCAGATATGAATTTCGGAATGAACATTGTTAATATTCTAAGAAGGAAATTGTAATGGCACGATCTTGACTTGTCAAATTACTAGAACACCTCGGAAAAGACCGAATCATCAAGAAAATATTTTCTTGATATTTTTAGAGATTAAGTAGAATACAAGAGTCGTGTAACATGGCACATGATGATGGTATGGTCTATGAATCATCATGTTTCATTAGAAACTCAGCATGAATTACAGTAATATAATCACATTGATCAAGTGTCATTATATTATACTAACTCATGCTTCAGCTCCCAACACTACTTCAAAAATATTCCTATTTTAAACTCGAATATTTTCGAATTTAGAAACTAAAATAGTTTCTTTTATAATGTATTACAGATAACGCGAAGAGGTAATTGATTTCGGATAAGAATAATTATAAAAATATCTTCAGGAATATGGAGGATATTTATAATGAAAGATATGATGATATCTTAGAATTTCTAATATCAGAGGATGATGAAGAATATTGTCCGCAGGGATTTAGAGTCAGGAGCAAGGTATTCGTCAATGACTTCAGCATGTACTGAATCATTTAGATTCTTTGAAGTCAGGTTCAGTCTTTGTGATTTGTCCATAGCCTCCTTCATACTTTGCTCAATCCGGTTTCCAGTTCCAAGACTTCTCTTTTTCTGCGCGTTGCCAGCACACTTATTTATTATCATCAAACTTTTACTGTTAAAGTCGTTTATAATTTTTGCTGCTTCATCAACATTTTTCCATTTTCGGAGAACCAATTCGTAGTTCGGAGTATTTTTCAGAAACTTCACATTCAAATTAAGTCCAGAAGATAGACGTTATATATACACATATAACTGTTGGCGTAGACATGCTGCGAGATTTCAAAATACTGATTGCTAATTCCCGATGACTTGTATGGCAATTCTCGTTACAAGATGTGAATGAGTAAATGATAGGGTTTCGGTAATTATAATGATTCTTCGGAAAATTTTTAGATCATTACGGTTGCTGATAGGTTTACTGCTAATGTGGCAAGATATGAAAGGTTCCCCAGTAACAATAAAAGAGCACGCATATTTATCAGGGTTATAATAAGGTTGCGTCGAATGAAGAGTGAAAGTTGACTTGTTGGAGCTGTGACAAAACTGACTTCTTTGGAAAGGAATTGCAAAGTCATTTTTGCTAATAAATGCCAAAGGATTTGACACCAATATGTGTTGAATTATGACTTTGGTTTTGAGAGCTTTTTAAGTACATAACTGTGGGTAATATGTGGTTGGATCATCATCTCGATTGCTCATTATTTGAAGTGTCTCCAGAAATTTTTGAAGGGTTTGAACACAGATTGTAATCGTTAATATACATTTGATGTTCTAACACAGTTTTGAATTTAAAGTATATCTTTGAAAGATGTAGGAATCTAAAAGTGATGGTACCGGTTATATTTCGAATTAAATTCTGAGGTTTCAAAATCAAAATATGTAACTGAGTTTGAATAAGTATGGTTGTTTTGATTTCTATGAAAGAATGTATATTATTGTGAAAGTTGGAAATATAGTTGATAATTTGCTTAATCAGATTTGAAGAATGTAACATATTAATTGTGAATATATATATATCTCTCAGGTATTACCTACCCGTTAAAAAAAAATTTCACAATTAATATTTTGTACAAAAGAATTTTATTACAGTCTTTATGAAAATATATATGTATATATTCTCCTCAGATGTAACATAGATTTTAATGAATTAATACTAAATTAAACTCATTCGATTTACGGTTGGAACTAGAATTGAAAAATCCCTTGAAGGCTTTAGAGATTACATAAGTATTTCTTCAATAATATTATGAATCAATACTTCGTTATTTGTTGAGATGTGATGTTGGTTTTCGTTAAATTCTTGTTAACTTCGCAAAGTACGAATGATGTTATCTGAAAAGTTTCGGTTACATCAATGATGAAGTGTAAAATAAAATATATACTTGATTTATTAGGAATTGGAATTTGTTGAATTGAGACAGAGATTGTAGTTAACGCTGGTTAAGTTGCGGCCGAAGGACGTACATTATTGCATATTTGTAATATGAATTAACCGATTAGTTAAGATTCACACACAATAGCTTAGTACGGAAAGATTTATTTTTATTTCAACATATATATATATATATATATATATATATATATATATATATATATATATATATATATATATATATATAATATATATATATAATATCTTCAGAGGGAATGAGTTAATTCTTCATAACTCATTGATACAATATACGCGTTATTGATTCGTAATGATGTCCACAGTGATTCTTGAATTGACGGAGTTTGTGATGTTATAGGTGTTGTTGATTCTGATGTTGACTGTACTGACGATGTTGGTGACGCTGACGGTACTGTTGATGCTGTTGGTAAAACAAGTTTAGCTTGTTAATCACACACCATTTATTTCAGGGTTTCTACTCTTCCTTCTATCATTTTGGTTCGCTTAACTGATTTATGGTTAGGACTATATTAGATAATCTCTAAGACTTTAGAGATTACATAGCGGAATGTTTCTCCAATGAAATTATGAATTAATACTTCGTCAATTATTGTTGTTGGTACTCCTTGGTATCTATGGTACGTATGACGTTGATGCTCGTGGGACAGATTGTGAAGTTGAGGTTTACGATGCGGTTGTGGTTGGAGGTGGTAATGGTACTGTTGGCGTTGATGATGGTGGTACTGGTTATGCTGCTGGTGCTGCTGCTGGTGTTTGTAATCTCTGCACCATATTCTCCAAAGCCACTACCCGAGCGCGAAGCTCGTTGACTTCTTCTATTACACCGGGGTGATTGTCAGTTCGGATGAGCGGATAAATAAAATCTAGAATTTGATGTAGTATATAATCGTGATGAGATACCCTGGAAATGAGAGAGAAAATGGTGACTCGAACAGGTTCGCCGATAAGTGCTTCAGGTTCTTCGCCAAGAGGGCAATGTGGTGGATGGAAAGGATCGCCTTCTTCTTGTCTCCAATGATTGAGGAGGCTACGAACCCATCCCCAATTCATCCAGAATAGGTGATGACTGATTGGTTGATCCATTCCGGTCACACTGCTTTTCGGAGCTTGAGTGAGATTCCATTTTGGAATCCGAGTGACATGAACTAACGACGAATTCCATTTCGTACGATTGGATAAAGGATTTTTCGATATGAAATGATCTTCCGGCTATCGGATGGTATTCTAATTACATAGAATATCTATATATGTAGAGCAAAAAATTTCGTAAATTATGGAGGAATTTAAGGAATATATCATGCAAAGTCTAAAGTAACAAATACGATAAGATATGATTTAGCAGGTACGCTAAGATATGAATTTTTTCCATACACTACTCATGCAATTAATGTAGCAATACGTGTCTAGACTAATAATGATAAGCAGGTAATTTTCTAAGGATGATAAGCAGATGATTTCCGACTAGAAATGATAAGCAAAACTTTTGACATGCAGACACGGTCGAAGTCCAGACTCACTAATGCATCCTAACGACTTATCAGTTAGACACACTAATACAGACCTGGTTCGCTAAGACCATCGCTCTGATACCAACTGAAAGGACCCGTTCATATATATTATAAACGATTTTCAATAGTTGATTACATCGCGAGATATTTGACCTCTATGTGATACATTTTTCAGACATTGCATTCGTTTTTAAAAGATAAACTTTCTTTACATCGAAAATTGACAGACATGCATACCATTTCATAATATCCAACTATAAATGACCTAATCTGTCATTTACTTAATAATAATCTCTATCGAACTCAACGACTTGAATGCAACGTCTTTTGAAATATGCCATGAATGACTCCAAGTAATATCTTTAAAATGAGCAAATGCACAGCAGAAGATTTCTTTAACACCTGAGAATAAACATGCTTTAAAGTGTCAACCAAAAGGTTGGTGAGTTCACTAGTTTAACATAATCATTCATTTTCATCATTTTAATAGACCACAAAAATTTCATTTCTAGTTCTCATAAATATACGTCCCATGCATGGAGACAAAAATATCATTCATATGGATTGAACACCTGGTAACCGACATTAACAAGATGCGTATAAGAATATCCCCTATCATTCCGGGAAATCCTTCGGACATGATAAAAACGAATTCGAAGTACTAAAGCATCCGGTACTTTGGATGGGGTTCGTTAGGCCCAATAGATCTATCTTTAGGATTCGCGTCAATTAGGCGTGCACTAATTCTCAAAATTAGTGATGTTCCCTAATTCTTAGGCTACCAAGCAAAAAGGGGCATATTTGGCTTCGATCATTCAACCATATAATGTAGTTTCGATTACTTGTGTCTATTTCGTAAAACATTTATAAAAATTGCGCATGTATTCTCAGCCTAAAAATATAAAGGGTAAAAAGGCAAATGAAACTCACCATACTGTATTTCGTAGTATAAATACATATAACGTCATTGAACAAGTGCAAGGTTGGACTCGGATTCACGAACCTATATTAATTATATATATTTATATGTTGATTAATATTTGTCTAACAATTTAGGTCAAGTCATCGTGTACCATAATCCTAATGCTCGAGTCTAATATGCAATAGTCAACAAAAGTTAATTTGACTCAAAATGATTTCCAAAATTTATACATGATTATTATATAGTTTAAATATTGTCGTTTTATATTTTTAAATATTTTTAAAAGATCTATTAGAGTAAATAATATAATTCATCTATTAATAAATAAAACTTTATATAAAAATATACTTTTATATATCTTAAGTAATAAATTTATAAAGTTCATTTAATATCATAAAAATATTACAATAGGTTTTATTAGGTAATTATATTATTTGTATTACATATTTATTTGATAAAATAACATTGATAATAATAACAAGTAAAAGTTGTATTATTTTGTAATAATAATTATTATTATTCTATTAATAAAAATATCAATATTTATATTTACTAAAAAATGATATTATGATAAAATGATAATCCTAATAATGATGACTTTAATATTTACGATACTTTTTAATATTATCTTTAAAGTAATAATTCTATTTAAAATGATAATAATAATGATATTTTATAATAACAATGACATTTCTATTAAAATGATAATTTTTGTTAAAATGATAGTTTTAATACTAACGATACTTTTACTTATTATTTCCGAATCGTTTCGTTTAATAGTTTTTAATCGTTTTTTATATCGTGTTCATAATAATGATAATAATAGTAATCAAAATAATTAGGTGTGACAAATATTTGTTTTAATTACACTAATATTAATAATGATAGTTATTATAACATTATTAACGATAATACTAATAATTATCTTAATGACAATATAATAATAATAATGATAACAATAACAATAACCATTTTTAAATAATGATATATATATTAATAATGATAATAATAATAATAATAATAATAATAATAATTATAATAATAATAATAATAATAATAATACCAATAATAATAATAATAATTGGATAATAATAATAATAATACTAATTATAACTTTAACTATAATAATGATAATAATAATAAAAAATAACAATTTTTAATGATAAATCCCTTTTATTGATAAAGATAATAATAATGATAATAATAAGATAAAACTAGAACGACGATAAAAACGACGATAGTAATAATAATCATTTTTAATAATAATACAAAAATTCGATAGACTATAACTTCAAATCCGTTCATCGAAACCATTCAATATCTAAAGGAAAAGTTCTTAATTTTTTGCTAGCTTTCCAACGATATGCATATCTTATATCTCATCTCAACCGCATACGTAACTAATTTAGGATTCAACATATCCTATCTAATGGCAATATCAAAAGTACAAGCATGCATAATCCTATATTCTCGAGCACTAGTCAGGGATACACTATTAGTATGTAAAAATTAAATTATGAGTACTCACGTATTAATATTGAGATTCAATATTGCAGGAAAGGTACGTAGACGCAACGGAGACGATAAACACTATATTGACCTCACGAGCATACCCATGAACCATACCCATCACCTCCATAGCTATAACCCATAATTTCCTTAATCCTATCCCACTCGTAAAACCAGTTTTGAAAACTCATTTTGGATCACTCGAGCAGCACTCCATCGTAGTATTTTATGTATAATACATAATAATAATAATAATAATAATAATAATAATAATAATAATAATAATACTAATATGATTAGTAATAATATTAATATTAATAATAATAATAATATAAATATCATAAATATTACGTAGTATTATAGACAGAGAGATAGATATATTATATGTGTGTGTGCAGAAATGAATTCGTTCGACTTTTAAGGACCTGACCTGACTCCCCTAGCCATGCAATCGCATGGCTTGGCCATGTAATTCCCATGCGATCGCATGGGAAGCTTTTCCAGCTCACATGCATGATTAAAGGGCTGCCGACACTTATATCTATATTATATATTTATATATATTAATATATATTTATTATAGATAATTATTTATATAATATATTATATTTACGAGCATGGTAAATATGTAATTTTTGTTCCAATGACTCGTACGTTGTCACTCGACTTACGTCTCATTTCCGGTTTCTCGAACTCATTCTCGTACGTTTAGAAAACTAGCCTTTTACGTTACGCGACGTGTACCCTTATTAATAATTTGACTTTCTTATCAACAAATTACCTTATAATAAATGTAACTTATAAAATTGAGCGTTGGGGTCATTTGCTTCTATAAATCAGAGTCTCGTTGTTTACTAAAATACGTCTAATAATATTGAAACGTTTTATATTAAATTTATACATTAACGCGTTTGTAAAATATATATATATCCTTACTTAAGAATATAATTTTGTATATCATATATATAATTGAAATATCTATTATATTTTAAAGTTTAAAACGTTTAAGTAATAGAAAATATTATGTCGTATCACGTTTTACGTTTTTGAAACTATATATATATATATATATATATATATATATATATATATATATATATGTATATATATATATATATATATATATATATATATATATATATATATATATAATTTATGATACAAAGCTTTAATTAAGTTTCTTAAAATTTATGAACAATTTATCTTATAAAACGTTCCACTAATAAAGTTCTTTAAAAAAATTGTTTTTGTACGTTTGAAACAATATTAATTAAATATGAAAACTTTTCTTTCCAAAACTAAGTATATTTAAGAATCATTTTTATTAACAAGGTTATATTAATAGAAATTGTTATAATGTAAAACATTTTAGAGAAGTAAGATTGAATATACTTTTCATAGGTTTCAAGTTTTTAACGTTTGTTGGTGCAACGTGATAAAAAGTTAGATAAATGTGCGAAATCACCTTAATGTAAAATGTCGATACCCAATGTCTAAGTTATTTACATTCCACATTCCAACTTTAAAATGATAGTCATAATAGTTATCTTATTAACATCACGAGGAAATTGTTGTAAGGTATGAATTGAAAATCAAATAGGAATCTTTACTAACTCTTTTCTAGTTCTCGTTAATTGACACTTTGTTCTTATTTGTAAAATCACTTTACCATTTTTCGAATATGGTTAAAAGGGAAAGGTTTCCTAAATCAAAGTGGACCTTCTAATAGGGACACGTAGCCATAATTCAATGTATCTAATAATTCAATCATTTGATATTATTTTTTAATTCCATCGATAACTATTTGAATATACTATGAAACAAATACGTTTATGTAAAGTATTATACGTCTAATACTTTGTTAATGTTTTCAAGTTATAATATATACACATATACATATATAATCATATTCGTTCATATAATGGTTCGTGAATCATTGGAATTTAATCGAGGTTAAATGAGTGTATGAACACAGTTAAAATTCTTGAGATTCAACTTACAAACTTTGCTTATCGTGTCGGGAATATATAAAGATTAAAGTTTAAATTTAGTCGGAAATTTTCGGGTTGTCACAAATTTACCTTTTGCTAATTCGAGTAAAAATTTACTATCCAAAGGCGTCAATGGGAAACTTAATTTAGCACAAAAATCTCTACTCATATAGCTTCTATCTGCACCCGAATCAAATAAAACATAAGCAGATTTATTATCAATAAGAAACGTACTCGTAACAAGCTCTGGGTCTTCCTGTGCTTCTGCCGTATTAATATTGAAAACTCTTCCACGGCCCTACCCATTAGTATTCCCCTGATTCGGGTAATTACTTCTAATGTGGCCCGGTTTTCCACATCCATAACAAACAAAGGCGGCATTACTTGTTTCGCCATTATTTGTCCCTTTAGTTCTGTTAAACTTTGGTCCGTAGACCTCACACTTTTTGGCACCATGGCCAGTTCTTTTACACTTGGTGCAAAATGTCGTGCAGAACCCATTCGGGTGGTACTCTTCACACCTTTGGCATTTTTGGTTTTTGTTGCCGTTGTTGTTATTGAGGTTGTTGTTGGGATTGTTATTGTTGTTGAAACGGTTGTTGTAGTTGTTGTTGTTGTTGGGATGTTTGTTGTAGTTATTGTTAGGATTGCGGTTATTTTTGTGATTGTTGTTGCGATTGTTGGGATAGTTGTTGCGATTGTGGTTGTAATTGTTATTGTTGTTGTACTGGTGATTCTTGTCACCGTTTTCCTCCCACTTCCTCTTGAGTTGTTTCGTGTTGGCTTCTTTGGCCGCCTGCTCTTTAATTCTTCCCTCAATCTGATTTATTAGTTTATGAGCCATTCGACTTGCCTTTTGTATGGAAGCGGGCTCGTGTGAACTCACATCTTCTTGAATCCTTACTGGTAACCCTTTTACAAACGCGTCGATCTTCTCTTCTTCATCTTCGAACACTCCCGGACACAATATGCACAACTCTGTGAATCGTCATTCATATGTGGTAATGTCGAACCCTTGTGTTCGTAACTCTCTAAGTTCTACCTTGAGCTTATTGACTTCGTTTCTAGGACGGTACTGCTCGTTCATCAATTGCTTGAATGCCGACCATAGTAGTGCGTAAGCAGCATTTTGTCCTACCTGTTCAAGATAGGTGTTCCACCACGTTAACGTAGTACCTATGAAGGTATGCATAGCGTACTTAACTTTGTACTCTTCAGTACACTTACTTATGGCAAACACCGATTTGACCTTCTCGGTCCACCGTTTCAATCCAATTGGTCCTTCAGTTCCATCAAATTCCAAAGGTTTGCAGGCAGTGAATTCTTTGTAGGAGCATCATACACGATTTCTTATGGAATTAGTTCCACTGCTAGATCCAGAGTTATTGTTATTTTGCATCGCAGCCTGTACTGCAGCTATGTTTGCTGCAAGGAAAACACGGAAGTCTTCCTCACTCATGTTCAAATTCTGACGAGTTTCCGGTGCCATTTCCTTCAAAAATAGCCTAAAAGAATTAAGTTATTCATATAGAATTTTAAGAGTAGTCAATAGTATTTCGTAGCATAGTATGAACTCATTTATAAAAGTTTTTTCTTCATATTAGCATTTTATAGTTTTAATTCGGGTAGTACCTACCCGTTAAGTTCATACTTAGTAGCTAATATACAATTCAACTACTATAATTCTATTTGAAAAAACTGATTATAATAATATTTCGCGTTCAAATTTATACAATATATTACAAATTTACAATACCGCTATTATACATATAGGATGAAATATAGCACATAATAACTTTGCTACTCGGCAGCTATAAAGGCAATTCTAGTTAATACGTAAGTCGTTCAGCAAAAGAAATAAAGACACGTAATTCATAAGTCCAGAAACAAGTCATGCATTCTGGTTTTACTAAGACGATTTCCCATCCTTGGTCTTGTGGAAAGTAACCGTTATGACCATTGGCTAGACAGCATGTTGTAATGTCGTCAAAAGGACGAGGGTTTCATAATGTCCAACAGCCCCGTAATAATCTAAAAACCTTGTTTGTCACCCCAACTACTGAATCCGTCACTTGTGGGAAGATTTTATTTAAAAGTTGTAATCCGATGTTCTTTTTCTCATTTCGGTAAGAAGCGAACATCACTAACCCGTAAGCATAACATGCTTCTTTATGTTGCATGTTAGAAGCTCTTTCTAACTCACGAAATCCTATGTTAGGATATGTTGAGTCAAAATAGGTTCTTAACCCATAGCGTAAAATTGCATTTGGGTTCCTCGCATTTAACGCTTTAAAGAAAACACGACGTAACTTACGGTCTCCCCAATGTGATATACCCCACCTATCAAAGGAAAGCTTTTTATAAACTAAGGCATTTCTGGAAAGTCTTTCAAATGTTTGACAAGTTAATTTCGCCATAACTAATTGTGCTGATGAATTCTGACCGACTCTAGACATAATTTTCAAGGACATTTTGGTCTTTTTATACCCTTTCTCAACCTCATACTTAAACGTGCTAGCAATTTTTACCCTATTTTCAACCCGTGCATTTGGCGTTCTATGTGATTTGACGATAATTTTCATCTCGATTGCCACCAGATGTTATTGGCGATGGTTTTTCATCCCAATTGCCTAACATCTCCCATGGTTAATAAACAACAACAACAACAAAACCCAATCCCACATGTGTAGGGTATGGGGGAGGTGAGACGTATGCAATCCTTCCTCTACCCTAGAATAAAGAGAAGTCATTTCTCCTCCCGAGTGAAACACTCCAAGGCTAGAGAAACTCTTCCCTCTCTATGTTCGACGGATAGAGAGATTGCTTCCATCCCATGGTTAATAAAAGATTCCATGAAACGCCCTTGACTCGATAAATTTTTTTATTTTATTTTTTTAGCCAAACCAGATCCACACTATACCACGTAGCACGCAGATATACCAGAGGCACGCGCTACCACAGGATCCAGACTTCCAAATCGTTATACAACTTCTGACCTTGTTTTACATTATACCGCGTGACGCGCGTTTCCCCTGGAAATCCACCTGCACTATTTCTAAGGTGTTTTCTTTATAAAACCAACTTAAAACTGTCCTAAACCCACCATTTACTTCAAATATGACCAGCATACAAGATTTTGAGATTTGTGAATCATAATTTAACATAGTACCATGAAACACTAGAAAATTTTAACAAAGTGACAACATGAGTTAAACAACACTTTCATGTATACAAAAGAAAGTCATTTAACTTCCGAGGAGCGTTTAAACATCAAGAGGATCGTTCATTACAGGGACGGGGCTTAGAGCTACCACTTACCAAAAGACGAATCTTCTAGTCAATACTTCAAATCTTTTCCTTTCCTTTATTACTAGCTCCAATTTCCCCTAAAAACCTATACAACTAAACATAGTAAGCATAAATCTTAGTGAGATATACAAATGTGTAAATAGTTATAACACTAATCATACTTACATACATACATACTTGGTCAAGTAGTAACACTTACTACAAAGTAGGTCATCGGATCCAAAGTCTAAAACAATTTGTGACAACCGCTCAAGGCTTATTTCCACCTAATCATGCTAGCTTTAGCTAGTTAACTAAACATACATTGGGATTTAATCCCCATCCAAAATCATATGTTATCACTTGCAAATTTGCAAATATATAACACATGACTCATTTACCATTTATATACTCACCTTGACAAATAGGCTTCCACAATGAGTGCAAAACAAGACAAGCTCCTTAGCAACCTATTACATATAAAACATGCACATACCCATTACAACCTAAACTTCACCTACTAGACATATTCACAATAATTGGTGAGCTATCATAACACTTTCATCTCTTAACCAATTTGACACCTTTAAATTAATTAGAACTTTATTAATAATGTATATACATAAGTAACTATTCATTTCATAAAACCACTCATTAACATGAGATCTTTTGACACTACAAAAAGAATATAATTTACATTAAGCGCAAAACCCTAGATCTGGTTAAATCTTCATGAATAGCTTTAAAACACCCAATACTAGCCATAACCCATCGACAATAAAAGAAATCTTACAAAATCCCTAAAATTTATGAACACTCCAAGTTAGGGTTTCTTACCAAAATTAATGAGGATGAGATGATGGAAAAGCTAGCAGAGATTAAGCCTTCTTCTAGTGTGTCATCTTTGATTGAAAGCAAAGTAATTCTTAAACTAAGATTTAACAACTCTTTTCTATAACTTCTTCTTCTTATTTTCTCTCAAAATGTGGTGAGTCTGAAAATGGCTGGAACCAGATC
This sequence comes from Rutidosis leptorrhynchoides, assembly GCF_046630445.1. Taxonomy (NCBI): domain Eukaryota; kingdom Viridiplantae; phylum Streptophyta; class Magnoliopsida; order Asterales; family Asteraceae; genus Rutidosis; species Rutidosis leptorrhynchoides. Next base: position 1,083,877 of record NC_092333.1, read on the forward strand.
TGAACTCCCACTTAAACCACGAATTTGCAAATTGATCCCCAAACTTTGAACTTTTAACAAAAACAATCCCTAGAGTTGCCATAAGGTCTGCACGGCGAGCTAAAATCTTCACAGCGCGCACTTATACTGAAATAGGGCTGTTACATTTCATGTTCATAGATGGTTGTAGTTGTAGTTGAATATGGTCATTTGTGTTTGCTTCTCTGATGGTTTATTACCTTCGATGGCCATTTATTGAGGGTTTGTTCGTTTTAACTAATGGTTGTTGCAGTGGGTTTATGTCGTCAGATTTCTTTAGGGTTTATTCCCTTCATCGTTATTGACGACGGTAAGTTTGTGTTTGATGTTTGATAGTTTTTACGATTTCATTTCCATAATTATCTGCCTTAAACATATCTAAAACATAATTTAGTGTTGTAATCTTATTTGTTATATGTGATTCGAATTGTTGGTTAAAAGTGCGAACTTGCACGATACTGTTGCCAGATTAAATTGCAGACTTGGATTATACTGCAAAGAATTTCAAAGATTTCTTTGTTGCCTATTTGGTATGGTATAAGGATTGAAAGAACCATTTAGTGCTACTATTGTTTCCTCTCTTTGTCTATCATTGGTTAACGCCTTTCAGTTTTCATATGTACTATTGTTGCTATGCTGTCATAGTCCATCGACTGAGAATTGTATATGCCTTTGTTGTTGTAAGTATACTAAAATTGTAAGGTGTTAGCATATGTTCCTTCATTTCTTATGAAGGGTGTTTTCAAAGTTGTTTTAGTAATTATCTGTTATATGTATCTTATTAAAATGATGTATATATATATTGTTTGCTAGCTGGACCATGTTTGTGGTGCAACCTTCCAGAATTTATCTAAACTGGATATAACTGGGTTATATCTTGGCATGGCACCACACGAGTTGCAGTCATGGTGATCCAGTGTATTTGCTGTAACTATAGTTATTGATACGGATTGGCCTTCGTTTAGATTACAAACATGTGTTTGGTACAATGATATGTTAGGAAGCATTGTGAATGTGAGGTTATGATAACAAACACTTATTACTTTAACCTCACAATAGAATAGGGTTTGGTCATAACTTGGCGTGGCAACATAATAATTGCAGCCATGATGATCCATTTTCTAAAGATTGGAAATATTAATTGTATTACCTAAATGGACTATGATGATGAACGTGTAGGAGCTAAACGATGCAATCATAATAAATGAGTTCATAACTTGGCGGGGTAACCTAAGTTGTAGCCATGATGATCCATTTTATAAAGATTCGAAATATTAATTGTATTACCTAAATGGACTATGATGATGAACGTGTAGGTGCTAAACGATGCAATCATAATAAATGAGTTCATAACTTGGCGGGTAACATAAGTTGCAGCCATGGCGGCTCATCATATGTTGCTTAATTCATATACATGCATGAGCCCTAATCCTTTCATATCCCATAGTAAGATTGTGTTAAAGTGTCTCTATATACTAATTTAAAGAGTTGTCTGCTGGTTCTGTTGAGTTACTGCTCCCATTGAATCGAATTTTGAAATGTCCCGTTCATATTGATTATAAACGTTCCATATTAATTGATTTCGTCGCGAGGTTTTGACCTCTATATGAGACGTTTTTCAAAGACTGCATTCATTTTTAAAACAACCATAACCTTTATTTTATCGATAAATGTTTAAAAAAAACATTACGTAGATTATCAAATAATGATAATCCAAAATATACCGTTTACACACGACCATTACATAAAGGTTTACAATAAGAATATATTACATCAAAAATAAGTTTCTTGAATGCAGTTTTTACACAATATCATACAAACATGGACTCCAAATCTTGTCCTTATTTTAGTATGCAACAGCGGAAGCTCTTAATAATCACCTAAGAATAAACATGCTTAAAATGTCAACAAAAATGTTGGTGAGTTATAGGTTTAACCTATATATTTATCAAATCGTAATAATAGACCACAAGATGTCATATTTCAATATACATCCCATACACAGAGATAAAATTCATTCATATGGTGAACACCTGGTAACCGACATTAACAAGATGCATATAGAATATCCTCATCATTCCGGGACACCCATCGGACATGATAATTACAAAGTACTAAAGCATTCCAAATTACAAAATGGGGCTTGTTGGGCCCGATAGATCTATCTTTAGGATTCGCGTCAATTTGGGGGTCTGTTCCCAAATTCTTAGGCTACCAAGCTAAAAAGGGGCATATTTGGCTTCGATCATTCACCCATATAATGTAGTTTCATTTACTTGTGTCTATTTCGTAAAATATTTATAAAATTGCATATATTCTCATCCCAAAATATTAGATTTTAAAAGTGGGACTATAACTCACTTTCACAGATTTTTACTTCGTCGGGAAGTAAGACTTGGCCACTGGTCGATTCACGAACCTATAACAAATATGTACATATATATCAAAGTATGTTCAAAATATTTTACAACATTTTTAATACGTTTTAATGTTTTAAGTTTATTAAGTCAGCTGTCCTCGTTAGTAACCTACAACTAGTTGTCCACAGTTAGATGTACAGAAATAAATCGATATATACATTATCTTGAATCAATCCACAACCCAGTGTATACACGTCTCAGGCTAGATCACAACTCAAAGTATATATATTTTTGGAATCAACCTCAACCATGTATAGCTAACTCCAACATTACTGCATATAGAGTGTCTATGGTTGTTCCAAATAATATATATAGATGGGTCGATATGATATGTCAAAACATTTGCATAAGTGTCTATGGTATCCCAAGATTACATAATATATTAGAATACATGTATAATACAATATAAGTTAGCTATGATATGATTAATATAGATTTGTTACCAATTTTCACGTAGCTACAACAAGAAAAATTATCCAATCTTGTTTTACCCATAACTTCTTCGTTTTAAATCCGTTTTGAGTGTTTCAAGTTGCTATGGTTTCATATTGAACTTAAGTTTATGAATCTAAAAGAAAAAGTATAATTTTATAGTCAAAAATACATTTTACAAGTCGTTTTTGTAAAGGTAGTCATTTCAGTCGAAAGAACGACGTCTAGATGACCATTTTGGAAAACATACTTCCACTTTGAGTTTAACCATGATTTTTGGATATAGTTTCTTGTTCATAAGAAAAATAATTTTCCCAGAAGAACAACTTTTATATCAAAGTTTATCATAGTTTTTAATTAACTAACCCAAAACAGCCCGCGGTGTTACTATGACGGCGTATATCCGGTTTTACGGTGTTTTTCGTGTTTTCCGGTTTTAAATCATTAAGTTAGCATATCATATAGATATAGAACATGTGTTTAGTTGATTTTAAAAGTCAAGTTAGAAGGATTAACTTTTGTTTGCGGACAAATTTAGAATTAACTAAATTATGTTCTAGTGATTACGAGTTTAAACCTTCGAATAAGATAGTTTTACATATATGAATCGAATGATGTTATGAACATCATTACTACCTCAAGTTTAGTAGGTAAACCTACTGGAAGTGACAAAAAATGATCTAGCTTCAAAGGATCTTGGATGGCTTGAGAGTTCTTGAAGTAGGATCATGACACAAAAACAAGTTCAAGTAAGATTTTTATTCGAATTAAGATAGTTTATAGTTATAGAAATTGAATCAAAGTTTGAATATGAATATTACCTTGAATAAGAAAGATAACCTACTGTAAATAACAAAGGTTTCTTGATCTTAGATGATTACTTGAAATGGATTAGAAAGCTTGGAAGTAAACTAGTAAACTTGAAAGGATTTTCGAAGTGTTCTTGAAGTGTTCTTCCTAAGATGATTATAGCTTGATTCTTGAAGTAATTTTTGATGAAGATGACGATTAGCTACTGAAAAAATTCGTTCATAAGTGTGTGTGTGTTGAGAGAGAATTAGAAAGAGAATTGGAAGTGAAATGGAGTGAATGATGAGTGGTAAGTGGTGAGTGGTGAGTGGGGTAAAAAGGAGTTCTAGTTAGTTGACTAGTTCATGGTAGAAGTTAAAATTGATTAGTCATGCATGACATAATCAATAGTGGAATCCCATGCTAGTTCCTATTGGTATATACCCATAGTAAGTACGTCTAGAAGCTGTGTATAATACATGTATGAATACGACTAGAATTCTTGATGAAAAAAGAATGAGAATGTAACTGTAACCATTTTCGTTAATTATGAGTGTTTTGATATATGTCTTGAAGTCTTCCAAAAGTATATTAATGCATCTAAATACACTACATGTATATACATTTTAACTGAGTTGTTAAGTCATCGTTAGTCGTTACATGTAAGTGTTGTTTTGAAACCTTTAAGTTAACGATATCATTTAATGTTGTTAACCCATTGTTTATATATCTAATGAGATGTTAAATTATTATATTATCATGATATTATGATGTATTAATATATCTTAATATGATATATATGCATTTAAATGTCGTTACAACGATAATCGTTACATATATGCCTCGTTTCGAAATCCTTAAGTTAGTAGTCTTGTTTTTACATATGTAGTTCATTGTTAACAAACTTAATGATATATATAATTATCATTTTATCATGTTAAATATAGTGTAACAATATCTTAATATGATACATATGTATTTAGTAAGACGTTGTAATAACGATAATCGTTGTATATATCGTTTCGAGTTTCTTAACTTAGTAGTCTCATTTTTGTGTATATAACTCATTGTTAATATACTTATGGAGATACTTACTTATCATAATCTCATGTTAACTATATATATATCCATATATATATCGTCATGTCGTTTTTACAAGTTTTAACGTTCGTGAATCGCCGGTCAACTTGGGTGGTCAATTGTATACATGAAACTCATTTCAAATAATCAAGTCTTAACAAGTTTGATTGCTTAACATGTTGGAAACACATAATCATGTAAAAAATCAATTTCATTTAATATATATAAACATGGAAAAGTTCGGGTCACTACAAATTGTCCTTTCACATAATTTTCGAGGTTATTTAAGTCCTTTTTACCCTTCCTCAACCGCATATTTGTAGCTACTTCGGTTTTTTAGAACGTTATTCAATTGTCTAACAAATGGTTTTGGCGTGGTATTTTTTACGAAAGAAGGAATGTGATGATAAACATGTGATGCATTTTGTAACTTGGCGGGGCAACGAATAGGTTTCAACCATGCATTGGCGAGGCAACCTATATGTCGTGGCAAGGCAACTTATACGTCGCAGTCATGTCGTACCGTGTTCTCTTGATAGAACTTACCTACATAACTGAGCCCGATTTTTCTTGCATTTTGTGTAAAACTTTTTTTAAAGTTTTTTAAGTAAATTTATGCTTTCGATTCAATCCATTACCATACAATTATTATTTCAGATTTATGGTATTAGATGTTTATTTTGTTGTTAACATGAGTTATGGTTTATTGTTATCAGATTAGGATTACAATTAGCAATTCTGAATGAGAAAAATGAACGATTATCTCTGTCCTGATGGTATATAGGTAATTTACTTATAATTTATGATTAGATTTACGGTGCATCACAATTAATCGATAACATGAGTTCACAAGATAACAAGGAGGTCTTACAAGACCTGTCATGCGGCAAATTTTGGATGATGAAAAGCTTGACATAAACGAGTATATGGAAAACACAAGTGAAATGACCTCAAATCCGTTTACCAAAAATGAAGCATTTTTTTTAAATAATTTAGGTCCCAATATACTGTTCATAATACATAACATTTTCAACTCTGTTTTAACCAAAAATGTAATATTATAACGTTACGTTTAACAACTCAATATGGCCCTTGGTACACAAAAGACACATTACAAAGCATTTGCAATAATGACCCAATTACACAAAACACGGGTTAATACTCAGTAACCCAACCCGATACCAAGAGCGTAATCCTGGGGACTACCAAATCCCCAATCCGCATCCAAATGTCCGAAAGCTAATCCTCCAAGCTTGAGCAACGCCTAACAACCCCAGTCTAGCAACTAGGCAACTCCGCATCAACAATACCTATAAAAAGGTAAACAACGAGAGGGGTAAGCATAAAGCTCAGTGAATGAAATAATTATACATATACATATATAATCTACTTACTTGCAAACACTTACACAAATACTGCATACATGCTAGCAATCTAATTAGCATACCATCGCAAAGCATAAAGCTAATAATCTCCAATACCGCAAGCTAGCATAACAAATGGCATATATTCATCACAATATTAAATGCTAAATAAACAACATACCTACCATATGGTTAACCATAAACGCAATGGTGCTACTAGCTCATGGTTCACACCATACGTAATGCTATGACGCTACCGGCTCATTAGTTCACGCCACTACGCATTTGAGTCATACTCTTTTATAGTGCTACTGGCTCCTTGGTTCACACTTTGGCACTACCGGCTCGTGGTTCACACCTCATTTTATAGTGCTACCGGCTCGTGGTTCACACTTTAGTGTTACCGGCTCGTGGTTCACACTTTGATGCTACCGGCTCGTGGTGCTCGCATCAAACCAATATCAAGATGTTACCGGCTCGTGGTTCACATCATGACACCCGTCACATACATGTTATGGTACTACCGGCTCGTTGGTTCATAGCATAACATTCACAAATAAATGCACTATATACATACACGTATAATTATTCCACTCACCTTAGAATGCCTGCACAAGTCATGTATAACATGATCTCCGTCCTCAAATCCGAGCAAGTAACCACCTATATCACACATAGGTACAATATACACATAAATAGCCATTCTCTAAAAGAGAACCTGACACAAATATCCCTTAGCCGATGGATCACACCTTGCTTGCCAAAACCCGCCCATTTAACACCTAATGGACACAAACCAATTACCACTTCGGGTGGTAATTCAAACCAACACAACAAAGTACAATTTAACACAAATCATACTTTACACCAATTAGACCAAATCTAAGTCTTAACACACTAAATTACTACTTAGGTAGTAATCATTTCAAATGCCAATTACACCAAAAACCCCAAAACGTGCAATATTGACCCATATTGCTTTTGACCGCGTTTGACTTATGTTAAAATACCATTTTAACTCAAAATCACTTCCCACATTTACTTTCATTCAAAAACGCCAATTAACACTTAAAAAAAGTGTTTAACATCCATTTGACCAAAACTAGTGTCCTCATCAAGTTTGACCCAATTCAATTTACCCATTTTGACAAAAGTCATAAAAACGCCCCATAATCACTAACTGCTAGTGATTATATTTCCAAAACACCAATTAACACCTAAATCAAGTATTTATATACTTGATTCACCAAAACTTGACTTAAAACTCATTTTGACACTAAACCAAGTCAACACCCTTTTTACTAGTAAACTTGTTCTTAAGAACATCAAAACCACCAATACACTTACAAACTAGTGACTAACACCTAAATCCATGACAAATACTTCCAAATTCGTCATCAAACCCTAAACTCATAATAATCGGGTTTACTTACACAATACATACAACAAAACCCTCAATTTCATGAGAAATGGGGTTTATAACCCTAACTAGCTCAAACCCCAATCATGAACAAGAACCTTAAACAATTAAATTCGGAGTTAGAACTTACCAACACTACCAAAACATAGCCAAAAATGAGATGAACCACTTTAACACTAGCACTTTGGTGAGATTTCCACTTCTTCTTTTCTAAACCAAGCTTTCTCACTCTAAAAGTCACCCTCTCTCTCTAAAATAAGTTGGGATTGTTTTTGTGTGGGTGAAAATGAGGCTTGAAAGAGCCTTGGATCAATTTTGATGATCCCAAATCGACCCCAAAGTGAAAGGACACAATTGCCCCCAATTTAAACTCAAAAATGAGTTCAAAATGGTCATTCAGCACTTCTGTCGCGTTTCGCGACATCCCAAACGCGATACCCCTGACCAAATCGCGACAAATTGACCAGGACCAGGATTTTTAAGGCCGTCGCATTTTGACCATGTTTGTCGCGTTCCGCGACGTACCAGGACGCGACACATGTGCTCCAAACGCGATACCTATAGCTCTTCAACCGAATTTCAGTTTACAGCTTCAATTTAAAAGTTCAGGGACTGAGGTTGACAGATTCCGATTCTGATGTAAATTCTGAAAATGCATAAGTGTTAGGTTGACTTTTAGTGGCGCTTTCTGGTGCACACATTTACTGACACTTTCTAATAACACTTCTGATGTATAAAATTCAGGGTGCTACAACTCTCCCCCACTTATAATGGATCACATCCCCGTGATCTTCGTTACTTAACAAACTGGACCCACACTCAATGGTCCTCCGACATACCTCCAAACTCGATGTCCACAACGATTTCCATTAACTCGAATATCTCCCCACACGCTGATAATCACAAGTGTGCATCACCGCAACAAACGGTACCTCATACAGTCAGCGTCCAAAATTTCCACTTAGAAAATACGGAAAACACCATATTGAAATGTCCCGTTCTTATTGATTAAAAACGTTCCATATTAATTGATTTCGTTGCGAGGTTTTGACCTCTATATGAGACGTTTTTCAAAGACTGCATTCATTTTTAAAACAAACCATAACCTTTATTTCATAAATAAAGGTTTAAAAAGCTTTACGTAGATTATCAAATAATGATAATCTAAAATATCCTGTTTACACACGACCATTACATAATGGTTTACAATACAAATATGTTACATCGAAATCAGTTTCTTGAATGCAGTTTTTACACAATATCATACAAACATGGACTCCAAATCTTATCCTTATTTTAGTATGCAACAGCGGAAGCTCTTAGTATTCACCTGAGAATAAACATGCTTTAAACGTCAACAAAAATGTTGGTGAGGTATAGGTTTAACCTATATATATATATATATATATATATATATATATATATATATATATATATCAAATCGTAACAATAGACCACAAGATTTCATATTTCAATACACATCCCATACATAGAGATAAAAATCATTCATATGGTGAACACCTGGTAACCGACATTAACAAGATGCATTTATAAGAATATCCCCATCATTCCGGGACACCCTTCGGATATGATATAAATTTCGAAGCACTAAAGCATCCGGTACTTTGGATGGGGTTTGTTAGGCCCAATAGATCTATCTTTAGGATTCGCGTGAATTAGGGTGTCTGTTCCCTAATTCTTAGATTACCAGACTTAATAAAAAGGGGCATATTCGATTTTGATAATTCAACCATAGAATGTAGTTTCACGTACTTGTGTCTATTTTGTAAATCATTTATAAAACCTGCATGTATTCTCATCCCAAAAATATTAGATTTTAAAAGTGGGACTATAACTCACTTTCACAGATTTTTACTTCGTCGGGAAGTAAGACTTGGCCACTGGTTGATTCACGAACCTATAACAATATATACATATATATCAAAGTATGTTCAAAATATATTTACAACACTTTTAATACATTTTGATGTTTTAAGTTTATTAAGTCAGCTGTCCTTGTTAGTAACCTACAACTAGTTGTCCACAGTTAGATGTACATAAATAAATCGATAAATATTATCTTGAATCAATCCACGACCCAGTGTATACGTATCTCAGTATTGATCACAACTCAAACTATATATATTTTGGAATCAACCTCAACCCAGTATAGCTAACTCCAACATTCACATATAGAGTGTCGATGGTTGTTCCGAAATATATATAGATGTGTCGACATGATAGGTCAAAACATTGTATACGTGTCTATGGTATCTCAAGATTACATATTATACAATACAAGTTGATTAAGTTATGGTTGGAATAGATTTGTTACCAATTTTCACGTAGCTAAAATGAGAAAAATTATCCAATCTTGTTTTACCCATAACTTCTTCATTTTAAATCCGTTTTGAGTGAATTAAATTGCTATGGTTTCAATTTGAACTCTATTTTATGAATCCAAACAGAAAATTATAGATTTATAGTTGTAAAAATAAGTTACAAGTCGTTTTTGTAAAGGTAGTCATTTAAGTCGAAAGAACGACGTCTAGATGACCATTTTAGAAAACATACTTCCAGTTTGAGTTTAACCATAATTTTTGGATATAGTTTCATGCTCATAATAAAAATCATTTTCCCAGAATAACAACTTTTAAATTAAAGTTTATCATAGTTTTTAATTAACTAACCCAAAACAGCCCGCAGTGTTACTACGACGGCGTAAATCTGGTTTTACGGTGTTTTTCGTGTTTCCAGGTTTTAAATCATTAAGTTAGCATATCATATAGATATAGAACATGTGTTTAGTTGATTTTAAAAGTCAAGTTAGAAGGATTAACATTTATTTGCGAACAAGTTTAGAATTAACTAAACTATGTTCTAGTGATTACAAGTTTAAACTTTCGTATAAGATAGCTTTATATGTATGAATCGAATGATGTTATGAACATCATTACTACCTCAAGTTCCTTGGATAAACCTACTGCAAATAAGAAAAATGGATCTAGCTTCAAAGGATCCTTGGATGGCTTGAAAGTTCTTGAAGCAGAATCATGACACGAAAACAATTTCAAGTAAGATTTCCACTCGAAATAAGATTGTTATAGTTATAGAAATTGAATTAAATTTTGAATATGATTATTAACTTGTATTAGAAAGATAACCTACTGTAAGTAACAAAGGTTTCTTGATCTTGGATGATTACTTGGAATGGATTTAGAAAACTTGGAAGTAAACTTGCAATCTTGGAAGTATTCTTGATTTTATGAAGCTAGAACTTTTGGAATTTATGAAGAACACTTAGAACTAGAAGATAGAACTTGAGCGAGATCAATTAGATGAAGAAAATTGAAGAATGAAAGTGTTTGTAGGTGTTTTTGGTCGTTGGTGTATGGATTAGATATAAAGGATATGTAATTTTGTTTTCATGTAAATAAGTCATGAATGATTACTCATATTTTTGTAATTTTATGAGATATTTCATGCTAGTTGCCAAATGATGGTTCCCACATGTGTTAGGTGACTCACATGGGCTGCTAAGAGCTGATCATTGGAGTGTATATACCAATAGTACATACATCTAAAAGCTGTGTATTGTACAAGTACGAATACGGGTGCATACGAGTAGAATTGTTGATGAAACTGAACGAGGATGTAATTGTAAGCATTTTTGTTAAGTAGAAGTATTTTGATAAGTGTCTTAAAGTCTTTCAAAAGTGTATGAATACATATTAAAATACTACATGTATATACATTTTAACTGAGTCGTTAAGTCATTGTTAGTCGTTACATGTAAATGTTGTTTTGAAACCTTTAGGTTAACGATCTTGTTGAATGTTGTTAGCCCATTGTTTTTTATAACAAATGAGATGTTAAATTGTTATATTATCATGATATTATGATATATAATATATCTTAGTATGATGTATATACAGTTAAATGTCGTTACAATGATAATCGTTACATATATGTCTCGTTTCGAAATCATTAAGTTAGTAGTCTTATTTTTACATATGTATTTCATTGTCAATACACTAAATAATATATTTACTTATCATTTAACATAATTAACCAAGTGTATCAATATCTTAATATGATTCATATGTACCTAGTAAGACGTTGTTATAACGATAATCGTTATATATATCGTTTTCGAGTTTCTTAAATTAATAGTCTCATTTTTATGTATATAACTCATTGTTAAAATACCTAATGAGATACATACTTATAATAAAATCATGTTAACTATATATATAACCATATATATGTCATCGTATAGTTTTTACAAGTTTTAACGTTCGTGAATCACCGGTCAACTTGGGTGGTCAATTAACATGGGAAAGGTCGGGTCACTACAGTACCTACCCGTTAAATAAATTTCGTCCCGAAATTTTAAGCTGTTGAAAGTGTTGACGAATCTTCTGGAAATAGATGCGGGTATTTATTCTTCATCTGATCTTCACGCTCCCAGGTGAACTCGGGTCCTCTACGAATATTCCATCGAACCTTAACAATCAGTATCTTATTTTGTTTAAGTCTCTTAACCTCACGATCCATTTTCAACGGGTTCTTCAATGAATTGAAGTTTTTCATTGATTTGGATTTCGTCTAACGAAATAGTGAGATCTTCTTTAGCAAAACATTTCTTCAAATTTGAGTCGTGGAAAGTGTTATGTACAGCCGCGAGTTGTTGAGGTAACTCAAGTCGGTAAGCTACTGGTCCGACACGATCAATAATCTTGAATGGTTCAATAGACCTTGGATTTAATTTTCCTCGTTTACCAAATCGAACAACACCTTTCCAAGGTGCAACTTTAAGCATGACCATCTCTCCAAATTCAAATTCTATATCTTTTCTTTTAATGTCTGCGTAGCTCTTTTGTCGACTCTGGGCGGTTTTCAGTCTTTGTTGAATTTGGATGATTTTCTCGGTAGTTTCTTGTATTATCTCCGGATCCATAATCTGTCTATCCCCCACTTCACTCCAAAAAATCGGAGACCTGCACTTTCTACCATAAAGTGCTTCAAACGGCGCCATCTCAATGCTTGAATGGTAGCTGTTGTTGTAGGAAAATTCTGCTAACGATAGATGTCGATCCCAACTGTTTCCGAAATCAATAACACAAGCTCGTAGCATGTCTTCAAGCGTTTGTATCGTCCTTTCGCTCTGCCCATCAGTTTGTGGATGATAGGCAGTACTCATGTCTAGACGAGTTCCCAATGCTTGCTGTAATGTCTGCTAGAATCTTGAAATAAATCTGCCATCCCTATCAGAGATAATAGAGATTGGTATTCCATGTCTGGAGACGACTTCCTTCAAATACAGTCATGCTAACTTCTCCATCTTGTCATCTTCTCTTATTGGCAGGAAGTGTGCTGACTTGGTGAGACGATCAACTATTACCCAAATAGTATCATAACCACTTGCAGTCCTTGGCAATTTAGTAATGAAATCCATGGTAATGTTTTCCCATTTCCATTCCGGGATTTCAGGTTGTTGTAGTAGACCTGATGGTTTCTGTTGTTCAGCTTTGACCTTAGAACACGTCAAACATTCTCCTACATATTTAGCAATATCGGCTTTCATACCTGGCCACGAAAAATGTTTCTTAAGATCCTTGTACATCTTCCCCGTTCCAGGATGTATTGAGTATCTGGTTTTATGAGCTTCTCTAAGTACCATTTCTCTCATATCTCCAAATTTTGGTAACCAAATTCTTTCAGCCCTATACCGGGTTCCGTCTTCTCGAATATTAAGATGCTTCTCCGATCCTTTGGGTATTTCATCCTTTAAATTTCCCTCTTTTAAAACTCCTTGTTGCGCCTCCTTTATTTGAGTAGTAAGGTTAGTGTGAATCATTATATTCATAGATTTTACTCGAATGGGTTCTCTGTCCTTTCTGCTCAAGGCGTCGGCTACCACATTTGCCTTCCCCAGGTGGTAACGAATCTTAAAGTTGTAATCATTCAACAATTCAATCCACCTACGCTGCCTCATATTCAGTTGTTTCTGATTAAATATGTGTTGAAGACTTTTGTGGTCGGTATATATAATACTTTTGACCCCATATAAATAGTGCCTCCAAGTCTTTAATGCAAAAACAACCGCGCCTAATTCCAAATCATGCGTCGTATAATTTTGCTCGTGAATCTTCAATTGTCTAGACGCATAAGCAATCACCTTCGTCCGTTGCATTAATACACAACCGAGACCTTGCTTTGATGCGTCACAATAAATCACAAAATCATCATTCCCTTCAGGCAATGACAATATAGGTGCCGTAGTTAGCTTTTTCTTCAATAATTGAAACGCCTTCTCTTGTTCATCCTTCCATTCAAATTTCTTCCCTTTATGCGTTAATGTAGTCAAGGGTTTTGGTATTTTGGAGAAATCTTGGATGAATCTTCTGTAGTAACCAGCCAATCCTAAAAATTGACGTATATGCTTCGGAGTTTTTGGGGTTTCCCACTTTTCAACGGTTTCGATCTTTGCCGGGTCTACCTGGATACCTTCTTTGTTCACTATGTGACCGAGGAATTGAACTTCTTCCAACCAAAATGCACACTTTGAAAACTTAGCGTACAGTTTTTCTTTCCTCAATACTTCTAGCACTTTTCTCAAATGTTCTTCGTGCTCTTGATCATTCTTTGAGTAAATAAGTATGTCATCGATGAAAACAATGAAAAACTTGTCAAGGTATGGTCCACACACTCGGTTCATAAGGTCCATGAACACAGCTGGTGCATTAGTCAATCCAAACGGCATAACCATAAACTCGTAATGATCGTAACGTGTTCTGAAAGCAGTCTTTGGAATATCATCTTCTTTCACCCGCATTTGATGATACCCGGAACGTAAGTCAATCTTTGAATAAATAGACGAGCCTTGTAGTTGATCAAATAAGTCGTCGATTCTCGGTAGTGGGTAGCGGTTCTTGATGGTAAGTTTGTTCAATTCTCGGTAGTCGATACACAACCTGAATGTACCATCTTTCTTCTTGACAAACAAAACAGGAGCTCCCCACGGTGATGTGCTTGGTCGAATGAAATCATGTTCTAATAGTTCTTGCAGTTGGCTTTGCAGTTCTTTCATCTCGCTGGGTGCGATTCTGTAAGGAGCACGAGCTATTGGTGCAGCTCCTGGTACAAGATCTATTTGAAATTCAACAGATCGATGTGGAGGTAGTCCCGGTAATTCTTTCGGAAATACATCGGGAAATTCTTTTGCGACGGGAACATCATTGATGCTCTTTTCTTCAGTTTGTACTTTCTCGACGTATGCTAGAACAGTATAGCAACCTTTTCTTATTAGTTTTTATGCCTTCAAATTACTAATAAGATGTAGCTTCGTGTTGCCCTTTTCTCCATATACCATTAAGGGTTTTCCTTTTTCTCGTATAATGCGAATTGCATTTTTGTAACAAACGATCTCTGCTTTCACTTCTTTCAACCAGTCCATACCGATTATCACATCAAAACTCCCTAACTCTCCTGGTATCAAGTCAATCTTAAATGTTTCGCTAACCAGTTTAATTTCTCGATTCCGACATATATTATCTGCTGAAATTAATTTACCATTTGCTAATTCGAGTAAAAATTTACTATCCAAAGGCGTCAATGGACAACTTAATTTAGCACAAAAATATCTACTCATATAGCTTCTATCGGCACCCGAATCAAATAAAACGTAAGCAGATTTATTGTCAATAAGAAACGTACCCGTAACAAGCTCCGGGTCTTCCTGTGCCTCTGCCGCATTAATATTGAAAACTCTTCCGCGGCCTTGTCCATTCGTGTTCTCCTGGTTTGGGCAATTTCTAATAATGTGGCCCGGTTTTCCACATTTATAACAAACTACATTGGCATAACTTGCTCCGACACTACTTGCTCCGCCATTACTCGTTCCGACATCATTTGTTCCTTTCTTTCTATTAACCCCTGGTCCGTAGACCTCACACTTCGCCGCGCTATGACCATTTCTTTTACACTTGTTGCAAAATTTGGTGCAGAACCCCGAGTGATACTTTTCACACCTTTAGCATAGCTGCTTCTGATTGTTGTTGTTTTTGCAGTTGTTATTGTTATTGTGATGATTGTTGTAGTTGCTGTTGTTGTTGTTGTTGTTGTTGGGCCATTTGTTGTAGTTGCGATTGATGTTACGATTGTTGGGATAGTTGTTGCAATTATTGTTGTAATTGCTGTTGTTGTTGTATTGGTGATTCTTATCACCGTTTTCCTCTCACTTTCTTTTGACTTGCTTCACATTGGCCTCTTCCGCCGTCTGTTCTTTAATTCTTTCCTCAATCTAATTCACTAGTTTGTGAGCCATTCTACATGCTTGTTGTATGGAGGCGGGCTCGTGTGAACTTATATCTTCTTGGATTCTTTCCGGTAATCCTTTCACAAACGCGTCGATCTTCTCTTCCTCATCTTCGAACGCTCCCGGACACAATAGGCACAATTCTGTGAATCGTCTTTCGTACGTGGTAATATCAAATCCTTGGGTTCGTAACCCTCTAAGTTCTGTCTTGAGCTTATTGACCTCGGTTCTGGGACGGTACTTCTCGTTCATCAAGTGCTTGAATGCTGACCACGGTAGTGCGTACGCATCATCTTGTCCCACTTGCTCTAGATAGGTATTCCACCATGTTAACGCAGAACCTGTGAAGGTATGTGTAGCGTACTTCACTTTGTCCTCTTCAGTACACTTACTTATGGCAAACACCGATTCGACCTTCTCGGTCCACCGTTTCAATCCGATCGGTCCTTCGGTTCCATCAAATTCCAAAGGTTTGCAGGCAGTGAATTCTTTGTAGGTGCATCCTACACGATTTCCTGTACTGCTAGATCCAAGGTTATTGTTGGTATGTAGCGCAGCCTGTACTGCGGCTATGTTTGAAGCTAGAAAAGTACGGAATTCCTCTTCATTCATATTCACGGTGTGTCGAGTAGTCGGTGCCATTTCCTTCAAAATAGTTAAATGAAACGAGTTAATCATATAGAATATCAAGAGTAGTCAATAGTATCTCGTAGCATAATATGAACTTATTTATAAAAGCTTTTTCTTTATATTAGCGTTTTATAAGTTTAAATTCGGGTAGTACCTACCCGTTAAGTTCATACTTAGTAGCTAATATACAATTCAACTACTACAATTCTATATGAAAAACTGATTATAATAATATTTCGCGTTCAAACTTTTTCACAATATTTTACAAACTTACAATACCGCTTATTTTACATATAACATGAAATATAGCACACAATAACTTTGATACAAGATAGTTGTGAAGATAATTCTAGCTAGTACACAAGTCGTTCAGCAAAGGCAATAAAGACACGTAATTCATACGTCCAGAAACAAGTCATGCATTCTGGTTTTACTAGGACTACTTCCCATCCTTGGTCTTGTGGAACATAACCGTTATGGCCGTTGATAAGACAGCGTGTTGTAACGTCGTCAAATGGACGAGGGTTATGTAATATCCAACAGTCCCTTAACAATCTAAAAACCTCATTTCTTACCCCAATTACCGACTCCGTCACTTGTGGGAACGTTTTGTTTAATAGTTGTAGCCCGATGTTCTTTTTCTCACTTTGGTGAGAAGTGAACATTACTAACCCGTAAGCATAACATGCTTCTTTATGTTGCATGTTAGCCACTTTTTCAAAATCACGAAGTCCTATATTCGGACATATTGAGTCAAAATAATTTCTTAACCCGTTGCGTAAAATAGCATTTGGGTTCCCCGCAATATATGCGTCAAAGTAAACACATCGTAACTTATGGATTTCCCAATGTGATATCCCCCATCTTTCGAACGAAAGCCTTTTATAAACCAAGGCATTCTTGGAACGTTCTTCGAATGTCTTACAAACTGATCTCGCCTTAAATAGTTGTGCCGAGGAATTCTGACCGACTCTAGACAAGATTTCATCAATCATGTCTCCGGGTAGGTCTCTTAATATATTGGGTTGTCTATCCATTTTGTGTTTTTATACTGTAAAATAGACAAGAGTTAGATTCATAAAAAAAATACTTATTAATTCAAGCAATTTTTACATATATCATAAAGCATAAGCACACTATATTACATATATTACACCACACGAATACAACTATCTTATTCTGACTCGCTCGTTTCTTATTCTTCGGTTTTGGTTCATTTTGCCAAGTTTCTAGGGATATATGATGTTCCCCTAATACGAGCTGTCGTTTTCCACAACGGTTTAGAAAAACCTGGTGGTTTAGAGGTTCCCGGGTCATTGTTACAACTTAAGGGCTTCGGGGGTTGACGATACATATAAAGTTCATCGGGGTTGGAATTAGATTTCTCTATTTTTATGCCCTTTCCCTTATTATTTTCTTTTGCCTTTTTAAATTCAGTTGGGGTAATTTCTATAACATCATCGGAATTCTCGTCGGAATCCGATACATCGGAGAATTGATAATCCTCCCAATATTTTGCTTCCTTGGCGTTAACACCATTGACCATAATTAACCTTGGTCGGTTGGTTGAGGATTTTATTCTACTTAACCGTTTTATTATTTCCCCCACTGGTTCTGTTTCTTCTTCCGGTTCCGATTCTTCTTCCGGTTCCGATTCTTCTTCCGGTTCCGACTCTTCTTCCGGTTCCTCTTCGGGAACTTGTGAATCAATCCATGAATCATTCCAATTTACATTTGACTCTTCATTATTATTAGGTGAGTCAATGGGACTTATTCTAGAGGTATACATCTATCACATAATATCAAACACGTTAATTAATATATCACATAATATTCACATGTTAAAAATATATAGTTTCCAACAAAATGTTAAGCAATCATTTTTAAAGAAAACACGGTCGAAGTCCAGACTCACTAATGCATCCTAACAAACTCGATAAGACACACTAATGCAAATTTTCTGGTTCTCTAAGACCAACGCTCTGATACCAACTGAAATGTCCCGTTCTTATTGATTAAAAACGTTCCATATTAATTGATTTCGTTGCGAGGTTTTGACCTCTATATGAGACGTTTTTCAAAGACTGCATTCATTTTTAAAACAAACCATAACCTTTATTTCATAAATAAAGGTTTAAAAAGCTTTACGTAGATTATCAAATAATGATAATCTAAAATATCCTGTTTACACACGACCATTACATAATGGTTTACAATACAAATATGTTACATCGAAATCAGTTTCTTGAATGTAGTTTTTACACAATATCATACAAACATGGACTCCAAATCTTATCCTTATTTTAGTATGCAACAGCGGAAGCTCTTAGTATTTACCTGAGAATAAACATGCTTTAAACGTCAACAAAAATGTTGGTGAGTTATAGGTTTAACCTATATATATATCAAATAGTAACAATAGACCACAAGATTTCATATTTCAATACACATCCCATACATAGAGATAAAAATCATTCATATGGTGAACACCTGGTAACTGACATTAACAAGATGCATATATAAGAATATCCCCATCATTCCGGGACACCCTTCGGATATGATATAAATTTCGAAGTACTAAAGCATCCGGTACTTTGGATGGGGTTTGTTAGGCCCAATAGATCTATCTTTAGAATTCGCGTCAATTAGGGTGTCTGTTCCCTAATTCTTAGATTACCAGACTTAATAAAAAGGGGCATATTCGATTTCTATAATTCAACCATAGAATGTAGTTTCACGTACTTGTGTCTATTTTGTAAATCATTTATAAAACCTGCATGTATTCTCATCCCAAAAATATTAGATTTTAAAAGTGGGACTATAACTCACTTTCACAGATTTTTACTTCGTCGGGAAGTAAGACTTGGCCACTGGTTGATTCACGAACCTATAACAATATATACATATATATCAAAGTATGTTCAAAATATATTTACAACACTTTTAATACATTTTGATGTTTTAAGTTTATTAAGTCAGCTGTCCTTGTTAGTAACCTACAACTAGTTGTCCACAGTTAGATGTACAGAAATAAATCGATAAATATTATCTTGAATCAATCCACGACCCAGTGTATATGTATCTCAGTATTGATCACAACTCAAACTATATATATTTTGGAATCAACCTCAACCCTGTATAGCTAACTCCAACATTCACATATAGAGTGTCTATGGTTGTTCCGAAATATATATAGATGTGTCGACATGATAGGTCGAAACATTGTATACGTGTCTATGGTATCTCAAGATTACATAATATACAATACAAGTTGATTAAGTTATGGTTGGAATAGATTTGTTACCAATTTTCACGTAGCTAAAATGAGAAAAATTATCCAATCTTGTTTTACCCATAACTTCTTCATTTTAAATCCGTTTTGAGTGAATAAAATTGCTATAGTTTCATATTGAACTCTATTTTATGAATCTAAACAGAAAAAATATAGATTTATAGCCGTAAAAATAAGTTACAAGTCGTTTTTGTAAAGGTAGTCATTTTAGTCGAAAGAACGACGTCTAGATGACCATTTTAGAAAACATACTTCCACTTTGAGTTTAACCATAATTTTTAGATATAGTTTCATGCTCATAATAAAAATCATTTTCCCAGAATAACAACTTTTAAATCAAAGTTTATCATAGTTTTTAATTAACTAACCCAAAACAGCCCGCGGTGTTACTACGACGGCGTAAATCCAGTTTTACGGTGTTTTTCGTGTTTCCAGGTTTTAAATCATTAAGTTAGCATATCATATAGATATAAAACATGTGTTTATTTGATTTTAAAAGTCAAGTTAGAAGGATTAACTTTTATTTGCGAACAAGTTTAGAATTAACTAAACTATGTTCTAGTGATTACAAGTTTAAACCTTCGAATAAGATAGCTTTATATGTATGAATCGAATGATGTTATAAACATCATTACTACCTCAAGTTCCTTGGATAAACCTACTAGAAATAAGAAAAATGGATCTAGCTTCAAAGAATCCTTGGATGGCTTGAAAGTTCTTGAAGCAGAATCATGACATGAAAACAATTTCAAGTAAGATTTCCACTCGAAATAAGATTGTTATAGTTATAGAAATTGAATTAAAGTTTGAATATGATTATTACCTTGTATTAGAAAGATAACCTACTGTAAGTAACAAAGGTTTCTTGATCTTGGATGATTACTTGGAATGGATTTAGAAAACTTGGAAGTAAACTTGCAATCTTGGAAGTATTCTTGATTTTATGAAGCTAGAACTTTTAGAATTTATGAAGAACACTTAGAACTTGATGATAGAACTTGAGAGAGATCAATTAGATGAATAAAATTGAAGAATGAAAGTGTTTGTAGGTATTTTTGGTCGTTGGTGTATGGATTAGATATAAAGGATATGTAATTTTGTTTTCATGTAAATAAGTCATGAATGATTACTCATATTTTTGTAATTTTATGAGATATTTCAAGCTAGTTGCCAAATGATGGTTCCCAAATGTGTTAGGTGACTCAAATGGGCTGCTAAGAGCTGATCATTGGAGTGTATATACCAATAGTACATACATCTAAAAGCTGTGTATTGTACGAGTACGAATACGGGTGCATACGAGTAGAATTGTTGATGAAACTGAACGAGGATGTAATTGTAAGAATTTTTGTTAAGTAGAAGTATTTTGATAAGTGTCTTGAAGTCTTTCAAAAGTGTATGAATACATATTAAAACACTACATGTATATACATTTTAACTGAGTCGTTAAGTCATCGTTAGTCGTTACATGTAAATGTTGTTTTGAAACCTTTAGGTTAACGATCTTGTTGAATGTTGTTAACCCATTGTTTATTATAACAAATGAGATGTTAAATTGTTATATTATCATGATATTATGATATATAATATATCTTAGTATGATGTATATACAGTTAAATGTCGTTACAACGATAATCGTTACATATATGTCTCGTTTCGAAATCATTAAGTTAGTAGTCTTATTTTTACATATGTATTTCATTGTCAATACACTTAATAATATATTTACTTATCATTTAACATAATTAACCAAGTGTATCAATATCTTAATATGATTCATATGTACCTAGTAAGACGTTGTTATAACGATAATCGTTATATATATCGTTTTTGAGTTTCTTAAATTAATAGTCTCATTTTTATGTATATAACTCATTGTTAAAATACCTAATGAGATACATACTTATAATAAAATCATGTTAACTATATATATAACCATATATATGTCATCGTATAGTTTTTACAAGTTTTAACGTTCGTGAATCACCGGTCAACTTGGGTGGTCAATTGTCTATATGAAACCTATTTCAATTAATCAAGTCTTAACAAGTTTGATTGCTTAACATGTTGGAAACACTTAATCATGTAAATAACAATTTTATTTAATATATGTATAAACATGGAAAAGTTCGGGTCACTAAACCTATATCCCTTCAAGTTCTCTGCTACAACTCGCAACAAGCTACATCCATAACTACATCACCCAACGAGATCTACTAGGTCCACTACGGCGTGAACCAAGTCTTGCATTAATCCAAATCGAGAAGGATTCATGCCGCGTCAAAACTCAGTACTTCATCGGTTCATAAACGCACCACTCAACCGGTCAATCATGTATGTGCTCTATTTCAAGAACCAACTTCCCCCGTCTCCACAACCGGGTTATTCCTTCAACGATTAAATCTCGGTACACCAAAATAATCCATTTAGGAACACCACTTTCCCATTAATTGATCCGCACACGACCATCCATCACTGGATTAATCCAAGACGACAATAATACATCACACGCTAAACAAATCATCAACACTCGACACAGGGTTTCTCCTCCAAACCCTACAACACAACCACACAAGACGGCCCCCTAGTACTAGCATGGAAACTATTCGTGTACTAGAATCCCGTCAACAGCGAATTATCATCACAACAAATTCGCAATTCGCTACACGACCCACAAAATATTCACCAACGCCGGGTGAATTCTCCTACCTAGACCGTCCATTAAGGATGGCCTCAACATTTCAATGCAACCAACGGGTCACATCACTAAGGAAAACACCCTCAAAAACAAACAACATTCGCGTGTCTCTACTCCCCGTCTCACAATCATCTATAAAGTGGAATATTCCACTCATGATTTCCATGAACACATTTCCCGACAGGGAAAAATACAGTATTCATCACGATATCGAACTCGTACTCACTCAACAGTACTACTCGACTTTCACACCAACCATATTTACATCACGAGAGCACCCACAATGACGGTTTCATTCCCTCACTCCCGTGATTACCAACTTCACACTTGGCCTCGTACCGCACATTGGTACTACACGACCACCTTACACAAGAAGACTTACGCTTCACTTGATCCCGTCATCACAACTCTACACATAACATTTCGGAATCGTAACTCATAATCGTAACGCACGATCTCGAGTCATCATCAACAACCCGTCAATCTTCCCCATTAGGAACTCCATATCCTTATTGAGGCCTAACATTGTACACCCCGATACTTCACTAAATTTAACACCACCTAAGTTTCCTCGGGCGGCAGTAAAAACTCCCCCACTTAGGATTCATCTCCACATTCTCACCGCCAAGATGATAACATCCCACGGAATCGTAATTCCACGTCGCACATGACCATTCTCACCGTTGGTTATAAATACCAAATCACCGTAAATTCACTTGAGGCTCTCAGAGCATTCATACGCATTCACTTGTGATGCCGTACACGCGACGACATCGCACCTTCATACCACAAATCACAATTAACAGTCGTTCATCGTTCGCAAGGCGAACTCCACAAAAAGTCCCACATACGCCTCTAAGCATAGGCATATGCCAGTCCTCTTAATCAGTTGTGTATCTCAGTCGAGTTCACCCGACCTTCCCCTCAACGAACCTTTATCAACAATTGCTCACTCTCATGGAGAAGAGTGACCAATCCGACACAATAATTTGCGTCAATCGCAATATCAACACTTCATCATAACCTTCGGCCTAACCGGCCATTAAGTACATCACCAGCTCACCGATCATCTTTACGAGTCCATCACTTAAGAGCAACAAGATTCGCTCATCCGTCACTTCATAAGAAGTATTTGCCGCAATGCTCTTAAACTTCGACTTCCGTAACCGTCAGATTACTATCGCCCGTCGATCACTATTATAATCTCCGCAAGGGTATCTCACGGTCACCCTAATCTCAAAGTGATCACACCACTACTGGAGTTGAACATTACACTAGCAGGTATAAAGGGGCACCTGACATAGTTTCATGCAGACTCCCACCACAATCTACCGAAATTTAGAAACTCGATCTTTGGGTTCCATACACCCGATGTCACCCATCCCTCCACGGTAATGATCCGAAGTCATACCTACCCGACAAACCTTACGATTTATCGTCTTATCGAAAGTTCCTGCCGATCACACGGTACCCACAATTTCCACAAGGTCAAAATGATATAGTGTAATGAAACCTTTCATCCAACACTAAGGAGATGCTTGGAAACACCAAGTCTTACATCCTTCCACACCTCGATAAAACCACTACTACAAGGGATATTCTATTAGGAATGTTACCCTATAATCCACAACACACTATGTAACGACCCAACTTTTTTGACTTACTTTTGTGCTTGTTACTTTCTGCGAAACTACGTATTTGTGCGTATTGTGTTGGTTTATATTCTGGGATCTTATTTCATGATTAATTACTTTCGTTCATACCATACAACGTGCCATTAAGTACTTGGTTACTTAACTTGATCCCCGAATGCTTTTACGACTGTTAGTGTCACTTGACGTTTGGAATGAGCAATGTGTTTTGGTACACGTTTAACTTTTATCGTAATTGGAATATTACGACTACGTAATACTAATTGTTATTTTCTAATAAAAATTACTTGGGCTTTTGGTTGCTTAATTACGCTTAGTAATTTACTTATGCTCACTAGTTAGTCTTGTTGGACTTTCTACCTTGTTGGACTCAGGCCCACCCTACTCTAGTTAATGGACTATTTAATTAGCCCAATTTTAATAAGTTTATGACCCATATAAATGTAAGACAAATACCCATTAATAAGAGGGAACATACTAGCATTTTTGTTAACCATAATCACAATTGTTGCATGGGATCCCAACATAAGCACCAACTTTAGACCACCATTAATCAAAAAGCAAAAGTTGTCCCCCACTTGTCCCCCCATACCCACGATCGCCACCACCCCTACTCACTATACATACCAAGCAAATCTCACCCATTTCACACTTAATCTCATTCATATTTTACACACACTTACTCTCTAATTATCTCTCTAGCCTTTCTCACTCTAAAAAGTGTAAGTTTTAAATTTTCGTCTTCTTCTTCTTCTCTTCTCATTTTCAACATCATCATCATCATGCAAGGATCAAACTTTTTAGCTTCTTGATCTTGTTATATCTTGTAGATTCAAACTTTGGTTTGAATCCTTCAAGAACATGAAAGATTCAAGCTTTCTAGCTTTGAATCTTCATTACTTTGTTGGATCTAAGTTTTCTAGCTTATGATTCCTTTATTTTGTTAAAAAGATCAAAACTTGTGTTTATGATCTTCATGTAGCTTGAAGATCTAGCCTTTTACTTTAAAGATCTTCAAGAACATTAAAGTTCCAAGCTTTTTAGCTCAGGGTTTTATTATTTTGTTAAAGATCTTAGCTTTTTAGCTTGTGGTCTCATTACTTTCATTAGATCTTAGCTTTCTTGTGACGCCGCTAATTTTTTTTTATACGTGTCGGAAGCATTATATTATTTAAATACGATATCAACATTTGTACAAACCGATGTCATGTGTCATTAAAACAAATTACATATTTAACTGGAAAAGACGTAATTACATTCTGCTTTCAAAAGTACACGGTTCATATCCTAAAAGACCACATCAGAGTTAACCCTGTCAAACATAACATCACCATGCCCGTCTTATCCCAAAAAGCACTATCTACAAAAGCTATCAACCTGCAGGGAGGAGATGGAGGGGAATTAGCACGAAGCTAAGTGAGTACGACTAACTACAGGCCACATCATACAGAAGTGTTATACTAATCATGTCACCTAGTCTAACACACAAACATCACCCAAGTGCCATCTACAGAGACTCTGGCGGCTCGGTAAAACCATTAACCACCAGCTGATCGGACTGGGGCTTACCAGAAGTTCCTCCACCACCGTATGTATATATATAATCCACACGCGACGAACGCGTCATTCACATATATATATACACCACGATTGTCTAGGCCACCACATGAGGAACCCAACCCGCAGGTTGATCTCTCCTACCGATGCCACCACACAATAGGGACGCACTGGGCTCCAGCAGTCAAGCATCAACCAACATGCAGTCATCACAATGTACTAACTAACCACAACAATAAGTATATCTAACAAGCATGGCTGTCATAATATAACATGCTACTATATATACTATATTCTCCAGTTAGTCACACTCACTAAATACCAGCAACCAACTCAGATAATCTACTACTGAGCGGCTTCCTTATCTTTTTCACCTGAACATAAGGCAAATCAGGTTAGTTACTGTCCATTAACACCAAATAACACAATATATAAATTTTTGTATCAAAAAGCGTCCGCTAATTTTTTTTTGCTTAATATGCACTTTCAAAATTTACATCCTGATCATCAAAATACAAACGGGCAGCATAACGGCTAAAAATCAACACTTAGTAAAATATTTCACTGCCAAAGACACAAGGTCGACTGTCAGAGACAGTCGGCCGACTGTCTACACTTACTCGGCCGAGTGTCTAGTCACTCGGTCGATGGTCTCTTACAGATACACTTGGCCGTGGGTCTTACACACTCGGTCGATGGTCGAGTCGGTCGGTCGAGTGTCTCGAGACACTCGACCGACTATGTTTATCTGCAGAAGCTGAAGACAAAATGACGAATTTCACCCAAAATCGACCAATTCTTGCTCTAGAGCTCGATTATGACCTCAAAACTGACCAAATCGAAGACACTAAACATGTAGAAACATAAACCCACAAAATTTAGA
Organism: Rutidosis leptorrhynchoides; assembly: GCF_046630445.1. Classification (NCBI taxonomy): domain Eukaryota; kingdom Viridiplantae; phylum Streptophyta; class Magnoliopsida; order Asterales; family Asteraceae; genus Rutidosis; species Rutidosis leptorrhynchoides. The sequence continues at coordinate 1,110,432 of NC_092333.1, forward strand.
CTCAGACAACATCAAATCTAACCATTTTGACCCAATTTACTCACTTTGTAAAAACTAACAAAAAAACTCAATTTTCTTGAAGATTAAAGCATGAAATCTTTTGATTCTTACCTTGATAGACTCAGTAGATCACAAGGAACAAGATAATAAGAAAGATTCGAGCTCAAGAACAAGGATTCAAGATTAGAGTTTTGGTAGTTGGAAGGGATGAAGAACGAGATGTGTTTGTGTGTGTGAATATTCTGGAAGCAAATGAGGAAAGAAGCAGCACTATAGTCACTTAATTGGGTTTAATTCCCACACTGTACAACATAAGGGTATTTATCAGTTATCTGTTATCTTTCGTACAACATTTGGCAACCCAAACGAAGTCCAAATTAAATAAACAAACCTATTCTGTGACCCTTGTCACAAACTGGTCCTAACCATATCATTAAGTAGTAATAAACATTAAATAAAAAAAATAAAAGTATATAATAACACAACACCAACTTAAATGCAAACTACTAATCTTACAGCTAGGCCCGGTTGAGGATGTTACATTTCTAGCTTATGGTCTCATTAATCTTGTAAAGATTCAAGCTTTCTAGCTTAGGGTTTTCTTAATACTTGAGATCTAAGTTATCATTGTAGATCTCACTTACTTGGAACCTTTTTGTGATTGTTGAGATGATAAAGATCAAGTCTTCATCATCTTATATGATGGAGATGCATAAACTTGTGTAAAAAGGACAAAGGTTAAAGCTTTATTGTGTTTATGCAATAAAGAGGCAACCTTGATGTTCAAAACTTGTAGAATGTTAGCTTTTACTCTTAGTTGTGTGTTGATGGTTGAAACTTGGTCAAAGTGATGCTAAAAAATTAAAGATTTGTACACTTGGAGCTTACACGCATCAAGGATGATAACCGTGATGAGCATCAAGCACCAAAAAACCCACCGGAGCATTTGTTTTCTGTTTTTCGGGGTCTGATCAAATTCCTAGGACTTCTGGAAAATTGATTTTCAGATAGTTCATTTCGAGTAGATGACTTTTCATTTAGGACTCGTCTAAATCCGATATACGGTTTAGGATTTATGGCCTTCCGAAAGTCACTACGCCGTTGTAACGACGTGCTGAAAATTCTGACCTACTCGCGCTTCAACCGTCGCCACGGTCAAACGACATCGAGTTAGGATCTGAAAATTGGACAGCGGTTAGAGGAATCACATACGGAGCCTTGGACACTGACCACACATCTTTTGTTTTGTATAGAGGTCGTAGCAGCTGTCCGAAGTCAGCCTTTTGTTTCGATCTCTATTCTTGTTGAAAACTTACTTTATCTTTTACGTATGATGATAATGATGATACTTAAGACTTAATTTATTCACTTTTAAACTTTTGGGGATAATTTACTGACTTAGTGACCTTTGACTTAGGTTGACGACCTTTTGGACCGACTTACTACCAACATACTTTTCGTATCGACTTTTACAACTTATTCACTGTGAGTTATAGCTTCCCTTTTTACTTTACTATTTTTGGGACTGAGAATACATGCGTTTTTTATATTTTACATACTAGACATGAGTACTTAAACTTTATATATGTGTGGGTGATATAACGGCACAAAGATTCCCCTTAGCACGGTAACATTTAATCATTGGTTTTTGAACCGGTGAACGCGAATAGATATGGATCCATAGGGTTTGACATCCCCACTCGGGCTAGTCGCACTAGCATTTAACGAGTGTTTGATACTTCGAGGACATACACACTCGCCAAGTGTACTTTTAGGGGATATTATTATTACGTTAAGTTAGTTACCGGGTGCCCACGGATAAGCATATACTTTTCATACTGTTTGAATACGAAATCTCGTGGTCTACATTACATTACTGATTACAAACAAACTATAGCTCACCAACATTTGTATTGACCTTTTAAGCGTGTATTTCTCAGGTGCTTAGACATTGTTGCTTCCTCTGTTAGACTTGCTGTCTTGATGTTAGACTTTCTGTTACAGACTCGCTGTGTTAGACTTCCGCTGCATTACTTAGATATGTCTCAATCATGGAACTTTATTTTTCATTCGCAACATATGTTATTTTGAATAATGGCTTTGTAACGACCTTTGTGTCACGTTATCTTTTGTAAAACGTTATCTTTTCATGAATGCAAAACTTATTTTAAAACAGCATGTAGTATTATACCGTGTAATGGACCTGTTGTTGACGATTCGTACATGATGGTTTTGTACGGGGCGTCACACACTAACGCAATCATCATTATACGGGTCCCACTCTCATGAGTTTAACGACCCAAAGACTCCTCGATTCGCCAACTCCAAGGCGACTCACAACTAGAATCCGGACACGATTCTCTAACCACACACTCTACCGAGTGTAACCCAATACCACAATCATTAGACTTGTTGCATCTCATTACGGAATTCAAGTCCTCGACGTACACATACTCACACATTAATCGATCATCCAAGTTACGATGGGTAACTACAACCAATGACCATCTCAACAATGCACGCACTACTTAGTGTGACTAAGCACGCACCAAACTCGTGAGTTGCTCACTCACCTTAGCTAACCGAAACCACCGTAACACCTTCCCGACTCACAAAGAACCCGATGTGACAAAAAGCACATCACCCAAGACTACTATATCCTAGGAACCAATAAAAGATTCCTAACTCGTCCCGATTCTACCCCAACCATGCTACGTTTCCTCCGCTCGGTACTTGTCATGTCATGCTTGGTGTCAAGATACACTTTCGTAATAATGGTGATCAGTTACTATTACAATTGCCTACCTTACCATTTCCACATGGTCATGCAAAGTACTTTATCCGGACTGACGCAACATTCACACAAAATAACATGCGATAACTCCTAGTACCTGAATGACCAAAGTCCTTACCGTGAACTTGATCACTCAAAACCGCCAAACATCCGAATCTCTTCAATAGATTCGTCTCTAGGACACCGCACCAATAGATACCTGTATATATATACACACCTATATACAATATAATAATAAATATACACAAGTACACTGCAACACAAGTCAACCTATAACCTAGGTGACTATCACTAAAACAACGTTCAAGATCGCCTACCTACATTAGGCACTAGCAGTCTAGGGCACTAATTTCTATACAAAATAAGGCCCTACATAATCACACTTTGGACTAGCACTAGTCCTAGTTAGTCACCTACTCTAAGGCACTAACAAATCTCAATCCGACCCGCATTCATACAAGTCCCGCAAATAACGCACTACTGTCAATAAGTCTAAGACTAGGCACCTATTCCAAGGTCACCTAATTCCCTTAGACTATGCTCTGATACCACTTGAAACGACTCCAAATCCGTTTACCAAAAATGAAGCATTTGTTTTAAATAAGTTAGGTCCCAATATACCGTTCATAATACATAAAATTTTCAACTCTGTTTTAACCAAAAACGTGATATCATAACGTTACGTTTAACAACTACACATTACAAAGCATTTGAAATAATGACCCAATTACACAAAACACGGGTTAATACTCATTAACCCAACCCGATACCAAGAGCATAATCCCGGGGACTACCAAATCCCCAATCCGCGTTCCATTGTCCGAAAGCTAATCCTCCAAGCTTAAGCAACGCCTAACAACCCTAGTCTAGAAACTAGGCAACTCCGCATCAACAATACCTATAAAAAGGTAAATAACGAGAGGAGTAAGCATAAAGCTTAGCGAATGCAATAATTATACATATACATATATAATCTACTTACTTGCAAACACTTACACAAATACTGCATACATGCTAGCAATCTAATTAGCATACCATCGTAAAGTATAAAGCTAATAATCTCCAATACCGTAAACTAGCATAACCAATAGTATATATTCATCACAATATTAAATGCTAAATAAAAAACATACCCACCATATGGTTAACCATAAACGCTATGGTGCTACCGGCTCATGGTTCACACCATACGTAATGCTATGACGCTACCGGCTCCTTGATTTACGCCACTACGCATTTGAGTCATACTCTTTTATAGAGCTACTGTCTCGTGGTTCACACCTCATTTTATAGTGCTACCGGCTCGTGGTTCACACTTTGATGCTACCGGCTCGTGGTGCTCGCATCAACCCAATATCAAGATGTTACCGGCTCGTGGTTCACATCATGACACCCGTCACATACTTGTTATGGTACTACCGGCTCGTTGATTCATACTATAACATTCACAAATAAATACACTATATACATACACGTATAATTATTCCACTCACCTTGGAATGCCTGCACAAGTCATGTATAACATGATCTCCGTCCTCAAATCCGAGCAAGTAACCATCTATATCACACATAGGTACAATATACACATAAATAGCCATTCTCTAAAAGAGAGCCTGACACAAACATCCCTTAGCCGAGGGATCACACCTTGCTCGTCAAAACCCGCCCATTTAACACCTAATGGACACAAACCAATTACCACTTCGGGTGGTAATTCAAACTAACACAACAAAGTACAATTTAACCCAAATCATACTTTACACCAATTAGACCAAACCTAGGTCTTAACACTAAATTACTACTTAGGTAGTAATCATTTCAAACACCAATTACACCAAACATCCCAACACGTGCAATATTATATTGCTTTTGACCGCGTTTGACTTATGTTAAAATACCATTTTAACCCAAAATCACTTCCCACGTTTACTTTCATTCAAAAACGTCATTTAACACTTAACAAAAGTGTTTAAATCCATTTGACCAAAACTAGTGTCCTCATCAAGTTTGGCCCAATTCAATTACCCATTTTGACCAAAGTCATAAAAACGCCCCATAATCACTAACGGCTAGTGATTATATTTTCAAAACACCAATTAACACCTAAATCAAGTATTTACATACTTGATTAACCAAAACTTGACTCAAGACTCATTTTGACACCAAACCAAGTCAACACCCATTTGGACTAGTAAACTTGTTCTTAAGAACATCAAAACCACCAATACACTTACAAACTAGTGACTAACACCCAAATCCATGACAAATACTTCCAAATTCATCATCAAACCCTAAACCCACAATAATCAGGTTTACTTACACAATACATACAACAAAACCCCCAATTTCATGAGAAATGGGGTATGTAACCCTAACTAGCTCAAACCCCAATCATGAACAAAAAACTTAAACAATTAAATTCGGAGTAGGAACTTGCAACACTACCAAAACGTAGCCAAGAACGAGATGAACAACTTTAACACTAGTACTTTGGTGAGATTTCCACTTCTTCTTCTCCAAACCAAGCTTTCTCACTCTAAAAGTCAACATCTCTCTCTAAAATAAGTTGGGAGTGTTTTGTGTGGGTGAAAATGAGGCTTGAAAGAGCCTTGGATCATTTTTGATGATCCCAAACCGACCCCAAAGTGAAAGGATACAATTGCCCCCAATTTAAACTCAAAAATGAGTTCAAAATGGTCATTCATCACTTCTGTCACGTTTTGCGACTTTCTGTCGCATTTCGTGACACCCCAAACGCGATACCCCTGACCAAATCGAGACAAATTGACCAGGACCAGGATTTTTAAGGCCGTCGTGTTTTGACCATGTTTGTCGCGTTCCGCGACGTACCAGGACGCGACACATGTGCTCCAAACGCGATACCTGTAGCTCTTCAATCGAATTTCAGTTTCCAGCTTCAATTTAAAAGTTCAGGGACTGAGGTTGACAGATTCTGATTCTGATGTAAATTCTGAAAATGCACAAGTGTTAGGTTGACTTTTAGTGGCGCTTTTCGGTGCACACATTTACTGACACTTTCTGATGACACTTTCTGATGACACTTCTGATGTATAAAATTCAAGGTGTTACAACAAGGACGCCAAAAAGATCGGGAGTCATGCTTGGCAATTTAAACCGAAAAGACACGTTTATTGTTCATAGAATAAAATGATTGTTTTCTACCTGCAGTACAAAGTCGAGAAATCGTCAAAAAGCTGATACACTACAAATTTTGTTGTTTGTAGTGTTAACCAGAACAACATGGTTGAGATCGAAGCGGTTAGAAGGTATACTATACATTTTAAACAAGCATGATAATCACATTTTTTACGTAGTTGTGACACAAATAATAGTTTCAACAGAAAAATAATTGGCGCAAACAATATCAGAAGTGAATAGATTGCTACAATATACATGTCAAGAAATGAATAGATTGTTGCAGTATACATGTCAATAAATGTGTGACAACACACTATGTATCACCTACGGTTACCATAAACAAAATGTGCGGCATCGCACACGCCCCTCCTCTAGGTTTAGTTATTGATTCATATTCGTTAGGTTTAGTTACATTTTTCGTTTCTTATTTTCATTTGCGTTTTGTGTTTGTTTACTCAATGTATATGCTGAGAAGTTTAATTGAGTAATTCTAGCATTAGGTCTTCTGCTTCTTACAATTATCAACAAAAATCAACTTGAAGACGATTTTAAATGACAACTTGAATGTGCAGATGTGCAACCACATTTCTGATCATCCTATTATGTAGTAACAACAACAATACTAAAATGTACGAGGCTGTATACGACTTTATGTAATATGACTGAAGTTTTGTGACAAGATGTAGAACAGTTCATTTACGTTATCGTTTGCAAAATCCCGCAGCAACGCGCGCACCTCTATACTAGTTATATATTATATATATCATTCAAGATATTGAGTTAAGTATATAAATTTAAAATTTACGAGCAAATAATCAAATAGCATCTCAGTTGTTACATTTTCATTGACGTACAACTATTTACAATTTACAATAAACATTAAACTCCACGCGTAAGCCATGGTTTCATAGATATAAAGACACGTGGAATCCACCAAATAAATAAATAAATGAGTGAAAGGACAAAATAAAAAATTACGAAGCACGTGAATCGAAACTAGGTAGATAACTCTTAAAAAGTCACATTTTTACTTCTGTTATATGTCCTATTTTAAAGGAGAGAAATATAAATTTAACTTAAAAATTCCTTTTATCAGTGATTCTGAAGATCTCAGAAAAGCGAATCCAATGGCGCAATAATCAAAGAAAAGAGAGTTATAACGAAAAAATCAGAGCCAAAACAGTGAACGATCAAGAAACGGACCCCAGAAAAAGCATCATGGAACATAAACCGACTTATACCACCTTCTTAGGTGTCGGAACCAACACCTTTCCAAGGTTTCGGAACCAAGGCAAGTGCACCGGTCAGTACTTGGTTAGCAGGGATCGGAACCGACACCCACCACGGGTGTCGGAACCGAGGCATTGGGAGAAGCCGAGGTCGTACCCCTCGGTGCCGAGGCAAAAAGTGGAAATTTGGAAGAAGAAAAAAATTGGTTGCAAAGCACGGGCAGACATAGATATAATGGCTGAAGTCCGGTCGGTCGTTTTGAATTAAAAAACATAAATTTGGTTCGTTTGGTATTGTAGTAAAGTATTTTGGTATTTTATTTTCTTAAAAAATGATGGGACGTTTTATTCGGAGGTTTGATTCATGTGATTACACTTTGACTTTTCTTTAATTTATTGGTTTCCAACGTAAGTTCAATTTGTTTTTGTTTTCTATAATTTAGAACAGTTCAATTTAATTAGATTTAAGATATATCAATAAATTGTGTAATTTGTTCATTATTTAATTTTGTTATAAAGAATAACTAATTAATAATTGTTATATTTAATATTGAATTTTCAAGATTAAAAGGGACATAATTGACATTTTAATAATTTTTAATTGTTATTTAGACTAAGGCACAATAATTTTAGAACAAACAAAATAATGCGGAATTGAGGATCGTGGCTTAAACAATAAAAACAAGAAAGAAAAGAAACCTTCTCGGCTTCTGTAACAAAACGTGCTCTCACGTATCTTTTTTATTTAACTCAAATATCAATTGAATTTTTAAAGTAAAATACCAAGAGTTTTTATAGCCCCATGACAAGTTATACGATAAACTAAAGTAACAAACTAATACGGAGTATTTGGATAAGGAGTAAAATTAGTTGACCAATCACGGCTCTTGTTAAACCCCCTTTTTGCCGTATGTAGCTTATCACCTACCAACTAATATGTCACTTTTAGATAAAATCAAAACAAACCAAAGCAATTCTTAATTCCTTATTATCTACTAACTTGTTGACTGACTTGTTTTCTTATTTACCCAACTCCCATTCGTACATGATTAAGCCCATACACAAAATCTTGAAAATAATCATGGAACTCAATATTTGTGAACCTAATATTTATGAGTCCAATATTTACGAGCCTAATATCCATCAACCCATTCGCAAGTCCACCTAATCTTGCATCATTCTCCCATTCTTCGAAAAGACTCGTCCTCGAGTCTACAACACCAATGTACGAAACATCCATACGATCCTCAAGAACTAGACAAATGTTTTTTAACTCGTTTTTCAAATTAACATCAACATCTTCACATGCGACTTCAGATTTTACACCCGAAATATATTTGATGCCAGTATCTGTAGTGACCCGAATTTTTCCATGTTTATATATATTAATTGAGATTGATATTTACATGATTAAATGTTTCCAACATGTTAAGCAATCAAACTTGTTAAGACATGATTAATTGAAATATGTTTCATACAGACAATTGACCACCCAAGTTGACCGGTGATTCACGAACGTTAAAACTTGTAAAAACTATATGATGACATATATATGGATATATATATATAGTTAACATGATACTATGATAAGTAAACATATCATTAAGTATATTAACAATGAACTACATATGTAAAAACAAGACTACTAACTTAATGATTTTTAAACGAGACATATATGTAACGATTATCGTTGTAAAGACATTTAATGTATATATATATCATATTAAGAGATATTCATACATGATAATATCATGATAATATAATAATTTAAAATCTCATTTGATATTATAAACATTGAGTTAACAACATTTAACAAGATCGTTAACCTAAAGGTTTCAAAACAACACTTACATGTAACGACTAACGATGACTTAACAACTCAGTTAAAATGTATATACATGTAGTGTTTTAATATGTATTTATACACTTTTGAAAGACTTCAATACACTTATCAAAATACTTCTACTTAACAAAAATGCTTAAAATTACATCCTCGTTCAGTTTCATCAACAATTCTACTCGTATGCACCCGTATTCGTACTCGTACAATACACAGCTTTTAGATGTATGTACTATTGGTATATACACTCCAATGATCAGCTCTTAGCAGCCCATGTGAGTCACCTAACACATGTGGGAACCATCATTTGGCAACTAGCATGAAATATCTCATAAAATTACAAAAATATGAGTAATCATTCATGACTTATTTACATGAAAATAAAATTACATATCCTTTATATCTAATCCATACACCAACGACCAAAAACACCTACAAACACTTTCATTCTTCAATTTTATTCATCTAATTGATCTCTCTCAAGTTCTATCTTCAAGTTCTAAGTGTTCTTCATATATTCTACAAGTTCTAGTTACATAAAATCAAGAATACTTTCAAGTTTGCTAGCTCACTTCCAATCTTGTAAGGTGATCATCCAACCTCAAGAAATCTTTGTTTCTTACAGCAGGTTATCATTCTAATACAAGGTAATAATCATATTCAAACTTTGGTTCAATTTCTATAACTATAACAATCTTATTTCAAGTGATGATCTTACTTGAACTTGTTTTCGTGTCATGATTCTGCTTCAAGAACTTCGAGCCATCCAAGGATCCGTTGAAGCTAGATCCATTTTTCTCTTTTCCAGTAGGTTTATCCAAGGAACTTAAGGTAGTAATGATGTTCATAACATCATTCGATTCATACATATAAAGCTATCTTATTCGAAGGTTTAAACTTGTAATCACTAGAACATAGTTTAGTTAATTCTAAACTTGTTCGCAAACAAAAGTTAATCCTTCTAACTTGACTTTTAAAATCAACTAAACACATGTTCTATATCTATATGATATGCTAACTTAATGATTTAAAACCTGGAAACACAAAAAACACCGTAAAACCGGATTTACGCCGTCGTAGTAACACCGCGGACTGTTTTGGGTTAGTTAATTAAAAACTATGATAAACTTTGATTTAAAGGTTGTTATTCTGAGAAAATGATTTTTATTATGAACATGAAACTATATCCAAAAATTATGGTTAAACTCAAAGTGGAAGTATGTTTTCTAAAATGGTCATCTAGACGTCGTTCTTTCGACTAAAATGACTACCCTTACAAAAATGACTTGTAACTTATTTTTCCGACTATAAACCTATACTTTTTCTGTTTAGATTCATAAAATATAGTTCAATATGAAACCATAGCAATTTGATTCACTCAAAACGGATTTAAAATGAAGAAGTTATGGGTAAAACAAGATTGGATAATATTTCGCATTTTAGCTACGTGAAAATTGGTAACAAATCTATTCCAACCATAACTTAATCAACTTGTATTGTATATTATGTAATCTTGAGATACCATAGACACGTATACAATGTTTCGACCTATCATGTCGACACATCTATATATATTTCGGAACAACCATAGACACTCTATATGTGAATGTTGGAGTTAGCTATACAGGGTTGAGGTTGATTCCAAAATATATATAGTTTGAGTTGTGATCAATACTGAGATACGTATACACTGGGTCGTGGATTGATTCAAGATAATATTTATCGATTTATTTCTGTACATCTAACTGTGGACAACTAGTTGTAGGTTACTAACGAGGACAGCTGACTTAATAAACTTAAAACATCAAAATATATTAAAAGTGTTGTAAATATATTTTGAACATACTTTGATATATATGTATATATTGTTATAGGTTCGTGAATCAACCAGTGGCCAAGTCTTACTTCCCGACGAAGTAAAAATCTGTGAAAGTGAGTTATAGTCCCACTTTTAAAATCTAATATTTTTGGGATGAGAACACATGCAGGTTTTATAAATGATTTACAAAATAGACACAAGTACGTGAAACTACATTCTATGGTTGAATTATCGAAATCGAATATGCCTCATTTATAAAGTCTGGTAATCTAAGAATTAGGGAACAGACACCCTAATTGACGCGAATCCTAAAGATAGATCTATTGGGCCTAACAAACCCCATCCAAAGTACCGGATGCTTTAGTACTTCGAAATTTATATCATATCCGAAGGGTGTCCCGGAATGATGGGGATATTCTTATATATGCATCTTGTTAATGTCGGTTACCAGGTGTTCACCATATGAATGATTTTTATCTCTATGTATGGGATGTGTATTGAAATATGAAATCTTGTGGTCTATTGTTACGATTTGATATATATAGGTTAAACCTATAACTCACCAACATTTTTGTTGACGTTTAAAGCATGTTTATTCTTAGGTGAATACTAAGAGCTTCCGCTGTTGCATACTAAAATAAGGACAAGATTTGGAGTCCATGTTTGTATGATATTGTGTAAAAACTGCATTCAAGAAACTGATTTCGATGTAACATATTTGTATTGTAAACCATTATGTAATGGTCGTGTGTAAACATGATATTTTAGATTATCATTATTTGATAATATACGTAAAGCTTTTTAAACCTTTATTTATAAAATAAAGGTTATGGTTTGTTTTAAAAATGAATGCAGTCTTTGAAAAACGTCTCATATAGAGGTCAAAACCTCGCAACGAAATCAATTAATATGGAACGTTTTTAATCAATAAGAACGGGACATTTCAGTATCATCGTCATTAAAATTTAGAAAATCTGCATCATTTTCACTATTCGGATCATAATCGGGTCCTTCATCCTCACCATCCGTAGCATAGATGGGTTCTTCATCCTCACCACCATCTGTATCATAGATGGGTTCAGAATCTTCATCCACAATAGGTTCAGGAACGTAATTCAGATTAAAAATCTGTTCAACCTTCATACCAATGATCCGTAAGGGATCATCATGATGGTCCCGTCTGAATCCGCTCGGCACATCAGTGAATGGATTCATACTTTCCCACTGGTCATTAGTTTGGTCCGAAGCATAGCGTGCATCATATTAATGATGTATGCTCAACTCTAATTTTGCCATCCTTCGTTGCAAACGCTCAATCTCAAACTCTCTAACTCGTTGCTGCAAACGAGCAATCTCAGCATCACGAGGATCATTACCACTGCCTCTCTCGGCGATTCTGTGATTTGATCGCTTATAATACCGACCACCATCTTCTTGTTTAGCCATGCCTGGAATCTGATACCACTTAATGCGGAATTGAGGATCGTGGCTTAAACAATAAAAACAAGAAAGAAAAGAAACCTTCTCGGCTTCTGTAACAAAACGTGCTCTCACGTATCTTTTTTATTTAACTCAAATATCAATTGAATTTTTAAAGTAAAATACCAAGAGTCTTTATAGCCTCATGACAAGTTATACGATAAACTAAAGTAACAAACTAATACGGAGTATTTGGATAAGGAGTAAAATTAGTTGACCAATCATGGCTCTTGTTAAACCCCCTTTTTGCCGTATGTAGCTTATCACCTACCAACTAATATGTCACTTTTAGATAAAATCAAAACAAACCAAAGCAATCCTTAATTCTTTATTATCTACTAACTTGTTGACTGACTTGTTTTCTTATTTACCCAACTCCCATTCGTACATGATTAAGCCCATACACAAAATCTTGAAAATAATCATGGAACTCAATATTTGTGAACCTAATATTTATGAGTCCAATATTTACGAGCCTAATATCCGTCAACCCATTCGCAAGTCCACCTAATCCTGCATCACAAAAATAATAAGGTGTAAAGTTTTTATGAGACAGAAGGAGTACCTTTTTTATGTCACTTGAGTTGCTTTATTTTATTTATAAAAAAAGTTGTGTTTAATTTTTTATATTTTATAAAAGGATGTTACATTTTATTTGATTTGGAGTTTTTAATATTTGGCTTTAATTTTCACATATTCTTTGAAATATTTCTAACGATAAGCATAATAAATGTTGTTAACGTGCATGAAATGAGTAGTCGGTAGTGATTATTATTGACTTTTATTTAGTGATTATTCTCAGTGTAAAGATTTTAAACAACTAAATTATGTGAATTAACTGGTTAAATTATAAAAACTATGTGAATTAACTGGTTAAATATGTGAATCGGGGTTTTTTTTTTTTTTTTTTTTTTTTGTTAAACTTACTCCCAGGGGCGAAAGTGTATGGGGGCAGAGGGGGGGGGGGGGTGGCCGCCCCCAGTGATTTTTTTTTCACTGTAAAATTTTTGGGTTTTTCGACTTTGTCCGCGGTGGATTTTTTTTTTTTTGCCCCCAAACCTACATATTTTGCCCCAAACCTTCAAATTTTGCCCCAAATTTTCCAACTTTTGCCCCAAAATTTCCAAATTTTGCCCAAAAATCTTCAACTTTTGCCCCAAAATCTTCAAATTTTGTCCAAAAAATTGTTACGGTTTAAATTTTTTTTTTTTTGTCCCCGGTGAAAAAAATTTTAGTTTCGCCTCTGCTTACTCCAAGTAAAATGTTTTAACAATAAACATTAAATTTTGTACCACGATCATCTCGGTCGCAACAACGTGCGAGCCAACTCCAACACTCGTTCTAATTAAAAGTTAGATAGCCTTTAAAAAAAGTTAGTTTGCATGTGGATATATAAAGTAGTTTGCATAAGTAATTAGCAAGTAAAACGATAGCAGTTGGGTACTTGAAATCTTTTACAAATACATTAAATGAACATAAAGTACGTAGTTGTTTGGTTGGTGGTTTGAAAGTTGGCACATAATTGAAATGGAAAAAACTAGAATTATTTTTTAAAGACAATAATTTTATAAATAAAATAAGACTAGCAACAACACTAAAAGATTAATAAATATACACTACTCCTTAATGAACTCCTCATGTTCAAATTCATCTTACAACCCGATTCAAATTAGACCAACCCCCAAAAAAATAAAACTAATATGGCTACGAACATACAATCTAAGAATCTACCCGCCATCCAAACCAACACCACATAGGACCAACTTAAAAAAAATTACCCGATAAAAAGCATGTAGATAGGGGAAAATCAACACAGCGATAACCAAGAGACATCACTTCGAAACCTTAAGCCAAACAATTTTTATTACACATTCTAACCAAATGGTGGTACTCATAAATGTAGAAATATAGAAATAATAATGAAGAATGAAACTACGACCGTAAAGCCACAACCAATATCCACTACTTGACACACGAGCCACTTAATCAACAAGAACCATGATCATAAAAACACCCACCACAAGACAAACAATGAAATACCACGAAAATCTTCATTCTAATTTCACGTACATTAAACCTCTAAGACCATCGCTAGTAATAGCGTGTTGGTCGATGGTGTAGCAGGCACGCCACCAACATGCTGATAACAAGGCGTGTTGGTGGTTCAATTGTTCGGCGTGCGAGGAGGTAGCACAGAAGGTGTAGCCGGCGTGTATGTGTATTTGTGAGACGTGGAAGAAGGAGAGGAGAACAACGGATATATGTTTTCTGATTCATATTGAAACGGCCCGTCCATATTACTATAAACGTGGTACGTTATTCATTGGTCCCATAGCGAGGTATTTGACCTCTATATGATACGTTTTAGAAAATATTGCATTCGTTTCATAAAAAGCACACTATTATTATACATAATGCATGTTTTAAACAATTGGGCGATTATTTAAGGAATAATCCCCATAATACATCGGTTTTCAAATACTACACACGTGACATAACAGTTAAATATAATACATGACAAAGGTTTTATTGAATGCATCACTTTATTTAATTAAAAGCATGAGACTCCATGCACAGCTTGCTCAGATAATGCAACAGCGGAAGACTTTCTTAAGGACCTGAGAATAAACATGCTTAAATAGTCAACACAAAGGTTGGTGAGATATATAGGTTTAACATCGATATAAATATAGACCACAAGATTTCATAGTTATAAATATATGTACACTCGCAAGCGTATAAAAGTATTCTATAAGTTGTTGAGCGCTTCAGTAACCATACTTAACCATTAATGTAGCATATTCCCTTTATTATGAAATCTCCCTACACTGTACCAAGTGTAGTAAAAACGAAGTACTATGCAACCGTTTACGATACTAGAGCGACTAGCCCGGTTGGGGTTGTCAAACCCGATAGATCTATCAATAGGATTCGCGCTTACATGTTCTTACAACATGTAAATATTAGTTACCAAGCTATTAGGGAAGATATGCAATGTGGTACAACTCAACGTAGAATATATTTTAAGTACTTGTGTCCATGGCGTAAAACATAAAATGCATGTATTCTCATCCCAAAATATTTTTAGAGTTTAAAAATGGGACTATATACTCACGGTAGTAAAAGTATATTAATAATAAGTTTTCAACTTATTAAAAATATGGCCGTCGTCCTTGGATTCACGAACCTGTAACAAATATATATGTATATCAAAATGTAATACAACTATTATTCATATCATATCTTCAATCACATGTGATTGTTTAAGTTTATATTTTTCAATCACGTGTGATTGTTTAAGTTTATATTTTCAATCACGTGTGATTGTTTAAGTTGTCAAGTTAGCAGTCCAACGTTAGTAGTCCACAATTAATAGTCCACAGTTAGTAGTCCACAGTTAGTAGTACATAGTATACACGTGTTGTATAAGACTCAATCATGACCCACAATACCGCTATTATAGTTACACGTATTGTGTATGTGGTGTCTTTTGATTTATCCGACATATTGTGTAACCATGACATGTTAGAATACATGTATAATACAAGAAAAGTTAGCTAGGATATGGTTAGTATAGATTTTAATGAATCAATCCCGTAATCAAATTATCCATTTCTAACCAATATTGTTTTGCCCATAATTTCTTCGTTATAAATCCGTTTTGAGTGAATCAAATTGCTATGGTTTCATAACAAACTGTAATTTGTGAAACTAAACTGAAAAAGTGGTGGTTTATAGTCGGAGTTACAAGTTATAATCCATATTTGAAAGAGGTAGTCATTTCCGTCGAAAGAACGACATCTTGATGACCATTTTGAAAAACATACTTCAATTTTGAGTTTAACCATGATTTTTGGACATAGTATCATGTTCATATGAAATATCATTTTCCCAGAAGAACAACTTTTAAATCAAATATTATGATAGTTTTTAATTATCCAACCCAAAACAGCCCCCGGTTTTACTACGACGGCATATGTCCGGTTTTACGGTGTTCTTCGTGTTTCCAAGTTTTAACTCATTAAGTTAGTATATCATATAGATATAAAACATGTGTTAAGTTATTTTTAAAAGTCAAGTTAGAAGAATTAACTTTGTTTGCGAACAAGTTTAGAATTAACTAAACTATGTTCTAATTTTTAAACTCTTATATAGATAGCTATAGACATATGAATTGAACAAGAGTTGAAGTAGAGTTTTTACTTCAAGTTTAGAATGTAAAGTTGCTGGAAATAAGTAGTAGAACAAAACTTGAGAGAGTTCTTGCAAGTGTGTGTGAAAATTGGAAGTAAAATTTAGAAAATGAATGTGTAAAAATGAGTTAGAAATGATGCTTATTTATAGGCTTGAAAATTTGGTTTTTAGTGAAAATATCTAAGATAAGCTAAAATGTATTAAGTCATGGATGACATATTAAATTGATTAGGTCATGGATGACATATTACACAAATAATTGCAGATTTCTATTGGTATATACCAATAGTAAATACTTCTAGAAGCTGTGTATAATACGGGTAAAAATACCGTATGAATGCGAGTAGAATTCTTGAGAAAATTGTACGAAAATAAGAGTATAGCTATCCTTTATATGTATTGGTATATTATAAAGTATATTTAATACTTGTAAGGATGTATTTACACTCGTAATACTTTATATGTAAATACATTTTAACATAAGTTAATTACGTCGTTTAAATAGTAACATATATATTGTTCAAAAACTCTTTAAATTAGTAGTATGAAAATATATATATATAATACTTTGTTAATATACATAATGAGATATTTAATTATCATATTTTCAAGTTAAATATATATAAATCCATATATATACACAATAATTAAACAATTAAATCAAGTTATGACGTTCGTGAATCGTCGGAATAAAAGAGTGACCAAAAACTTGTGTAAAACTCTTTCCGGAGGTTCAAGACTTATTAAAATTCATTGCTTATCAAGTCGGAATAATTAAATCATGTAAATAGTATAATCAAGTAGTCGGAAAAAATCCGGGTCATTTTACACATAATTGTTCGTGAATCGTCAAGAGCAGTCGATGGGTAAATGAATACATGAACACGGTTCAAAGTTTTTGAGATTTCAACATTACAGACTTTGCTTATCGTGTCAGAAACATATAAAGATCAAGTTTAAATTTGGTCGGAAATTTTCGGGTTGTCACACATATTAATATTATATATATATATATATATATATATATATATATATATATATATATATATATATATATATATATATATATATATATATATATATATATATATATAAATATAATGCAACAGATATATATTTATTTCACACACACACACACACACACACATATATATATATATATATATACATATATATATATACATATATATATACATATATATATATATATATATACATATATATATATATATATACATATATATATATATATATATATATATATATATATATATATATATATATATATATAACACTCCTCAAACCATAAAACATATACTCTATCAATTATCTATAAACTTTCTCATCTCAATCAATTTTCAAAATAACTAAAAAATGGATGCTTATTTAACTTTTGCCAATGAATCTTCGGACGACGGCGATTTGTTATTAAATATTATGGGTGCGTACGCCGAAGAGCTAGGTTGAGAAGCTGACGAAGGCACAAGTGCAAGACCCCGACGAGAACCCCGTATGTATCTTCATAGAGATCGTGAAGGAGCTGGAGCTAATCTATGGAAAAACTATTTTTGTGAAACTCTACGTATCCTCCTCACAAATTTAAGAGACGTTTTCGAATGCGTTCGCAATTATTCCTGCATATCATAGAAGGTATATCTGAATGCTCTCTTAATCCTTTGCCCGTGCACTTTGATTTTTTTAAACAAAGACGCGACGCTAGTGGTCGTCAAGGTTTTAATATACATCAAAAGTGCACATCGGCGTTACGCTAATTGGCATACGGTACAGCAGGGGATATGTTCGATGAATATCTAAAAATGAGTGAGCAAACCTCATTAATTTGCTTAGACAACTTTTGTTTGTGTGTTACTGATTTGTACCAACAAGAATATCGATGAAAACCTACTACACATGATATTCAACGAATATATGAACATCACGAAGCAAAACACGGTTTTTCGGAAATGCTTGGAAGCATCGATTGTATGCACTGGGAATAGAAGAATTGTCATGTCGCATGGCAAGAACAATTCACGAGTGGTCATAAAAAAAGCATCTATTATACTCGAAGCTGTAGCTTCGTATGATATGCGGATATGACATGCCTATTTTGGTGTAGCTGGTTCCAACAACGATATAAATGTGTTAAACCGATCACCATTATTTGATTATATTAAGAATGGTACTACTCCAGCTGCACTATTTTCCATAAATGGTCATATACACACACACACAGTTATTATCTCCCTGATGGTATTTATCCAGATTGGGCTATACTAATTAAGGCATTTTCATCCCCAACAGACGAGGCAGCTAAAAAGTTTACACGTTTTCAAGAAAGTGCACAAAAGGATGTCGAGCGCACATTCGGTGTTCTTCAAGGTAGATTCAATATATTACGTGTGCCTGGACGAACTTGGAAAGCCAAAAAAATGTCCCGCATATTATATGCTTGTGTTTGTTGCACAATATGATCAAAGAGGATAACGGTTTTGCTATAACTTCACTCGACGAAGAGTATCTAAGAGAGCCAGAAAACCAACCGGCTTATGTTAGAAATCAAAATAGTGATCGTGTAACACGAGCTAGGAAAATGCGCGACAAAGATGTGCACAATGCACTTTGTCAAGACTTAACCGTGCATATATGGAATCTTCCACCAAATTTCCGACGCACTAACTAGTTTTTTTTTATTGTAATCTTTTATTTGTAGGATTTTTAATTTTATTGTAATCTTTAATTTCTAAGACTTTATAAAAATAAGGTAATTTAGGACGTTTTAAAAAAATAAGGTAATCGTATTTACTAATATTAATTGTATTCAGTTTTGTAAAAATTTATTTCTTTTAATACTTACAAAATAATACGTAGTAATATAACTAATTAAACAAAATAAATTAAAATCAAGAAAAGTAAAAGAAAAGTAAAAAAGAAATTAAAAATACCCAACCCCTACCCATCAACACGCCACTCAGCACGTCACCCATTAGCCAGTAGTTTACCAGCACGCCCATCAAACACCTCAACTCCACCCACCAACACGCCAACACGCCCGCCATTGTTAAAAATTGTCTAAATAAAATGAACTTAGACCTTGTACAACCATAACCTTCTCACTCCTTGATTCAGAGCACACTTAGCACCACAACCTACAATCACTTGCAAAGTGGAATTAAACTTAGATCATATTTAATATTTAGATCATATTTAATATTTAAGATGTTTTTGTCTAAATGTCTGTAAATTATGTGTGTAGAAAAGATGTGACATAAAGTCTGCATGTTAAATATTGAAGAATGTATGTTTTTGTGTCTGCAATACATAATTCAAAATCCTAAATCATTGTAATTTTCATTTTTTATCTGAAAATAATAATAATAAAATTATTGATTTAAAAAGAAATATGAAAGATTACTCTGATAGTCACCCCATTTCGAGATCCTCTCAAGAGTAAACATTACTAATGGTAATACCCGTCCATGCTCTCAAAGAGAAGAATAAACGACTCATAGATTCAACCTTTGCCTTACAGATAGGACAACAAATCGTATGAACTTTAATCCTTATTATGAAAGATTACTCCGATGAGGTAACTTGTCAATAGCTAACCTCCGTAAAGACACATTTACTTTCCCCACACATATAAGACTTAATATGGTCTACATAGGAGAAAAGTAAACAACACATTAATTTAGCAATAGTAAACTTAAATAAATATCAAACCACGAAAATATTTATAATTCTGTTTTGTGAAAACTAAAACCAAACGAGTTAGTATATTTAATTTAAAACTTAAGAAAACGTCAAGTTTTAAAACAGTGTAATGAGTAATGAACGATTAACTAAAGTTTTTTTTTTTTTTGAAATGCAATTTTATTAAAAACTCGAAGATACAAGCGCCGATAGACCAAAATTGTAGACTAACAGCCTGAGACACTAAACCTAAAAAAAACTAAGCAATACAATTAGTTGCACAGCATGCAACCTAGAAACAGAACACGAACAAAATCAAACCTATAAAGCATAACGACTTCTATGACAACTTAAGGTAGCAACTTGGGTTTGAGATCCAAGTTAGCCATATCAAGTCCTTCTTTCTCGATCTATTAGAAATCCACTCGAAGGATTTAGTTTGTATCTCACTTAGAGCTATCGGAGCATTCCATTTTTTTCCTTGAAATACCATATTATTCCGATTTTTCCAAATTAGATACGCACTAATCCATCTAATAGCTTGCCACAATTGTTCCCCAACTTTTGACATTAAGGGTGAATTGCTTCCCCCTAGCATATTCGCAATATTTGAATATACGTAGGGACTAACATTCCACCATTTAAAAACACGAATCCAAATTTCTTCCACTTGTTTACACGTACAGAGAGCATGTTCCACCGTTTCTAAGTCATCGTCACATAAAAGGCATCTAACCGAGTGCAAGTCAATGCCCCTTTTGTCAAGTTCTATTTTAACGGGTAGCCTTTTTTTGAGAGCTCTCCAAATAAAAACTTCAACCTTTTTGGCACTAGGTTATTACGAACTGTTCCTGGTTGTGAAACATACTGACCTAGTAAATGGATGTCGATCAAAGAAGTAAGTTTTCGGACCGAGAAGAGCCCACTTGATTCAAAGGCCCACTTCCAATTATCACTTTTGTTGTTTTTGAAATCAAAGCTCTCCAATAGTTCCTGCATCGAGTGTAATTCAGCTTCGGTTCTTCCTGACGGAGTTCTTGCCCAGTTCCACGTAAAAGATAATCCTTCCTCATTTGCACGAACACGTTGTTTAACACATGTATTCTGATCCAGCTCCAGTCGATAAAGTCTCGGGTATGTCTTGCACAGTTTATCATTACCGATCCAATGTTCCTTCCAAAAGAGTGTAGTGTTGCCATCTCCAATTGTCTTGATAAAAGAGCCTTTGAATGGAACCTGTAAAACTTCTAACGAGAGACCTGCAGAAATAATATTACGCCATGTACTTGAAGGTATTGGATGGGAGTTTGCATTTTCATCCAATAAACCTCCACACGGCCCATAAATACTACGGATTACATTGGCCCAAATGGAATTGGGTTCGGTTTTAAACCTCCACCACCATTTGCCCAATAAACCAAGATTTTTTTATTTTAAGGAACCAAAATTCAGGCCCCCGTTCCCGAAAGAGTTTATCACATTTTCCCATTTAACCCAAGATATTTTTTGTCCCGAACCCGAACCGCCCCAAAAGAAACCTCTCCTTACACTCTCAAGAATTTTTAAGACACTAGGCAGAGCGCGAAATAACGAAAAATAATACAACGGAAGACTATTAAGAACCGATTTAATTAGAACTACCCTTCCTCCAAACGATAACGAACGCATTTTCCAACTTGATAACCGAGCTTTAAATTTTTCTATCACAGGATTCCAATCTTTCACCTTTGTCATTTTCGAACCAATAGGTAACCCGAGGTATATAAAAGGTAGTTTACATCCATTACAACCAATATGTCTTGCAAGACGGTTAACTTCCAAGAAATCAATACCAACACCATAAATACAACTTTTTTGGAAATTTACCTTTAATCCGGAAGATAGCTCAAAACATTTAAGTAAATTTCTCAAATTTAGTGCATTCAAACGACTCCATTCTCCGAAGAAAATTGTGTCATCCACATATTGCAAGTGTGTGATAATTACTTTATTTTCACCCACTTCAACTGTAGTGACCCGAACTTTTCCATGTTTATATATATTAATTGAGATTGATATTTACATGATTAAATGTTTCCAACATGTTAAGCAATCAAACTTGTTAAGACTTGATTAATTGAAATATGTTTCATATAGACAATTGACCACCCAAGTTGTCCGGTGATTCACAAACGTTAAAACTTGTAAAAACTATATGATGACATATATATGGATATATATATAGTTAACATGATACTATTATAAGTAAACATATCATTAAGTATATTAACAATGAACTACATATGTAAAAACAAGACTACTAACTTAATGATTTTTAAACGAGACATATATGTAACGATTATCGTTGTAAAGACATTTAATGTATATATATCATATTAAGAGATATTCATACATGATAATATCATGATAATATAATAATTTAAAATCTCATTTGATATTATAAACATTGGGTTAACAACATTTAACAAGATCGTTAACCTAAAGGTTTCAAAACAACACTTAC
Organism: Rutidosis leptorrhynchoides; assembly: GCF_046630445.1. Taxonomy (NCBI): domain Eukaryota; kingdom Viridiplantae; phylum Streptophyta; class Magnoliopsida; order Asterales; family Asteraceae; genus Rutidosis; species Rutidosis leptorrhynchoides. The sequence goes on from NC_092333.1 coordinate 1,133,142, forward strand.
ATGTAACGACTAACGATGACTTAACGACTCAGTTAAAATGTATATACATGTAGTGTTTTAATATGTATTTATACACTTTTGAAAGACTTCAATACACTTATCAAAATACTTCTACTTAACAAAAATGCTTACAATTACATCCTCGTTCAGTTTCATCAACAATTCTACTCGTATGCACCCGTATTCGTACTCGTACAATACACAGCTTTTAGATGTATGTACTATTGGTATATACACTCCAATGATCAGCTCTTAGCAGCCCATGTGAGTCACCTAACACATGTGGGAACCATAATTTGGCAACTAGCATGAAATATCTCATAAAATTACAAAAATATGAGTAATCATTCATGACTTATTTACATGAAAACAAAATTACATATCCTTTATATCTAATCCATACACCAACGACCAAAAACACCTACAAACACTTTCATTCTTCAATTTTCTTCATCTAATTGATCTCTCTCAAGTTCTATCTTCAAGTTCTAAGTGTTCTTCATATATTCTACAAGTTCTAGTTACATAAAATCAAGAATACTTTCAAGTTTGCTAGCTCATTTCCAATCTTGTAAGGTGATCATCCAACCTCAAGAAATCTTTGTTTCTTACAATAGGTTATCATTCTAATACAAGGTAATAATCATATTCAAACTTTGGTTCAATTTCTATAACTATAACATTCTTATTTCAAGTGATGATCTTACTTGAACTTGTTTTCGTGTCATGATTCTGCTTCAAGAAGTTCGAGCCATCCAAGGATCCGTTGAAGCTAGATCCATTTTTCTCTTTTTCAGTAGGTTTATTCAAGGAACTTAAGGTAGTAATTATATTCATAACATCATTCAATTCATACATATAAATCTATCTTATTCGAAGGTTTAAACTTGTAATCACTAGAACATAGTTTAGTTAATTCTAAACTTGTTCGCAAACAAAAGTTAATCCTTCTAACTTGACTTTTAAAATCAACTAAACACATGTTCTATATCTATATGATATGCTAACTTAATGATTTAAAACCTGGAGACACGAAAAACACCGTATAACCGGATTTACGCCGTCGTAGTAACACCGCGGGCTGTTTTGGGTTAGTTAATTAAAAACTATGATAAACTTTGATTTAAAAGTTGTTATTCTGAGAAAATGATTTTTATTATGAACATGAAACTATATCTAAAAATTATGGTTAAACTCAAAGTGGAAGTATGTTTTCTAAAATGGTCATCTAGACGTCGTTCTTTCGACTGAAATGACTACCTTTACAAAAACGACTTGTAACTTATTTTTATGACTATAAACCTATACTTTTTCTGTTTAGATTAATAAAATAGAGTTCAATATGAAATCATAGAAATTTGATTCACTCAAAACGGATTTAAAATGAAGAAGTTATGGGTAAAACAAGATTGGATAATTTTTCTCATTTTAGCTACGTGAAAATTGGTAACAAATCTATTCCAACCATAACTTAATCAACTTGTATTGTATATTATGTAATCTTGAGATACCATAGACACGTATACAATGTTTCGACCTGTCATGTCGACACATCTATATATATTTCGGAACAACCATAGACACTCTATATATGAATGTTGGAGTTAGCTATACAGGGTTGAGGTTGATTCCAAAATATATATAGTTTGAGTTGTGATCAATACTGAGATACGTATACACTGGGTCGTGGATTGATTCAAGATAATATTTATCGATTTATTTCTGTACATCTAACTGTGGACAACTAGTTGTAGGTTACTAACGAGGACAGCTGACTTAATAAACTTAAAACATCAAAATATATTAAAAGTGTTGTAAATATATTTTGAACATACTTTGATATATATGTATATATTGTTATAGGTTCGTGAATCAACCAGTGGCCAAGTCTTACTTCCCGACGAAGTAAAAATCTGTGAAAGTGAGTTATAGTCCCACTTTTAAAATCTAATATTTTTGGGATGAGAATACATGCAGGTTTTATAAATGATTTATAAAATAGACACAAGTACGTGAAACTACATTCTATGATTGAATTATCGAAATCGAATATGCCCCTTTTTATTAAGTCTGGTAATCTAAGAATTAGGGAACAGACACCCTAATTAACGCGAATCCTAAAGATAGATCTATTGGGCCTAACAAACCCCATCCAAAGTACCGGATGCTTTAGTACTTCGAAATTTATATCATATCTGAAGGGTGTCCCGGAATGATGGGGATATTCTTATATATGCATCTTGTTAATGTCGGTTACCAGGTGTTCACCATATGAATGATTTTTATCTCTATGTATGGGATGTGTATTGAAATATGAAATCTTGTGGTCTATTATTATGATTTGATATATATAGGTTAAACCTATAACTCACCAACATTTTTGTTGACGTTTTAAGCATGTTTATTCTCAGGTGATTATTAAGAGCTTCCGCTGTCGCATACTTAAATAAGGACGAGATTTGGAGTCCATGCTTGTATGATATTGTGTAAAAACTGCATTCAAGAAACTTATTTTGTTGTAACTTATTTGTATTGTAAACCATTATGTAATGGTCGTGTGTAAACAGGATATTTTAGATTATCATTATTTGATAATTTACGTAAAGCTTTTTAAACCTTTATTGATGAAATAAAGGTTATGGTTTGTTTTAAAATGAATGCAGTCTTTGAAAAACGTCTCATATAGAGGTCAAAACCTCGCAACGAAATCAATTAATATGGAACGTTTTTAATCAATAAGAACGGGACATTTCAGTTGGTATCAGAGCGTTGGTCTTAGAGAACCAGAATTTTGCATTAGTGTGTCTTATCGAGTTTGTTAGGATGCATTAGTGAGTCTGGACTTCGACCGTGTTTACTTGAAAAATGATTGCTTAACAAATTTTGTTGGAAACTATATATTTTTAACATGTGAATATTATGTGATATATTAATCTCTTAACGCGTTTGATATTATGTGATAGATGTCTACCTCTAGAACAAGTCCCATTGACTCACCTAATCATAATGAAGAGTCAAATGTAAATTGGAATGATTCGTGGACTGATTCACAAGTTCCCGAAGAGGAACCGGAAGAAGAGTCGGAACCGGAAGAAGAATCGGAACCGGATGAAGAAATAGAACCGGTGGGGGAAATAATAAAACGGTTAAGTAAAAGAATATCCTCAACCAACCGACCAAGGTTAATTATGGTCAATGGTGTTTTCGCCAAGGAAGCAAAATATTGGGAGGATTACCAATTCTCCGATGAATCGGATTCCGACGAGAATTCCGATGATGTTATAGAAATTACCCCAACTGAATTTAAAAAGGCAAAAGAAAATAATAAGGAAAAGGGCATAAAAATAGAGAAATCTAATTCCAACCCCGATGAACTTTATATGTATCGTCAACCCCCGAAGTCCTTAAGTTGTAACAATGACCCGGGAACCTCTAAACCACCAGGTTTTTCTAAACCAATGTGGAAAACGACGGCTCATATTAGGGGAACATCATATATCCCTAGAAACTTGTCAAAACGAACCAAAACCGAAGAAGAAGAAACGAGCGAGTCGGAATAAGATAGTTATATTCGTGTGGTGTAATATATGTAATATAGTGTGCTTATGCTTTATGATATATGTAAAAATTGCTTGTATTAATAAGTATTTTTTTTATGAATCTAACTCTTGTCTATTTTACAGTATAAAAACACAAAATGGATAGACAACCCAATATTTTAAGAGACCTACCCGGAGACATGATTGATGAAATCTTGTCTAGAGACGGTCAGAATTCTTCGGCACAACTATTTAAGGCGAGATCAGTTTCTAAGACATTCGAAGAACGTTCCAAGAATGCCTTGGTTTATAAAAGGCTTTCGTTCGAAAGATGGGGGATATCACATTGGGAAATCCATAAGTTACGATGTGTTTACTTTGATGCATATATTGCGGGGAACCCAAATGCTATTTTACGCAATGGGTTAAGAAATTATTTTGACTCAATATATCCGAATATTGGACTTCGTGATTTAGAAAAAGCGGCTAACATGCAACATAAAGAAGCATGTTATGCTTACGGATTAGTAATGTTCGCTTCTCACCAAAGTGAGAACAAGAACATCGGGCTACAACTATTAAACAAAACGTTCCCACAAGTGACGGAGTCGGTAATTGGGGTAAGAAATGAGGTTTTTAGATTGTTACGGGACTGTTGGACATTACGTAACCCTCGTCCCTTTGACGACGTTACATCACACTGTTTTATCAACGGCCATAACGGTTATGTTCCACAAGACCAAGGATGGGAAGTAATCCTAGTAAAACCAGAATGCATGACTTGTTTCTGGGCGTATGAATTACGTGTCTTTATTGCCTTTGCTGAACGACTTGTGTACTAGCTAGAATTATCTTCACAACCATCTTGTATCAAATTTATTGTGTGCTATATTTCATGCTATATGTAAAATAAGCAGTATTGTAAGTTTGTAAAATATTGTATAAAAGTTTGAACGCGAAATATTATTATAATCAGTTTTTCATATAGAATTGTAGTAGTTGAATTGTATATTAGCTACTAAGTATGAACTTAACGGGTAGGTACTACCCGAATTTAAACTTATAAAACGCTAATATGAAGAAAAAGCTTTTATAAATGAGTTCATATTATGCTACGAAATACTATTAACTACTCTTAATATTCTGTATGATTAACTTGTTCCATTTGACTATTTTGAAGGAAATGGCACCGACTACTCGACACACCGTGAATATGAATGAAGAGGAATTCCGTACTTTTCTAGCTTCAAACATAGCCGCAGTACAGGCTGTGCTACATACCAACAATAACCTTGGATCTAGCAGTACAGGAAATCGTGTAGGATGCACCTACAAAGAATTCACTGCCTGCAAACCTTTGGAATTTGATGGAACCGAAGGACCGATCGGATTGAAACGGTGGACCGAGAAGGTCGAATCAGTGTTTGCCATAAGTAAGTGTACTGAAGAGGACAAAGTGAAGTACGCTACGCATACCTTCACAGGTTCTGCGTTAACATGGTGGAATACCTATCTAGAGCAAGTGGGACAAGACGATACGTACGCACTACCGTGGTCAGCATTCAAGCACTTGATGAACGAGAAGTACCGTCCCAGAACCGAGGTCAATAAGCTCAAGACAGAACTTAGAGGGTTACGAACCCAAGGATTTGATATTACCACGTACGAAAGACGATTCACAGAATTGTGCCTATTGTGTCCGGGAGCATTCGAAGATGAGGAAGAGAAGATCGACGCGTTTGTGAAAGGATTACCGGAAAGAATCCAAGAAGATATAAGTTCACACGAGCCCGCCTCCATACAACAGGCATGTAGAATGGCTCACAAACTAGTGAACCAGATTGAGGAAAGAATTAAAGAACAGACGGCTGAAGAGGCCAATGTGAAGCAAGTCAAAAGAAAGTGGAAGGAAAACGGTGATAAGAATCACCAATACAATAACAACAGCAATTACAATAATAATCGCAACAATTATCCCAACAATCGCAACTACAACAAACGGCCCAACAACAACAACAACAACAACAACAACAACAACAGCAACTACAACAATCATCCCAACAACAATAATAACCGCAACAACAACAATAACAACAATCAGAAGCAGCTATGCCAAAGGTGTGAAAAGTATCACTCGGGGTTCTGCACCAAATTTTGCAACAAGTGTAAAAGAAATGGTCATAGCGCGGCGAAGTGTGAGGTCTACGGACCAGGGGTTAATAGAACGAAAGGAACAAATGGTGTCAGAACGAGTAATGGCGGAGCAAGTAGTGTCGGAGCAAGTTATGCCAATGTAGTTTGTTATAAATGTGGAAAACCGGGCCACATTATTAGAAATTGTCCGAACCAGGAGAACACGAATGGACAAGGCCGCGGAAGAGTTTTCAATATTAATGCGGCAGAGGCACAGGAAGACCCGGAGCTTGTTACGGGTACGTTTCTTATTGACAATAAATCTGCTTACGTTTTATTTGATTCGGGTGCGGATAGAAGCTATATGAGTAGAGATTTTTGTGCTAAATTAAGTTGTCCATTGACGCCTTTGGATAGTAAATTTTTACTCGAATTAGCAAATGGTTAATTAATTTCAGCAGATAATATATGTCGGAATCGAGAAATTAAACTGGTTAGCGAAACATTTAAGATTGATTTGATACCAGTAGAGTTAGGGAGTTTTGATGTGATAATCGGTATGGACTGGTTGAAAGAAGTGAAAACAGAGATCGTTTGTTACAAAAATGCAATTCGCATTATACGAGAAAAAGGAAAACCCTTAATGGTGTACGGAGAAAAGGGCAACACGAAGCTACATCTTATTAGTAATTTGAAGGCATAAAAACTAATAAGAAAAGGTTGCTATGCTGTTCTAGCACACGTCGAGAAAGTACAAACTGAAGAAAAGAGCATCATTGATGTTCCCATTGCAAAAGAATTTCCCGATGTATTTCCGAAAGAATTACCGGGATTACCCCCACATCGATCCGTTGAATTTCAAATAGATCTTGTACCAGGAGCTGCACCAATAGCTCGTGCTCCTTACAGACTCGCACCCAGCGAGATAAAAGAACTGCAAAGCCAATTACAAGAACTTTTAGAGCGTGGTTTCATTCGACCAAGTACATCACCGTGGGGAGCTCCTGTTTTGTTTGTCAAGAAGAAAGATGGTACATTCAGGTTGTGTATCGACTACCGAGAGTTGAACAAACTTACCATCAAGAACCGCTACCTACTACCGAGAATCGACGACTTATTTGATCAACTACAAGGCTCGTCTGTTTATTTAAAGATTGACTTACGTTCCGGGTATCATCAAATGCGGGTGAAAGAGGATGATATTCCAAAGACTGCTTTCAGAACACGTTACGGTCATTACGAGTTTATGGTCATGCCGTTTGGTTTAACTAATGCACCAGCTGTGTTCATGGACCTTATGAACCGAGTGTGTGGACCATACCTTGACAAGTTTGTCATTGTTTTCATTGATGACATACTTATTTACTCAAAGAATGACCAAGAACACGGTGAACATTTGAGAAAGGTGTTAGAAGTATTGAGGAAGGAAGAATTGTACGCTAAGTTTTCAAAGTGTGCATTTTGGTTGGAAGAAGTTCAATTCCTCGGTCACATAGTGAACAAAGAAGGTATTAAGGTGGATCCGGCAAAGATAGAAACTGTTGAAAAGTGGGAAACCCCGAAAACTCTGAAACACATACGCCAGTTTTTAGGAATAGCTGGTTACTACAGAAAGTTCATCCAAGACTTTTCCAGAATAGCAAAACCCTTGACTGCATTAACGCATAAAGGGAAGAAATTTGAATGGAATGATGAACAAGAGAAAGCGTTTCAGTTATTGAAGAAAAAGCTAACTACGGCACCTATATTGTCATTGCCTGAAGGGAATGATGATTTTGTGATTTATTGTGACGCATCAAAGCAAGGTCTCGGTTGTGTATTAATGCAACGAACGAAGGTGATTGCTTATGCGTCTAGACAATTGAAGATTCACGAACAAAATATACGACGCATGATTTGGAATTAGGCGCGGTTGTTTTTGCATTAAAGACTTGGAGGCACTACTTATATGGGGTCAAAAGTATTATATATACCGACCACAAAAGTCTTCAACACATATTTAATCAGAAACAACTGAATATGAGACAGCGTAGGTGGATTGAATTATTGAATGATTACGACTTTGAGATTCGTTACCACCCGGGGAAGACAAATGTGGTAGCCGATGCCTTGAGCAGGAAGGACAGAGAACCCATTCGAGTAAAATCTATGAATATAATGATTCATAATAACATTACTACTCAAATAAAGGAGGCGCAACAAGGAGTTTTAAAAGAGGGAAATTTAAAGGATGAAATACCCAAAGGATCGGAGAAGCATCTTAATATTCGGGAAGACGGAACCCGGTATAGGGCTGAAAGGATTTGGGTACCAAAATTTGGAGATATGAGAGAAATGGTACTTAGAGAAGCTCATAAAACCAGATACTCAATACATCCTGGAACGGGAAAGATGTACAAGGATCTCAAGAAACATTTTTGGTGGCCGGGTATGAAAGCCGATGTTGCTAAATACGTAGGAGAATGTTTGACGTGTTCTAAGGTCAAAGCTGAGCATCAGAAACCATCAGGTCTACTTCAACAACCCGAAATCCCGGAATGGAAATGGGAAAACATTACCATGGATTTCATCACTAAATTGCCAAGGACTGCAAGTGGTTTTGATACTATTTGGGTAATAGTTGATCGTCTCACCAAATCAGCACACTTCCTGCCAATAAGAGAAGATGACAAGATGGAGAAGTTAGCACGACTGTATTTGAAGGAAGTCGTCTCCAGACATGGAATACCAATCTCTATTATCTCTGATAGGGATGGTAGATTTATTTCAAGATTCTGGCAGACATTACAGCAAGCATTAGGAACTCGTCTAGACATGAGTACTGCCTATCATCCACAAACTGATGGGCAGAGCGAAAGGACGATACAAACGCTTGAAGACATGCTACGAGCATGTGTTATTAATTTCGGAAACAGTTGGGATCGACATCTAACGTTAGCAGAATTTTCCTACAACAACAGCTACCATTCAAGCATTGAGATGGCGCCGTTTGAAGCACTTTATGGTAGAAAGTGCAGGTCTCCGATTTGTTGGAGTGAAGTGGGGGATAGACAGATTACGGGTCCGGAGATTATACAAGAAACTACCGAGAAGATCATCCAAATTCAACAACGGTTGAAAACCGCCCAAAGTCGACAAAAGAGCTACGCTGACATTAAAAGAAAAGATATAGAATTTGAAATTGGAGAGATGGTCATGCTTAAAGTTGCACCTTGGAAAGGCGTTGTTCGATTTGGTAAACGAGGGAAATTAAATCCAAGGTATATTGGACCATTCAAGATTATAGATCGTGTCGGACCAGTAGCTTACCGACTTGAGTTACCTCAACAACTCGCGACTGTACATAACACGTTCCACATCTCGAATTTGAAGAAATGTTTTACTAAAGAAGATCTCACTATTCCGTTAGATGAAATCCAAATCAACGAAAAACTTCAATTCATCGAAGAACCCGTCGAAATAATGGATCGTGAGGTTAAAAGACTTAAGCAAAACAAGATACCAATTGTTAAGGTTCTATGGAATGGTCGTAGAGGACCCGAGTTCACCTGGGAGTGTGAAGATCAGATGAAGAAGAAATACCCGCATTTATTTCCAGAAGATACGTCAACACCTCCAACTGCTTAAAATTTCGGGACGAAATTTATTTAACGGGTAGGTACTGTAGTGACCCGAACTTTTACATGTTTATATATATTAATTGAGATTGATATTTAAATGATTAAATGTTTCCAACATGTTAAACAATCAAACTTGTTAAGACTTGATTAATTGAAATATGTTTCATATAGACAATTGACCACCCAAGTTGTCCGGTGATTCACGAACGTTAAAACTTGTAAAAACTATATGATGACATATATATGGATATATATATAGTTAACATGATACTATTATAAGTAAACATATCATTAAGTATATTAACAATGAACTACATATGTAAAAACAAGACTACTAACTTAATGATTTTTAAACGAGACATATATGTAACGATTATCGTTGTAAAGACATTTAATGTATATATATCATATTAAGAGATATTCATACATGATAATATCATGATAATATAATAATTTAAAATCTCATTTGATATTATAAACATTGGGTTAACAACATTTAACAAGATCGTTAACCTAAAGGTTTCAAAACAACACTTACATGTAACGACTAACGATGACTTAACGACTCAGTTAAAATGTATATACATGTAGTGTTTTAATATGTATTTATACACTTTTGAAAGACTTCAATACACTTATCAAAATACTTCTACTTAACAAAAATGCTTACAATTACATCCTCGTTCAGTTTCATCAACAATTCTACTCGTATGCACCCGTATTCGTACTCGTACAATACACAGCTTTTAGATGTATGTACTATTGGTATATACACTCCAATGATCAGCTCTTAGCAGCCCATGTGAGTCACCTAACACATGTGGGAACCATAATTTGGCAACTAGCATGAAATATCTCATAAAATTACAAAAATATGAGTAATCATTCATGACTTATTTACATGAAAACAAAATTACATATCCTTTATATCTAATCCATACACCAACGACCAAAAACACCTACAAACACTTTCATTCTTCAATTTTCTTCATCTAATTGATCTCTCTCAAGTTCTATCTTCAAGTTCTAAGTGTTCTTCATATATTCTACAAGTTCTAGTTACATAAAATCAAGAATACTTTCAAGTTTGCTAGCTCATTTCCAATCTTGTAAGGTGATCATCCAACCTCAAGAAATCTTTGTTTCTTACAATAGGTTATCATTCTAATACAAGGTAATAATCATATTCAAACTTTGGTTCAATTTCTATAACTATAACAATCTTATTTCAAGTGATGATCTTACTTGAACTTGTTTTCGTGTCATGATTTTGCTTCAAGAACTTCGAGCCATCCAAGGATCCGTTGAAGCTAGATCCATTTTTCTCTTTTCCAATAGGTTTATCCAAGGAACTTAAGGTAGTAATTATATTCATAACATCATTCGATTCATACATATAAATCTATCTTATTCGAAGGTTTAAACTTGTAATCACTAGAACATAGTTTAGTTAATTCTAAACTTGTTCGCAAACAAAAGTTAATCCTTCTAACTTGACTTTTAAAATCAACTAAACACATGTTCTATATCTATATGATATGCTAACTTAATGATTTAAAACCTGGAGACACTAAAAACACCGTAAAACCGAATTTACGCCGTCGTAGTAACACCGCGGGCTGTTTTGGGTTAGTTAATTAAAAACTATGATAAACTTTGATTTAAAAGTTGTTATTCTGAGAAAATGATTTTTATTATGAACATGAAACTATATCCAAAAATTATGGTTAAACTCAAAGTGGAAGTATGTTTTCTAAAATGGTCATCTAGACGTCGTTCTTTCGACTGAAATGACTACCTTTACAAAAACGACTTGTAACTTATTTTTCCGACTATAAACCTATACTTTTTCTGTTTAGATTAATAAAATAGAGTTTAATATGAAACCATAGAAATTTGATTCACTCAAAACGGATTTAAAATGAAGAAGTTATGGGTAAAACAAGATTGGATAATTTTTCTCATTTTAGCTACGTGAAAATTGGTAACAAATCTATTCCAACCATAACTTAATCAACTTGTATTGTATATTATGTAATCTTGAGATACCATAGACACGTATACAATGTTTCGACCTGTCATGTCGACACATCTATATATATTTCGGAACAACCATAGACACTCTATATGTGAATGTTGGAGTTAGCTATACAGGGTTGAGGTTGATTCCAAAATATATATAGTTTGAGTTGTGATCAATACTGAGATACATATACACTGGGTCGTGGATTGATTCAAGATAATATTTATCGATTTATTTCTGTACATCTAACTGTGGACAACTAGTTGTAGGTTACTAACGAGGACAGCTGACTTAATAAACTTAAAACATCAAAATATATTAAAAGTGTTGTAAATATATTTTGAACATACTTTGATATATATGTATATATTGTTATAGGTTCGTGAATCAACCAGTGGCCAAGTCTTACTTCCCGAAGAAAGTAAAAATATGTGAAAGTGAGTTATAGTCCCACTTTTAAAATCTAATATTTTTGGGATGAGAATACATGCAGGTTTTATAAATGATTTACAAAATAGACACAAGTACGTGAAACTACATTCTATGGTTGAATTATCGAAATCGAATATGCCCCTTTTTATTAAGTCTGGTAATCTAAGAATTAGGGAACAGACACCCTAATTGACGCGAATCCTAAAGATAGATCTATTGGGCCTAACAAACCCCATCCAAAGTACCGGATGCTTTAGTACTTAGAAATTTATATCATATCCGAAGGGTGTCCCGGAATGATGGGGATATTCTTATATATGCATCTTGTTAATGTCGGTTACTAGGTGTTCACCATATGAATGATTTTTATCTCTATGTATGGGATGTGTATTGAAATATGAAATCTTGTGGTCTATTATTATGATTTGATATATATAGGTTAAACCTATAACTCACCAACATTTTTGTTGACGTTTTAAGCATGTTTATTCTCAGGTGATTATTAAGAGCTTCCGCTGTCGCATACTTAAATAAGGACGAGATTTGGAGTCCATGCTTGTATGATATTGTGTAAAAACTGAATTCAAGAAACTTATTTTGTTGTAACATATTTGTATTGTAAACCATTATGTAATGGTCGTGTGTAAACAGGATATTTTAGATTATCATTATTTGATAATCTACGTAAAGCTTTTTAAACCTTTATTGATGAAATAAAGGTTATGGTTTGTTTTAAAATGAATGCAGTCTTTGAAAAACGTCTCATATAGAGGTCAAAACCTCGCAACGAAATCAATTAATATGGAACATTTTTAATCAATAAGAACGGAACATTTCATCAACCCCTTTAAATAGTTGTTTTTCAATTGCTGCCTTAGTTAGAATATTTAACCCTTCCGCCGCGATAATAAATAAAAAAGGTGATAGTGGATCACCTTGACGAACACCCCGGCCGAGGACGAATTCATTTGTAGGCGAACCATTAACCAAGACCGAGATTGAGGCCGATGTAAGACATGATTCGATCCACTTAACCCATTTTCTCCCGAATCCCATACTTTTCATAACCTCGAATAAAAATTGCCAATTTAAACTATCGAATGCCTTTTCAAAATCGACTTTAAAAATTATACTTTTCTTCCGGCTCGCTTTCAAATAATCAATCGTCTCATTTGCAATTAAAACCCCATCTAAAATAAAACGTCCTTTTAAAAAGGCACTTTGTTCCGAACTAACTAGTGAGGGTAGAATTTTCCGAAGACGATTCGAGAGAATCTTGGCCACAATCTTGTAATAACTCCCAATCAAACTAATAGGTCGAAAATCACCAAGACCACCCGGAACCAATTTTTTAGGAACCAATGTGACGAAAGAAGCGTTACATCCTTTTGAAATTTCACCCGTATCCCAGAACCAATTAATTGCCTCAATCAATTCTATTTTTATAATATCCCAAAATTTCTTGAAAAACCGCATGTTGAAACCATCGGGCCTTGGGGCTTTCGAACTACCACATTCTAAAATAGCTTCATGAATTTCATCTTCAAGAATGGGCACTTCTAAAGCTTCTGTCTCAATAGCAGAAATGGAGGGATAACTTAAATCTTCCAAGGAAGGTCTAAGTGTATCGGTTTCTTCATAAATGTGTTTGAAATGTTCAAAAACCGATGCTTTAATATCATTTGGATCCTCGTTCCAATTGCCATTGATGTTTAGACCACGAATATTACTTTTATTATATTTATTCCTTAAAAGTGAATGAAAAAATTTCGTGTTTTCATCCCCTTCTAGAGCCCAACGTACCCGTGCTTTTTGCCTCAACATACCCGATTTGATTCTATCCTTTACCATCCATAGCTTCCTTTGATTTTTCCATTCCGCAACTTCAGAATCGTTTAGGGGTATATGCTCAGCTTTTAATTCGAGTGCATCAGCAACGTTTTTGTGATTTTCTATTTCAGCATCTATCTTCCCGAATTTTTCTTCACTCCAGACACGTAATGAAGATTTGACATATTTAAGTTTCTTCATGAACATGCTATCTTTTCTGATCCCATTGGAATTGTTTTCGAGCCATGCATCTTTAATTATTTTTTCAGCCCCTTCATCTTGTATCCATGCATCGAATATTTTCACAGGTTTGGGACCAAAATCTTTTTCACCATCCTTTAACATAATCGGATAGTGATCTGATTTTGTACGATCCAGTGCAATCGATGACAGATTGTTCCATACGGTATGAAAATTTCCAGTAACAAGGAATCGATCTAACTTGCTATACTTGACTCCATCATCGCTAATACGTGTAAAAGTTCTACCACCCATAGGAATATCCATCAAGTTATTAGAGCTAATGAAATCATTAAACCATCTTGCTCTATTCTCGACAAATTCACAACTGAATCATTCCGTTTCATCCATGACCTCATTGAAGTCACCACATAAAACCCATACTTCATTATCATCCAATATACTACTCAGCGAATCCCACAATTTCTTTTTCTTACTATCCTCATGAGGGCCATACACATTCAAAACGTTAATACACTTACCGTTGCTCTTCCACTTACCCCTAATACCAATTACATGCTCGACATTAATTACATCAGTAGCTTCAAAGTCTTGTTTATCCCAAATCAGCAACTGCCCGCCTGATTTCCCAACCATCTCACGTTGAATAAATTCGCAGTCTGGATTACCCCACAACGAAAAAACCCAATTATTATCTACCTGATGTAGTTTAGTTTCTTGTAGAGCTAAAAACGAAGGTTTTTCTTTTAGGATCAAATTCTTTGTATGACCAAACTTGCTATCTATCCCGACACCAAAACTACGTATGTTATATGAAATTATCTTCATTATTAAAAGAATTGGAGACGAAAGACAATTCAGCCATATTAATGGGCAGATGGTTTTTTCTGCCACTTTAACCCTAATTTACAACCAAAATCATGTAGCTCATCATTATTAATTGGGAAGTAAGAACCTGATGTGGCATCGGATGAGACTTTTGAGACAGTGTTTCTACTATCCGAGCTTTCTTTGACTGAGGAATTACTCCGTTGACTGCCATATTGAGCACACGAGGTGCATCTCGATCTAATTGGATTGGAATCTTGATTAACTTTCCTCGCAGTGTTCTTGATGTTCATCATTCTAGAGGAAGATTTCCACCTCCGGATAGAAGACCAACAACAGTCTAGTTTCTGTTCCTTTTGATCTCTTCGAGTATCGCCATGTCCCTTTCCTTTTGGTTCTCTTTTTGTGTTACAGTTTGACTTTGATTTCGTAGAAGGTTTCTCAAGGGTTTTTTCTTTTCTTTAAGTTTTATTGGCTTGTTATCTTTCTTCCTGGATTTCTCAATTTTTGGTTCATTTTTCTCACAGTCCGAATTAACATCAGACCCATTAAGACTATCCTGTGAAGGTATTTCGTATGCCCGAGAGACATATTAAATTAACGTGGCTAACATGTTATGATCCAAGTCGGGTCATACCCAATAACAAACTTACCAACACTTTATAAGTATTTAATCTTAACGACTGGATCGTTGAATAAATACGCGACACTTGAACTTTAGAAAATCGGTTTTCTGAAATGTTATTGCTTGAAATAAATTATTTGGATAATTTGTATTTAATTATTTATAGGTTTAAATAATTATGTTGTGTTATATTTTATAAGATTGGTTTATAAAATATGTGACTTAACAAATGCACAATGTATATATAACAAGTTTTATAAAATTGCAAAGTTTTATACAACAAGTTTATAAAATATAAGCTTGGTTATAAAATATATGCATGTGCAGATTTTGGGGTTTCAAGGAGTCATCCCATGCTTGTTTTGTCACTTTTAAGACAACACAATTCCTTAGGCACATGCTTAAGAGGTTAACCAAGGTTTTGACCAAAACAGACATGCAATACACATAAAAATAAGCTAGAAAAAAAAACTGCATTCTTCTCCCTTCCTTGCTGTTTCTGCCGTGGCCTTTCAAGGAGGTTAAGGAGATCATTTTTCTTTTAGCAAGCTTGTTCTCAAGTGTTGATTAAATCCTAACCAAAGTACAAGGTGTTGGTTACAAGTTTGGGGTATAATCTCTTGAGGTTTCATCCATTTGAAGCTCCATTCAACATCATCATCTTCATCTCTTTCAACTAGCTTGGAATAGGTATAACATCTTATTCTTGCTTGTAGTTTGTAAGTATATATCACAACTTGATCCTAATTGGGTTTTAAACTTTAATTGGTTAAAGATTTAACAAGTTACCAAATGATTTTTCATGCTTCCGCTTTGAATGGTTCTTAAAAGGTTTTAAGTGTTATGAAACTTGTTAAAACCCAACAATGGTATCTAGAGCCGAAGTTGATGAAATATGCTTCGAGATGATATGTTAAACCCACTATATTTTGCATTTTATGAACATGCATGATAGTAGAATGCAAAAATTTTAGGGTTTGGGTGGGTTTGGTATTTAGGCCGAATTTAAGGAGACCCAAAATGGGTTTTTAGGTTCTTCCATTTGGTCTAATTTTGGTTGTATGTAATGTTCACAATCCTAGCCTTGACGTTGTGTTGCATGCATGTGTGTTTGGTTGATTTATGATTCATTTGGTGTGTATTATTATTCATTCAAAAGGCATGTAATAATTATTCAATTGGTTGTAATAATATTCATTTGGTTATGTAATTTATTTTATATTTGGTATGTAAAATAGATTAGGTTGTATTTTCATTTTTTAGACAAAATGTATTAGGATATATTTTTTGTAAAAGATGAAGATGCAAGATGAAGAACACAAGAAGAAGCATTTGGATGCAAGATTGAGTGGGAGATTTTGAAATCTCTAACTTTGTGTTATAACCCCTTAACCGGTGGCATTTGTTTTCGGCTAAACAAATGCCTACCAAATGGCTAGATTGTGAACATCTTTGTTTTGCATGCGTGGTTGTTTTAATTTCTTGTATGATTGTGGATTGTATGTTTGTATGCTACAAGTTAATCACACAAGTTAACAACAAACAAAACTAAAATTTAATTGGTTAAATTAGACGTTATTAATCACATGCAAAACGACAATTTAAAATGGTTAAATTGAAATGGCTAAAAGGACATTAATAAACGGTTATTAAGATCATGATAAGGATCATACATATAAAATGGTTTATATCAAAGTAATAAAATTGGCTTTATTACATAACATGAAAATGGATTTTCAAATAAACCATACACTAAATGCATGTTGGTGTATGGTGCAAAAGTTTTCTCAAACTAGAATTTATGAAAACTTAAAATCCCTTATTAACAAGGCAAACAAGTTAAACGCCATCCTTTTGTGGAAACACTTAGACGTATTAGGAAACTCTTGATGGGATAAAGGTCACCTAACCGTCATGAGCGAACTAATATGAATAAGGTACACTTCGCATACATGTGGGATAAAGGTCACCTAACCACTTGTATGTTAAGTCTACACGTTTACACAAGTAGGACGACTTGATTTGGGAATCATGAACTTAGGGTCACCGAAGCATGATGAACAAATAGGCGTTGATGGGATAAATATGCCATGCAAAAGGATTGCATGATCCCATAACTTAGAAGTTGCAAAAGGATTGCAATTGTCATATAATGACTACCTAGCTAAATCAAATAACGGGATAAAGGTCACCTAACCGAAATTTGATTTACCGTTGGATTCTAATATTTAATAAGTCAATTAAAATTTAAAAGGGTATTGAATGTTAAATTAAAATCAATACTTAAACGAACTTTGTTAATTTTGTAGATGGCCGCCAATAACAACAACAACATTCCAAACGCACCACTTAACCTGAACCACCTATCATTAAGGTCTCTCTTAGAGAAAGACAAACTCAACCATACAAACTTTATGGATTGGTTCCGCAATCTTCGGATTATCCTCAAACAAGAGGATAAAATGTATGTGCTTGAGGACCCCATTCCCGATCAACCGGATGAGAATGATGTGGAGGCAATGGCCTCTTACGATAAGTATTGCCACGACTCCCTTCAAGTCTCATGCTTAATGCTTGGGACTATGATACCCGAACTCCAAAAGGATTTCGAGCACCATAGTGCATACGACATGATAACGCAATTGAAGGAGATGTTCCTCCAACAAGCGCGTGTCGAGCGCTTCGAAACGGTTCGGGCGCTACATGCTTGTCGTATGGACGATACCCAATCGGTTTCATCTTATGTACTTAAGATGAAAAGCCTTATCGATCGTGCTAACCGTCTTAACCTAAACATTTCCAACGAGTTAGCCACCGATCTTATCCTTAACTCCCTATCAAAAAGGTTTGATCAATTTGTAATTAATTACAATATGAATGGGATGGATAAGAGCATAGGTGAGCTTCACGGTATGCTTAGAACGGCGGAAACTAGCATGGGTAAAAGGGCTTTACCCGTGTTAGCAATCGATCAAAGTGGGTCCAAAGGTAACACCTCTAAGCCAAAGGTGGCTAAGAGAAAAGGACCCGCCCATCAAGGCAAAGGGAAGGGGAAGATGGTTACCCCAACCATCAACAAGGCTAAGAAGAAAAAGGTAGCCGAGAAGGCAAACCCCAAGGAAGACCCATGTTTCGGTTGCGGTGAGATGGGTCATTGGAAACGAAACTGTCCGGTTTATCTTAAGGAGTTGAAGGACAAGAGGGATGCAGGGCAAACCTCAGGTAATATATATATGGTATATATAGAGCTTAGTATTACTTCTTCTAATACATGGGTATTAGACACTGGATGTGGAACTCACATTTGCAATTCATTGCAGGGGTTCAAAAGAAGTAGCAAGCAAACGGGAACATCAAGTCTCTACATGGGTAATGGAGCCAAAGTGCAAGTGAAGGCTCAAGGAGACTTTGTGTTAAAGCTTCCAAGTGGTTTGGAACTTATTTTGGAAGATGTTTTGTATGCACCCGATTTATGTCGAAACATTATTTCCATTTCCCGTTTGAAACAATGTGGTTTTAATCTTAATTTTGTTAATGATGATATCCATATTTATTTAGATAATGTATTCTATTTCAAGGCTTCACCTTCAAATGGAATTTATGAATTGGTTCATGATGACACATCATCTAGTAGCTCAATGTACCATACAAGCACCAAGAAACTCAAAAGGGATTTGAGTAATTCCTACTTATGGCATTGTCGCCTTGGTCACATAAACAAGAACCGAATACATACACTTCAAAAGTATGGACTTTTGAAATCAAATGAAATGGATTCGTTTGAAGTATGTGAATCTTGTTTACAAGGCAAGATGACTAAAGCACCTTTCAAAGGGACCTATGAAAGGGCTAAAGATTTATTGGGATTAATACATTCGGATGTATGTGGACCCTTTAAACCCATGACTAGGAATGGTGAAAGATACTTTGTTACTTTCATTGATGACTTTAGTCGTTTCGGATATGTCTACTTATTAAGACACAAGGGCGAAACGTTTGAAGCATTCAAAGAATATCAAAACGAAGTACAAAATCAACTCAATAGGACAATTAAGGTACTTCGTACCGATAGAGGAGGTGAATACCTAAGCGATGCCTTCTAAGATCATCTTAGGAGTTGTGGGATTATCTCACAACTTACTCCACCCGGAACACCGCAACTTAATGGAGTTTCCGAAAGGAGGAACCGAACCCTAATGGATATGGTTCGATCTATGATGGCAAGAAGCTCGTTGACTCTATCATTTTGGGGTTATTGTCTAAGCTCCGCGGCTCGTATTTTAAATATGGCCCCAACCAAGAAAGTGGAACGAACTCCTCACGAGATGTGGTTTGGTAAACCTCCATCTCTATCATACTTAAAGGTATGGGGATGTGAAGCTTATCCTAAGCGTTACGTCCCTAATAAGTTGAATGCTCGATCCACGAAGTGTATCTTCATAGGATATCCCAAGGATGATATGGGATACTATTTCTATGATCCATCCGAGCAGAATGTATTTGTTGCTCGGAAGGCAGAATTCCTTGAAACTAAGTTCCTAATGGAAGGAAATAGTGAAAGGAAGATAGATCTTGAAGAGGTTCAAGATCAAGTAGATGATATACAATTGGTTGACACTAGCACTCAACATGAAAATGTTGATAGTGATCAAATGGATGATCAAAATACACAAGGCATTCGTAGATCTGGTAGGATTAGCAATCCTCCTGAGAGATATGGGTTTCTCATAGATGGTTGCTATACGGTTGATTTGGATGAACCAACAAACTACCAAGATGCTTTATCAAGGATTGATAAAGATAAATGGCAGGAAGCCATGAACGCCGAGATGCAATCCATGTATGAAAACCAAGTGTGGGAACTTGTTGAGCAACCTCCTAGCTCTAAGCTAGTTGATTGCAAATGGCTTTTCAAAATGAAAACCGACATACATGGAAACTTGGATACATATAAAGCTAGACTTGTTGCAAAAGGTTTCACTCAAACTCAAGGGGTTGATTATGATGAAACTTTCTCGCCTGTGGCAATGCTAAAGTCTATTAGGATATTATTTGCCATTGCTGCTCACTACGACTATGAAATATGGCAAATGGATGTCAAAACCGCTTTCCTAAATGGATATCTTATGGAAGATGTCTACATGGTCCAGCCTGAAGGTTTTGTTGATCCAAAATATCCTAAAAGGGTATGCAAGTTAAAGAAGTCAATCTACGGATTGAAACAAGCATCTAGAATGTGGAATCATCGTTTTAATGAGGAAGCCGAGAAATTTGGCTTCATTAAAAATGGTGATGAAGCTTGTGTATATAAGAAAGCTAGTGGGAGCACTATCATGTTCCTTGTACTATATGTGGATGATATATTATTATTTGGGAATGATATTACCACAATGCAAGGAGTCAAAACTTGGCTAAAGAGTTGCTTCTCCATTAAGGATCTAGGAGATGCACAATACATATTGGGGATAGGGATCTATAGGAATAGATCCAAGAGATTGATAGGTTTAAGTCAAAGTACATACATTGATAAAATCTTGAAAAAGTTCAAGATGGAAAACTCTAAGAGAGGTTTGGTACCTATTCAAAAAGGAACCGTTCTCAGTTCATCTCAGTGTCCTGCCACGAAAGATGAACAAGAGAGAATGAAGAAAGTCCCATACGCATCTGCTATTGGGTCTATCATGTATGCAATGATATGTACTAGACCGGATGTGTCATGCGCTCTAAGCTTGACAAGTAGATACCAGAATAACCCAGGAAATAGTCATTGGATTGCTGTTAAAAGCATATTGAAATACCTTAGGAGGACTAAGGATATGTTTCTAATATATGGGTCTGGTGAGGAGGAACTCGCTATAAAAGGTTACGTGGACGCGAGTTTCCAAACTGATCGAGATGACTCTCGATCACAATCCGGTTATGTCTTCATGTTAAATGGTGGTGCAGTCTCTTGGAAGAGTTCGAAACAGGAGGTTGTTGCGTTATCCACTATAGAGTCGGAGTACATTGCCGCCTCACTGGCAGCTCAGGAAGCTGCATGGATGAAGAAATTCATCGACGACTTAGGAGTGGTCCCTTCCATTCAGGACCCTCTTGAGATCTTTTGTGACAACGAGGGTGCGATTGCTCAAATCAAGGAACCTCGTGCTCATCAAAAGACTCGTCACATTGAGCAGAGATTCAACTACATTAGGGATGAGGTTGAAAAGGGAAAGATATGTATTCACAAAGTTCACACAGATCAAAATGTTGCGGATCCACTCACGAAGCTTTTACATGGGCCAAAACATGAGGGACATGTTTGTGCATTAGGGCTTCGATATTCTAGTGATTGGATATGATCTATTTTATGTATTGTACCGGAACGAAATTATTCAAACTCATTAATATAACTATGGTGTTAATTTATTTGTGTTATGTTCCTATTTTGCATATTTCATCCATGAATAAGCAATTATTCTAAATTTCCGTAGTCGATCACATTTGTGGGAACAAGTGTGAGGTTTAGACTATTATGAACTCGGATTGGTATACATTCATAGGTTGAATGTGGGGCAAGGTTGCAACCAAGGTTCATAGATATTTGTGGGAAACAAATATTGGAAGACCCGCTCTCAAGAATTACTGTATAGAGCCTTTGTGGTTGATCACATGTAATCTTGAGTAAAGGCGAATATCATTGTATCCTCTGACCTGAGATACATATTGGGTTCGGATATTCACCAAGTACTGTGCCTTGATTCTTTCCTTCGCTATTCTGAAACATGGTAGTACATAAGGAAGAACTCAGGTATATTACAAAGTGTATATCTAGGACGTATGTAGTCAAGATGGAATTTGTCCCTCTTATTCGTTGAGAGTTAGATGTCTAAGGCCTGAAAAGTTAAATCTATAAGAGAGTGATCACTCTGTATCTCTTGGATTTAACATGACATCTAGGACGAAAGGAAATAATGAAAGATTCACCTAATCATATTCGAGATGGGAACTCGAAAGGGATGATGTTATTGAATGGCACAAAGTCATAACATATTAGGGGTGATGGACGGTGTGTTAGGCTGTATCCATCACTTGCATTAATTTCTTATGTTTCTCGTGCAAGTGGGAGATTGAAGGTATTTCGTATGCCCGAGAGACATATTAAATTAACGTGGCTAACATGTTATGATCCAAGTCGGGTCATACCCAATAACAAACTTACCAACACTTTATAAGTATTTAATCTTAACGACTGGATCGTTGAATAAATACGCGACACTTGAACTTTAGAAAATCGGTTTTCTGAAATGTTATTGCTTGAAATAAATTATTTGGATAATTTGTATTTAATTATTTATAGGTTTAAATAATTATGTTGTGTTATATTTTATAAGATTGGTTTATAAAATATGTGACTTAACAAATGCACAATGTATATATAACAAGTTTTATAAAATTGCAAAGTTTTATACAACAAGTTTATAAAATATAAGCTTGGTTATAAAATATATGCATGTGCAGATTTTGGGGTTTCAAGGAGTCATCCCATGCTTGTTTTGTCACTTTTAAAACAACACAATTCCTTAGGCACATGCTTAAGAGGTTAACCAAGGTTTTGACCAAAACAGACATGCAATACACATAAAAATAAGCTAGAAAAAAAAACTGCATTCTTCTCCCTTCCTTGCTGTTTCTGCCGTGGCCTTTCAAGGAGGTTAAGGAGATCATTTTTCTTTTAGCAAGCTTGTTCTCAAGTGTTGATTAAATCCTAACCAAAGTACAAGGTGTTGGTTACAAGTTTGGGGTATAATCTCTTGAGGTTTCATCCATTTGAAGCTCCATTCAACATCATCATCTTCATCTCTTTCAACTAGCTTGGAATAGGTATAACATCTTATTCTTGCTTGTAGTTTGTAAGTATATATCACAACTTGATCCTAATTGGGTTTTAAACTTTAATTGGTTAAAGATTTAACAAGTTACCAAATGATTTTTCATGCTTCCGCTTTGAATGGTTCTTAAAAGGTTTTAAGTGTTATGAAACTTGTTAAAACCCAACATCCTGGACTATTGTTGGGCTCTTTGACTCTTCATGAACCCCTTCAAAGTCATCATTTATAGTCAATTCAGGATTGTTGGGCTCAATTGGGTCTTGTATAACTGGACTTTTATTATGGCCCAATTCATTGAGATCCGTATCTTTTTTGGTGGACCCATCTTTTTTTAAATTGCTGTTAGGATCAGCTTTGTTATCTTGAACGTTACACTCAACCACTCTAGGAACACAATCATTATTAGGGATTGCATTGGAACAGGATCTTTCATTAAAAGAATTATTGGGACTTTGTGCCATTATGCGTGGACTTTTGTTATTCTCAGTGCGAACACAATAATTACTTTCATGGAAAAGATTTCCCAGGTCCCCACATACCGATTCTTCATCCTCCCGTGCCTGAGATCTAACGTTCCGATCACTATTACTGGAATTTTGTTCTTTTACCGGCGTGTTGAAGGATTTTTGCAGCTCATCTTCTTTCTGAACCTGATCATCGTCTTTGTCTAGGTTAAAAAGTGCCTCTTCTTCATACTCTGGATTTTCAAAAGTATCATCAATAAACTCGTCGTCTGAATTTGAACTTTCCGTTTTAGCATAATCCTGCTTTTCACATGAAATAAACTCGAATTGAACCACCCTGGATAAGTCTTCTTTAACACTAACATAGTGAACACCATTATCATCCGCTAACTTGACCCAACCATTAATGTTAAGAGTGTTATTTCGTACATGAACTAAGACACTACCAGTATGTAGGTTTTGATTTCCTTCTTCTACATTACAGTTTTCCATTGAGATAATTCTTCCCCACCAACCAGCGATGTCTTTGAACGTTGTTTCGTTCCATAGGGTTACTGGTACGCCCATAATGTTAACCCAAACTAATTTTCTTGGTGACATATGCTTTTCATTAAGAACGCGTATAGACTTGCTCCATTTGTGAATTGCATGTTGTTCGTTTCTGATAAGGTTACTAGCAGTTTCAGACGAATCGAGAACAACAAGCACTTCCATTCCTCCCAAATATTTAATAGAGGAGTATTGTAACCCTTCAATTCTGCACAGATCTTCAAAAGTAAAGAATGTTTCAACATCTTTTAGTTCACATATGACAGATTTTTCGTTGAGGTTGTTTACCCTTTCTTTTACTTTAATTGTTCTTTCGTCAGTATAAAACACGCTTTCTTCTCTGGGTTTCACATTAACACTTCTTTGTCTTCCAAGCTTTTCCCTAAGATCTCCATCTTTTTGTTTATTTAACTTCTCCCGTAAGTCTTCTTTTTGGTTTCTCACCACTTCACAAAACAGTCTGTCATCTCTATATGCATTGCCATAGGGTTGGAACTGTTGCCGGTTTTCAGTCTTTGATTTCAGTTTGGGGAAGTTTTGGTTAATAACCTCAACCCTATCTTTTGCTTTGAAGATTCTTATTGGGGCTCCATTGAATTTGATCTTCTCCAGTACCAATAGGAGTTGATCAACACAATGAACATTCCCAAATCTTGCGAAGGCAAATCTATGCCCGTTGCGTAGTCGTTTTCCCACCAGATACACATCCCTAATGTCACCGAAATCTTTGAAAGTTTTCCATAAGTCTTCCACTTTCCAACTTTCCGGGAAGTTGAAAAACATGAACGACGTCAAATGGATTCCGAATAGCCTAGTGAACCGATCTTGAAGTCTACCGTTGTATCGATTTCGCATCTCACTTGCTCCGCCATGACCTAGTTTTGTTTCTCTCTCTCTCTCCTTACATTCTCTCTCACACACCCCATTCTCTGTGTTTGAATTCTGTTTTTTATTAACTAAAGTTTTTGGATTACTTTAATGTACGTTTTGCCAACTTTACATAATTAAAGATATAAGAATTAATCAACCATAAATTTCTTAAATGTAAGCTAAATAATAAACCTTGTGACAAGATTGATTCGTTGCACGTTGTTTTGCTAATGTCCCATTCGTTTTGAATTTATTCGATTTAAAACAAAAATTCACATCTAATACTGACTAGATCTACCTCTACCTGACGTATGATATTATTATTATTATTTATTTTTATTTTTTTTGACGACAATTTTTTAGTTTTACTAAATCATTTATTTCAACGACCTTCATCATTTGCACGTAACACACACGTTCGGATGGAAACTCGAACCCGATTGACGATACCTGGGAACACATTCATTCGGGTAGTGTTCTGGGTAGAGGTCCGTAAACGAATACGATGAAACCTTCTTATATGGTCAATATATACCACCATTATTGGTGTTCAATTTATTTAAAGAAAATCATGTTATCCCTAAGAATCGAGCACATGACCTCTCCCTATCCCATGACTCAAAGGACGTGAGAGAACCGTTCAACAATGCCGACAAGTTGTTATTATATTATATTGTTGTTGTTATTATTATATTATATTGTTCTTGTTGTTGTTATTATTATTATTATTATTATTATTATTATTATTATTATTATTATTATTATTATTATTATTATCGACTGGTTGATCGATCCTTTTGGTGTTGGTCATTTAGATGTCGTGCTGATTACCGATCAAGTCTGAATTTGTTTTGATTTGGACATCTTAAACCGAAAAAAGGTTATTTAATTTAACTTTAAATTAGTTTGTGATATGAGCGTAAACATAATATTAATCTTGTTGCACTCGTTATGAATTTATTACAGGAGTATAAGATTGGAGTTGCAAGAGTGAGTAATTCCCGATGATACTATTTCAATTTCGGAAGATTGTTCATTGTTATTGTTTATTCTCATTCTGCCACTATATGATGTCCTTTCGAACGTTGTTTCCGGACTGTTGCTTCTTCGCGATATCGTTGAGTTCATTTTTTCATTATTTCTTTTGTATGGCTGGTTAACAATAACAACTATATTTGTGGGTTCGTCTCTGCTTCAATTACTATAATCAACACCGTTATTCACTCTTCAACTTTTTCAATTTTCACCAATGTGTTTTCCGATGAACATTGTCCGTGACCCGGTCATCACTGTTGGTGCTTTTTGCTAACAATATTGTTATATATTTTTTTCTAATGATATTGGTCAATAGTAAGTGTTACTACACAAACATAACAGCTGACAACTGTTGGTGCATGTAATCCTCAACCGTAGATAGCTTATCGTTTTAATACATTTAGTCATGTAATAGCATACATTGGTGACTATTGATTATATGTGTGTTTGTGTGTGCTTAATTAATTAAACAATCAATATGTTAAACTGCATACACAGTCGCCCGAGTGTGTCCACACACTCGACCGACTGTGTGACTCAGTCGACCGACTGTCTTACACAGTCGACCGAATGTGTCTGGCATGCAGTATATATACGGGTTGAAGCCTCCATTGTGAGGTTACACACATTCCAACAACCCTAATCGACTGGTATTCGTTCCATTCGATCCCTAACACCAATTACCACCGAATAGGCTTCGTTCTAATCTAGATTAAACCCTAGGTTTGATCAAATCGAACCCGACACGACCCGTATCTCGGTTTTAGTCGTTTCCAGTGTATTCCGCCTCTAGTCACGATCATAAGCGACCTAAGATCCGTCAAAACAACGTCTACAACAACGAATGTTGGTAGTGTGAGGGGGTTACCCTCTGTTGGCGGTTTTAAAATTTACGTGTAGGATAAAATAATCGATGACCGGATAAATCACCGAATCGTGGTATCACTTTCTGAAAGTAACTATTCAACCCTTATTGCCTGGGTTACACGAATGTCACTTTAGGATAAGACAATGTTCTTGGTTTTGGCAGAAAACAAGAACCCTTTCGCAATAGAGTATTTTGGTTTCGTATTGTGTATCTCGTGAATAAATCGTCAATGTATTTGTAGGCCCCGTGATTATAGAAAAAGATATATTCGAATCAATTGGCCGATTAACTCTCCATAAATATCTCCCATAATATTCAATCTGGTTAATATAATAATTTTTTCCATAAACAAGAATTATACTTTTCACAAATATAGCATAAGTGGTTACACGAATAATCCTTTCATATTTTATTAAAACTTGGACACCACTCTAAATCTCAAAATTCGTGCTAAGTCTTTTCAGCCTCTAAAAGGGAGTAACAAATCTTTACTACACAAGGAGTAGCAAATCCTTGATGCCCAGGATATAGCAAAACACAATGAATTTTGACAAGTCTTTTTCATGTTGCCTCTTAAGGACCAGCAATGCTGCCTCTTAAGGACCATCATTGCTGCCTCTTAAGGACCATCACCGAATACTTGTGATGTCGTAGTGCTGCCTCTATCGACCAGCATTGCTATCTCTTAAGGACCAGCACAGAATACTTGTGATGCATTCAGTGCTGCCTTCAATGCTGCCTCTAAGGACCAAAACTATGTTAGGAATTTATGGACCCAACAACGATCACCAATCAATAGATTGTGATCCCACAAACGACAAACGGACATAATAAATGCAAGAAAAGTAAAAGACACAAGAATTTACGTGGTTATATGCAATCGGTATGATTGCTTTAGTCCACGGTGTAGTGACCCGAACTTTTCCATGTTTATATATATTAAATGAAATTGATATTTACATGATTAAGTGTTTCCAACATGTTAAGCAATCAAACTTATTAAGACTTGATTAATTGGAATAGGTTTCATATAGACAAATGACCACCCAAGTTGACCGGTGATTCACGAACGTTAAAACTTGTAAAAACTATACGATGACATATATATGGTTATATATATAGTTAACATGATTTTATTATAAGTATGTATCTCATTAGGTATTTTAACAATGAGTTATATACATAAAAATGAGACTATTAAATTAAGAAACTCGAAAAAGATATATATAACGATTATCGTTATAACGTCTTACTAGGTACATATGAATCATATTAAGATATTGATACACTTGGTTAATTATGTTAAATGAAAAGTAAATATATCATTAAGTGTATTAACAATGAACTACATATGTAAAAATAAGACTACTAACTTAATGATTTTGAAACGAGACATATATGTAACGATTATCGTTATAACGACATTTAATGTATATAGATCATATTAAGAGATATTCGTACATCATAATATCATGATAATATAATAATTTAAAATCTCATTTGATATTATAAACATTGGGTTAACAACATTTAACAAGATCGTTAACCTAAAGGTTTCAAAACAACATTTACATGTAACGACTAACGATGACTTAACGACTCAGTTAAAATGTATATACATGTAGTGTTTTAATATGTATTCATACACTTTTGAAAGAATTCAAGACACTTATCAAAATACTTCTACTTAACAAAAAATGCTTACAATTACATCCTCGTTCAGTTTCATCAACAATTCTACTCGTATGCACCCGTATTCGTACTCGTACAATACACAGCTTTTAGATGTATGTACTATTGGTATATACAATCCAATTATCAGCTCTTAGCAGCCCATGTGAGTCACCTAACACATGTGGGAACCATCATTTGGCAACTAGCATGAAATATCTCATAAAATTACAAAAATATGAGTAATCATTCATGACTTATTTACATGAAAACAAAATTACATATCATTTATATCTAATCCATACACCAACGACCAAAAACACCTACAAACACTTTCATTCTTCAATTTTCTTCATCTAATTGATCTCTCTCAAGTTCTATCTTCAAGTTCTAAGTGTTCTTAATAAATTCCAAAAGTTCTAGTTTCATAAAATCAAGAATACTTCCAAGATTGCAAGTTTACTTCCAAGTTTTCTAAATCCATTCCAAGTAATCATCCAAGATCAAGAAACCTTTGTTACTTACAGTAGGTTATCTTTCTAATACAAGGTAATAATCATATTCAAACTTTATTTCAAGTGGAAATCTTACTTGAAATTGTTTTCGTGTCATGATTCTGCTTCAAGAACTTTCAAGCCATCCAAGGATCCTTTGAAGCTAGATCTATTTTTCTCATTTCCAGTAGGTTTATTCAAGGAACTTGAGGTAGTAATGATGTTCATAACATCATTCGATTCATACATAAAAAGCTGTCTTATTCAACGTTATAAACTTGTAATCACTAGAACGTAGTTTAGTTAATTCTAAACTTGTTCGCAAATAAAGTTAATCCTTCTAACTAGACTTTTAAAATCAACTAAACACATGTTATATATCTATATGATATGCTAACTTAATGATTTAAAACCCGGAAACACGATAAACACCATAAAACTGGATATACGCCGTCGTAGTAAAATCGGGGGCTGTTTTGGTTGGGATAATTAAAAGCTAAGAAGAACTTTGATTTAAAAGCTATACTTCTGGAAAAATGATTTTTCTTATGAACATGAAACTATATCCAAAAATCATGGTTAAACTCAAAGTGAAAGTATGTTTTTCAAAATGGTCATCAAGATGTCGTCCTTTCGACGGAAATGACTACCTCTTTCAAAAAGGACTTGTAACTTGTATTTCCGACTTTAAACTTATACTTTTTCTGTTTAGATTCATAAATTTAAGTTCAATACGAAACCGTGGCCACTGGAATCACTCAAAATGGATTAGAAACGAAGAAATGGAAAGTAAAACAAGATTGATAAAAAATACTCATTTTACCTACGTGAAAGTTAGTAATAAATCTATTCCAACCATAACCTAATCAACTTATATTGTATATTATGTAATCTTGAGATACCATAGACACATATACAATGTTTCGACCTATCATGTCGACCCATCTATATATATATCGCGGAACAACCATAGACACTCTATATGTGAATGTTGGAGTTAGCTATACAGGGTTGAGGTTGATTCCAAAATATATATATAGTTTGAGTTGTGATCAATACTGAGATACGTATACACTGGGTCGTGGATTGATTCAAGATAATATTTATCGATTTATTTTTGTACATCTAACTGTGGACAACTAGTTGTAGGTTACTAATGAGGACAGATGACTTAATAAACTTAAAACATCAAAATGTATTAAAAGTTTTGTAAATATATTTTGAACATACTTTGATATATATGTATATATTGTTATAGGTTTGTGAATCAACCAGTGGCCAAGTCTTACTTCCCGACGAAGAAAAAATCTGTGAAAGTGAGTTATAGTCTCACTTTTAAAATCTAATATTTTTGGGATGAGAATACATGCAGGTTTTATAAATGATTTACAAAATAGACACAATTACGTGAAACTACATTCTATGGTTGAATTATCGAAATCGAATATGCCCCTTTTTATTAAGTCTGGTAATCTAAGAATTAGGGAACAGACACCCTAATTGACGCGAATCTTAAAGATAGATCTATTGGGCCTAACAAACCCCATCCAAAGTACCGGATGCTTTAGTACTTCGAAATTTATATCATATCCGAAGGGTGTCCCGGAATGAAGGGGATATTCTTATATATGCATCTTGTTAATGTCGGTTACCAGGTGTTCACCATATGAATGATTTTTATCTCTATGTATGGGATGTGTATTGAAATATGAAATCTTGTGGTCTATTGTTACGATTTGATATATATAGGTTAAACCTATAACTCACCAACATTTTTGTTGACGTTTAAAGCATGTTTATTCTCAGGTGAATACTAAGAGCTTCCGCTGTTGCATACTAAAATAAGGACAAGATTTGGAGTCCATGTTTGTATGATATTGTGTAAAAGCTGCATTCAAGAAACTGATTTCGATGTAACATATTTGTATTGTAAACCATTATGTAATGGTCGTGTGTAAACAGGATATTTTAGATTATCATTATTTGATAATCTACGTAAAGCTTTTTAAACCTTTATTTATGAAATAAAGGTTATGGTTTGTTTTAAAAATGAATGCAGTCTTTGAAAAAACGTCTCATATAAAGGTCAAAACCTCGCAACGAAATCAATTAATATGGAACGTTTTTAATCAATAAGAACGGGACATTTCAGTTGGTATCCGAGCGTTGGTCTTAGAGAACCAGAAAATTTGCATTAGTGTGTCTTATCGAGTTTGTTAGGATGCATTAGTGAGTCTGGACTTCGACCGTGTTTTCTTTAAAAATGATTGCTTAACATTTTTGTTGGAAACTATATATTATTAACATGTATATATTATGTGATATATTAATCTCTTAACATGTTTGATATTGTGTGATAGATGTCTACCTCTAGCACAAATCCCATTAACTCACCTAATAATAATGAAGAGTCGAATATATATTGGACTGATTCACAAGTTCCCGAAGAGGAACCGGAAGAAGAATCAGAACCGAAAGAAGAATCAGAACCGGAAGAAGAATCAGAACCGGAAGAGGAGGAACCGGAGGAGGAAATAGAACCGGTGGGGGAAATAATAAAATGGTTAAGTAAAAGAAAATCCTCAACCAACCGACCAAGGTTAATTATGGTCAATGGTGTTTCCGCCAAGGAAGCAAAATATTGGGAGGATTACCAATTCTCCGATGAATCGGATTCCGACGAGAATTCCGATGATGTTATAGAAATTACCCCAACTGAATTTAAAAAGTCAAAAGAAAATAATAAGGGAAAGGGCATAAAAATAGAGAAATCTAATTCCAACCCCGATGAACTTTATATGTATCGTCAACCCCCGAAGTCCTTAAGTTGTAACAATGACCCGGGAACCTCTAAACCACCAGGTTTTTCTAAACCGTTGTGGAAAACGATAGCTAGTATTAGGGGAACATCATATATCCCTAGAAACTTGGCAAAACGAACCAAAACCGAAGAAGAAGAAACGAGCGAGTTGGAATAAGATAGTTGTATTCGTGTGGTGTAATATATGTAATATAGTGTGCTTATGCGTTACGATATATGTAAAAAATTGCTTGTGTTAATAAGTATCTTTTATGAATCTAACTCTTGTCTATTTTACAGTATAAAAACACAAAATGGATAGACAACCCAATATTTTAGAAGACTTACCCGGAGACATGATTGAAGCAGCTATGCCAAAGGTGTGAAAAGTATCACTCGGGGTTCTGCACCAAATTTTGCAACAAGTGTAAAAGAAATGGTCATAGCGCGGTGAAGTGTGAGGTCTACGGACCAGGGGTTAACAGAACGAAATGAACAAATGGTGTCGGAATGAGTAATGACGGAGTAAGTAGTGTCGGAGCAAGTTATGCCAATGTAGTTTGTTATAAATGTGGAAAACCGGGCCACGTTATTAGAAATTGCCCGAACCAGGAGAACACGAATGGACAAGGCCGCGGAAGAGTTTTCAATATTAATGCGGCAGAGGCACAGGAAGACCCGGAGCTTGTTACGGGTACGTTTCTTATTGACAATAAATCTGCTTAAGTTTTATTTGATTCGGGTGCGGATAGAAGCTATATGAGTAGAGATTTTTGTGCTAAATTAAGTTGTCCATTGACGCCATTGAATAGTAAATTTTTACTCGAATTAGCAAACGGTAAATTAATTTCAGCAGATAATATATGCCGGAATCGAGAAATTAAACTGGGTAGCGAAATATTTAAGATTGACTTGATACCAGTAGAGTTAGGGAGTTTTGATGTGATAATCGGTATGGACTGGTTGAAAGAAGTGAAAGCAGAGATCGTTTGTTACAAAAATGCAATTCGCATTATACGAGAAAAAGGAAAACCCTTAATGGTGTACGGAGAAAAGGGCAACACGAAGCTACATCTTATTAGTAATTTGAAGGCACAAAAACTAATAAGAAAAGGTTGCTATGCTGTTCTAGCACACGTCGAGAAAGTACAAACTGAAGAAAAGAGCATCAATGATGTTCCCGTCGCAAAAGAATTTCCCGATGTATTTCCGAAAGAATTACCGGGATTACCCCCACATCGATCCGTTGAATTTCAAATAGATCTTGTACCAGGAGCTGCACCAATAGCTCGTGCCCCTTACAGACTCGCACCCAGTGAGATGAAAGAACTGCAAAGCCAATTACAAGAACTTTTAGAGCGTGGTTTCATTCGACCAAGCACATCACCGTGGGGAGCTCCTGTTTTGTTTGTCAAGAAGAAAGATGGTACATTCAGGTTGTGTATCGACTACCGAGAGTTGAACAAACTTACCATCAAGAACCGCTACCCACTACCGAGAATCGACGACTTATTTGATCAACTACAAGGCTCGTCTGTTTATTCAAAGATTGACTTACGTTCCGGGTATCATCAAATGCGGGTGAAAGAAGATGATATTCCGAAGACTGCTTTCAGAACATGTTACGGTCATTACGAGTTTATGGTCATGCCGTTTGGTTTAACTAATGCACCAGCTGTGTTCATGGACCTTATGAACCGAGTGTGTGGACCATACCTTGACAAGTTTGTCATTGTTTTCATTGATGACATACTTATTTACTCAAAGAATGACCAAGAACATGGTGAACATTTGAGAAAGGTGTTAGAAGTATTGAGGAAGGAAGAATTGTAAGCTAAATTTTCAAAGTGTGCATTTTGGTTGGAAGAAGTTCAATTTCTCGGTCACATAGTGAACAAAGAAGGTATTAAGGTGGATCTGGCAAAGATAGAAACTTTTGAAAAGTGGGAAACCCCCGAAAACTCCGAAACACATACGCCAGTTTTTAGGACTAGCTGGTTACTACAGAAGGTTCATCCAAGACTTTTCCAGAATAGCAAAACCCTTGACTGCATTAACGTATAAAGGGAAGAAATTTGAATGGAAGGATGAACAAGAGAAAGCGTTTCAGTTATTGAAGAAAAAGCTAACTACGGCACCTATATTGTCATTGCCTGAAGGGAATGATGATTTTGTGATTTATTGTGACTCATCAAAGCAAGGTCTCGGTTGTGTATTAATGCAACGAACGAAGGTGATTGCTTATGCGTCTAGACAATTGAAGATTCACGAACAAAATTATACGACACGTGATTTGGAATTAGGCTCGGTTGTTTTTGCATTAAAGACTTGGAGGCACTACTTATATGGGGTCAAAAGTATTATATATACCGACCACAAAAGTCTTCAACACATATTTAATCAGAAACAACTGAATATGAGGCAGCGTAGGTGGATTGAATTGTTGAATGATTAAGACTTTGAGATTCGTTACCACCCGGGGAAGGCAAATGTGGTAGCCGACGCCTTGAGCAGGAAGGACAGAGAACCCATTCGAGTAAAATCTATGAATATAATGATTCACAATAACCTTACTACTCAAATAAAGGAGGCGCCACAAGGAGCTTTAAAAGAGGGAAATTTAAAGGATGAAATACCCAAAAGATTGGAGAAGCATCTTAATATTCGGGAAGACGGAACCCGGTATAGGGCTGAAAGGATTTGGGTACCAAAATTTGGAGATATGAGAGAAATGGTACTTAGAGAAGCTCATAAAACCAGATACTCAATATATCCTGGAACGGGGAAGATGTACAAGGATCTCAAGAAACATTTTTGGTGGCCGGGTATGAAAGCCGATGTTGCTAAATACGTAGGAGAATGTTTGACGTGTTCTAAGGTCAAAGCTGAGCATCAGAAACCATTAGGTCTACTTCAACAACCCGAAATCCCGGAATGGAAATGGGAAAACATTACCATGGATTTCATCACTAAATTGCCAAGGACTGCAAGTGGTTTTGATACTATTTGGGTAATAGTTGATCGTCTCACCAAATCAGCACACTTCCTGCCAATAAGAGAAGATGACAAGATGGATAAGTTAGCACGACTGTATTTGAAGGAAGTCGTCTCCAGACATGGAATACCAATCTCTATTATCTCTGATAGGGATGGCAAATTTATTTCAAGATTCTGGCAGACATTACAGCAAGCATTAGGAACTCTTCTAGACATGAGTACTGCCTATCATCCACAAACTGATGGGCAGAGCGAAAGGACGATACAAATGCTTGAAGACATGCTACGAGCATGTGTTATTGATTTCGGAAATAGTTGGGATCGACACCTACCGTTAGCATAATTTTCCTACAACAACAGTTATCATTCTAGTATTGAGATGGCGCCGTTTGAGGCACTTTATGGTAGAAAGTGCAGGTCTCCGATTTGTCGGAATGAAGTGGGGGATAGACAGATTACGGGTCCGGAGATAATACAAGAAACTACCGAGAAAATCATCCAAATTCAACAAAGATTGAAAACCGCCCAGAGTCGACAAAAGAGCTACGCGGACAGTAAAAGAAAAGATATAGAGTTTGAAATTGGAGAAATGGTCATTCTTAAGGTTTCACCTTGGAAAGGCGTTGTTCGATTTGGTAAACGGGGGAAACTAAATCCAAGGTACATTGGACCATTCAAGATTATAGATCGTGTCGGACCAGTAGCTTACCAACTTGAGCTACCTCAACAACTCGCGGCTGTACATAACACTTTCCACGTCTTAAATTTGAAGAAATTTTTTGCTAAAGAAGATCTCACTATTCCGTTAGACGAAATCCAAATCAATGAAAAACTTCAATTCATTGAAGAACCCGTCGAAATAATGGATCGTGAGGTTAAGAGACTTAAACAAAACAAGATATCGATTGTTAAGGTTCGATGGAATGCTCGTAGAGGACCCGAGTTCACCTAGGAGCGTGAAGATCAGATGAAGAAGAAATACCCGCATCTATTTCTAGAAGATTCGTCAACACTTTCAACAGCTTAAAATTTCGGGACGAAATTTATTTAACGGGTAGGTACTGTAGTGACCCGAACTTTTCCATGTTTATATATATTAAATGAAATTGATATTTACATGATTAAGTGTTTCCAATATGTTAAGCAATCAAACTTATTAAGACTTGATTAATTCGAATAGGTTTCATATAGACAAATGACCACCCAAGTTGACCGGTGATTCACGAACGTTAAAACTTGTAAAAACTATACGATGACATATATATGGTTATATATATAGTTAACATGATTTTATTATAAGTATGTATCTCATTAGGTATTTTAACAATGAGTTATATACATAAAAATGAGACTATTAAATTAAGAAACTCGAAAACGATATATATAACGATTATCGTTATAACGTCTTACTAGGTACATATGAATCATATTAAGATATTGATACACTTGGTTAATTATGTTAAATGATAAGTAAATATATCATTAAGTGTATTAACAATGAACTACATATGTAAAAATAAGACTACTAACTTAATGATTTTGAAGCGAGACATATATGTAACGATTATCGTTGTAACGACATTTAATGTATATAGATCATATTAAGAGATATTCGTACATTATAATATCATGATAATATAATAATTTAAAATCTCATTTGATATTATAAACATTGGGTTAACAACATTTAACAAGATCGTTAACCTAAAGGTTTTAAAACAACATTTACATGTAACGACTAACGATGACTTAACGACTCAGTTAAAATGTATATACATGTAGTGTTTTAATATGTATTCATACACTTTTGAAAGACTTCAAGACATTTATCAAAATACTTCTACTTAACAAAAAATGCTTACAATTACATCCTCGTTCAGTTTCATCAACAATTCTACTCGTATGCACCCGTATTCGTACTCGTACAATACACAGCTTTTAGATGTATGTACTATTGGTATATACACTCTAATGATCAGCTCTTTGCAGCCCATTTGATTCACCTAACACATGTGGGAACCATCATTTGGCAACTAGCATGAAATATCTCATAAAATTACAAAAATATGAGTAATCATTCATGACTTATTTACATGAAAACAAAATTACATATCCTTTATATCTAATCCATACACCAACGACCAAAAACACCTACAAACACTTTCATTCTTCAATTTTCTTCATCTAATTGATCTCTCTCAAGTTCTATCTTCAAGTTCTAAGTTTTCTTCATAAATTCCAAAAGTTCTAGTTTCATAAAATCAAGAATACTTCCAAGATTGCAAGTTTACTTCCAAGTTTTCTAAATCCATTCCAAGTAATTATCCAAGATCAAGAAACCTTTGTTACTTATAGTAGGTTATCTTTCTAATACAAGGTAATAATCATATTCAAACTTTAATTCAATTTCTATAACTATAACAATCTTATTTCGAGTGGAAATCTTACTTGAAATTGTTTTCGTGTCATGATTCTGCTTCAAGAACTTTCAAGCCATCCAAGGATCCTTTGAAGCTAGATCTATTTTTCTCATTTCCAATAGGTTTATCCAAGGAACTTGAGGTAGTAATGATGTTCATAACATCATTCGATTCATACATAAAAAGCTGTCTTATTCAACGTTATAAACTTGTAAACACTAGAACATAGTTTAGTTAATTCTAAACTTGTTCGCAAATAAAGTTAATCCTTCTAACTAGACTTTTAAAATCAAATAAACACATGTTCTATATCTATATTATATGCTAACTTAATGATTTAAAACCCGGAAACACGATAAACACCATAAAACTGGATATACGCCGTCGTAGTAAAACCGGGGGCTGTTTTGGTTGGGATAATTAAAAGCTAAGAAGAACTTTGATTTAAAAGCTATACTTCTGGAAAAATGATTTTTCTTATGAACATGAAACTATATCCAAAAATCATGGTTAAACTCAAAGTGAAAGTATGTTTTTCAAAATGGTCATCAAGATGTCGTTCTTTCGACGGAAATGACTACCTCTTTTAAAAATGACTTGTAACTTGTATTTCTGACTATAAACTTATACTTTTTCTGTTTAGATTCATAAAGTTAAGTTCAATATGAAACCGTGGTCACTGGAATCACTCAAAACGGATTAGAAACGAAGAAATGGCGAGTAAAACAAGATTGATAAAAACTACTCATTTTACCTACGTGAAAGTTAGTAATAAATCTATTCCAACCATAACCTAATCAACTTATATTGTATATTATATAATCTTGAGATACCATAGACACGTATACAATGTTTCGACCTATCATGTCGACCCATCTATATATATATTGCGGAACAACCATAGACACTCTATATGTGAATGTTGGAGTTAGCTATACAGGGTTGAGGTTGATTCCAAAATATATATATAGTTTGAGTTGTGATCAATACTGAGATACGTATACACTGGGTCGTGGATTGATTCAAGATAATATTTATCGATTTATTTTTGTACATCTAACTGTGGACAACTAGTTGTAGGTTACTAACGAGGATAGCTGACTTAATAAACTTAATACATCAAAATGTATTAAAAGTTTTGTAAATATATTTTGAACATACTTTGATATATATGTATATATTGTTATAGGTTTATGAATCAACCAGTGGCCAAATCTTACTTCCCGACGAAGTAAAAATCTGTGAAAGTGAGTTATAGTCCCACTTTTAAAATCTAATATTTTTGGGATGAGAATACATGCAGGTTTTATAAATGATTTACAAAATAGACACAAGTACGTGAAACTACATTCTATGGTTGAGTTATCGAAATCGAATATGCCCCTTTTTATTAAGTATGGTAATCTAAGAATTAGGGAACAGACACCCTAATTGACGCGAATCCTAAAGATAGATCTATTGGGCCTAACAAACCCCATCCAAAGTACCGGATGCTTTAGTACTTCGAAATTTATATCATATCCGAAGGGTGTCCCGGAATGATGGGGATATTCTTATATATGCATCTTGTTAATGTCGGTTACCAGGTGTTCACCATATGAATGATTTTTATCTCTATGTATGGGATGTGTATTGAAATATGAAATCTTGTGGTCTATTGTTACGATTTGATATATATAGGTTAAACCTATAACTCACCAACATTTTTGTTGACGTCTAAAGCATGTTTATTCTCAGGTGAATACTAAGAGCTTCCGCTGTTGCATACTAAAATAAGGACAAGATTTGGAGTCCATGTTTGTATGATATTGTGTAAAAACTGCATTCAAGAAACTGATTTCGATGTAACATATTTGTATTGTAAACCATTATTTAATGGTCGTGTGTAAACATGATATTTTAGATTATCATTATTTGATAATCTACGTAAAGCTTTTTAAACCTTTATTTATGAAATAAAGGTTATGGTTTGTTTTAAAAATGAATGCAGTCTTTGAAAAAATGTCTCATATAAAGGTCAAAACCTCGCAACGAAATCAATTAATATGGAACGTTTTTAATCAATAAGAACGGGACATTTCACACGGGCAATTAGAGAGCTTTTTTTTATTGATTTTTCGTACATAGGGTTACAGATCTCAATAGGTATATTTATAGTGCAAATCAAAATTAGGAAACAAATCAAATAACTTGCTGGCCACAAACATTGTCGTGTTTCGCGACAATTTGTCGCGTTCCGCGACAAACTGCATCAAAACGTGACAAAGTGGTTCAGAACATGACAGCTTCTGACACCCACTTCTGCCATATTTGTCTCGTTTCAGTTCACTTTATCACTTTCTAGTCGTGTCGCGTTTTGCGACAAACATCACTCAAACCTGATGCCAGAACTCGACAATTTCTTGTTTTGATCTTCTTTGCAACTATTCAACAATCTCCCACTCAAAGGAGAGCAAAACCCAGAAATCTCGTCAACCCCAAAACTAACCATTTCAACCAAGAACGTCGAACCACCTTTCATACCACCAATCAAACATGGGACACGCAAACTCAACATCGCTAGCAGAGCAGACTTTAGATACAAGGTCTTCAACACTACTTGTCGAAATTAATACCAATAACCCTTAGAGCTCTCTAGTTGCCATTTTCTTTCATCAAGTAAAAAGAAGACCAGTTGAAGCTATGCAAAGCTTCAACTTTCCAATCGTAATCACCTTAGTACACATATCAGCAGGATTTTCTGTACCAGGAATTTTCTTGACAACTAAAGTATCATCTTCAATAAGTTCGTGAATTTTATGATACCTTAGCTTTATGTGTTTCGTACGACCATGAAACACCGGGTTCTTCACTAAATGAATAGCACTTTGATTATCACAGTGCAAGACATAATCTTGTTGAACTTGTCCCAAGTCAAACATAAAATTCTTTAGCCATACAAGTTCTTTGCATGCTTCTGCAGCTGCCATATACTCAGCCTCCGTTGTTGACAGCGCAACACAACTTTAAAGTTTGGACATACAACTGACCGTCATCTTACCAACCGTGAAAACATACCCCGTAGTGCTTCTACCCGAATCATCACAACCACCCAAATCAGCATCAACGTACCCTCTTAAAATGGAATCACCTTTAGTGAATTGCAACCCCATTTTAGAAGTACCTTTCAAGTAGCGCAAAAGCCACTTTATACCTTCCCAATGCTCTTTACCTGAATTCGACATAAATCGACTCACAACTCCCACTGCATAAGCTATGTTGGGTCTTGAACAAATCATTGCGTACATAATACTACCCACTGCCGATGCATACGAAATTTGAGCCATTTCCTCCTTGTCTACTTCCGTTGTAGGTGCTTGACTTTTCGTTAACTTTAAGGTACCGCCTAAAGGCACGGATCTTGCCTTTGAATCTCCCATGTTGAACTGCTCTAACACTTTCTCAATATACTTGGTTTGAGACAAAGTTAAAGTACCTTCAACCCGATTCCTTTCAATACTCATTCCGAGTATCCGTTTAGTAGCCCCTAAGTCTTTCATCTCGAACGCGTGAGACAACTTTCTCTTCAACCTGTTGATCTCTAACATGTCCGAACCTGCAATCAACATGTCATCAACATAAAGTAACAATATAACATAGGAGGACTTGAATTTCTTCAAGTAACAACAATGATCCGACTCACTTCTTGTAAAGTCACTCCTTGTCATAAATTCATCAAACTTCAAGTACCATTGCCGTGGTGCTTGTTTTAACCCATAGAGACTCTTCTTCAATTTACAAACTCATCTCTCTTTACCAACTACCTCGAAGCCCTTTGGTTGCACCATATAGATTACCTCTTTAAGATCCCCATGTAAAAATGCGATCTTTACATCTAACTGTTCTAGATGTAAGTCATCAGCAGCAACAATAGTCAAAACCAAGCGAATAGTAGTTATCTTCACAACCGGCGAAAAAATCTCATTATAATCAACTCCGTCCCTTTGTTGAAACCCCTTGACTACCAACCGAGCTTTGTACCGCTTTATCCCGTTCAACTCATCTTTGACCCGAAAGACCCATTTACTGAGCAACGCCTTTTTCATTGGAGGTAATTTCACTAAAGACCATGTCTTATTCTTGATAAGTGACCCCATCTCTTCTTTCATAGCAAGCTCCCACTGTATAGATTCTTTAGATTGTCTTGCTTCAAAATAACTCTCGGGTTCACCATTCTCGGTATAGAGCAAATAGTTTGCTGATGGAGAAAACCTAACAGTAGGCTTGGGCGTTCTACTAGAGCATCTCAATGGTGGGGTAACGGGTGGTGGTGATCAAGTTAAGTCACCATCGTCCCCACCAATTCTCATCATTTTTGGAGCTATCACCACTTTCTGAATCATCTCCATCACTTGATCCTCACTGTCAATCGGAAATTCAATACTTCCCGAACTCTCACTAGAACCTGTATTCACATCAACAAACTTATCAAGCATAACTGGACTATGATTAGAATTAACCGTTACCTTGGTACCATACAACGAGCTTTCATCAAAAGTAACATCTCTACTACGAATCACATTCCTTGCCTCATTATCCCAACACCTATAACCCATGTCATCCAACCCATACCTGATAAAAGTACACTTTCTTGATTTAGCTTCAAGCTTGTCTTTGTCAATGTCTTTAGTTTTCACATACACATTACAACCGAAAACCCTTAAGTGAGCCAAACTCACCCTTTTACCGGTCCATTCTTCCTCAGGAATTCGAAACTCTAACGGTGTTGAGGGTCCCCTGTTAATCAAATAAGCTGCCGTATTCACAGCATCTGCCTAAAACATCTTGGGTAGACCCGCACGTAACCGCATACTCCTAGCACGCTCATTAAGCGTACGGTTCATGCATTCGGCAACCCCATTGTGTTGTGGTGTTTCTGGAACAGTTTTCAACATACGAATACCATGTTCCGCACAATAGTCTTTAAATTATTTGCTGCTGTCCTCCATTGTCAGATTTCAAGCACTTAACTTTCAAGTTAGTCTCGTTTTCAACAGCAGCTCTCCACACTTTAAAAGTAGAAAACACATCAGATTTAACTTTGAGAAAGTAAACCCATACATTTCTAGTGGAGTCATCAATGAAGGTGACATAGTAGCAGGAACCACCATGCGACTCAACTGTTGTAGGTTCATAGACATCAGAATGAACAAGTTCAAGCTTCTTCTTCTTTGGTGCAATTCCCGATTTTCTGAATGATACCTTCTTTTGTTTCCCCATAGTACATGGCTCACAAAATCCGATATCCACCTTCTTCAAACCCGGAATCTTCCCATTAGAAACTAGCAACTTCATCCCCTTCTCACTCATATGCCCT
The DNA here is from genome assembly GCF_046630445.1 of Rutidosis leptorrhynchoides. Lineage (NCBI taxonomy): Eukaryota > Viridiplantae > Streptophyta > Magnoliopsida > Asterales > Asteraceae > Rutidosis > Rutidosis leptorrhynchoides. The sequence continues at coordinate 1,175,768 of NC_092333.1, forward strand.
AATCTTCGGTGCCATAGAGTATAATCGGCCCCTACATTACTCGTCACATTAACCTCATCATCATCGAATACCTCGACCATGTATAAAGTTCCCCTTTTATGTCCTGATGCCATGACTTGACCATCCTTTAGAACCCGCCACTTGCGATCACCGAAGGTAGTATGATTACCTTCTTCATCCAATTGACCTATAGAGATAAGCTTCCTTTTCAAATCCGAAATATACCTCACATCTTTCAAAGTCCAATTGGAACCATTGGATGTCTTCAATGTCACATCTCCATTGCCTCTTATGTCTAAGCGTTTGTCATCCGCCAATCTCACCTTCCCCCGATACGCCTTAAAATTCTTCATCATCTCCTTTCTAGGATTGGCATGGAATGATGCGCCCGAATCCATGATCTAAACTTCAACCGAAATTTCAACACAACACACCAAAGCGTCATCCGTATCCTCAAAAGTAAAGTTCACCCTAGCTTTATCCACCTCTGGATTCTTACATTGAGTGCTAAAGTGACCCTTTTGATTGCAATTCTAACAAACCGCAGATTCTCAGTCCTTAGAGTTAAACCTTGTTGAGTCCCCAAAGTAATTAAGGATTTAATTATGACAAAACAGAATTTATTTGCACTAAAATGTAATGTGCAGCTAGCACAAGTTTGTTTATGTATAGACAGCAAATATTGCTGTGTCGAGTCTCAAGTATGTTGCCTAGTCTACCAGCACAAGGTAGATAATGTTCTTCGAAACAGCACATGATGTGTACCCAACAATTCAAGAATATCAAGTGACTCAGCATAGAAGAACCAGCATACCTGGTAAGCAGCATACAACACAAGACAGTTATGCTCCATTATGTTATTTTGAATAATGGCTTTGTAACGACCTTTGTGTCACGTTATCTTTTGTAAAACGTTATCTTTTCATGAATGCAAAACTTGTTTTAAAACAGCATGTAGTACTATACCGTGTAACGGACCTGTTGTTGACGATTCGTACATGATGGTTTTGTACGGGGCGTCACATCATCCTCTTCATCGTCTTCACTATCCTCATATTCATCGTTGGTTATCAAAGATTCGGGTACTTGTGCAATCTCCACTACGTCGGTCTTGGCATAAAAGCTTACATCATCATCATCATCATCATCATAAAAGACCCAATTTCTTGACCGAGAAGTAGAAACTACGGGTGAGGTGGGTGGTGAAATGGTACTGGATACAAAATCTTCAAGTAAAGGGAGCATGGGACACACGGTTTTCTCTAAGCTTTGAAATGAAGCGTGTTGAATTTCTAACATTTCTCTCAAATCTCTTCTTTCTTGAACTAGAGCCTCCATACGATTAAGGTGGGTTCTCATAACGTTTGAGAATAAATCTAGTAAATTCGGATCGATCTCCTCTTGTTGTTAATTTTGAAATTGAAATTGAGAAGAATCCCATGTCGAATCATGCCCCTCATAACAATAGTCCAATGGTTGACTCATAAAGTCAAAATTAGAAATAGGACCATAATTACAAGGTTGATCAATGAGGGCGAAATCATTCATGTAACTATCATCATAACCCCTATCTCGATAACAACCATCATAAACACCACAATAACCGTCCGGCTCAACATTTGCTTGCGAAGAATCCATATAACCATTGTCATTCATACCCATGTAACCATCATTCATATACCCATAACCATCATTCATACCCAAATAATCTTCATTCTTTATGCCCAAATAATCACCATTGTTACCCAAATAACCGTTGTCATCATTCATGCCCAAATAACCATTATTCATATCCATGTGACTTGAGTATTCCATCAATTGTTGATCATAATTCGCGATTCTTGACATCAAGTAGTCACACAAAGCATCATACTCCGCCATCTAGTTTAATCACACCACAAACAAACAAACGGTTTCCGAATACAAGCAAATATAAACAAAAAGTAACTTTTGTAAGAATGAAATTCTTACAAAAGGATCGAACAACTAAAAGTTTAAACCAACTACCCAACTTAGCTAACCGCTCCCCGGCAGCGGCGCCAAGAAAGTGTGATGCACCGCTTTGCCCTATAGCCTCAAAAGCGGCGCTTTTGGGTACTGATCATTTAATACACGTTTAGTACATAGGAGCGCCGCTTTTGACCTTAGGAGCGCCGCTTTTGACCCTGGAACTTCATTTTCACTCCAAAACTTCAATGGTTCATTCCTTTGACCCAAGGGTTGATTCCTTAGCATAAATATGAACTTTTAGACCACTTTTGTCCTGAAACGACTAAATACCACAAACCGCTCACTAATCATCACAACCCGTATCGAAATGTTACGAAAGTAGGGAGATATTGCGAAGATAAATATGTATATTTTGAGCAATATCAGACACCTGAAGAGATGCAAGATTACTTGAAGTCAACTGAGTCAGGAGGAGTTAGAGCTGATGTATTCATGAAATGGCTGGATGCTATGTTAGAAACCAGCCAATCCTCTCGACCAGCATCTTCTGCTTAGCCAGCCGCACCACAACAGCCAGCAAAAGTCATCAACCTTAATGATGATGTTATTGAGGGGGAGTATCTTGCTATTACTCTGTATCTGCCTCTACAATGAAATGTCCCGTTCTTATTGATTAAAAACGTTCCATATTAATTGATTTCGTTGCGATGTTTTGACCTCTATATGAGACGTTTTTCAAAGACTGCATTCATTTTAAAACAAACCATAACCTTTATTTCATCAATAAAGGTTTAAAAAGCTTTACGTAGATTATCAAATAATGATAATCTAAAATATCCTGTTTACACACGACCATTACATAATGGTTTACAATACAAATATGTTACAACAAAATAAGTTTCTTGAATGCAGTTTTTACACAATATCATACAAGCATGGACTCCAAATCTCGTCCTTATTTAAGTATGCGACAGCGGAAGCTCTTAATAATCACCTGAGAATAAACATGCTTAAAACGTCAACAAAAATGTTGGTGAGTTATAGGTTTAACCTATATATATCAAATCATAATAATAGACCACAAGATTTCATATTTCAATACACATCCCATACATAGAGATAAAAATCATTCATATGGTGAACACCTGGTAACCGACATTAACAAGATGCATATATAAGAATATCCCCATCATTCCGGGACACCCTTCGGATATGATATAAATTTCGAAGTACTAAAGCATCCGGTACTTTGGATGGGGTTTGTTAGGCCCAATAGATCTATCTTTAGGATTCGCGTCAATTAGGGTGTCTGTTCCCTAATTCTTAGATTACCAGACTTAATAAAAAGGGGCATATTCGATTTCGATAATTCAACCATAGAATGTAGTTTCACGTACTTGTGTCTATTTTGTAAATCATTTATAAAACCTGCATGTATTCTCATCCCAAAAATATTAGATTTTAAAAGTGGGACTATAACTCACTTTCACAGATTTTTTACTTCGTCGGGAAGTAAGACTTGGCCACTGGTTGATTCACGAACCTATAACAATATATACATATATATCAAAGTATATTCAAAATATATTTACAACACTTTTAATATATTTTGATGTTTTAAGTTTATTAAGTCAGCTGTCCTCGTTAGTAACCTACAACTAGTTGTCCACAGTTAGATGTAGATAAATAAATCGATAAATATTATCTTGAATCAATCCACGACCCAGTGTATACGTATCTCAGTATTGATCACAACTCAAACTATATATATTTTAGAATCAACCTCAACCCTGTATAGCTAACTCCAACATTCACATATAGAGTGTCTATGGTTGTTCCGAAATATATATAGATGTGTCGACATGATAGGTCGAAACATTGTATACGTGTCTATGGTATCTCAAGATTACATAATATACAATACAAGTTGATTAAGTTATGGTTGGAATATATTTGTTACCAATTTCCACGTAGCAAAAATGAGAAAAATTATCCAATCTTGTTTTACCCATAACTTCTTCATTTTAAATCCGTTTTGAGTGAATCAAATTGATATGGTTTCATATTGAACTCTATTTTATGAATCTAAACAGAAAAAGTATAGGTTTATAGTCGGAAAAATAAGTTACAAGTCGTTTTTGTAAAGGTAGTCATTTCAGTCGAAAGAACGACGTCTAGATGACCATTTTAGAAAACATACTTCCACTTTGAGTTTAACCATAATTTTTGGATATAGTTTCATGTTCATAATAAAAATCATTTTCTCAGAATAACAACTTTTAAATCAAAGTTTATCATAGTTTTTAATTAACTAACCCAAAACAGCCCGCGGTGTTACTACGACGGCGTAAATCCGGTTTTACGGTGTTTTTCGTGTTTCCAGGTTTTAAATCATTAAGTTAGCATATCATATAGATATAGAACATGTGTTTAGTTAATTTTAAAAGTCAAGTTAGAAGGATTAACTTTTGTTTGCGAACAAGTTTAGAATTAACTAAACTATGTTCTAGTGATTACAAGTTTAAACCTTCGAATAAGATAGCTTTATATGTATGAATCGAATGATGTTATGAACATCATTACTACCTTAAGTTCCTTGGATAAACCTACTGGAAAAGAGAAAAATGGATCTAGCTTCAATGGATCCTTGGATGGCTCGAAGTTCTTGAAGCAGAATCATGACACGAAAACAAGTTCAAGTAAGATCATCACTTGAAATAAGATTGTTATAGTTATAGAAATTGAACCAAAGTTTGAATATGATTATTACCTTGTATTAGAATGATAACCTACTGTAAGAAACAAAGATTTCTTGAGGTTGGATGATCACCTTACAAGATTGGAAGTGAGCTAGCAAACTTGAAAGTATTCTTGATTTTTTGAAACTAGAACTTTTGGAATTTATGAAGAACACTTAGAACTTGAAGATAGAACTTGAGAGAGATCAATTAGATGAAGGAAATTTAAGAATGAAAGTATTTGTAGGTGTTTTTGGTCGTTGGTGTATGGATTAGATATAAAGGATATGTAATTTTGTTTTCATGTAATAAGTCATGAATGATTACTCATATTTTTATAATTTTATGAGATATTTCATGCTAGTTGCCAAATGATGGTTCCCACATGTGTTAGGTGACTCACATGGGCTGCTAATAGCTGATCATTGGAGTGTATATACCAATAGTACATACATCTAAAAGCTGTGTATTGTACGAGTACGAATACGGGTGCATACGAGTAGAATTGTTGATGAAATTGAACGAGGATGTAATTGTAAGCATTTTTGTTAAGTAGAAGTATTTTGATAAGTGTCTTGAAGTCTTTCAAAAGTGTATGAATACATATTAAAACACTACATGTATATACATTTTAACTGAGTCGTTAAGTCATCGTTAGTCGTTACATGTAAATGTTGTTTTGAAACCTTTAGGTTAACGATCTTGTTAAATGTTGTTAACCCAATGTTTATAATATCAAAAGAGATTTTAAATTATTATATTATCATGATATTATGATGTACGAATATCTCTTAATATGATATATATACATTAAATGTCGTTACAACGATAATCGTTACATATATGTCTCGTTTCAAAATCATTAAGTTAGTAGTCTTGTTTTTACATATGTAGTTCATTGTTAATATACTTAATGATGTGTTTACTTATCATAATATCATGTTAACTATATATATAAGCATATATATGTCATCATATAGTTTTTACAAGTTTTAACGTTCGTGAATCACCGGTCAACTTGGGTGGTCAATTGTCTATATGAAACCTATTTCAATTAATCAAGTCTTAACAAGTTTGATTACTTAACATGTTGGAAACATTTAATCATGTAAATATCAATCTCAATTAATATATATAAACATGGAAAAGTTCGGGTCACTACAGTACCTACCCGTTAAATAAATTTCGTCCCGAAATTTTAAGCTGTTGAAGGTGTTGACGAATCTTCTGGAAATAGATGCGGGTATTTCTTCTTCATCTGATCTTCACGCTCCCAGGTGAACTCGGGTCCTCTATGAGCATTCCATCGAACCTTAACAATTGGTATCTTGTTTTGCTTAAGTCTTTTAACCTCACGATCCGTTATTTCGACGGGTTCTTCGATGAATTGGAGTTTTTCGTTGATTTGGATTTCATCTAACGGAATAGTGAGATCTTCTTTAGCAAAACATTTCTTCAAATTCGAGACGTGGAAAGTGTTATGTACAGCCGCGAGTTGTTGAGGTAACTCAAGTCGGTAAGCTACTGGTCCGACACGATCAATAATCTTGAATGGTCCAATATACCTTGGATTTAATTTCCCTCGTTTACCAAATCGAACAACGCCTTTCCAAGGTGCAACTTTAAGCATGACCATCTCTCCAATTTCAAATTCTATATCTTTTCTTTTAATGTCAGCATAGCTCTTTTGTCGACTTTGGGCGGTTTTCAACCGTTGTTGAATTTGGATGATCTTCTCGGTAGTTTCTTGTATAATCTCCGGACCCGTAATCTGTCTATCCCCCACTTCACTCCAACAAATCGGAGACCTGCACTTTCTACTATAAAGTGCTTCAAACGGCGCCATCTCAATGCTTGAATGGTAGCTGTTGTTGTAGGAAAATTCTGCTAACGGTAGATGTCGATCCCAACTGTTTCCGAAATCAATAACACATGCTCGTAGCATGTCTTCAAGCGTTTGTATCGTCCTTTCGCTCTGCCCATCAGTTTGTGGATGATAGGCAGTACTCATGTCTAGACGAGTTCCTAATGCTTGCTGTAATGTCTGCCAGAATCTTGAAATAAATCTGCCATCCCTATCAGAGATAATAGAGATTGGTATTCCATGTCTGGAGACGACTTCCTTCAAATACAGTCGTGCTAACTTCTCCATCTTGTCATCTTCTCTTATTGGCAGGAAGTGTGCTGATTTGGTGAGACGATCAACTATTACCCAAATAGTATCAAAACCACTTGCAGTCCTTGGCAATTTAGTGATGAAATCCATGGTAATGTTTTCCCATTTCCATTCTGGGATTTTGGGTTGTTGAAGTAGACCTGATGGTTTCTGATGCTCAGCTTTGACCTTAGAACACGTCAAACATTCTCCTACGTATTTAGCAACATCGGCTTTCATACCCGGCTACCAAAAATGTTTCTTGAGATCCTTGTACATCTTCCCCGTTCCAGGATGTATTGAGTATCTGGTTTTATGAGCTTCTCTAAGTACCATTTCTCTCATATCTCCAAATTTTGGTACCCAAATCCTTTCAGCCCTATACCGGGTTCTGTCTTCCCGAATATTAAGATGCTTCTCCGATCCTTTGGGTATTTCATCCCTTAAATTTCCCTCTTTTAAAACTCCTTGTTGCGCCTCCTTTATTTGAGTAGTAAGGTTATTATGAATCATTATATTCATAGATTTTACTCGAATGGGTTCTCTGTCCTTCCTGCTCAAGGCATCAGCTACCACATTTGCCTTCCCCGGGTGGTAACGAATCTCAAAGTCGTAATCATTCAATAATTCAATCCACCTACGCTGCCTCATATTCAGTTGTTTCTGATTAAATATGTGTTGAAGACTTTTGTGGTCGGTATATATAATACTTTTGACCCCATATAAGTAGTGCCTCCAAGTGTTTAATGCAAAAACAACCGCTCCTAATTCCAAATCATGCGTCGTATAATTTTGTTCGTGAATCTTCAATTGTCTAGACGCATAAGCAATCACCTTCGTTCGTTGCATTAATACACAACCGAGACCTTGCTTTGATGCGTCACAATAAATCACAAAATCATCATTCCCTTCAGGTAATGACAATATAGGTGCCGTAGTTAGCTTTTTCTTCAATAACTGAAATGCTTTCTCTTGTTCATCATTCCATTCAAATTTCTTCCCTTTATGCGTTAATGCAGTCAAGGGTTTTGCTATTCTGGAAAAGTCTTGGATGAACCTTCTGTAGTAACCAGCTAGTCCTAAAAACTGGCGTATGTGTTTCGGAGTTTTCGGGGTTTCCCACTTTTCAACAGTTTCTATCTTTGCCGGATCCACCTTAATACCTTCTTTGTTCACTATGTGACCGAGGAATTGAACTTCTTCCAACCAAAATGCACACTTTGAAAACTTAGCGTACAATTCTTCCTTCCTCAATACTTCTAACACTTTTCTCAAATGTTCACTGTGTTCTTGGTCATTCTTTGAGTAAATAAGTATGTCATCAATGAAAACAATGACAAACTTGTCAAGGTATGGTCCACACACTCGGTTCATAAGGTCCATGAACACAGCTGGTGCATTAGTTAAACCAAACGGCATGACCATAAACTCGTAATGACCGTAACGTGTTCTGAAAGCAGTCTTTGGAATATCATCTTCTTTCACCCGCATTTGATGATACCCGGAACGTAAGTCAATCTTTGAATAAACAGACGAGCCTTGTAGTTGATCAAATAAGTCGTCGATTCTCGGTAGTGGGTAGCGGTTCTTGATGGTAAGTTTGTTCAACTCTCGGTAGTCGATACACAACCTGAATGTACCATCTTTCTTCTTGACAAACAAAACAGGAGCTCCCCACGGTGATGCGCTTGGTCGAATGAAACCACGCTCTAAAAGTTCTTGTAATTGGCTTTGCAGTTCTTTCATCTCGCTGGGTGCGAGTCTGTAAGGAGCACGAGCTATTGGTGCAGCTCCTGGTACAAGATCTATTTGAAATTCAACGGATCGATGTGGGGGTAATCCCGGTAATTCTTTCGGAAATACATCGGGAAATTCTTTTGCAATGGGAACATCATTGATGCTCTTTTCTTCAGTTTGTACTTTCTCGACGTGTGCTAGAACAGCATAGCAACCTTTTCTTATTAGTTTTTGTGTCTTCAAATTACTAATAAGATGTAGCTTCGTGTTGCCCTTTTCTCCGTACACCATTAAGGGTTTTCCTTTTTCTCGTATAATGCGAATTGCATTTTTGTAACAAACGATCTCTGCTTTCACTTCTTTCAGCCAGTCCATACCGATTATCACATCAAAACTCCCTAACTCTACTGGTATCAAATCAATCTTAAATGTTTCGCTAACCAGTTTAATTTCTCGATTCCGACATATATTATCTGCTGAAATTAATTTACCATTTGCTAATTCGAGTAAAAATTTACTATCCAAAGGCGTCAATGGACAACTTAATTTAGCACAAAAATCTCTACTCATATAGCTTCTATCCGCACCCGAATCAAATAAAACGTAAGCAGATTTATTGTCAATAAGAAACGTACCCGTAACAAGCTCCGGGTCTTCCTGTGCCTCTGCCACATTAATATTGAAAACTCTTCCGCAGCCTTGTCCATTCGTGTTCTCCTGGTTCGGGCAATTTCTTATAATGTGGCCCGGTTTTCCACATTTATAACAAACTACATTGGCATAACTTGCTCCGACACTACTTGCTCCGCCATTACTCGTTCCGACACCATTTGTTCCTTTCGTTCTATTAACCCCTGGTCCGTAGACCTCACACTTCGCCGCGCTATGACCATTTCTTTTACACTTGTTGCAAAATTTAGTGCAGAACCCCGAGTGATACTTTTCACACCTTTGGCATAGCTGCTTCTGATTGTTGTTGTTGTTGTTGCGGTTATTATTGTTGTTAGGATGATTGTTGTAGTTGCTGTTGTTGTTGTTGTTGTTGTTGGGCCGTTTGTTGTAGTTGCGATTGATGTTGCGATTATTGTTGTAATTGTTGTTGTTGTTGTTGTTGTATTGGTGATTCTTATCACCGTTTTCCTCCCACTTTCTTTTGACTTGCTTCACATTGGCCTCTTCAGCAGTCTGTTCTTTAATTCTTTCTTCAATCTGGTTCACTAGTTTGTGAGCCATTCTACATGCCTGTTGTATGGAGGCGGGCTCGTGTGAACTTATATCTTCTTGGACTCTTTCCGGTAATCCTTTCACAAACGTGTCGATCTTCTCTTCCTCATCTTCGAATGCTCCCGGACACAATAGGCACAATTCTGTGAATCGTCTTTCGTACGTGGTAATATCAAATCCTTGGGTTCGTAACCTTCTAAGTTCTGTCTTGAGCTTATTGACCTCGGTTCTGGGACGGTACTTCTCGTTCATCAAGTGCTTGAATGCTGACCACGGTAGTGCGTACGCATCGTCTTGTCCCACTTGTTCTAGATAGGTATTCCACCATGTTAACGCAGAACCTGTGAAGGTATGCGTAGCGTACTTCACTTTGTCCTCTTCAGTACACTTACTTATGGCAAACACCGATTCGACCTTCTCGGTCCACTGTTTCAATCCGATCGGTCCTTCGGTTCCATCAAATTCCAAAGGTTTGCAGGCAGTGAATTCTTTGTAGGTGCATCCTACACGATTTCCTGTACTGCTAGATCCAAGGTTATTGTTGGTATGTAGGGCAGCCTGTACTGCGGCTATGTTTGAAGCTAGAAAAGTACGGAATTCCTCTTCATTCATATTCACGGTGTGTCGAGTAGTCGGTGCCATTTCCTTCAAAATAGTCAAATGGAACAAGTTAATCATACAGAATATTAAGAGTTGTTAATAGTATTTCGTAGCATAATATGAACTCATTTATAAAAGCTTTTTCTTCATATTAGCGTTTTATAAGTTTAATTTCGGGTAGTACCTACCCGTCAAGTTCATACTTAGTAGCTAATATACAATTCAACTACTACAATTCTATATGAAAAACTGATTATAATAATATTTCGCGTTCAAACTTTTATACAATATTTTACAAACTTACAATACCGCTTATTTTACATAAAGCATGAAATATAGCACACAATAACTTTGATACAAGATAGTTGTGAAGATAATTCTAGCTAGTACACAAGTCGTTCAGCAAAGGCAATAAAGACACGTAATTCATACGTCCAGAAACAAGTCATGCATTCTGGTTTTACTAGGACTACTTCCCATCCTTGGTTTTGTGGAACATAACTGTTATGGCCGTTGATAAGACAGCATGTTGTAACGTCGTCAAAGGGACGAGGGTTACGTAATGTCCAACAGTCCCGTAACAATCTAAAAACCTCATTTCTTACCCCAATTACCGACTCCGTCACTTGTGGAAACGTTTTGTTTAATAGTTGTAGCCCGATGTTCTTGTTCTCACTTTGGTGAGAAGCGAACATTACTAATCCGTAAGCATAACATGCTTCTTTATGTTGCATGTTAGCCGCTTTTTCTAAATCACGAAGTCCATGGATATATTGAGTCAAAATAATTTCTTAACCCATTGCGTAAAATAGCATTTGGGTTCCCCGCAATATATGCGTCAAAGTAAACACATCGTAACTTATGGATTTCCCAATGTGATATCCCCCATCTTTCGAACGAAAGCCTTTTATAAACCAAGGCATTCTTGGAACGTTCTTCGAATGTCTTACAAACTGATCTCCCCTTAAATAGTTGTGCCGAAGAATTCTGACCGACTCTAGACAAGATTTCATCAATCATGTCTCCGGGTAGGTCTCTTAAAATATTGGGTTGTCTATCCATTTTGTGTTTTTATACTGTAAAATAGACAAGAGTTAGATTCATAAAAAAAATATACTTATTAATACAAGCAATTTTTACATATATCATAAAGCATAAGCACACTATATTACATATATTACACCACACGAATACAACTATCTTATTCCGACTCGCTTGTTTCTTCTTCTTCGGTTTTGGTTCGTTTTGCCAGGTTTCTAGGGATATATGATGTTCCCCTAATACGAGCCGTTATTTTCCACATTGGTTTAGAAAAACCTGGTGGTTTAGAGGTTCCCGGGTCATTGTTACAACTTAAGGACTTCGGGGGTTGACGATACATATAAAGTTCATCGGGGTTGGAATTAGATTTCTCTATTTTTATGCCCTTTCCCTTATTATTTTCTTTTGCCTTTTTAAATTCAGTTGGGGTAATTTCTATAACATCATCGGAATTCTCGTCGGAATCCGATTCATCGGAGAATTGGTAATCCTCCCAATATTTTGCTTCCTTGGCGGAAACACCATTGACCATAATTAACCTTGGTCGGTTGGTTGAGGATTTTCTTTTACTTAACCGTTTTATTATTTCCCCCACCGGTTCCGATTCTTCTTCCGGTTCCGATTCTTCTTCCGGTTCCGATTCTTCTTCCGGTTCTGACTCTTCTTCCGGTTCCTCTTTGGGAACTTGTGAATCAGTCCACGAATCATTCCAATTTATATTTGACTCTTCATTATTATTAGGTGAGCCAATGGGACTTGTTCTAGAGGTAGACATCTATCACATAATATCAAACGCGTTAAGAGATTAATATATCACATAATATTCACATGTTAAAAATATATAGTTTCCAACAAAATTTGTTAAGCAATCATTTTTCAAGTAAACACGGTCGAAGTCCAGACTCACTAATGCATCCTAACAAACTCGATAAGACACACTAATGCAAAATTCTGGTTCTCTAAGACCAACGCTCTGATACCAACTGAAATGTCCCGTTCTTATTGATTAAAAATGTTCCATATTAATTGATTTCGTTGCGAGGTTTTGACCTGTATATGAGACGTTTTTCAAAGACTGCATTCATTTTAAAACAAACCATAACCTTTATTTCATCAATAAAGGTTTAAAAAGCTTTACGTAGATTATCAAATAATGATAATCTAAAATATCCTGTTTACACACGACCATTACATAATGGTTTACAATACAAATATGTTACAACAAAATAAGTTTCTTGAATGCAGTTTTTACACAATATCATACAAGCATGGACTCCAAATCTCGTCCTTATTTAAGTATGCGACAGCGGAAGCTCTTAATAATCACCTGAGAATAAACATGCTTAAAACGTCAACAAAAATGTTGGTGAGTTATAGGTTTAACCTATATATATCAAATCATAATAATAGACCACAAGATTTCATATTTCAATACACATCCCATACATAGAGATAAAAATCATTCATATGGTGAACACCTGGTAACTGACATTAACAAGATGCATATATAAGAATATCCCCATCATTCCGGGACACCCTTCGGATATGATATAAATTTCGAAGTACTAAAGCATCCGGTACTTTGGATGGGGTTTGTTAGGCCCAATAGATCTATCTTTAGGATTCGCGTCAATTAGGGTGTCTGTTCCCTAATTATTAGATTACCAGACTTAATAAAAAGGGGCATATTCGATTTCGATAATTCAACCATAGAATGTAGTTTCACGTACTTGTGTCTATTTTGTAAATCATTTATAAAACCTGCATGTATTCTCATCCCAAAAATATTAGATTTTAAAAGTGGGACTATAACTCACTTTCACAGATTTTTTACTTCGTCGGGAAGTAAGACTTGGCCACTGGTTGATTCACGAACCTATAACAATATATACATATATATCAAAGTATATTCAAAATATATTTACAACACTTTTAATATATTTTGATGTTTTAAGTTTATTAAGTCAGCTGTCCTCGTTAGTAACCTACAACTAGTTGTCCACAGTTAGATGTACATAAATAAATCGATAAATATTATCTTGAAACAATCCAGGACCCAGTGTATACGTATCTCAGTATTGATCACAACTCAAACTATATATATTTTGGAATCAACCTCAACCCTGTATAGCTAACTCCAACATTCACATATAGAGTGTCTATGGTTGTTCCGAAATATATATAGATGTGTCGACATGATAGGTCGAAACATTGTATACGTGTCTATGGTATCTCAAGATTACATAATATACAATACAAGTTGATTAAGTTATGGTTGGAATATATTTGTTACCAATTTTCACGTAGCTAAAATGAGAAAAATTATCCAATCTTGTTTTACCCATAACTTCTTCATTTTAAATCCGTTTTGAGTGAATCAAATTGCTATGGTTTCATATTGAACTCTATTTTATGAATATAAACAGAAAAAGTATAGGTTTATAGTCGGAAAAATAAGTTACAAGTCGTTTTTGTAAAGGTAGTCATTTCAGTCGAAAGAACGACGTCTAGATGACCATTTTAGAAAACATACTTCCACTTTGAGTTTAACCATAATTTTTGGATATAGTTTCATGTTCATAATAAAAATCATTTTCTCAGAATAACAACTTTTAAATCAAAGTTTATCATAGTTTTTAATTAACTAACCCAAAACAGCCCGCGGTGTTACTACGACGGCGTAAATCCGGTTTTACGGTGTTTTTCGTGTTTCCAGGTTTTAAATCATTAAGTTAGCATATCATATAGATATAGAACATGTGTTTAGTTGATTTTAAAAGTCAAGTTAGAAGGATTAACTTTTGTTTGCGAACAAGTTTAGAATTAACTAAACTATGTTCTAGTGATTACAAGTTTAAACCTTCGAATAAGATAGCTTTATATGTATGAATCGAATGATGTTATGAACATCATTACTACCTTAAGTTCCTTGGATAAACCTACTGGAAAAGAAAAAAATGGATCTAGCTTCAATGGATCTTTGGATGGCTCGAAGTTCTTGAAGCAGAATCATGACACGAAAACAAGTTCAAGTAAGATCATCACTTGAAATAAGATTGTTATAGTTATAGAAATTGAACCAAAGTTTGAATATGATTATTACCTTGTATTAGAATGATAACCTACTGTAAGAAACAAAGATTTCTTGAGGTTGGATGATCACCTTACAAGATTGGAAGTGAGCTAGCAAACTTGAAAGTATTCTTGATTTTTTGAAACTAGAACTTTTGGAATTTATGAAGAACACTTAGAACTTGAAGATAGAACTTGAGAGAGATCAATTAGATGAAGGAAATTGAAGAATGAAAGTGTTTGTAGGTGTTTTTGGTCGTTGGTGTATGGATTAGATATAAAGGATATGTAATTTTGTTTTCATGTAAATAAGTCATGAATGATTACTCATATTTTTATAATTTTATGAGATATTTCATGCTAGTTGCCAAATGATGGTTCCTACATGTGTTAGGTGACTCACATGGGCTGCTAAGAGCTGATCATTGGAGTGTATATACCAATAGTACATACATCTAAAAGCTGTGTATTGTACGAGTACGAATACGGGTGCATACGAGTAGAATTGTTGATGAAATTGAACGAGGATGTAATTGTAAGCATTTTTGTTAAGTATAAGTATTTTGATAAGTGTCTTGAAGTCTTTCAAAAGTGTATGAATACATATTAAAACACTACATGTATATACATTTTAACTGAGTCGTTAAGTCATCGTTAGTCGTTACATGTAAATGTTGTTTTGAAACCTTTAGGTTAACGATCTTGTTAAATGTTGTTAACCCAATGTTTATAATATCAAAAGAGATTTTAAATTATTATATTATCATGATATTATGATGTACGAATATCTCTTAATATGATATATATACATTAAATGTCGTTACAACGATAATCGTTACATATATGTCTCGTTTCAAAATCATTAAGTTAGTAGTCTTGTTTTTACATATGTAGTTCATTGTTAATATACTTAATGATGTGTTTACTTATCATAATATCATGTTAACTATATATATAAGCATATATATGTCATCATATAGTTTTTACAAGTTTTAACGTTCGTGAATCACCGGTCAACTTGGGTGGTCAATTGTCTATATGAAACCTATTTCAATTAATCAAGTCTTAACAAGTTTGATTGCTTAACATGTTGGAAACATTTAATCATGTAAATATCAATCTCAATTAATATATATAAACATGGAAAAGTTCGGGTCACTACATACAAGAACCAGTATCAACACAACCACCAGCTGAACCCAAGCCAATCGATAAACAAAGGGTAAAATCTGCCCCTAGGGAAAATCAGCCCCTAAGGAAAGAGCCCTTATTTGAGGCAGCTGGTGAAGATACTGTGGCAGTTGTGTCAGCTGATACTAATCAGTCAGCTGGTACTGAAGACACAGCAAGGAGTGGTGTGATTGAAGACCCAGCCAGAAGTGTGATGCTGGGTGTAACAAGTGCTGAAGACCCAGCTAAGGTGGATGAGCTGGGTGTTAACTAGGATACTGATTCTGTTGATGCTGCTGACTTCACAGTCTGGGGCAGGGGGAGTATAACCTTCATTCAATCACCAAATCTTGCCCGGACTCTTGCTTATTTTGATAGGACACGGGATGAACCTGATTTTGAACCCGTGGGTCCTTCTGGCACGGCAGAATCAATCTTCAAATATCCTACATCTTCCCAAAAACATAATGGTAAACACACTACTTGGGAAGATGATTCAGCTGCACAAGGGGAGCCTGATTTAAGAAAGATGAATCCAGACAAAAGAGAGGCTTACAGGCTGGAGATCACTGTACCTGAACTGCTTGAACAAAGACAAGCAGCTATACCTGAAAGGATACGCCAAATCAGATTACTGTACCATCCACTTGATCAGCAATTCTACATTAATGCCTTGCAATTCGGCATTGAGGTTGGTGTGTAAATATACAACAGTGGTCAAAGGATACATAATGATGAAGAGAAAGCTCTCTTTTATGAGGCTCTACAGCTGGATATGGACTTAAGGCAATATTGTGATGCCCTAAATACAGATGAGGGCAGGCAATTGATTGCAATAGCAAAATTCCGCAACATAACAGTTAATGACTATCTTTTGAGTGTCCAACTTGAAAGGCAAAGAAGGGAGGATGCTGATGCTGAATATACTGAGAGGCTGAGGCTTCAGGAAGAAGAATCTAAGTTGGTTGCTGACAGAAAACAAGAGGCTGCATCCCTCAAGTTAGCCAAAGCCATAGTTAAAGAACAGGATAAGGTATTTGATGAACTGGAAGCTGTTGAGAAGGTACCTGGTGCAACTCCTATTGAAACTGAAAGAACCATTGAATTATATGATCATTTCTTTAGGAGTAAATAAACTGATGTGATGACCAGAAGATCTAACCCTGGTAAGATCATCAAGGTGCATAAGGGAACTAAGAGGTCCTTCAGTATCAGCAGGGATAACAATGTTCATAAGAGGGTAGACTACACTGAACTAAGATCCTTAGGATTCAGTGAATGGATGGAGATACTGGAGTACTTTATTGGTAAGGGTAAAAGTGGTATTAAAGATACATTGAAGCCTGAACTTCAAGAGCTATTCAACAAAGCAGTAAAGTATGGGAATGCACCAACAGTAAATGTAGAAGAAGTCCTTTCTCAAAAGCCTAAAAGGAATAAGTCTACTAGTGCAGGTCTACAAAGGAGAGATCCCATCATTCTACCCCCTCAAATTCCAGTATTTGATCTTGCTGAGTTACCAACTTATTCCCTGAAGCCTGGGCAGCCGTAAAAGTGAAGGAAGAAGATCTATCTGGTGATGAACAAGAAAAAGATAAAGATAAAGACAAATAGCCTTCTAGTGATTAATTGTATCTTTTGCTATTTCATTTTTCATTATACTATTTTGTAAATTTTTGTATATACTCTGCTGTAATGAAAATGGAATGAGTTTTTCTTCAAAATCATATCAATTTATAAGATATAGATAACTCAGCAAAAGATCACAAAACAAACCAAAAAGGGATAAATTTACTGCCTATTTTTCATTAGGTCTCTTAGTGCTGGCTCTAGTGTTTTCTCTATATGTCATAGGTTTTGTCATCATCAAATAGGGGGAGATTGTTGAGTCCCTAAAGTAATTAAGGATTTAATTGTGACAAAACAGAATTTATTTGCACTAAAATGTAATGTGCAGCCATTACAAGTTTATTTATATATAGACAGCAAATATTGCTGTGTCGAGTGTCAAGTATACTGCCTAGTCTACCAGCACAAGGTAGATAGTATTCTTCGTAACAGCACAGGATGTGTACCCAGCAATTCAAGAATATCAAATGACTCAGCATAGAAGAACCAACATACCTATAACGACCCATCAAAATCGCTATTAACGCGATACGTTATTCATTGATTTCATAGTGAGGTTTTGACCTCTATATGATACGTTTTGTAAACATTGCATTCTTTTGAAAAGGCACACCATAAATGAATATATAAATCCAAGGTTTTCGACATCTGATGATTTCTACGTATAGATAATCACCGTAAACAATAGTTTACAATACTACATCCGTTGACAATACAGTCAAAATAAGTTACATGGTGATGATTTTGTGAATGCAAAGTTTTCTCGAATAAAGTATGTATGAATCCATGCACATAGCTTGTATAACGTATAAGCAAACAACTGAAGACTTCTAGGAACCTGAGAATAAACATGCTTAAAAGTGTCAACACAAAGGTTGGTGAGTTCATAGTTTTAATATTGCGCATAATCTGTATATAAAGATGGATCATAAGATTTCAGTTGTTTCATCTAGAAACGTTTATCAAAATATTCTACAAGATTGAGCACTCTGGTAACTAAACTTAACGTATATATAATAAGTACCCCTGTTTTAACATACATGCAACCAACATGTACAATACACGCAAACAAGCGTGTACTAAACTCAAATAGCATACGTCCGCTTTATAGTTCAGGCTAGGGTCTCTATATCTGGAACGAACTGGGATGTCAAGCCCTATGGATCCATATACAACTATTCGTGCCCAGCAGTTCTTATAACCGGCAGTTACTAGTTACCAAAGCTAAGGGATTTTCGGTTCAAACTCAGTGTAGAATTTAGTATGTACTTGTATCCATTGCATTTAAAATAAAGTGCATTTATTCACAGCCCAAAAATATAGATTTCAAAAGCAATTAAAAAGGGAGCATATGAAACTCACAATACTGTATTTCGTAGCAATTATGCACATGACGGCACTGAACAAGTGCAGGGTTGGCCTAGATTCACGAACCTATATTAGTATACGTTGATCAATAACTGTCTAACAAGCTAGGTCAGGTCATAGTGTATCACAAATCCTAATGCTCGAGACCGACATGCAAAGTTAACAAAAGTCACTTCAAAAAGTCAACTTTGACAATTGTTTAACAAAACGAGATGTGTCTTATATAAGAATTCATTTACTCGACTAGTAGTATTCAAAAATCCAATTTATTAATCTTATAAACAAGTTGTTTAAATATTAATTGTAGATTCAAAAGCAATTTCAATTAACGTCATTCATAATTCAGTTGACCATAACTTTTAATTCTTTCATCGAAATCACGCGATTTCTAAATGAAAAGTTATTAATTTTTCGCCAGCTTTCCAACAACGTGCATATCATATACTTTATATCAGTAGTACATGTATTAAATTCGTGATTCGTCATAAAACTACCAAACGACGACATTTAGCTTACAAGCATGTATAAACATATATACTCGAGCATTAGACATGGATACCCTATTAATATATAAAAGATAAGATATGAATGCTCACGTATCAATATTGTGATTCAATATTGCAGGAAAGTACGTAGACACAACGGAAATGATAAATGAAAGGTTAGCCTTTGATTCACCCATGATACCCACGAACATTACCCATAACCTCCATAGCTATAACCCATAATTTCCCTAGCTTCAACCCGCTCAAAAACAAGTTTTTGAAAATAACTCGCTCATGACCTTGTCGTAGTATTTTACGTATAATAATAATACTACTAATATTAATATAATAAGATTAATAATAATCTTTAATAATAATAATAATAATAATAATAATAATAATAATAATAATAATAATAATAATAATAATAATAATAATAATAATAATAATAATAATAATAATAAATCATTACGGAGTATTAAGATAGATAGATGGATTGTAAAATGAAAACTGAAACCAGAATCAGAATTCGTTCGATATATATAGAATAATTATAATAATATAATAATATAAATATAAAGTAATAATATAATAAAGTAATAATATAATAATAATATAGAATCAAACGTGGGATTTAAAAGCCGCCCATGTTTTGTCATTTCTACCGACAGTTTTCACGGACTGGTATTTCGTACTCTGTTGCTAATAATTGACGGGTAAAAGTATAAATAAAAAGAATTCCACTTTTTATAATTGAATACATATATCTATTTTGGTTTTAAGCTTTATAAAATTAGTTGTAAAAGGTTCATTTATTTATAAAATTACTATATACATTCGATGTAGAGTGTACGTACTAGTCTGCTGATCATTCTGTGCCACCGTGAATTATTAAATTCGTTTAATTCAAACGAATTAACGAATTTTAATATTTCTAAAAGTCGTATTTATTAAATACTTCAGGGGTATTTTATGTAACTTATAATTAATAATTTCTATCATATCGCTTTCATGTAAATAGTAAATTAATTAATTTCGTTTCATTTACTATTCATATGAATAGTAAATGAATTAATTTTGATTCAACTATTTATGTTACGTTGTTGTACGTTGTGCTTTACAACTTGTACATCTTTGATTTAACTTCGTGACTTTTTAAAAACTAAAAAAATACATTATAAAAATAAAATGATTATATACGTAAACTTTTTAATTCGAAACTGCATCATTCAATAGTAAATTTTTATCATTTCGTATATAAATATTATTCGCATGTTTCCGTATATATATATATATATATATATATATATATATATATATATATATATATATATATATATATATATATATATATATATATATATATATATATATATATATATATACACACACACAAAATTATATAATTATCACAAGCTACGACGTTCGTGAATCGTCGGACAAACAGGGTGGTCAACTGTTATATAAAAACTCATTTTCAAAAGTTTTAAAACTTGTCAAAATACGTTGCTTATCATGTCGGAAACATTAAATCATAATGAGAATTTGGTTCAAATTAAGTCAAAATTTCCGGGTCGTCATAGTACCTACCCGTTAAAGAAATTTCGTCCCGAAATTTGATTGGGATCGTCATGGCTGACAATAAGTATGTTTTCATGACGTATACGAGTTGAAAATTAGAGTTTTATCATCAGTAAGTAATATGGATAAAACAATTTGTTTATGTGAAGAGTACGAGTGAAGCTATCACAAATGAGTGAAATGAGTAAATGCAAGTTCATCTTAACCTGTGACGTAGTCAAGGTTGATTTTCGAAATTCAGGGGATTTAGAGAAAATCTTTTAATAAGATTTGGTTCTTCCGTAATTAAGGAAATTAGGATCTTCTTTGGTTAAATGCAATAATCTGTTTCGATTGCTCTGTCGAATATTTTACTATAAATCCACTCCCTTCGTTTCTTTATTTCCACAACTCACACTTTCTATTCTTTCTCCCTCAATTCATACTTTAAAGCATTCATCAATATGCTCCATCCAGTTCTGATTCTTGATATACTCCTAACTTTCATATCTGTCATTCTTCTTTTTCATCGACCGCCGAAGGAATCTATTTACTTCTATTATTCTCTTGGGTTTATAGTGTTTTTCGTTCTCCCGTGTCTTTATATTGCTATACGCATTGATATACACGGTTTGTAATTTCTGGGTTGTTGTTGGGCTTTATATCTTTCCTTATATTTCGGAGTCCGTACTTCTGTCTTTCTATAATCATTGACATCCACAGTTAATGCTCTCTCCTATTTGCTGCGATTTATACTCCCATTTCTATTTCGGAGCTTCATGCTTTTGTTTTCTCTTCTTGCCATTAAGCACAGCAAGTAATGGTCCAGAATTCGTAGGTATGAAATTTGGAATGAACATAACTAATGTTCTGAGAGAGAAATTGTAATAGCACGATCTTGATTGGTTAAATTACCAGAATTCAAGAGAAAAGATAGAATAATCAGGAAGATATATTCTCGATATGTTTAGAGATTAAGTAGAATGTAAGAGTCTCAATAGGGTTACAGATCTCAATAGGTATATTTATAGTGTTAATCAAAATTAGAAAACAAATCAAATAACTTGCTGGCCACGAACATTGTCGTGTTTCGCGACACTTTGTCGAGTTCCGCGACAAACTGTATCAAAACGTGAAAAAGTGGTTCAGAACGTGACAGCTTCTGACACCCACTTCTGCCATATTTGTCTCGTTTCAGTGCACTTTATCACTTTCTAGTCGTGTAGCGTTTTGCGACAAACATCACTCAAACCCGATACCAGAACTCGACAATTTCTTGTTTTGATCTTCTTTGCTACTATCCAACAAACTAAACACTTAGTCAAATTTCAAGTAGACCAAGTAATGATAGTAAACAATGGAAAACCACTTTCGGGTCCGAGTAATCTATCAGTTCATGGGTGTACACTCCGTACCTCCTGACCCATTACAAGTTTAGACTAAATCCCACAGTTGCACTCAATTTTCAACACCCTCACTATGTTCACAGTGTCACTCCGATATTAGAAACATAGTAATCACACGTTCTCAAATGTTGTTCTCTAGTTCACGATAGTGAGGGCGAGGCTGAGAAGTAACGTTCTCAATTATGACAATATTAGTTTGTACATTTTGTATTCATACTTGTATGTTAGGGTTAAATAATAAATACAGTGAGTCTCACTTATTATAAGATGGGTCTTATGGATGTCAGGGTATGGTTTTCATTAAGTCTCTCTTTACATATTCCAGTTTTGCATTTTACATGTCTGCTTTCAGTTTTACATTTTAGTTTTCTGTTTCGTCTTTCAGTTTTGCATTTTAATTTTTAGTGTTGCATTTCAAATTTTAGTTTTTAGTTTCACATTAAAGTTTTCAGCATTGCGTTTCATTTTTCCGATTCAAGTTTCAGCTTTAAGTATCTCGTTTTACGCCTAAGTTTCGTGTTTAAATTTATAATTTTCAGTTTTGTGTTACTGTTTTCAGATTTGCATCTTGGTTTTGAGCTTCACGTTTGAATTTTTATTTCTCGATTCCGTTCCGCGTTTCATTATTTAGTTTTACAATTTGTATTACAATTTTTCATTCGCATTTCATGAAACGTAAACATAATCTGAAATCTAATAACGCAAAACTGAAAATGAAAACGCGAAACTAAAAAACAAAAAGTGAATATGAAAATTTAAAGACGAAACATAAACGCGAAACATAAATGGGAAACGTGAAACCGAACTGAAACACGAACGTGCTGTAAGAAACTGTCACGCGATATTTAAATGCAGAAATGAAAGTTAGAATGCGAAACCGAAACACGAAGCTGCAGACTGAATCAAAATGAAAAATTGAAATGTGAAACGCGAAAATGAAATGTGAAGCGCAAAGCTAACATGTGAAACTTAAAACTGAAACGTGAAACGTGAAACTATAAACTTAAATGTGGAAACGCGAAATGTAAGTGAAACTAAAAACTGAAACATGTAATTAAAAACTAAAATGTGAAACGTGAAACTAAAAGCTAAAAACAGAAATATGAAACTGAAAACTATAAACTTAAATGTGAAACGCGAAACTGTAATGGTGCAGATGTTATACTGGTTCTAAATGAATTTCAACGGTCTTAATAGAGCGAACTCTTGGATTTTTGTTTGGCTTAATATGATTCAGATTAGACTCACTCCTTTATTTTATATTAATTTAATGTGCATAAGACCAGATAGATTAAAACTTTGATCCAATAAAGTCATGTTTTAGTGCTTCGTCTCAATTGCCAGACATAATTAGCCTTATCAATATTTGTTAATTATGATTTCGATTACAAGTTTGTTAACTTTGTTTCTAGTGGTATGTGATATTATATTTTATAGGTCTCTATTGTTTATTTCTACTGTAAGTTTTGCATTATTATCAATTTTGAATCATTAATTATTAATTAATTATTATTATTATTATTAATTATTATTAATTATTATTAATCTATCTTCTATCTTATATACTAAACCTGCTTCGGATTTCTGCCGTTTTTTACTTTCCAGGTTGTCGTTTCGTATACGTTATATATGAGGTTTACCGAAGTTGTTAACTAATGCTTTCTGGTGCAGCTGGTTAGCTGTTGTGTTTGCAATCGACTTGCCCCAGGTTCGAATCTTGGTTTTTTTTTCTTTTTAGGATTTTCTGGAAAGGCCACGTTGGTATAACGTGTCCTCTGACGTGGTTTCCACTTTCTCTTTTTGTTTCTTTTACTTTTTATTCTTAATATTATTCTCAATCGTTTCAGAATTCTAATCTTCTTAAACTCTCTTCTATCTTCCGATTAGGGCTTCGTTCTTGCATGCTTCGCGTTCGCTCAAGCTTTAGGGTTCGTAACTCGCGATTAACGCTTGTTGTTGCTGCTATTACGCCGATAACCCTGCAGGTGCAATCGGTATATATTTTCCCTTTATTTTGCTTCTTTTTTTTCACCTGTTTCGTTGTATTCCGTCATTGTTTCTGCAAATTTCTGGAGTTTCTGTTATTTAATTGGGCATTGCTATTGTTGAAAATTCAAAAGACAATATGAATTTATGATTTTTTTTGGTTGCTGCTAATTTTCATATTTTTTTTTTTTTTTTGCAGTTTCAGGTTTTGTTGGTGTTGCTATATTGCTAATTTTCCTTCAGTTATCCTACGGATTTTCCTTTTCTGCTATAGTCAGGTACTTTTGAAATTATGTGAACATTGGTTCCTAAAGTTCTCAACATAACTAACGATATGTTTTTCTTGCTTCTGTTTTCCGTTTTTTCCTTGGTATTTAATTGCGTTTACTTAACATTGTTAGTAGTATGTTTATTGGAGGTTTACAATTCCGTTTTATTTGCTGAATATTTGCTGAATATTGTCTGGCAATTTTGAAATTTTACTATCGTTTGCTCCTTTGTTATTGACTGTACTGGAACCGGCAAGGCTAAATAATGCCGCCTAAAAAACGGACTAATCATATACTAGACTCTGCTGTACCATCTGCTTCTGATGGTGCAAGTAGTAGCATAGAATTAGACTCAACTAGAAAAAAGAAGAAAATAATTAATAATATAAGTGTTCGGAATAGTAACCCGATCAACATAAGTACCCGTGTGACTTCTTCAAGCCCAAATCCGACCTGTTTCTGTGGTGATATCGGCTTCCCGTTGGATCCTTTGCGTCAACATACAGGTTCGCTGCTTTTATTTCCAATGCATGCTTTTTTTTATTTGTTATTGTCTAATAATTATTAACTGAATTTTTTTCTTTTTCATAGTTGGACTGTTGTCTGGTGTACGTATTGCTCAGCCTACTCACTGCCCAAATGATATAGAGGGTATGTTGGTTGTTTATTTTCTGACTAAAGGTCTATAAAATTTATGGCATACTTTACTTAATGTTTCTTTTAAATTGGTTAACAGGGGTGACAAATGCATACGACGATGTTGGTGATTGTAATTGTGTTTGTTCTTTTTGTGGTGCCATGTTTTGGTATGATGAAAGACTAAAAACCTCATCAAGCGCTATAAGATTCAATCGTTGTTGTGAAGGGGGTCGTGTCGATCTACCACGTGAAGAAGAACCCCCTGCTATCATTGTGCAGTTATTAAGTAACAAAATTTATGTTGATAATATTCGAGCGTATAATCAGATGTTTAGTATGGCCTCATATGGAGCTCAAATAGATGATACTATTAATAGTGGTAGAGGACCATATGTATTTAAGATCTCGGGCCAAGTTTATCACTGGATTGGGTCATTATGTCCGGAGGAGGGTAATCCTCCCCGATTTTTGCAACTATACATATATGATACGGTGATCGAAGTCCGAAATAGAATGAGGTTCTTTGGTGGGGACAACTCCGATGTTCTTAGGGCTGAAATTGTAAGGCATCTGATAGAGGTTCTAGATGCTAAGAATGAGTTAGTTAAGTTGTTTAGAACTACAAGAGACATGATCGAGACGAGTGATGTTCCCGATTTACGTATTAGGCTTTATAGTGTTATTGGTACAAGGCAATACGAGTTGCCTACCAGTGATGCTATTGGTGCTATTGTTTTTTATTCGGGTGATAATACCAGAACTGATTATGACATGATCATAGAGTATAAGGGGGTACGCCAAGACGTGTAAATAAACTACATACCTCTTATATGTCTTTACAGTTTCCGTTACTATATATGTATGGGCAGCCGGGATACCATCCGGAACTAAGACTGAGAAATGTGCGTGGAGTTGGCGGTAGGAGAAAGGATAAGATGACCATGAACATGTTCTATAGCTATCAGTTACATGATAGGTATAACATGTTTGGTCTATTATCTAAATGTGGTAGGTTATTTCAGCAGTACGTTGTTACTGCTTACTGTAGCATTGAGTTAAATAGGCTGAATTACGTGAGAAATAATTAGCAAGATATACGTAACAAGTATCTATCTGGGTTGTATGATGCTATAAACAGGGGAGACCATTATGGAGCTGATGTTGGTTCGAGGACCATATTACCTGCATCGTTCACGGGGGGTCCCAGATACATGTATAGCCACTATTTGGATGCACTTGCTATATGTCGTGTACACAGCAATCCAAAGTTTTTCATTACATTTACTTGTAAAGCCAAGTGGCCGGAAATCAGAAGGTATTTGCGTAAATTTCCGGGGCTAACTTCGACTGATCGTGGTGACATCGTCGCTAGGATTTTCAATATGAAAGTCAAGCAATTTGTCTCTGTTTTAAAAC
The DNA here is from genome assembly GCF_046630445.1 of Rutidosis leptorrhynchoides. Lineage (NCBI taxonomy): Eukaryota > Viridiplantae > Streptophyta > Magnoliopsida > Asterales > Asteraceae > Rutidosis > Rutidosis leptorrhynchoides. The sequence goes on from NC_092333.1 coordinate 1,202,213, forward strand.
AAGAAGAATTATTTGGTCCTTCAACAGCTGGTACGTTTACAATATTATTATAAGCTCTTAGTTTTGCGATAAATCAATCTTATTTAATATTGACATTACTAATTACGTATTGTTAACGGAAATTTTTTTAAGTATTCATTATACGTTATATGTCAAATAAACTGCTAAATTACTTGCTATTTTTATGTACCTGTAATGGATTACTATTCCATCTAATATTTATTAAAGCCTACTGTTAATAGACTTATAAATTTCTAACAGGAAAGGGTCGGCTTGAATTGTTTAGATAACATATTGAAACGGGCTTGAACTGCTTAGTACATATGTCTTGCTTTAGAACGTAATTGTAGTAAAACAATGCACTAAATTCTGAATAAAGAATAGATAAAATAGCGTCTATATAGCATCTAAGAGTTGCATATGAATAAGCAGTTCAGACTATATGTTGGGACGGATCCATGCTGATTGACGTAAGAAATGTCACTTTAAGATAGAACGGGTCACCATTGTCTATAATTATATTTTTTTAACAGATTCTCGGACATGTTATGTATGTATATCTGTTTACGGTAAAGGACATAAAATAGGTCCATATTACGTGTGGTTATCATTCACTGATATGAATGATATGAAATGCAAGTGCTGAATAATAATTGCCCGAATAGTTGCAGCTAACTCTAACTAAATTTATAATTCGTTGCTATATTTTATATTTTATTGCTTAGTTTTTGCATAAATACAGTGTGTAATTCAGTTTCTTAACGTATTTTTTAAAACTGTAATTTATATATACAAAGTTTAATAATTTTTTTATTGTACATGCAGTGCTTTACACGATCGAGTTTCAGAAAAGGGGGCTTCCGCATTGTCATACATTAATATGGATAAAGCCGTCTCTGAGATCCTATCAACCACAGGATGTGGACCGATTCATTTCAGCCGAATTATCAGACCCCGTCAGAGATCCTAATGGTTTTAGAGTTGTGTCTGACATGATGATGCATGGTCCTTGCGGGTTGCTAAACAAAAAAGCTCCCTGCATGGAGGAATCAGAATCTACACGAGAATCTTTTTGTTCCAAGAAATTCCCTAAACCGTTCAATGAGCAAACGTATTTCTATAAAGACGGTTACGTGCATTACCAAAGGCACAATCTAGGTATCTCAGCCGACAAGAAGATTTGCAGGCTTGATAATGGCTACGTAGTACCGTATAACCGTACATTATGTTTACGTTTTCATGCACACATCAATGTTGAATGGTGCGGCTGGTCGATGCTTATTAAATATCTATTCAAATATATATCCAAGGGGACCGATCGTGTTGTTGCTTACATTCCCAGACCCATTGGTTGTAGCACTTCTACCGACATTGAGCAGAACTCGAACGTTGACGAAATAAAAAACTTTGTCGATGCTCGGTTTATCTGTGCGCCTGAGGCATGCTGGAGAATATTTAACTTTCCGATTCACAGTCGTGAACCTGCCGTGCAAATACTTGCCGTTCATTTGAAAGATATGCAGTTGGTTAAGTTTCATTCCAATCAGCGTCTAAAATCGATTGTGAACAACCCAGTTTCTAAGAAAACGACATTGACAGAATGGCTGTTTTATAACAGAAATTCTAGCGACAGAAGACATTTAACATATCTAGACTTTCCTCTAGAATTTGTCTGGGCTGATGATCATAAAAGGTGGAAAAGAAGGTGCAATCTGAATAAGCCATCTATAGGTCGGCTCACATACATGCATCCTGCATTCGGTGAAGTATTTTATCTGCGGATGCTACTATGCCATCAAAAGGTAGCACTTCATTTGAAGATCTGATGACCGTAAACAATAGCATTCACTCAACCTACCGGGAAGCGTGTCTTGCTATGGGCCTATTAGATGATGATAAAGAATGGCTCACGGCCATGGAAGAAGCAGCTGCTACAGCAACTTTAGCACAATTACGCTTACTGTTTTCTCACATACTTCAATTCTGTGATGTCGCGGATCCTCTAAAGCTATGGAAACAGTGCTGAAAATTAATGTCTGATGACATACCAATTAGGGTTGCGTCATCCTTACATATATCAAGGATATACGTAAATTCAGAGGAATTGGAGGGTTACGTTCTCTACTACGAATTGCAGATTTTATTAAATCAGTATTCCAAGTCCGTTTTCGATTTTGGTCTCCCTAGAATTCCTCTACATCTTCTTGATGATCTTCAGAACAGGCTTATCATGGAAGAAAAGAATTACGACCGTGAAACGTTGCTTGCTGAAAAAAGCATACTAGAATCGAAATTAAACGACAAGCAACTAATGATCTACAATTTATTCATCAGTTCAAATAACAGTCGAAAACAAGAACTAATATTTGTCTATGGTCATGGCGGACGGGCAAAACCTTTCTTTGGAAAGCAATTACCACCGCCTTTCGAGCTGATGGAAAAATAGTGCTCACCGTGGCATCATCCGGGATCGCTTCCGTGTTACTACCTGCCGGTCGAACCGCACATTCAAGATTCAAGATTCCCATCGATTTGACCGATGAGAGTATGTGCAATATTAAGAAAAAAAACGCAAATGGCGTCACTTCTAAAAAAACAGAGCTAATCATTTGGGATGAAGTTCCAATGAATGACCGAAAGTGTTTAGAAACCCTCGATAGAACGCTAAGGGATATCTACGATTCTCCAGAAATACCTTTTGGTGGTTTAACATTCATATTAGGCGGTGATTTCCGCCAAACTCTTCCTGTCAAGAAAAGATGCGGAAAACGTGAAATCCTAGACGCGTCTATAGCAAATTCCTACCTATGGAAGAAATTTACAATCATTATTTTGGAAGAAAATATGCGGTTGCATCAGCCAAACCTTTCCACGATACAAAAAGAAGACAACGCTAATTTCGCAAGATGGTTATTAAAAATCAGGAACGGTGATATCGGTGTTCCAGATGAATCAGATCCTCACAACGCTTCTTGGGTCCAAATTCCAGAAAGATTCTGTATTCCAAATGGTGAAGCCGGTCTCTCACAGCTTATATCATTCATTTACGATGAAAATCTGCTTCGATTTCCGGATGTAAGCAAATTACAACAACAAGTAATCGTTTGTTCGAAAAATGAGACGGCTGATGCCATTAACAACACCATTCTTAGAAGCATAGAAGGTCCATAAAAAACTTACACAAGTTGCGATACAGCAACCCCATATAGCAGTGATGGTGGACAAACTGAGTTACTCTACCCAACGGAATACTTAAACTCTCAAAATTTTCCAGGGCTTCCACCACATGAGTTGTGTTTGAAAGTTGGGGTTCCGATAATTTTGCTTCGAAATTTAAATGTCGCTAGAGTATTATGCAACGGAACCAGAATGATAGTAACACAACTACTATCAAACCTGATTGAAGGCGAGATCATCACAGGAACAAGGGTTGGCCAGAAAGTCCACATCCCCAGAATTACCCTAATATACAAAGACAATGTCTTACCATATATTTTCAAAAGAATACAACATCCTGTTAAGCTGTCGTACGCAATGACCATTAACAAAAGTCAAGGACAATCCTTAAATAAGATTGACATATATTTGCCAAAACCCGTATTTGGTCACGGGCAATTATACGTCGCTCTTTCAAGGGCAACATCACCAAATGGTCTCAAAATACTTATAAAAAATGAAGACGGTCAAAGTCATAATGTGACGAAAAACATTGTTTATAAGGATTTTTTGCAAACCGTTTTCCGCAAACAGGTCATTAATAAGTAGTTAGTTTTAATATCAAAATTGATAGCACGTGTACTTCCACATAACTGCATATTTATACTGCATATTTATACTAACTGCTTACGAATCCCTTACGTATCTAACACCTTAATCTATACTTTTATGGCAGGATGAATCAACAAGCAGAATTGGTACCAATCTCAACACTGCGCCCGGGCCAGAAATTGAAAGTCATTGAAGCGATAGTATACAGGCTATGGATAGCTAAGCGACCAAAAGAAATTAGGCCTCATGGATATTCCTGCATACTACATGACGTGGAGGTACATATTCTGAACACCTATAATGGTTTAGATACATAACTATACTCAATAAAAGGCCGATTTGCCGAAATTGTTATCACTGTTTAAATTAGAAAGAAATCACAACTGTTATTCAGTTACGCATATGTGATGCAGACCTGCGATTTCAGTTTTTTCTGTGTGCAGGTTATTTTATGTTCACAATTTATTTTTAATTTTGCTGATATCACCTAGCAAATAGCATATATTTTACGATAAATGAAATTTCGATGATTTAAATCATGATATTTCCGATAATATAACACATAACTATGCCTAATAAAAATCTGATTTTGTCACGTACAGGGAAATGCTATTCAGGCTAACATAGATTGGAGAAACAGAAATATTTTGCTACGCATTCTTCAAGTTAACAGGGCTTATAGGATATCGAACTTCGTATGTACGCCATCACAAAAAATAGATCAAACCATTTCCAACCCCACATCCTTAGCTATCGGACTAGAAACCCGTTTTGAGAACATACCAGCTGTCGGTTTCCCGTTACATTTCTTTGAATTTACTCCATACCCGCATCTCAAACTCTACACAGTCACAGGTCCAAATGCAATCCTAAAATTATTCATCCACTTCTTTTTAACTTAAACTCACTAACCAACATACTATTTTCGCAGACTATATAGGATGCATACAGCACGTGGGAGACGTTCAAGAAAGTCGTGGGAAATAAGGAGAGTTAATTCAATGCCGTTCTATGAACATTATTGACTTAAGGTAACAGTCCTTAACTTTATTAAATATATCGGTTACATAAACAATACATACATCTGAAAAAGATGCCTGAAAAGAAAAATAATATTAATGCAGTGAGATGACGATCGAGTTCACCTTATGGAATGACATGGCTACAAATTTCGATATAGAGGCGTACAATGCCATGGCCAAACCAGTGATGATAGCAATTGGCTCCTGCTGGGTGAAGGACAACATAGGTCAGCAAAACAAACTCATACACTTCAAAATCATAGTACTAACACATTCGGTATATATATTTATTAAACATAATGGACAAATTACTCATCTATATAATCAACACTGCAAGAATTTCACTCCAAAAGTTTAAAAATTATGACCAGTAAAACATAGATCTTCCTGATAATGTTTTTTTGTGTTTTTTTTTCTTTTTTTTATTTTGCAAAAAGACTGGAAATATATACCTGATGATGTTTTTCTTTTTTCTGCAAAAAAACTGGAAATATATAAATAACGTGAAATGATTGCGAGTTACAAACAATTAACCAAGTTGGACTTACTAAATCATATTCACTTAGTACAAAAACTTTGAAGGCTTTGACAGTAGCATATGCAGGCTACCTGCCTGATGATGTTCATAGCGAATCTTTATGTACAAAAGTAAAAAAATAAAAAATAAAAAGAAAAATAATTTTACCGGTTTAGATATTTTAGTATAGCTATCGACTGATTGTTATAGGCACATATTCAGCCTTTGGTTCCAGCATCTGCATCATTCCACAATTACTCCCGATTTTAGTTGGCAATTTTTTTTATGTTAATTTGCATAGTAATTGCATATAGTTCCGTTACTCCGTCATGTGTCATAGACATGTACCCCGTGTGTATTATTGGGTCATAGCACACGTTTTGTTTTGTCCATTTCCTATAATTACTCTCCAATAGTTAAAAAAATTCCATATGATATTTTCTTTTACAATTTAAATGGTTAAATTACTTTTGACCGACCACATAGAAAAATCAAATTGTATAACTAGAATTCAAACAAAATTTGTTATAAGGTAACTGACCGTTGAACCCATTGCCCATTATATGGCTGCTTTACCATTTTGTTACTTTTTGATCATTCTATAATGCCATGACGTATATTTTTTAAGTTAGTCATATACGATAACGTACTAACTATTCCACCATATATTTCAGTCACAACCGAAATACAGCTCTCCGGGATATCAGCAACACACTATTATCTAAATCCGAATATTGACGAATACCATCAGCAAATAGAGCAGTAAGTTTTACATCCACAAATATCAAAAACAAAAAAAACTTCCAAAAATTAACCCAAAGCTTCGTGACAGATACTGACAGAAATTCGCAGCACAACCACTTCTCCAACCGGAACGCATTCAGTTTAGTGATCCTGAGGAAGAAAAGAACGCAGACAGATACACTCTAGCAGAAATACTTCCGTTCAATCCAAAAGCTTACAGGGTACATAAACATACATAAAAAAATATTAGTTTCGTAAGCTTGATGAAATAAAAATATAATACTCAATGAATAAATTGCAGGGTAGAACTTTCAAATTTGAAGGAATTATCTGCACAATCATTGAGAATAACAATTGGTTCTACTACGGATGCCCAACCTGCACAAGAGGAATGCGAGGAAACCCGCCAAACTTACAGTGTCCCGATCACGAAACCGAAGGCGAATGCCTTTTCTGGTAAGTTACAAATAGTGCATCACTTTTATCCATAAGAAATGTACTAATGCCTAATGCTTATCATTACAAAATGACAGTTATTCATTCAAAGCGACAGTCATGGACGACACCGCCTCAACAATTCTTACCTTCTTCTCAGATTCAGCAGACGCATTAGTAGGTATCGACTGCAAAACTATGGTAACGATAATGGGGCACGACAACAAAAGAGAAATTCCACCCCAACTCAATTAATTAGAAGGAAAAGGCCATATAATTGAAATCGGCATCGGCACCGACAGATATGGAGAACCTAACTACGTCTTTAAACGCCATTTTCCACCAACAACTCCAGCGGAGGACACAACGGAAACTCAGCCTACAACCTTACCCATGGCAAAACCAGCATCACGAGGTCAGCAAAACCAACTAATTACATAATACCATGCGCACAATGTTATAACGAGTTCTGAATAACCACAATTACACATTTCTAGACATGATTATTCCGAAACCCGTTATTGATAACAAAATATGCCATGAAACATAGATCGCTCTTAAGTCCACTTGCATAACATGGTCGAAATACGGGAAAAGTCCGCCCAATTCTTGATGAAAATGGAGTGGCAGAACTTAATAGGATTAGACAACTGTAGCAAAAAAAAAAAAAAAAATTGCAGTCTGCTTCAGGTCATAGTAATACTTTGGCAAAAGGTTTCATGATATCTATAATTTAAAGAAAAAAATGTAACAGGTTCCGAACATAAGTAATATTTTCATCTCTAAAAAACAATTAGTCAGGCCCACTATTAACTACTATATTACAATGCAGAAAAAGCACAAGAAGAAATCCCAGCAACTCCAGCAAGGCAGTAGGAAGAGATAATAACTAAGCCAGCAACAACTCCAGGTATGCCTTACAAAACCGCAAATATTATTCAACTTTATAAAATTATACTGTCATCTTCACCAGCATAACCAGCCTCACACGTATGCGAACCCAAAATCAACAGCTATACAAATTTGTAGTTAATAAAGTGGACAATTTAGATTATTTGACTTGAACAACACGATATAACTTAGTCGTAGAATATGCTTACCTCCACCGTACATGATTCACGTAGGGTTAATTATACAGTTTTGGGAAATTTTCAGTTTGTCTCTAGACACACTATTCACGTAGAGTTAATGATTCACGTAGGGTTAATTCCGCCTTGAATTTCTGCCTATTATTGTCGAAAAAGCTTACGTGCCTTTTCTTATCAATTACTAATTCCTACATTACACAATTCAGGAATAAATCAAGAAGACTTTGGCAGCCAAAGTCAAACACCAATTCCTCCAACCCCGGTCAAGAAACAAGAAACAAAAACAACCCGCGCGGACATGAAAAGATCACTCCCAGCAACATCCGAAGAAGGAATCGCAAAGAAGAACAAAGAATGAACCGCAAACCACTCTCTGAAAAAAAAAAAAAACAAAATCCGTAGCATAATAGTCGCAACCATTTTCATTCTGTAAATATTAAATGTTGCATATGTAAGTTAAACGAAATGTAGGTTAAACGATCGAAACAATTGCAGCCAAGGCTGCAAAACTATCTAGGATAATATGTACTCTGGTCAGCCATTTTCATTGTGAATATATATAGCTGCGCCTTGAAAAAATGCAGATCACCTTCAAAATATGTCACATAGATGACCGCAGCAACGCGCGGTCCGTCACAATACTAATTATTTCTATAAGTTTTGCTTTAGTATTTAAGTTATATATGCATTAGATTCAATGAAACATACCTACACCACTTCTACTCATCACACTTTCTTACCATCACAAATTTCTATATTCGTCACGTTAGCATTTCTATTTCTATCCTATTAAAAATAAAAATAAAAATTAAAAAAATAAAGAAAACACGTGTTATAAATGAGTTATAATTATAACGATGATAAAAAGCTCGTGCTTGGCTACGAGGTAGTTTTGGTCGATTAACGATCGGCTAGTTTAACATTTAAAAACCAATTCGTTGACGGTCGATTAATTAAAGGTTTAAAAAATAAAGGAATGAATAAGAAAGGGGAAAAAGAAAGTTAAAAAAAGTTGTAAAAAATAACTTTGATTCGGGGTGGTTTTGTTCGTTTAATGATGTGTGTAAAACTACACCTATTTTAAATTAGGACTAAACTATGGTTTCACTCCACACAAATGAGCAACTGGTCTCGATCGAATGTAGCTAGTTTAAGCAAGTCCTGATTCGTTCCACAGGGACAGATGTGATTAAGAATTTTAAACTAATAATTATTCTAATAAAAAGGGGAAGTTGGGATTTTTAAACTAATTAACGTAAAAAGTAATAAAACAAGAATTCAATGGAGACAAAAGTATCCACTTAGAGTCAATTCTCAAGGATCCGGATTGCTTTAGTTAAAATCATTATAATAACTGATATGTGGTGACATTGCAATTATCTGTCGATTCTCACAATTTCTTAATTAGATTCCTAAGTGTAACTGTCGTTATCCTAGTTCACTAATCAATCCATCAATTAATAATCTAGGCTGGTTTCCGGCGCCTAAATTACCAATATTATCATGAAAGTGTAATCAACTAACACAGATTTCCCGCACGCAAATTAAGAACACAATCAATCAGTTACTCAAGACTATGATTCAATTTCAGGTTAATTAAGTGTCCCTCTTTAACCTCACAATTACTTTAGCTAATTAATCAATTCAACCACTATAGTCTAATTACACTGGTGTCCCGCATTCAATTTAACAGTATCTAAATCATCTTTCAATAACCTAGAAAGTTCATCAATCTAATTAACTGTCGTTAATTCAACCAACAAAATCGCAATCAAATTAATTGATAAGCATAAGCAACGATAGATCTTAAATCAAACATAATCAAGAGTAGTTATCAATTATATAAAATCAAAAGACAAGCAATCCATCACCAATGTTCAGTCATCCAAGTAGATACATGAAGATTTAGCTAGACATGATAGTAATAGAAGAAATCAAACAAAGAGATAAACAATAATCAAAACCATTGTATTAATCAAAATTAAAGAAAATAAAATATCAATCATTGATCCTTGATCAAAGTTGAAACCCCAATGTTAAAAGCCCTTAAAACAACCCTTAGAACCTACAAAATTCGTAACCTTAACTAGAAAATTCGTAAATAAAAGTTGATGGAAAAGTTAGGGTATTATGAGGTATTTATAGAAAATTTTCGGACTGAAAACCGCCTTAAACCTCGCGCCCGCGACCATGAATCTTGCGACCGCGAGATGTGAAATTTTGATTTTCGCGACCGGGACTAGGGTACTTGCGACCGTGATTTACAATTTTATTATTCCAACTTCAGTTTATTTTTCGCGTTCGTAATCAATCAACTCGCAACCGGGAACAACGAGCTCGCGGCCGCGAAGAGGGATCTCGCACCGCGAGAGTACATCCGAACATTAGCTCTCTTTAACTTTTGTCTTGAGCTGCATCCGAAACTTTGCTGAATTCATCAAAAATACTAACATAAAGATTTCTTGAGCTGCAAATATTAAACACCAATATCGCGAGTAAATATACGTAAATGGTGCGATATCAGATAAAGATCGATTAATTCAACATTTAAAAAAAGGTTAACGCTCAGTAGATTAAACGTTTAAAAAAGGTTAACGCTCGGTAAATTAAACGTAAAAAAATTAAAGAAAAGAAAAAAGAATTCGAAAATAAAAGTGAGAGAAAATTGTTAAAAAGATAACAGAAAAAGTAAAAAAAAAAATTACCAAATATCCCCGAAGTTGGGGGTATTTACATGTGTGTCATCTCATCATATTTTTGATATATGTATATGTATATATAGTTAGAGTGAATTGTATTGTTAGTCCTTGGTTCACATTAAATTATACTGCTCTTCTTTTTCTTTTTTAATACAGATCAATAGCCCTCACATTATATTAAATGCATTGTGTTAGTTCAACTAACTAAAGATACGAGAGTACATTAAATAATATAATGTGCAGGCACATAAACATCATATTATTTTACAAATTCTTTGAACTTTTGTTAGTTAAAAAGACTAATGTCGTGCAGTTTATTTAATGCGAGAGAATATTGATATAAGAGAAAATTTCGTGGTTAGTCCATGTAATTTATATAATATGACATCGTTGGTCATGTGCTGTTTTTGACGCGGTTGATCATTGTGGTTTACAAAATGGATGTAAGTGGTCCATGTCACTCACGCCAATTAAAAAATTCGGTTAGGTCATGATATGTGTTGTGCACATCAGCACATGAGGGGTATTTTTCGTCTTTTTAGTCCTCTTCTTTACCAATAAATCTTCTTTACCCAGCTAAATACATCATTAAAACTCAATCTTAAATATATCACCAGTATATAGTAATTGACATAAATTCATGATTTTGAAAATTCAACATTACACGTACACAAATCATGAGTCAGAGACATTACCATTGGTGGTGGTAGATGACGAGGAAGTAGCAAAGACGGTGGTGGTGAGGGACGTTGGAGACTAATTCCGAATTCAAAACTTTCTCTGACCATTGGTGGTGGTGGTGGGTGACGTCGAAGACTAATTTCGGTGACGTGAATCATGACTTAATCGACTCAAATCGACACACAATTCGTCACTCAAAGAATCAAAACCTTCCAAAACTCAAATTTTAAAAATCTAAAAATGGACCTGATATGAGTTGGTTGTTCACAATTAGGTAGTTTCAAAACTCAATATTAAGAATCTATAAAAGTTATGATGGTGATTGATCAAGAACCTTCATTGATCTAAAACGCGAACGCAACAATCTCGCCGGAGTTGTAGGGTGTCGTCGGAGTTATGTGATGACCCGTCCAAATCCATTTGGACGAATACATCATTCATCGATTTCACAGTGAGGTACTGACCTCTACATGATACGTTTTGTAAACATTGCATTCTTTTGAAACGGCACACCATAAATGAATATCAAATTTCAAGGTTTTTAACGCCTGATGATTTCTACATATAGACAATCACCGTAAATAATAGTTTACAATACTACATCCGTTGATAATGCAGTCAAAATAAGATACATGGTGATGATTTTGTGAATGCAACGTTTTCTTGAATAAAGCATGTATGACTCCATGCACATAGCTTGTATCACATATAAGCAAACTGCGGAAGACTTCTAGGAACCTGAGAATAAACATGCTTAAAAGTGTCAACACAAAGGTTGGTGAGTTCATAGTTTTAATGTTGCGCATAATCAGTATATAAAGGTGGATCACAAGATTTCAGTTGTTTCATCCAGAAACGTTTATCAAAATATTCTACAAGATTGAGCACCCTGGTAACTAAGTTTTAGCGTTATAATAAGTACCCCTGTTTTAACATACATGCAACCAACATGTACAATACATGCAATCCAACGTGTACTAAACTCAAATAGTATACGCCTGTTTTATAGTTCAGGCTAGGGTTTCTATACCTGGAACAGACGGGGATGTCAAGCCCTATGGATACATATACAACTACTCGCGCCCACCAGTTCTTATAACCGGCAGTTACTAGTTACCAAAGCTAAGGGATTTTTGGTTCAAACTCAGTGTAGAATTAAGTATGTACTTGTGTCCATTGCATTTAAAATAAAGTGCATGTATTCTCAGCCCAAAAATATAGATTGCAAAAGCAATTAAAAGGGATCTATAAACTTACCTTAGCAGCACATAAGGTCATTCACCGAAATGTGACCGAAACTCGGAATGCAAAATAACCGTAGATCTCAACCTAGAGAGCATATGTTGGTCAATACATGTCTAATAAGCTAGGTCGGGTCATAGTGTATCACAATCCTAATGCTCGAGATCGTCATAAAAAGTTAACAAAAGTCATCTCAAAATTCATACTGACCCAATATGATCTTTAAATCTATACATGTTTATTAACATAGTATAAGTCTTGATAATTGAACGAATTTATAGTTTATCAAACTCAAAATATTATTTATTTCAGGAGCTATATTATATTTGAATTATCATGGCAATCGAAAATATTTTATTATTTCACATAGTTTTCCAATACTTGTAAAATCAGATTATAGTGTTTATAAAGCTTTAAAACATGATAAGACAGTCAACTTTGACAATTGTTCAACTAGACGTGCCTTATATAAGAATTCATTTACTCGACTAATAATAGAAATAATTGTGCCGTTGGTCCCTCCATTTTACCCCAAAAAGCTAACAGCGTCTCTCAAGTTTTTTTTTGGATTTCAGCGTCCCTCTATTATCACTTTTTTTGATTACGCGCACCTCCGTCAACTTTATGTTAAAAAAGTCCGTTAAGTCATGCCATGTGCCTTGCATGTGAGGGTAAATTCGTTTTTTTACTCTTCCTTCACAAAAAACGAGGGACCACCAGCGCAAAAAATCTTATAATTTATATATTGTTAATTTATAAATTTATAAAAATAAAAACCGTTTTATTGGTTTTTGCTAAACACACTCATCGTACACTTTGAATATCACTGTATCGATCTTGAAATCTGATTTAGAACACGAATCAAAGCAAGAAAATTGCAGTTACAAACTGCACGAATCGATCAATAGCTTTGCTTTCGAGGTAAAAATCCGACTTTCAACCCGTTTTATTGGTATTTGTTTTAAAACTCGAAGTTTGATTTTGGTTGTTTTTGATTGAGTATGTTTTACCAAATTCTGAAAATATAAAAAGTTGACTTATCATCTCTTGATCAATTCTTCAAACTCTTAGATATTAATTCGTTCATTTGATAGGGTAACAAGCTAGATTTTTATTCGAATAAACCGTATTCTAAATCGACTTGTTTAGCTGGATTTGGTGTGGAAATAGAAAATGTGTTAATGTGGAACGTTCTTAAATCATCTAAGGAAGCTACAGAAACTGATTTTGTTGATTGAGATTCTGATATCACTGAGATATAATTTTAATTCGTTTTTGTAACTTTTTCGTGTCCATCACAAAATTCGAAGATTGAAACTTGTTTTAGAATTTAATGTTGCTTAAAAGTTGTTTAGATCGATTGCAGAAACATTTTGGTATAACTTCTAGTGAGTTTCTATCGTGTTTTGATTATTTCTGAGCATCGCAGCCAGTCACCACCACCGTGAACCGCAACCAAGACACCGGATCTGATACTTCATCATTTTCAGGACATTCGTGCGAAGTAAAAAGTGATTTTTGCGACTGAACAAGAGTACAAACGAACGAGCTTGCTTAATTTGTACGAATAACATACCAATTTTGTGAATTTAAGTGAATGAGATTGATGGTTCATACGTACATATTTTGGGGAAGAAAAAAACCTTAGGCGTGGAAAATTCAAGGAGCTCTAAAAAAGGGTTTCTTTAATCATCTCTGTATTGAAAACAGATTTTTATTTTTATTTTTATAGATTTATAAATTAATAATATATAAATTATAAGATTGTTTGCAACGGTGGTCCCTCGATTTTAGTGAAGAGTAAAAAGATGAATTTACCCTCACATGCAAGGCATATGACATGACTTAACGGAATTTTTTAACAGAAAGTTGACGGAGGGACGCGTAATAAAAAAAGTGATAATAGAGGGATGCTGAAAGCCAAAAAAAAAACTTGAGGGATGCTGTTAGCTTTTTGGGGGTAAAATGGAGGGACCAACGGCATAATTATTTCCTAATAATATTTGGAAATTCAATATATCAATCTCATAAACAAGTTGTTTAAATATCAATTTACAGTTTCAAACACAATTTCAATTAATATTAATCATAATTCAGTTGACCATAACTTTTAATCCGTTCCTCAAAAACACACGATTTTTAAATGAAAAGTTATTAATTTTTCGATAGCTTTCCAACGACATGCATATCATATACCTTATATCAATAACATATGTATCAAATTCGTGATTCATCATAAACTATCTAACGATAAAATTAAAGCATACAATCAAGCATAAACAGATATACTCGAGCACTAGACATGGATACACTATTAACATATAAAAGATAAGATATGAATGCTCACATATCAATATTGTGATTCAATATTGCAGGAAAGTACGTAGACGCAACGGAGATGATAAACGCTAGGTTGACCTTTGACTCATGATCATAACCCCCAAGTAATACCCATAACCTCCATAGCTATAACTCATAATTTCCTTAGCTCTATCCCGCTCGAAAAGCTTGTTTTGAAATCGTTTGGTCATAACCTCGTCGTAATATTTTATGTATAATACTAATAATAATAATACTACTACTAATAATATGATTAATAATAATAATTTTAATAATAATAATAATAATAATAATAATAATAATAATAATAATAATAATAATAATAATAATAATAATAATAAATATAATACAAAGTAATATGTGAGATAGAGAAATGGATGAGCACCAGTTCGATCGAGCTTTACAGACTTGTCCTGAAAATCAACCCCATGCGATCGCATGGTTTGATAGGCTTATGGCCATGCGATCGCATGGCCACCTGTCTCCAGCTCACAATGTTTTGTTTTCTTGTTTGTCGACATATTTTTATAATATATATATATAATATATATAATTTATATTAATTATATATATATTATATTATATTTTCGTGTATACGTGACTTGTAATTTCAGTTCCGATAATCTGTACGTTGACGCTCGACTAATGTCCCGGTTTCGATTTTACGAACGTCCTTTCGTATGCTTAGAAAACTTGTACTTTACATTTCGTGACTTGTACCTTTGCCAAAATATAGACTTACATTATCAATACACTATATCACTCGAAGTATAACTTGAACGTTCGAGTGTTTTGTTCATTTGCTTCTTTAATTCATTGTCTCGTTATTTATTAAAATATATTTAATAATATATTAAGTCTTTGTAATAAATCATTTTAAATCTAAGTTTATATTATAAAACATATATATTAACATTCAGGAATGTATAATCGGTACGTTTGAAAATAGATCAATCGAATATTATGAATTTCAGTTTTCCACTAACTTTTGTCCAATTTTCATTATTTGACATTTTGTTCCTACTTGTAAAACACTTTACTATTTATTCCGAATATTGTCAAAAGAAACGATTTCTCAAATCAACGTGGACCTCACAATAGAGACCTATAAATCATATCATAATATTTACGGGATTTATAAGTGCCGAGGTATCTACTAAATCAATCATTGGTATTACTTTCTAATTCCGTAGATGAATATATTAAATATATATTGAGAAAAATACGTTTAATGTAAAGTATTATATATTTAATACTTTGTTAACGTTTTCAAGTTATGATACATATATATATATATATATATATATATATATATATATATATATATATATATATATATATATATATATATATATATATATATATATATATATATATATATATATATATATATATATATATATATATATATATATATATTCATATCCATGTTCATAATCATTCGTGAATCGTCGAAATCTGGTCGTGGTTAAATGAATACATGAACATAGTTCAAAATATTTGAGATTTAACTTAACAGACTTTGCTTATCGTGTCGAAATCATATAAGGATTAAATTTTAAATTTGGTCAGAAATTTCCGGGTCGTCACAAGTTAGAACCGGTTGACAAACATTGCAGATGGTGGTGGGTGTCGCTGGAGCTACTGGTGGGGGTGCGTGGTAGAACGCAGTAGTGCCATTAGAATTAATACTGGTCTGAGGTTTCTAATTCTTTTTAGGGTTTTTGTTGTTTTGATTACATATTTTGATATAATGCATAATTATTAATTATTAATGTTTCTTCTTCTTCTTCTTCTTCTTCTTCTTGTTTTGATTGCTTGTTCTTTGATTGAAGGAAATAAACTGAAGAAAGATAATTGATGTGCAGGTGATAGTTGATTTACTGGACAAAAATAATTAGTGATTTATTTATAGTGAATATAATTTAACGAGATGGGGAAAAAGCTTTAGGTGGATGAGGAAGATGTATTGGTAAAGAAGAGAGTTCAAAAGACGAAAACACCCCTCATGTGCACAGCATATGCCATGACATAACGATATTTTTAAACTGTCATTAGTGACACGGACCATCCACGTTCATTTTGTAAACAAAAGTGACCAACCGTGACAAAAAAGCACATGAACCAACGACGTCATATGATGTAAATAATAGGGAACTACCAAAAAATTTCTATTGATACAATTTCAATAAGAAAAGGAAGACTGATATAATTCGATGTAACCATGAGGACCAACAATATAAATTCTTACCAAAACATTTATTTTCTGGTTTAAGTGCTCGACATCTTTTTATTTAAATCAACGACAAATTTTTATCATAAACCTCCGTTATCTTTTGACCGATTATAACCCTTCATATTTTTCAATTTTGTTTAACAACTGATGCGTGTTGCATAATACATCAATTACCCTCAAAATTTATACAAGATTCAAACACTACAAATAAGCACACACAACTAACGAGCACTTAAGACCCGGTTATTATAGCACTTTAATGCAAGTATTCGTTTCAAGTTTGTCCCAAGAGAGCGGTGTAAGTTGAATAATTGAAACTATTAATTGTCCTAGGGTTTGTTTGATTGGGGGGGGGAGGGGTTGATTGATTTTAATTTTCAACTAACTTGCACAAATAAACAAACTTAAACTTAACAATTATAACTAGCAACAAGTAACCAGTAACTAAATATTGAGATCTAAATAAATTAATTAAGTAATGTTCACTTAAATAATCCTCTCTATGCTTGGATTGCCCTGTTTTACCCAATTTGATATCACATTAGTTGTTGAACTGTTAGTTGTTTAGCATCACTACCAAACCTTAATCAAATTACACTTTGCAAACTCACATAAGCATTGTATTCTAAGATCAAGTTAAGTATGACTGGTTATTAAGATTATGCTTGGGTTGAAATCACTTAAAGTCCTTCAACTATCAAAATCACTTAAGAAAATCAAACACCACTATATTGACTAAAGGCCAATTGAAAACCAACATAGACTAAGAACACAATCACTTGAAATTCTCAATCTAGTTATCTAGATCACCTAAAGTCTTGAAGCACAAATTGATTCACCTCTCAAATCACTAAGAGAGCTACACAATCTATGTAATCAATGTAAAGCCTAAAACAATGCATAGCAATGGATCTCATAGCTAACATAATAACACTTGCTTGCGTATTTCATTTAAACAACTTTATTCAATTGATTTAGGGAAAATCCTTACATTAGAGATTCATAGATAAGTAAACACAATCAAATTAGCCAAGCATGGCTAAGATTACACTAATCATAAGCATAGAAACACAAATAAACATCATGTTAAGCTATTACAAGTATTCAATTCAAAACTTAGAGAAATAAAGGTGGAGATTACAACCCAATTGACAAAACTAGATAAATCTAGTTATAAGATTGCTCGAGCCTTTGCTTAATCCTTCAAATTAGCCTTAATCTCCCTTTGGATGATGAAATTAGGGTTTTGAGATGAAAGATCGTTACAAAACTGCAGCTCTACCTCTTTAAACCCTATCTCATTCCTTTTATAGTTGCCCAAAAAATTCTGCATAAAACAGCGAGGTGCGCCGCAGCTATAGGAGGTGCGCCGCACCCTATAACGTGTGGGCTAGATGCTGAAATGTCCCGTTCATATTGATTATAAATATTTCATATTAATTGATTTCTTTGCGAGGTTTTTGACCTCTATATGAGACGTTTTTCAAAGACTGCATTCGATTTTTAAAACAAACCATAACCTTTAAAATATTACGACGATTATCAAATAATGATAATCTAAAATATAGCGTTTTCACACGACCATTACATAATGGTTTACAATCATATTACACAACAATATATATCTTCGAATGCAGTTTTTAAACAATATTATACAAGCATGCTGACTCCAACTCTTGTCCATAAATTAGCATGCAACAGCGGAAGCTCTTAATAATCACCTGAGAATAAACATGCTTTAAACGTCAACAAAAATGTTGGTGAGTTATAGGTTTAACCTATATATCAAATTGTAATAATAGACCACAAGATTTCATCTTTCAATAACATGCAATCTGCATAAAAATCATTCATATGGTTGAACATCTGGTAACCGACATTAACAAAATGCATCTAGAATATCCCCATATATAAATATCGAAGTACTAAAGCAGTTCAAATTCTCTGACTGGGGGGTGTCAAAGCCCCTAGGTCTATCTTTAGGATTCGCGTCAATTGGTGGCAATTATAATAAACACCAATTCTTAGGGTACCAAGTTCAACAAGGGCGATATCCGGTATAACGATTCAACATAGAATGTAGTTTCAATACTTGTGTCTATTTTGTAAATCATTTTCAAAACTGCATGTATTCTCATCCCAAAAATATTAGATAGTAAAAATGGGACTATAACTCACTTTCACAGATTTTTCCTTCGTCGGGAAAATAATACTTGGCCACGGGTCGATTCACGAACCTATAACGAATATATACATATATATCAAAGTATGATCGAAATATATTCACAACATTTTTTATTACGTTTTAACGATTTAAGTTTGTTAAGTTAGCAGTCCAACGTTAGTAATCTACAACTAGTAGTCCACAGTTAGATGTACAGAAATAAATCAATATAAATTATCTCGAATCAATCCACGACCCAGTGTATACAAGTCTCAGGCTAGATCACAACTCAAAGTATATATATTATTTTGGAATCAACCTCAACCCTGTATTGCTAACTCAAGCATTACTTCATATAGAGTGTCTATGGTTGTTCCCAAATAATATATATAGATGGGTCGATATTCTAATGACCCGTCCTAATCCATCTGGAGGAATACATTACATTTGGTTACATCGCGAGGTACTTGACATCTATATGATACATTTTACAAACATTGCATTCGTTCTTAAAAGTCAAACTTTCATTTACATCGAAAGTTGATGGTATGCATACCCTTTCATAATATATCCATCTATAATTGACTTAATAATAATCTTGATGAACTCGACGACTCGAATGCAATGTCATTTGAAATATGTCATGAATGACTCCAATTAATGTCTCTAATATGAGCAAATGCACAGCGAAAAATTTCTTTCATACCTGAGAATAAACATGCTTTCAAGTGTCAACCAAAAGGTTGATGAGTTCATTAGTTTATCGTAAACATTCATTTCCATCATTTTAATAGACCACAAGATTTTCATTTCTCATAAATATACATCTCATATCAGGCATTTCGCAAACTGCATAGAGATAAAAATCATTCATATGGATTGAACATCTGGTAACCGACCTTAACAAGATGCATATAGAATATCCCCCAGTATACAACGCGCAGCTAATATACTAAATAATACCTCAAATTACTAAAGCATCCATACCCTGGATGGGGCTCGTTGGGCCCGATAGATCTACCTTTAGAATTCGCGTCAATTAGGGGCCATTTCCCTAATTCTTAGGTTACCAGACTTGAAGGGGCGATATTCGGTTTAATAATCCAACCATATAATGTAGTTTTCGATTACTTATGTCTATTTCGTAAAACATTTATAAAAGCAGCGCATGTATTCTCAGTTCCAAAAATATATATTGCAAAAGCATTTAAAAAGGGAGCAAATGAAACTCACAATACTGTATTTTGTAGTAAAAATACTTATGACGATATTGAACAATGCAGGATTGGCCTCGAATTCACGAACCTATATCATTTGTATATTTATTAATACATATAATCGTAATTGAATGAATATATATAAATTTATTGCTTACACCATTTTATATTAATAACATATATTTTTAATTTGTATATACATTCAAAATAATTAATATTTTTTATAGTTATATTAATATATATGTATATCTGCTTAGTGTTTTATTATATATACCTAAATTGTTATAATAAAATAATTTGTTAATATTTACTTATAATCTTAACAACGTCGTTAAAACTTTTCTTTCCATAGTTATAATTATTTTGGATAATCATACTTACATTAATCTATTTAATATTAATAACAATGATAATGATAATACTAATAGTTATAGCATGATACCAATACTAATATTTATAAACTGATAATAATTTGTATTATTTTCATAATGACAATACTAATAATAATAATAATAATAATAATCATAATAATGATAATAATACCAAAATGACACAGTTTATAATAATCTTACTTAAAAATATATTAATGATAAATAATGTTCCTATTACTTATAGCTATAAATATGATATTTGTAATAATTATAATACTAACAATATCAATAATAATAATAATAATTATTAATAATAATAATAATAATAATAATAATAATAATAATAATAATAATAATAATAATCCTAAATATTAATACTTTGTAATAATAATAATATTAGTAATAATAATATTAGTAACAATTCACTTACTATAATAATAATAATAATAATAATAATAATAATAATAATAATAATAATAATAATAATAATAATAATAATAATAATAATAATAATATTAATAATAATAATAATAATAAGTGTTAATTAATAATACTAATAATTATAACACCAATAATAATAATAATAATTAAAATTATGATACTACTAATGATAATAATTATAACAATAATAATAATAAAAATAATAATAATTTTGAAATTAAAAACTACCTTAGAAAGCTTTTTTTTTATATAAAAAAACTGCCACTCGTCGGGCTCGAACCCGAGACCTCTCGTTCCCTCATCAAAGACCCAACCAGACAAGTACCCACTGGTTTTCTGATTATAGTACTTCCAAAAATAAATATAATCTGTATTTAGTAAGTTTCTAATCTCTACTTCTTCATTATCAGAATCAAATCAATTGGGTAAAATTCGAAATCATAACAGCTAAAACACGTTTGGTTTATAATATATAATTGAAACAGAATAACAAGTGGTTGATTAGATTAATTAAATCAAAGGAACAAATTAAAAATAAAACTGAATCAGTCTTAAGAACACGATATGAACTCAAGATCAAAATTTGAATCTAGATCGTTTTAGGACAAAATTATAACATGAAATAGGTAGGAATACGTTCCTAGAAACTTTCTGGATCCTCAATTGATCCTAAAACATCGAATAATGTTTAAATTTCACGATGAACACTTTGATTGACTTTTTGGAAATTAAGTTTGACTCAAAAATTCGAACTCGATAGATAAAATTGAGACTTGAGATTTTCCAGATAGTTTGAGTAACAGATTCCTAACAACATTGCATTTCTACTTTTTGAAATTTATTTCGATATCGTTCAAATTGAAAAATAAGAGTAAGAACAGAGGAATAACTGTGTTCTTGCCTTTTTGGGTTTAAATTCGATAAATTACAAGTTGTTAAATTGATAATTGGTAATGGTAATGAAGAAGTGGAGGGAGTTATCTATAATCACCAAACAATGCATTTAATTTATAAGCAAATTAGTCGACAGTCTGTATTTTGTCCAGGAAATAAAAATCTAAATTAAATCGTTAAATTCAACCCATCTGGTACGATCGATTGAGATGTAAAATGATTCTTGAGACAAAAATAAAAATCATAAACAGTTCTGATAGATATATGTAAAGGAATTTGATTCCAATCGTACGTATGATTTTTTTTATAATTATTGTTAATAATTAATAATCATAATTATAATAATAATAATAATAATCTAATAATAATAATATTAATAATAAAAGTAATAATAATAATAATAATAATAATAATAATAATAATAATAATGATAATAATAATAATAATAATAATAATAATAATAATAATAATATTTCATAATAATAAAAATTTGATGATTTTGATAACAATAATATTATTCATGTTATTAATAATAATAATAATACTAATTATAATACTAATTATATTAATATTGATATTAGTAATAATTATATTTATATATATCAAATTTTATATCAACACATTATATATATATATATATATATATATATATATATATATATATATATATATATATATATTTAAACCGAGGATATTAATAATACTAGTATTTATATTAACATTTAAAAGTAATAACATCTAATAATAGTACTAATATTAATCATAATACCTAAAATTATAATTTTTCTACTTGTTATAATGATATTTATATTAATAATAATAATGAATGTAATAATAATCATATAATAACTATAATTAAACTTGTAATTTCATTTAATATATTTATATTACAATTCATATCATATATTATATGAGTATATCTATTGAATATTTAATATTTGTATATTTTATAAATGTTACAATATAATAGTTATTAATAGAAATCTTCTATATATATATATATATATATATATATATATATATATATATATATATATATATATATATATATATATATAAATTCATCATAATATCATATATCTATTTATATTTATATTCCTTTTGATAATAACTTAATTATTTTGCTTGTTATTTTACCTTTTTATTCTAATTGATGAGAGTATACCTTATTAATTCAAGATATTATATACACACTATATAAATAATATTTACATAATTATTTACACACATTTCTTCATGAATCGTCGGGAGTAGTCAAAGGTCAAATGTATACATGAACACAGTTTAAAGTTTTTGAGATTTCAATATTACAGACTTTGCTTATCGTGTCGGATTCATATAAAGATTGAGTTTAAATTTGGTCGAAAATTTCCGGGTCGTCACAGTACCTACCCGTTAAAGAAATTTCATCCCGAAATTTGATTTGGATCGTCATGGCTGACAATAAGTATGTTTTCATGAAGCAAACGAGTTAATAAATAGAGTTTTATTACCATAGAGTAATATGTATAAATTGATTCGATTACTCAAAACGTATGAGTGAAGCTATCACAAAAGAGTGAAATGAAGAAATAGAGATTTGTCGTAGCTTTTGACGTAGTCAGGGTTGAATTCCGGAATTCAAGGGATTTAGAGATAATCTTTGAAATTTATATAAGATTCGGTTCTTCGGTGAATAAGGAAATTAGAATCCTCTTTGGTTAAATGCGATGATCTGTCTTGATTGCTTTGTCTGATATTTCACTATAAATCCACTCTCTTCCTTTCCTTTATATTTTGAAGTTCCATCCTTTTGTTTTCCTCTTCCCGACTTTAAGTCAAGCGAATAATGATTCAGAATTCATAGATATGAATTTCGAAATGAACATAGTTAATGTTCTAAGAAGGAAATTGTAATGGCACGATCTTGATTTGTCAAATTACCAGAATTCAATAGATAAGATAGAACTATCAGGAAGATATATTCTTGATATGTTTGGAGATTAGGTAGAATGTAAGAGTCGTGTAACATGGCACATGATGATGTTATGGTCTGTGAATTATCATGTTTCATTAGTAACTTAGCATGACTTACTGTAATATAATCACGTTGATCAAGTGTCATTATATTATACTAACTTATGCATTAATTTCCAACACTACTTCAAAAAACATTCATAGTTTAAATTCGAAAGTTTACAGAATATAGAAACTAACAGTTTCTTATATGATGTAACACTGATAGCGCGAAGAGATAAATGATTTCAGATCAGATTAGTTATGAAAATATCTTCAGAAATATCGAGGATATTTATAATAACAGATATGATGATATCTTAAGATTTCTAATATCGATGGATGATGATGAAGATCGTTCATCAAAGCGTAAAGTCAGGAGCAAGATATTCCTTAATGACTTCAGCAGATACTGAATCATTTGGATTCTTTGAAGGCAGGTTTAATCTTTGGGATTTGTCCACAGCCTCCTTCATGGTTTGCTCAATCCATTTTTCAGTTCCAACTTTTCTGAGCTTTGCCAACATACAATTCTTTATCATCAAACTTTTTACTGTTAAGGCAGTCTTCAGTTTTCACTGCTTCATCAGCTTTTTCAAAACTCAGAAAACTGATTCA
The DNA here is from genome assembly GCF_046630445.1 of Rutidosis leptorrhynchoides. Lineage (NCBI taxonomy): Eukaryota > Viridiplantae > Streptophyta > Magnoliopsida > Asterales > Asteraceae > Rutidosis > Rutidosis leptorrhynchoides. The sequence goes on from NC_092333.1 coordinate 1,226,685, forward strand.
TAGGCAAGAGTGCTTTTCAGAATTTTAGAATGGGAGATTGTAATTCTAAGAGATAAATGTTATATGTATACATATAACTGTTGATGTAGAACGTTGCGAGATTCAAGATACTGATTGCTGATTTCTGATATTTGGTATGGCAATTCTCATTACAAGGTGTAGATGAGTATATGATAAGGTTTCGATAAAGATAACGATTTTTCGGAAAGTTAAAGATCAACAAAATGGTTGGTAAGTTTATTGCTAATGTGGTGGGATATAAACGGTTTCCCGATAACACTGACATATAGGGCAACGTATATATCAAGGTTATAATAAAGTTGTTACGAACGAAAAGTCGAAGTTGACTTGCTAGAGCTGTGACAAAACTGGCTATCTCGAACAGGAGTTGCAAAGTTATTTTCAGTAATAATAACGCTAAAGGAATTTGCACAGCTACGTGTTAAACGTTTACTCAGGTTCCGAGTGTTTTCAGGTGATTAACTATATGAATAAATCTTTTCTTCCGTAGATGAAGTGCGGTTGGTTCATCCTCTCGATTGAGGTGTTTTTTAAGAATCATTAAAGGTTTGAACGCAGATTGTAATCGTCAAGATACAAATGAGGTTTAAGTTGAAATCAAGTGGCAAACTTGAAGAGATGTTTAGTTTCATATGTTATAATCAATATTTTAATTCATTTTAATAGTCCAATGTCATTAGTCCACAGTTCGTAGTCCACAATTAGTAATTCAACAATTCATATATAGTTTAATATATAATATTTGAATTAATTAGTACGTATTCGTGACCCATTGTATACATGTCTCAGACTCGATCACAACTCAAAGTACATATATTATTATAGAATCAACCTCAACCCTGTATAGCTAACTCGATCATTACAGCATATAGAGTGTCTATGGTTATTCCAAATAATATATATAGATGCGTCGATATGATATGTCAAAACTTTGTATACGTGTCCCGATATTTAAAGTGCGTAAAATAAATAACAGAAATTAAATGACGATAAATAAAATTTGCGAGAATATAAATTGCGATAATTAAATTGCGATAAATAAAATGTAATCAGTTAGCTAGGAACAGTTAGCGTGGATTCTTAACAAAAATTTTCTCATAGTTAATTTGTTTGTTTCTAACAAATTTTATTTTGTCAAATGTTTTCTTTATTATGCCACTTGTTGGATTCTTATAGGTCAAAATCCAAATATGAAATTGAATGAAAATGGTTATTCTGCGGTGAACGGATACGTATATCTGTGGATGTAAGTAGGATAGTAAATGACTGTTGAATTAGATTCGAAGAATGTACAATGTAACTTATTAATGTGAAATCTAAATATTCCTCGGGTATTACCTACCCGTTAAAATATTTTCACCATTAATAGTTTGTACAAAAGAATTTTTAATTACAATATTTATGAAAATATATCTACATATATATTTTCTTCTGATTATAGTACTTCCAAAAATAAATATAATCTGTATTTAGTTAGTTTCTAATCTCTCCTTCTTCATTATCAGAATCAAATCAATTGGGTAAAATTCGAAATCATAACTGCTAAAACACGTTTGGTTTATAATATATAATTGAAACAGAATAACAAGTGGCTGATTAGATTAATTAAATCAAATGAACGAATTAAAAATAAAATTGAATCAGTCTTAAGAACACGATATGAACTCAAGATCAAAATTCGAATCTAGATCTTTTTAGGACAAAATTATAACATGAAATAGGTAGGAATACATTCCTAGAAACTTTCTGGATCCTCAATTGATCCTAAAACATCGAATAATGTTTAAACTTCACGATGAACACTTTGGTTGACTTTTTGGAAATTAAGTTTGACTCAAAAATTCGAACTCGATAGATAAAATTGAGACTTGAGATTTTCCAGATAGTTTGAGTAACAGATTCCTAACAACATTGCATTTCTACTTTTTAAAATTTATTTCGATATCGTTCAAATTGAAAAATAAGAGTAAGAACGGAGGAATAACTGTGTTCTTGCCTTTTTGGGTTTAAATTCGATAAATTACAAGTTGTTAAATTGATAATTGGTAATGGTAATGAAGAAGTGGAGGGAGTTATCTATAATCACCAAACAATGCGTTTAATTTATAAGCCAATTAGTCGACAGTCTGTATTTTGTCCAAGAAATAAAAATCTAAATCAAATCGTTAACGCATAAATCGTTAAACCAAAATGGTTACTACAGAAGGTTCATCCAAGACTTTTCCAGAATAGCAAAACCCTTGACTGCATTAACGCATAAAGGGAAGAAATTTGAATGGAAGGATGAACAAGAGAAAGCGTTTCAGTTATTGAAGAAAAAGCTAACTACGGCACCTATATTGTCATTGCCTGAAGGGAATGATGATTTTGTGATTTATTGTGACGCATCAAAGCAAGGTCTCGGTTGTGTATTAATGCAACGAATGAAGGTGATTGCTTATGCGTCTAGACAATTGAAGATTCACGAGCAAAATTATACGACGCATGATTTGGAATTAGGTGCGGTTGTTTTTGCATTAAAGACTTGGAGGCACTACTTATATGGGGTCAAAAGTATTATATATACTGACCACAAAAGTCTTCAACACATATTTAATCAAAAACAACTGAATATGAGGCAGCGTAGGTGGATTGAATTGTTGAATGATTACGACTTTGAGATTCGTTACCACCCGGGAAAGGCAAATGTGGTAGCCGATGCCTTGAGCAGGAAGGACAGAGAACCCATTCGATTAAAATCTATGAATATAATGATTCATAATAACCTTACTACTCAAATAAAGGAGGCGCAACAAGGAGTTTTAAAAGAGGGAAATTTAAAGGATGAAATACCCAAAGGATCGGAGAAGCATCTTAATATTCGGGAAGACGGAATCTGGTATAGGGCTGAAAGGATTTGGGTACCAAAATTTGGAGATATGAGAGAAATGGTACTTAGAGAAGCTCATAAAACCAGATACTCAATACATCCTAGAGCGGGGAAGATGTACAAGGATCTCAAGAAACATTTTTGGTGGCCGGGTATGAAAGTCGATGTTGCTAAATACGTAGGAGAATGTTTGACGTGTTATAAGGTCAAAGCTGAGCATCAGAAACCATCAGGTCTACTTCAACAACCCGAAATCCCAGAATGGAAATGGGAAAACATTACCATGGATTTCATCACTAAATTGCCAAGGACTGCAAGTGGTTTTGATACTATTTGGGTAATAGTTGATCGTCTCACCAAATCAGCACACTTCCTGCCAATAAAAGATGATGACAAGATGGAGAAGTTAGCACGACTGTATTTGAAGGAAGTCGTCTCCAGACATGGAATACCAATCTCTATTATCTCTGATAGGGATGGCAGATTTATTTCAAGATTCTGGCAGACATTACAGCAAGCATTAGGAACTCGTCTAGACATGAGTACTGCCTATCATCCACAAACTGATGGGCAGAGCAAAAGGACAATACAAACGCTTGAAGACATGCTACGAGCATGTGTTATTGATTTCGGAAACAGTTGGGATCGACATCCACCGTTAGCAGAATTTTCCTACAACAACAGCTACCATTCAAGCATTGAGATGGCACCGTTTGAAGCACTTTATGGTAGAAAGCGTAGGTCTCCAATTTGTTGGAGTGAAGTGGGGGATAGACAGATTACGGGTCCAGAGATTATACAAGAAACTACCGAGAAGATCATCCAAATTCAACAACGGTTGAAAACCGCCCAAAGTCGACAAAAGAGCTACGCTGACATTAAAAGAAAAGATATAGAATTTGAAATTGGAGAGATGGTCATGCTTAAAGTTGCACCTTGGAAAGGCGTTGTTCGATTTGGTAAACGAGGGAAATTAAATCCAAGGTATATTGGACCATTCAAGATTATTGATCGTGTCGGACCAGTAGCTTACCGACTTGAGTTACCTCAACAACTCGCGGCTGTACATAACACTTTCCACGTCTCGAATTTGAAGAAATGTTTTGCTAAAGAAGATCTCACTATTCCGTTAGATGAAATCCAAATCAATGAAAAACTCCAATTCATCGAAGAACCCTTCGAAATAATGGATCGTGAGGTTAAAAGACTTAAGCAAAACAAGATACCAATTGTTAAGGTTCGATGGAATGCTTGTAGAGGACCCGAGTTCACCTGGGAGCGTGAAGATCAGATGAAGAAGAAATACCCGTATCTATTTCCAGAAGATTCGTCAACACCTTCAACAGCTTAAAATTTCGGGACGAAATTTATTTAACGGGTAGGTACTGTAGTGACCCGAACTTTTCCATGTTTATATATATTAATTGATATTTATATTTACATGATTAAATGTTTCCAACATGTTAAGCAATCAAACTTGTTAAGACTTGATTAATTGAAATATGTTTCATATAGACAATTGACCACCCAAGTTGACCGGCGATTCACGAATGTTAAAACTTGTAAAAATGACATGACGATATATATATAGATATACATATGGTTAACATGAGATTATGATAAGTAAGTATCTCCATAAGTATATTAACAATGAGTTATATACATATAAACAAGACTACTAACTTAAGGATTTCGAAACGAGACATATATGTAACGATTATCGTTGAAACGACATTTAAATGTATATATATCATATTAAGATATATTAATATATCATAATATCATGATAATATAATAATTTAACATCTCATTAGATATGATAAACAATGGGTTAACAACATTAACTTAAAGGTTTCAAAACAACACTTACATGTAACGACTAACGATGACTTAACGACTCAGTTAAAATGTATATACATGTAGTGTATTTAGATGTATTAAAATACTTTTGGAAGACTTCAAGACATATATCAAAACACTCATACTTAACGAAAATGGTTACAGTTACTTTCTCATTCTTTTCTTTCATCAAGAATTCTAGTCGTATTCTTACCCGTATTATACACAGCTTCAAAACGTACTTACTATGGGTATATACCAATAGGAACTAGCATGGGATTCCACTCTTGATTATGTCATGTATGACTAATCAATTTTAACTTCTACCATGAGCTAGTCAACTAACTAGAACTCCTTTTAACCCCACTCACCACTCACCAATTACCACTCATCATTCACTCCATTTCACTTCCAATTCTCTTTCTAATTCTCTCTCAACACACACACACACTATTATGAACGTATTTTTCCAGTAGTTAATCATCATCTTCATCAAAAATCACTTCAAGAATCAAGCTATAATCATCATAGGAAGAACACTTCAAGAACACTTCAAAAATCCCTTCAAGTTTACTAATTTACTTCCAAGCTTTCTAATCCATTCCAAGTAATCATCTAAGATCAAGAAACCTTTGTTATATACAGTAGGTTATCTTTCTTATTCAAGGTAATATTCATATTCAAACTTTGATTCAATTTCTATAACTATAAACTATCTTAATTCGAGTAAAAATCTTACTTGAACTTGTTTTTGTGTCATGATCCTACTTCAAGAACTTTCAAGCCATACAAGATCCTTTGAAGCTAGATCATTTCTTGTCATTTCCAGTAGGTTTACCTACTAAACTTGAGGTAGTAATTATGTTCATAACATCATTCGATTCATATATATAAAACTATCTTATTCGAAGGTTTAAACTCGTAATCACTAGAACATAGTTTAGTTAATTCTAAACTTGTTCGCAAACAAAAGTTAATCCTTCTAACTTGACTTTTAAAATTAACTAAACACATGTTCTGTATCTATATGATATGCTAACTTAATGGTTTAAAACCTGGAAACACGAAAAACACCGTAAAACCGGATTTACGCCGTCGTATTAACACCGCGGGCTGTTTTGGGTTAGTTAATTAAAAACTATGATAAACTTTGATTTAAAAGTTGTTATTCTGAGAAAATGATTTTTATTATGAACATGAAACTATATCCAAAAATTATGGTTAAACTCAAAGTGGAAGTATGTTTTCTAAAATGGTCATCTAGACGTCGTTCTTTCGACTGAAATGACTACCTTTACAAAAACGACTTGTAACTTATTTTTCCGACTATAAACCTATACTTTTTATGCTTAGATTCATAAAATAGAGTTCAATATGAAACCATAGCAATTTGATTCACTCAAAACGGATTTAAAATGAAGAAGTTATGGGTAAAACAAGATTGGATAATTTTTCTCATTTTAGCTACGTGAAAATTGGTAACAAATCTATTCCAACCATAACTTAATCAACTTGTATTGTATATTATGTAATCTTGAGATACCATAGACACGTATACAATGTTTCGACCTATCATGTCGACACATCTATATATATTTCGGAACAACCATAGACACTCTATATGTGAATGTTGGAGTTAGCTATACAGGGTTGAGATTGATTCCAAAATATGTATAGTTTGAGTTGTGATCAATACTGAGATACGTATACACTGGGTCGTGGATTGATTCAAGATAATATTTATCGATTTATTTCTGTATATCTAACTGTGGACAACTAGTTGTAGGTTACTAACGAGGACAGCTGACTTAATAAACTTAAAACATCAAAATATATTAAAAGTGTTGTAAATATATTTTGAACATACTTTGATATATATGTATATATTGTTATAGGTTCGTGAATCAACCAGTGGCCAAGTCTTACTTCCCGACGAAGTAAAAATATGTGAAAGTGAGTTATAGTCCCACTTTTAAAATCTAATATTTTTGGGATGAGAATACATGCAGGTTTTATAAATGATTTACAAAATAGACACAAGTACGTGAAACTACATTCTATGGTTGAATTATCGAAATCGAATATGCCCTTTTTTATTAAGTCTGGCAATCTAAGAATTAGGGAACAGACACCCTAATTGACGCGAATCCTAAAGATAGATCTATTGGGCCTAACAAACCCCATCCAAAGTACCGGATGCTTTAGTACTTCAAAATTTATATCATATCCGAAGGGTGTCCCGGAATGATGGGGATATTCTTATATATATGCATCTTGTTAATGTCGGTTACCAGGTGTTCACCATATGAATGATTTTTATCTCTATGTATGGTATGTGTATTGAAATATGAAATCTTGTGGTCTATTGTTACGATTTGATATATATAGGTTAAACCTATAACTCACCAACATTTTTGTTGACGTTTTAAGCATGTTTATTCTCAGGTGATTATTAAGAGCTTCCGCTGTCGCATACTTAAATAAGGACGAGATTTGGAGTCCATGCTTGTATGATATTGTGTAAAAACTGCATTCAAGAAACTTATTTTGTTGTAACATATTTGTATTGTAAACCATTATGTAATGGTCGTGTGTAAACAGGATATTTTAGATTATCATTATTTGATAATCTACGTAAAGTTTTTTAAACCTTTATTGATAAAATAAAGGTTATGGTTTGTTTTAAAATGAATGCAGTCTTTGAAAAACGTCTCATATAGAGGTCAAAACCTCGCAACGAAATCAATTAATATGGAACGTTTTTAATCAATAAGAACGGGACATTTCAGTTGGTATCCGAGCGTTGGTCTTAGAGAACCAGAATTTTGCATTAGTGTGTCTTATCTAGTTTGTTAGGATGCATTAGTGAGTCTGGACTTCGACCGTGTTTACTTGAAAAATGATTGCTTAACAAATTTTGTTGGAAACTATATATTGTTAACATGTGAATATTATGTGATATATTAATCTCTTAACGCGTTTGATATTATGTGATAGATGTTGAAAGGACCCGTTCATATACATTATAAACGATTCACAATAGTTGATTACATCGCGAGGTATTTGACCTCTATATGATACATTTTACAAACATTGCATTCGTTTTTAAAACACAAACTTTCTTTACAATGAAAGTTGACGGCATGCACACCATTTCATAATACATCCAACTATAATTTGGCTTAATAATAATCTTGATGAACTCAATGACTCGAATGCAACGTCTTTCAAAATATGCCATGAATGACTCCAAGTAATATCCTTAAAATGAGCTAATGCACAGCGGAAGATTTCTTTAATACCTGAGAATAAACATGCTTTAAAGTGTTAACCAAAAGGTTGGTGAGTTCATAGGTTTATCATAACAATCATTTCAATATATTAATAGACCACAAGATTTCCGTTTATAAATATATGTACACTCGCAAGTATATAAAAGTATTCTATAAGTTGCAGGCACCCGGTAACAAGCCTTAACGTTCATGTTTTACCCTCTGAAGTACACCAGATCAGGTGTGTTTAAAATAACCTCGAAGTACTAAAGCATCCCATAGTCAGGATGGGGTTTGTCAGGCCCAATAGATCTATCTTTAGGATTCGCGCCTACCGTACATAGACAAGTAGTTTAATGTTACCAAGCTAAGGGTATATTTCTGGTTTAAACCCACATAGAATTAGTTTTAGTACTTGTGCCTACTTCGTAAAACATTTATAAAACAGCGCATGTATTCTCAGCCCAAAAATATATATTGCAAAAGCAATTAAAAAGGGAGCAAATGAAACTCACAATACTGTATTTCGTAGTAAAAATACATATAACGTCATTTAACAAGTGCAAGGTTGGCCTCGGATTCACGAACGTATCAATATTGAGATTCAATATTGCAGGAAAGTACGTAGACGCAACGGAGATGATAAACACTAGATTGACCTCACGAGCATACCCATGAACCATACCCATCACCTCCATAGCTATAACCCATAATTTCCTTAGCTTCGACTCATTCAAAAAACTATTTTGAAATCACTCGGACAGCACTCCGTCGTAATATTTTATGTATACTAATAATATCTTGAAATAATACAGAGCAAATATATATATTTATATATATAAATCGATTGAAAGAGTTTAGAGAAATATATTTTTCAAGTTTCTCTGAAATAATGAAACCTACTGAATTCTATTTATAATAGATTTTTGAATTATTAAAGTGAATTATTAAAGTGAATTATTAAAGTATGAATTATTAAAGTGAATTATTAAAGTATGAATTATTAAAGTGAATTATTAAAGTATGAATTATTAAAGTGAATTATTAAAGTATGAATTATTAAAGTGAATTATTAAAGTATGAATTATTAAAGTGAATTATTAAAGTATGAATTATTAAAGTTAAAGTAAAGTAAAAGTAAAGTAAAGGTAAAGTTAAAGTATAGTAAAAGTATAAAAACTATGTATGTATAATACGCGTATAAATATATATAATATTAATTTAAATTGTTATATATATTTAATGAAATAAAATATAAATATCGTTATATTTATTATACTGGTTAAGTAATGAGTTGTCAAAAGTGATTCTAGATATTTATAAAAGTTATATACGTTTTAATAATAAAGTTCTTTTTAAACTGAAAACGTCTTTGTACGTTTGAAAATAGATTAATAGAATATTATGGAAACCAATTCTCCACTAACTTTTGTCTAACTTTCGTAAATGACACTTTTTGTTTTTATTTATAAATAGCTTTACAAATTATTCTGAATATCGTTAAGAGGAATAGATTTTCTCAAATCATAGTGGACCTCTCAACAGAGACTTGTAATCATAATTCAATGTTTCTGATAATTCAATCAATTAATATTTTTTTTTAATTTCGTCGAAAATCATATTGAAACAAATACGTTCGTGTAAAGTATTATACGTTTAATACTTTATTAATATTCTCAAGTTATAATATATATATATATATATATATATATATATATATATATATATATATATATATATATATATATATATATACATACACATATCTATTTATATATAACGGTTCGTGAATCGTCGGAATTTGGTCGAGGTTATAATGAATGTATGAACACAGTTTAAAATTCTTGAGATTTAACTTAACAAACTTTGCTTATCGTGTCGGAATAATATAAAGATTAAAGTTTAAATTTGGTCGAAAATTTCCGGGTCGTCACAATACCTACCCGTTAAAGAAATTTCGTCCCCGAAATTTGATAGAGGTCGTCATGACTAACAATGAGAATGTTATTATAACGATTATAGAGTTTTATCATGTTCAAGAAGAATGGATAAAATAATTCGATTACTCGAAGCGTGTTAGTGAAGTTATCGTAAATGAATGAAATAAGATAATAGTGATTCGTAGTATCTTTTGACGTCATCATGATTGATCTTCGAAAAGAAAATCTTTGTAATCTATATTGGATTTGATTATTCGGTGATTAAGGAAATTATGATCCTCTTCGAATTAATGCGATAATCCATTTTGATTTCTCTGTCGGATATTTCACTATAAATCCACCTCATTTGTTTTCTTACAACTCACACCTTCTCAACTCATATTTTAAAGTATTTGTCAATATGCTTCATCCAGTGCTGATTCTTGATATACTCCTCACTTTCATATCTGTCGCTCTTCTTTTTCATCTGCCTACGGAAGAATCTATTTACTTCTACTATACTCTTGGTTTTATAGTGTTTTTAGTTCTCCCGTGTCTTTATATTGCTATATGCATTGATATATACGGTTTGTGATTTCTGGGTTGTTGTTGGGTTTTATATCTTCCCTTATATTTCAAAGTCCTTGCTTCTTCTATAATCATTGTCATCCATAGTTAATGCTCTCTTCTATTTGCTATGATTTATACTTCCATTTCTAGTTCAGAGCTTTATCCTTTCGTTTCTTCTTCTTGCGATTAAGCACCGATTGTAATGGTCCAGAATTTGCAGATATAAATTTCGAAATGAACATTGTTAATGTTCTAGGAAGGAAATTGTAATTGCACGATCTTGACTTTTCAAATTACCAGAATACTTCGGTAAAGGCCGAATCATCAAGAAATATTTTCTTGATATTTAGAGATCAAAGAGAATACAAGAGTCGTGTAACATAGCACATGATGACGTTATGATCTGTGAATCATCATGTTCCATTTAGAAACTCAGCATAAATTACTGTAATATAATCACGTTGATCAAGTGTCATTATATTATACTAACTCATGCTTCAGCTCCCAACACTTCTTCAAGAATATTCCTATTTTAAACTCGAATGTTTCAGAATTTAGAAACTAAAATAGTTTCTTTTATGATTGATGTGCTGGATCGAGACCTTTATTTTGAACGGATTTGAGTTGTTTTGTTACACGAATTGATTTATTGTATATGTGGTATTTTATTGATTTTAGGTTGATTTCACACATATATATAGGCAACTAGTCCTATTCGTGTAGTTTAGTTTGTCGGTAAATCCGATTCGTTCCACAGGGAGATGGAGTGTTTAATGGTTTTTTTTTTTTTTTTATTATAGTCTTTGATGTCAAACTTAATTAATGAGGGTTTTGGATTAGGCAATTGTAAGATAACAGTAAAAGAAAATAACTAAAACTAATTTACTAAATAAAATTACAAGTTTACAAAAATTAACTTAAAAAGGAACTAAATGAAATTATACTAATTATGATGCGACAGTTATATTACTAGATGATAATTAATAAAATAGTAATTTTTAATAAAACTATATGTTTAGAATTTTGTTTTGAGCAAAAAATTATATAAACTTAATTAATTTAACTAAAATGCATTTTTAATAAAACTAATACAAATTAAAAGGAATTTAATTAATTTACTAATTATAAACTAATTACAATTTATAAACCTATAATGATTAATGCTAATTTTAGGATTAAAACATGTATTTTTGTATTTTATACTTAATTAAAACTGATTATATAATAAATAACCTAATTATAATAATTAAATAACTAATAACCTAAATTATAAATAATTAATTAATCAAAACCCTAATTTTTACCCTAGCTGGTACTGTAGCCGCGTCAAGGCCTACACGATTCGTGTAGGAGTACACGATTCGTGTAAGGTTTAAATTATGGGACAGATTACTGTTTCGAAAATTAGTTATTTTTATGTATTTTTATATATTTTAAACTTGAAATTCGTAAATAATAAAGATAAAACTTTTATAAGAAGTAAAAATAAGATAAATGGGAAGTGTTTACTTAATTGTGTCACCCCTAGATCCATGGATTGTTTTAAGTTTTACGCCCTATTAAAATGTTCTAGTATCAAACTTTACATTTTTCTCTCGAATAAATATAAAGTTACAACTTAACTAAATAAAATCTAATTTTCATCGGATTCTTCTTAGAAAGCTACTATTCCCTAAGTATTTAAATTGAGACCTAGCCTAGTTTTGACCTTCGCCCATACCCAAATTATAACGGTCTCCCTTTTTATAATTTCACCTTCACATAATTTATTGATATCACCCAAACCACCGAAGTTTATTTCTAAATTGGTGTCAATAACTTATCCATAAATTCGTCTAGATCATTTTTAATGTTGAAGCTTAATTTGTGTAAATAAAAACAACTTTCGTTATTTAAATTTACTAAATTAAGTGGCAAGGGTTAAATACCTAATTACATAAAAATGGTTCTTTTAACTAGGCTCAATATTAAAAATACTAAAGTTACATTTTAACTTTACTAATGGTAACAATCCATTTCACTAGGGGCTCTACATTTAAGCAAACACTAGAGAAATTTAGCTATCCATTACACTAGGGGAGACATAAAAATATATATATATGCAAACATAATAACAACGCTAATTTTAACAGAGTAAACTTACTAATATATCTTCACTTGCATTAACTTCAAATGGTAGAAAAAATTACAATAATAACACCCCTTTCACGCGTACAATAACACCCTTTTTCACGAACAATACCCCCTTAATAACTGAAACTATTTTTACAGCGTAATAAAATTAACAATAATATTAACTATAGTAATTGAAATATAAATTTGTGTTGTAATCTCTGTGTATCTGTATCTCTGAACGTATCCATATTTATAACCTTCAAGTAGTTGTTGAAATCTTCAATTGGACTCTTTGCTGTACACAATTCAGAAAAAGTATTGTTTTAAAATTAAAAAGCTAGCCACCCTTCTCGAAACTGGAACAGTATTTCGGCCTAACATTACACGAATCGTGTATGGTCACACGATTCGTGTAAGACCAGTTACATTACACGATTCGTGTAATAGTACACGATTCGTGTAAGAGTAAATTTCAGTTTTCTTGATTTTTGTTCTTCAGTCGTTCTATGTTGATCTCGTGTTGACGTGTACTGTCTTGGTATTATACATTTGAACTCTTTTCTTCATCAATCTTGTACTTTCATTCAGATAAACGTTTCTTGATATAAATCTGGTTAAAACTATCGTTTTATCGTCGAATCTTCAAATAGCAAGCTTTTATCCACTTTTGTCGTTTTTCTCGTGAAATGCGCATTGAATGTCTTTGTAGAAGATAAAAACCTATGAAATATGAGTGATATTGCGTCGAATAATATGTATGTTTAGAGCAATATCAAAATACCCCACACTAGAACGTTGCTTGTCCTCAAGCAATTACATCTTTTAACAGAGTTAGAACATTATATATTACACAACACACACTACACGAAATGAAACACACGCTATATGAAATTTATTACACAACACAGTATTTATTGAATCACACACACACCACACGAAATGAAATTCTGACAACAGAAACAAACATGAAACTCGTGATTAGTGTTTTAAAAATTTGGATCCTTAGGGAAAATTGGACCTTGTGAAAACGTTTTATGATTTTATAAAATGTCATGCTAGTTTTTACACTAGACACGTTTTCCGGTTTTAACCTCAAATTCCGGTTGAGGGTAACTGAAAACCGAAGTCTCAGTCGGCGATTAGCAAGCTATTCGCCCCCATGATTGTAGTATCATGGAACTTGAAGCCAAATGTCCAAAAATAGTTTTACACAAATATAATTCATAAAATAGCATAAGTTTTAGAACAAAATTATATCGTGTCCAAATATCATCGGTGAACCATGAGTTTGCACACCTCAATTTGTTATGGCATATGTATGTTGACCGCGGTCAAACATAGATGCAGTTGATCTTTACGGAGATCATCCATCTGGGGATTAGATTCATTAGTCTTAAAAGCTAATTTGCATTGTGCCCCCCCATTGTACGGGACATATCCTTCTCATGGTTAGGATAAGTCTGACCACCAAAAACCCTGTTTGATGCTGAGGTTAGGTGGATTTCCAGCCGATTTTAGGGATGACTTTACAAGATTTTTCGTCAACCTACAGCTGTTCTGGACTACATCTTCTAACATAAGTTAGCAAGTGTGTCAATTCGGAAGACTTTACTTCCTTACGGGATGGACTTGATTCATCCTCTATTACTCGTGATAATGGAATATTCAGGTTTATACGTTCCTTAGCAATGATATCTGCAATAAACTTCAAAGAAACATGTGATAAATGGTTCTCAATATAAGGATTTATAAATTCTTGTTATAAATGGTTTTCTTTTATAAGTTTTAAACAAATAAACTTATGTATTTTTAATGTATGGAGACAACAATTTCGGTTTTTACACCTGATCTTTAATTGCTCGTAGTTACCTTAAAAATTGATTAGATACATTTGTTTAAAAATTTTCAAATTTTCATAAAAACCAATAACTTATAAGTTCTCGAGAATTTATATATTCCCACCCCACACTTAAGATTATGTAATGCCCTCATTACATTAAATCAGATAATAATGTATAAATTTGAGAGTACAATTAGTGTGAAGTTTTTGGAACTTCCTTTGTTAACCGATTTGGATTTTCAAATTGTTTTACCTATGATTTTATCCAACGTTTGTATCGATGTTTCGTTTCGTCTAATTGCATTTTTATCTGTACCTGTCAAAACCATGTTAAAAACACACAAAATATGGTGTTGTACTTCAATCATACAAAACAATATTACCCCACACTTAATTCTTACTAAGATATAATAAAACATAATAAACATAAAAAATGTAAAAATACACACCACACAAAATTATGTTATTACAAACCAAACAAAAATAAAAATGTAAATGTTTAAAACAATATAACTAATCAAATGGGCTCCAATACGGGCCTCCTCGCTCACCCTCCTCCTGCTGCTGTCGTTGCCGCTGCTCGCTTAGGCGTTGTTCCTCGTAGAAGCGCCTGTATGCATCCTGACTTGCGGCAATGGCGGCGTTGTGATCATATGATGGAGGTAGCGGGTCATTGGGTGACTGCCATTGGGGGTATGATGGAAAGGCTGAGGGTGCGTATGATTGTGGGTTAGACGCGTATAAATGTGCCTGATGGTGCGCCCACTCTAATTGATTTTGTATTCCCCTCTGATCGTATTGGATGTTGGACAGCATACTATATTGATCTACTTGGGTTTGTCTAATATCTAACTGCGTATGCCTAATGTCCCCTAACTGCCGAGATAAAGCCGTATACTGGTCTTCTGATCTTACTCCCCAGTTTTGATAAGAGTTACGTACATCTAAACTCAATGAGTTAAATGAACTTTGGAGTAAATCGTAATCAGAAGTACCTGCCTGAGACGAGCTCGCCTGATCTGTGTCGCGTCGTCTCCTCCTGGCTTCCCTCTCGGGCTCGTCATCCTCCTGCATCGGTTCTTGAGGTGCAACATCCTGTTCCCTTAAACTAATCACCCCAGCCCTCACCCGTATAGCTTTAGCTGTCCTATACACATCCAATCCTAAGGTACGAACCTGTTGATTTATCGGTTGGATTGGAGGCGCAAAGTCGTTCGGGTTGATATCGAACCAGGATGCCAAACATGTGATATAGTGACCCCCCGATATGTCACTGTCTCCTCGAGCACCTTTACCTACATTGGCCAAAAAGTGGGCCACTCCATAGGGTATACTAATAGTAGAATACCTATCTCTAATATGATCCAAATACCAAAGGTCGACATAATTAATCCTA
Source organism: Rutidosis leptorrhynchoides (assembly GCF_046630445.1). NCBI lineage: Eukaryota > Viridiplantae > Streptophyta > Magnoliopsida > Asterales > Asteraceae > Rutidosis > Rutidosis leptorrhynchoides. The sequence continues at coordinate 1,242,526 of NC_092333.1, forward strand.
TCTGTAGAAAGGAATGCCCTTTGGTTAATAGTGTTCGCTATAAATTTATGAATTAAACGATAGCGAATATCTCGGATCTTAAGATAGGATTCTCGGCCGGCTGAATATGTATTCCTACCGGAAAAAGATTGCCAGACCCTGCCATGCTCATAATCTCCTGAATATCTAGCTCCATTAAATATAAAATCCCAAAAACCTGGAGCAATCCTTTCATGACCCTCATAAATCCCTAATGCTATAGTTAAGTCGCCTAGGGACATCCGTCTATCAATCCCACCCAGTCGGAATTGTAGAAAACTATTATCTTGGACACTTGCTGGGCGGGGAATCATCCTAACAGTAGAATAAAATTCTAAACAAAATTCCCTATATACAGGAGCAGTCAAGCTAAACAATCTCTCCCAGTCATTAAAACTCCTAACTACCCCAAATTCATCCGTATAACTTTGGGTTAAAATATCCCTAATCTGTGTATCTAAATTAACTGGGTGACCTAAAGGTGCCCAATCAACAATGCAAACTTGATTGATTGTTCGAGTTGCCAGATTAAGCAAATCCTTTACCTTTTGTACCCTTTGGCTCATTTCGATAGGGAAATGTAGAATCGGGTGCAGTAGCAACATTCGTTGTTCCATATCGGGCGTAACTTCTTCTTGTTGGTTAACCGGCCTCATTCTAATTGGTCCCTGCATAACATTTTAAAAACAAGGAAATCATCCCAATAGGATGTGTAAATGTTAGCAAAGATTTTTAACTTCAACAAACAAGCTCGTTTTCAACACCACATTATTCAATTTAATTCAACAAACTTGGGATAATTAGTTCTATCATTCAAGAAAAAGCAAAACAAACTAAACATCACGAATCAAAAATCAAGTTTCATATAAAAAGTCTAACTCATAAGTGAAACACGCAATTTTTCTAAGCATATATACTTCTATTCAATCACATTGCGCGTATCTCAGCTTCTAAATTATCCTTAACATCATTCAAACGCATACTTGATTCATGAAAGTATCAAAAGTTATCAATTTTAGGCTAAAATTAAAAATCACAAAATAAAACAATCAAAATTATGTTCGCAAGTTCTATATACTAACAAAATACTCAAAAACAACTAATTATAACTAAATTAACACACTTTAGTAACAATTTCTTCATCTTCCCCAATTTGGTATAAACCCTAATTTGCAAACACCACTTAAACTCAAATTTTTCATGCTAATCGGGTTTATCATGTTACTAACAACATATATATAACAATAATCAAGCAACAATCAACAAAAACATGCATAAATTTCGGATTATAACTAAAAAGAAAAATAATGAAAAACTTGAAGAACACTAATTAAATTGGGTTAAAAATCCGTACCGCTCTTGGCATGATGAAAGGTTGAAGAATTAGAGGTGATTTGAGGTGTTAATTTAGTGATTTGGGGCGATTTTGGGGATTTTGGGGTTTTTGGTTCGATTTTGCAGAAAAAAAATTGGGAGATGAAGTGTGCAAACCCAGCCCCTGCCCCGGCTGTTATGTTCAGGTCGTGTGGCCTTACACGAATCGTGTAGGCCTACACGATTCGTGTAAGGCTTAAATTCCAGCTGTATTTTTTTTTTTTTTTTTTTTTTTTTTTTTTTTTTTTTTATATATAACTTATAATTAATTAAGTTTTAAAAATATCTTTTATAGATTTATATTTGTAACGGAAATTCGGTTTTTACACCTGTTCTTTATCCGCTTATAAATCTTAAAAATAAATTTATAAAATTTAATTCATTAAGAGTTAAAGTTTTTAAAAGTTTTTCAAAAACAAATTAAAAATAAAATAAAAACACTCTATTTTTGTGTTAAAAAGATTAACATTTTTAATTTTAAAATCAAGTTCATGAAAAATAAAAATAAAATACACTCTATTTTTATTTAACTTAAAATCAATTGAATTATAAAATATCTTTTAAAAATTCATATTTATAACGGAAATTCGGTTTTTACACCTGATCTTAATCCATCTATAAATTTTTAATTTCAATTTATAAAATTCAATTAATTAAAAGTTTTAAAAATTTTTTTTTTTTTAGTTTTATCGAAAATAAAAACAAGTACATGAAAAATAAAAATTAAACAAATAAAAAAAAAAAAAAAAAAAAAAAAAAAAAAAAAAAAATTCACTCTATTTTTTTTTTTTTTTTTTTTTTTTTTTTATATATATATATACCCTTAAATCAACTAATTTTCAAACTTAAAACCTTGTTTCCTATCGTCTAGGTAGAGATTAATGTCGGTCGTCAAACCTATCATTATCCGCAACAAAGATTTACAAGTTATATATTTTTACGGTTATTGATAAAAGAGTATATTTTTGCAATCTACTACAGACTTTTAGAATTTAACAAATATTCTGTACAATTTTGAAGAATGAAAATTCAGTTGTGACACCTAACATTTTCATTTTCAAAGAACAAGTTAAACTCAAGGCGTTTCACCTCAATTTAGTAGAAAGAATTTTTCTGATTTTTATTTTGTTTTCGTGGTTTACTATTTAAAAGATATCTTAACAATTTAACAATTAATTTCGTGCAGTTTGAACAACAATAATTCAGTTTTAACACTTTAACATTATTGTTTTCAATGAAAACAGGTTAAATTCAAGTTTAATCAATTTAAATTAAATAAACCCCCTTTTTTTTTTTTTTTTTTTTTTTAACACACGGCAAACAATAAACACACAAAAACATAAACACACAAAATAAAAACAAAATATGCACATACATACAATGGACGAGAAAAAGAATTAGATAGTGAACCCACGTTGACTCGCTTCGTAGTCGAGTCGCGAAATTTCACTTCCCATCGCCTCGTAGGCGTAACCACGTGGGTTTAAAAGGTTTTCGTCTAAGCATTTGAAAGGCCCTTCTCGGCATAAAGTTACGTACTCGAAATTAGAGTCTGTTTGGTTCTTTGGGCAATCTCCGGAGTGAGCCGGTTTTCCACATTTTCCACATTTACCCAATTGTCGTGCTCGACGTCTCTTAGCGCATTTTGATTTACCTTTTGCATAATTTTTTTCATTATAATCTTGTCTTTCTCTTTTTCTTGTCGCATCGCATCGTTTCTTAATATCTAACACCACATCTCTTGGTAGAATTTTATCGCACATTAAAATGAAGTGGTTGTAGATATATTTACCTCGCATCTTGAAAATAAAGAAATAAAAACAAACCAAAAGAAATTAAAAAGGTAGAATGGGGGGGAGAAGACTAGTTCTTTAGGGTCTGCTAGGGAAAGACCAATCGAACTCCACTCTTGAAGATAAAAATGAAAAGTGAGAATGGAGTTTTACAACCTTAGAGTTACCCTGAATTTAGTTGTCCTTAGGGTAAAATGTGACTTCGTCTCTTTCCGTAGTGTTGATCCCTTCAAAGTATAGCTTTAGTCGATGACCGTTCACCTTGAAAGTTCCACCGTCTTTACCGTACAATTCTGTATATCCAGATGGAAAAACCTGTTTTATTATATATGGCCCAGACCATCGGGATCTTAGTTTCCCAGGTGAAAACTTAAAACGTGATTGGAAGACTAAAACTTTATCTCCCTGTTCAAATTCTTTTGTTTTTAGTCGTGCATCGTGCCATCTTTTAGTTTTCTCTTTATATGTTTTAGAGTTTTCATATGCTTGTAGTCTTAATTCATCTAATTCATTAATTTGTAAGAATCGGTTTTCCCCGGCTTGCACAAGGTCGGTGTTACATTCTCTTAAAGCCCAATATGCCTTGTGTTCGATTTCGACAGGTAGATGACATGCCTTACCATAAACTAATCGGAAAGGTGTAGTACCAATGGGCGTTTTAAATGCGGTTCTAAATGCCCATAGCGCATCATCTAGCTTTCGATGCCAGATTTTCGGGTTGTTATTTACCGTTCTTTCTAAAATTCGTTTAAGACCTCGATTAGTGTTTTCAACTTGGCCACTCGTTTGAGGGTGGTAAGAAGTTGAGAAACGATGATTAACTCCATACTTTTTAAGCACTTTCTCGAGTAATTGATTTGTAAAATGAGTTCCACGATCACTGATTAATGCCTTTGGAATCCCAAAACGTGAGAAAAGTTTTTTAAGGAAGCTAACAACAACTCGAGCATCGTTAGTGGGTAGGGCTTTTGCTTCAGCCCATTTAGAAACATAATCGACTGCTACGAGAATGTATTTACATTTGTTAGAAGCGGGGAATGGACCCATGAAGTCAATACCCCAAATGTCAAATACTTCGCATACTTGGATGCTTTGTTGTGGCATTTCGTCCCTCTTGGAGATATTTCCAGATCTTTGACAAGAATCACATGTTTTAACCATGTGATATGCATCTTTGAAAATAGTTGGCCAATAAAAGCCTGAGTCAAAAACCTTTTTGGCTGTATAGCTAGGTCCGAAATGACCACCAGCTGGACCTTGATGACAGTGCTCTAATATTTGTTGAGCTTCTTTACCATATATGCAACGGCGGATAACTTGATCCGCTCCTATTCGAAAAAGATTAGGACTCTCCCAGAAGTAATACTTTAAATCAGCAAAGAATTTCTTCTTTTGCTGGTATGTTTGATTTTTAATTAATACTCCTGTAGCAAGATAGTTTGCAAAATCAGCAAACCATGGAATTTCAAAGTCGGTTTCTATTCTCATTAGAGATTCATCAGGGAATGTATCTTTGATGATTGTATCATCAAGTTTCTCTAATTCGGGATTTTCAAGTCGAGATAAGTGATCGGCAGCTAGATTCTCAGCTCCTTTCTTATCACGTATTTCAATGTCGAATTCTTGTAGTAAAAGAACCCAACGAATTAGACGGTGTTTTGCGTCTAGCTTCTTGAATAAGTATCTAAGTGCTGAATGATCTGTGTAAACAATGGTTTTAGACAACACTAAATATGACCGAAATTTATCAAATGCATAGACAACTGCTAGGAGTTCCTTTTCTGTGGTGGTGTAATTAATTTGGGCTCCTGTTAAAGTTTTGCTTGCATAATAAATCGGACGAAAATGATTATCTGAACGTTGTCCTAAAACAGCACCTAAAGCATAGTCGCTTGCGTCACACATTAGCTCGAATGGTTTGGACCAATCGGGAGATACTATGATAGGTGCATTCGTAAGTTTTTCTTTTAGGATGGAGAAAGCTTGTAGGCATTCGTCATTGAAATCGAATGTACTATCTTTCTCAAGAAGTTTAGTCATGGGTCGAGCGATTTTTGAAAAATCCTTTATGAATCGTCGATAGAATCCTGCATGACCTAAGAAACTACGAATTCCTTTAACGTTAGTTGGAGGAGGAAGCTTTGAAATTACATCAATCTTAGCTTTGTCTACTTCCATTCCATCTCGAGAAATCTTGTGTCCTAAGACAATGCCTTCCTTCACCATGAAGTGGCATTTTTCCCAATTTAAAACAAGATTTGATTCTTCACAACGAATTAACATTCGCTCGAGGTTTGAAAGGCATGAATCGAAGGAGTTTCCAAAAACAGAGAAATCGTCCATGAAGACCTCCATACTTCCTTCTATCATGTCATGAAATATTGCCATCATACACCTTTGGAAGGTGCCTGGCGCATTGCATAATCCGAACGGCATTCGTCGGTATGCGAAAGTACCAAATGGACAAGTAAAAGTTGTCTTGTCTTGGTCTAATGGATCAATGGGAATTTGAAAATAACCGGAGAATCCATCAAGGAAACAATAGTATTCTTTTCCCGCTAAACGTTCTAACATTTGATCAATATAAGGGAGTGGGAAATGATCTTTCCTTGTGGCGTCATTTAAACGACGGTAGTCTATACAGACTCTCCAACCAGTGACTGTTCTCGTGGGAACGAGTTCATTTTTATCATTAAGGACTACAGTTGTACCTCCTTTCTTGGGTACAACTTGAACAGGACTAACCCATGGGCTATCGGATATAGGGTATATTAACCCGGCATCAAGTAGCTTGATAACCTCCTTTTTGACAACTTCTTTCATGTTGGGATTTAGCCTACGTTGTCTTTGTACTACGGGTTTGTAATCATTCTCAAGGAGAATTTTATGTGTACAGTAAGACGGGTTTATTCCCGGAATGTCGGTTGTTTTCCAGGCTATAGCTTTTTTATGGGTTTTTAAAACAGAAATTAACCTATCTTTCTCATTATCGGAAAGATGTGAAGCGATAATTACTGGTAATTGATATGTACCTTCGAGATAAGCATACTCCAAGTGTTTGGGTAGCTCTTTAAGCTCTAGTACGGGTGGTTCTTCCAAGGAATTCTTTATACGGAATCTATCTTCATTATTGATTTCCTCAAATGTTTCCTCTTCATTGGGAATTTCTTCGTTAATGGTTTCGTCATCCGTGACTACCTTCATTAGCTCATCAAAATCTTTATCGATATTGAAGTATTCATCTTCACTTACCGGGGCTAATCCCGGGATATCAATTTCTAGTAGCTCCTTCAATTCATTTTCGACACAAAGATCTATTACATCAATTTGAAAACAAGAGTCGTCGGTGGAAGTGGGTCTTTTCATGGCTTTGTCAATGTGACAAATTATTCTCTCGTTTCCTACACCTAGACTTAATTGTTCTTTTTGGACATTGATGATAGCATCTGCAGTATTTAGGAAAGGACGTCCTAAAATGATAGGAACTTTTGTGTCCTCTTGCATTTCTAGAATAACAAAGTCGACGGGGAAGATGAGTGAGCCAACTTTTACAAGTATATCCTCGGCTATACCTATGGGAGTGTCAAATGATTGATTTGCTAATCGAATACCCATTCGGGTTGGTTTTAAGTCTCCCAAGTCGAGTTTTAAATATAACGAGTAAGGCATTAAGTTGACACTTGCACCTAGATCGGCTAGTGCATCGTACACTACCGAATCACCCATCATACATGGTATGATAAAACTACCAGGGTCTCCTAATTTTGGAGGTACATTTTGTTTCTTTAAGATAGCCGAACATTCTTCATGGAGGAATGTGGCAGAAACATCATGGTATTTACCCTTTGAAGATATTAGATCTTTTAAGAATTTCCCGTAGTTGGGCATATCCCTAAGAACTTCTGCGAGTGGCATGTTAATGCTAATTTGCTTAATCATGTCCGCAAATTTCTCATATCGCTTTGCGAGTCTATCTTTCTTTAATGCTTTTGGGTAAGGAATAGGTTCCTTATGCACTTTTACTGGTGGTTCTTCAATTTTCTTTTGTATGACCTCCGGTAGATCATTTTTCTCTTGTTCTTCGTTATCTTGCTCGTTTTCATCAACCGGTATTGGTGAAATAGTAGGAGATAAAGGAACTTCCGGAGATTTTGGAGTCTCGGGTTTAGTAGTTAAACCACTTCTAGTAGTTATAGCATTTACATGCTCGTTCCTTGTTTGGGGATTGTTGGGATTCACTTGAGTATTTGAGGGGAGAGTACCTGGTGGTCTCTCTGATAGTAACTGTGAGATCCTTCCAACATCTCTTTCTAAGTTTTGTATTGTAGCTTGTTGATTTCGAATTTGCTGAGTTTGGAGCTCTGCATTTTGCTCATGCTTAACCATAAAATCTCTTAAGAGATCTTCTAAACCAGATTTCCTCTCGGGTTGAGGTTGCATAATTGCTAATGGTTGTGGTTGCATGAGTGCTAATGGTTGCGGTTGATTGGGTTGGAAATTATTTTGATAATTTCTTTGAGGTTGATTTCGGTTATTATATCCTGGCGGTGGATTTCTTTGATTTTGATTTTGAAAATTCCGGTTGTTTTGGTAACCTTGATTTCCACCTTGATAGTTATTGTTATTTTGATAGTTATTATTATTTGATCCTGAAGGTCCTCCTACTTGATAGCTGTTGATGGGAGGATATCTTCGGTTGTTTGCTTCTATAGTTGGAAAATCGCTAAAGTTCATTTCACCTTTTCGTAAGTAACCTAAGAAATTTGCTTGCTCTTCCATTGTTGCTTGATTACAATCTTTAGTAAGGTGGGGACCTTGGCACAGTTCACATCCTACTCTGATAGCATGCATTTCTTTGGTTACTTTCTCGATTTGCCTTGCTTGATTTGCTATTTGAACTTTTAAAGAAGCAATTTCATCATTGCTTTCAATACTAGCAACATTTGATGATCTAGAAAATTCTATTTCTTGATGCCAATTATGAGAATGGGAGGCTAAATCAGCAATGATTGTGTGAGCGTCTTCAGGTGTTTTCTTCATGATCGAACCTCCAGCTGCAACATCTATATCTTTTCTAGTTGTCACATTGACTCCTTTATAGAATATTTGGACCTTTTGGAATGTATTTAACCCGTGTTGAGGACATATTCGAAGCATTTTATTGAATCGAGTCCAAGCTTCATAAAGAGTTTCATTAGGCTTTTGTTTAAAGTGATTTATATCACTTTGTAATTTTGCTGCTTTTGAAGCAGGAAAGAATTCTGACAAAAATTTATCCATCATATCATTCCAGTTTTCAATATAACCTTCTGGTAATGAGTCTAGCCAATCCCTTGCATCATCTTTTAATGACCATGGAAAGATTTTTAAACATGCAACTTCATCGGTGACATCTTTGATTTTGAAAAGCTTGCAAATGCTTACAAACTTACGAAGATGCTCGTTAGCATCCTCATTTGGGGCTCCACCGAATTGACATGTATTAGTTACCATGTGTAAAAATTGACCTTTTATTTCAAAACCATCAGTCATCGGGGGTTGGATGATTGCGTGGCCTTGACCTTTTCTTGTGGCCTTCATCAATGCTTCCATCGTTTGATTTGTATCAGCCATTTCTTCTTCTTCTTTAATAATCGGCTCTATGATTGGTTGAATTATTGGTTCAGAGTCGGATTCTAAGAAAAGTGACTCTAAATTTTTAGCAAGAGATTCTACTTCTTGAGCTCTTAAGCGTTCGTGGAATTTCCTTTCGGGTTCAGGATGTGAGGGAGTTAATTCAGCGTTGGAGGAACGTAAGTTCATACATTAATTTCTATTATGAGATCACTTCACTAAAGGTTTATCTAGGGTTACCTATTTGTTTCTCTTTTTTTAGTGTTTTTCGGTGTTTTAAAATTACTAGTACTTCCTATTTCTTTTTGTTGTTTTTGTCCTTTATTAATTCTTTGAGGTTCTGGATTAAGTTTAACGAGTTTAGGATTGAACGGATCATACAATTTGGGAAATTGTACAAAGAATTAAAGGATTTATTCAAAAACTTTGAACTTTCTTGGAAATGAATTTCCTCGAGAGGATCGAATAACATAAAAACAATGATAAAAACCTTTAAACAAACAGATTTTCCTTCTGATTTTTGCCCACGTTTTGAATAGCCAAAAGATGCAGCAGAGGGGCAGGATCCTTCAAAGACCAATAAAATTGGTGATCCAACAACCCGGTCCACGTACAAATCCAACTACTACTACGAATCAGAAAAATTATCTATTTATTTAACTGCCAATTCCCCGGCAGCGGCGCCAAAAAGTTGATGTGCTGGATCGAGACCTTTATTTTGAACGGATTTGAGTTGTTTTGTTACACGAATTGATTTATTGTATATGTGGTATTTTATTGATTTTAGGTTGATTTCACACATATATATAGGCAACTAGTCCTATTCGTGTAGTTTAGTTTGTCGGTAAATCCGATTCGTTCCACAGGGAGATGGAGTGTTTAATGGTTTTTTTTTATTTTTATTATAGTCTTTGATGTCAAACTTAATTAATGAGGGTTTTGGATTAGGCAATTGTAAGATAACAGTAAAAGAAAATAACTAAAACTAATTTACTAAATAAAATTACAAGTTTACAAAAATTAACTTAAAAAGGAACTAAATGAAATTATACTAATTATGATGCGACAGTTATATTACTAGATGATAATTAATAAAATAGTAATTTTTAATAAAACTATATGTTTAGAATTTTGTTTTGAGCAAAAAATTATATAAACTTAATTAATTTAACTAAAATGCATTTTTAATAAAACTAATACAAATTAAAAGGAATTTAATTAATTTACTAATTATAAACTAATTACAATTTATAAACCTATAATGATTAATGCTAATTTTAGGATTAAAACATGTATTTTTGTATTTTATACTTAATTAAAACTGATTATATAATAAATAACCTAATTATAATAATTAAATAACTAATAACCTAAATTATAAATAATTAATTAATCAAAACCCTAATTTTTACCCTAGCTGGTACTGTAGCCGCGTCAAGGCCTACACGATTCGTGTAGGAGTACACGATTCGTGTAAGGTTTAAATTATGGGACAGATTACTGTTTCGAAAATTAGTTATTTTTATGTATTTTTATATATTTTAAACTTGAAATTCGTAAATAATAAAGATAAAACTTTTATAAGAAGTAAAAATAAGATAAATGGGAAGTGTTTACTTAATTGTGTCACCCCTAGATCCATGGATTGTTTTAAGTTTTACGCCCTATTAAAATGTTCTAGTATCAAACTTTACATTTTTCTCTCGAATAAATATAAAGTTACAACTTAACTAAATAAAATCTAATTTTCATCGGATTCTTCTTAGAAAGCTACTATTCCCTAAGTATTTAAATTGAGACCTAGCCTAGTTTTGACCTTCGCCCATACCCAAATTATAACGGTCTCCCTTTTTATAATTTCACCTTCACATAATTTATTGATATCACCCAAACCACCGAAGTTTATTTCTAAATTGGTGTCAATAACTTATCCATAAATTCGTCTAGATCATTTTTAATGTTGAAGCTTAATTTGTGTAAATAAAAACAACTTTCGTTATTTAAATTTACTAAATTAAGTGGCAAGGGTTAAATACCTAATTACATAAAAATGGTTCTTTTAACTAGGCTCAATATTAAAAATACTAAAGTTACATTTTAACTTTACTAATGGTAACAATCCATTTCACTAGGGGCTCTACATTTAAGCAAACACTAGAGAAATTTAGCTATCCATTACACTAGGGGAGACATAAAAATATATATATATGCAAACATAATAACAACGCTAATTTTAACAGAGTAAACTTACTAATATATCTTCACTTGCATTAACTTCAAATGGTAGAAAAAATTACAATAATAACACCCCTTTCACGCGTACAATAACACCCTTTTTCACGAACAATACCCCCTTAATAACTGAAACTATTTTTACAGCGTAATAAAATTAACAATAATATTAACTATAGTAATTGAAATATAAATTTGTGTTGTAATCTCTGTGTATCTGTATCTCTGAACGTATCCATATTTATAACCTTCAAGTAGTTGTTGAAATCTTCAATTGGACTCTTTGCTGTACACAATTCAGAAAAAGTATTGTTTTAAAATTAAAAAGCTAGCCACCCTTCTCGAAACTGGAACAGTATTTCGGCCTAACATTACACGAATCGTGTATGGTCACACGATTCGTGTAAGACCAGTTACATTACACGATTCGTGTAATAGTACACGATTCGTGTAAGAGTAAATTTCAGTTTTCTTGATTTTTGTTCTTCAGTCGTTCTATGTTGATCTCGTGTTGACGTGTACTGTCTTGGTATTATACATTTGAACTCTTTTCTTCATCAATCTTGTACTTTCATTCAGATAAACGTTTCTTGATATAAATCTGGTTAAAACTATCGTTTTATCGTCGAATCTTCAAATAGCAAGCTTTTATCCACTTTTGTCGTTTTTCTCGTGAAATGCGCATTGAATGTCTTTGTAGAAGATAAAAACCTATGAAATATGAGTGATATTGCGTCGAATAATATGTATGTTTAGAGCAATATCAATGATATAATACAGATAGCGCGAAGAGGTAAATGATTTCAGATAAGAATAATTATAAAAATATCTTCAGAAGTATGGATGATATTTATAATGAAAGATACGATGATATCTTAGAATGTCTAATATCAGAGGATGATGAAGGATATTGTCCGTAGGGGTTTAGAGTCAGGAGCAAGGTATTCGTTAATGACTTCAGCAACTACTGAATCATTTGGATTCTTTGAAGGCAGGTTCAGCCTTTATGATTTGTCCACAGCCTCCTTCATACTTTGCTCAATCCGTTTTCCAATTCCAAAGCTTCTCTTTTCTGAGCTTTGCCAATATACTATCCTTTATCATCCAACTTTTTACTGTTAAGGTCGTTTACAGTTTTTGCTGCTTCATCAGCATTTTTTAAAATTTCGAGAAATGGTTCGCAGTTTAGGGTGTTTTCCAGAAATTTCTCATTCAAAGTATGTAAGTCTTGGAGGTAGACGTTGTGTGTATATGTAATTGTTGATGTAGACATGCTGTGAGGTTTCAAAATACTGATTGCTGATTCTCAATAATTGGTATGGCAATTCTTGTTATAAGGTACGAATGAGTATATGATAGGGTTTCGATAATTATAATGATTTTTTTTTTTTGAAAGTCAAAGATCAGTGTAGTTGTTTGAAAGTTTATTGCTAATGTGGTGAATATAAACGATTCCCTAGTAACGTTGGCGAAAAGGCAACGTATCTATCGAGGTTATAATAACACTGTTTTAATTGAGAAGTCGAAGTTGACTTGCTGGAGCTGTGACAAAACTGTCTATTTTGAAATGGAATTGAAAAGTTATTTTAGCTAGTAAATGCCAAAGGGTCTAACACGGATACGTGTCGAACTATGACTTGGGTTTTGAGAGTTTTTCAGGTGTATAACTGTGGGTAACATGTGGTTGGATCATCATCTCGATTGTTCCTTAGTTGAAGTGTCTTCAGGAATTTTGAAGGGTTTGAGCACATATTGTAATCGTTAATACATATGATGTTCTAACACAGTTTTGAAGTCAAAGTATAGCTTTGAAAGATATAGGAATCTAAGAGTGATGATACTAGTTATATTTCGAATTGAATTATGCGATTTCAAAATCAGAATATGTAATTGAATTTGAATGAGTATGATTGTTTTGATTTATATGAAAGAATGGATATTGTTGTGAAAGTATGGAGTATAGTTGATGATTGCTGAATCAGTTTCGAAAAATGTAATCTATTAATTGTGAATTTATATATCTCTTGGGTATTACCTACCCGTTAAAAAAAATTTCACAATTAATATTTTGTACAAAAGAAGTTTTTTACAGTCTTTATGAAAATATATGTGTATATTTTCTTTAGATGTAATATAGATTTAATGAGTTAATATTAAATTAAACTCATTTGTTTTATGGTTGGAACTAGAATTGAGTAATCCCTAAAACTTTATAAATTGCATAAGTATTTCTTCAATAATATTGAAATTATGAATCATTACTTTGTTATTTGTTGGTTTTCGTGAAATTCTTGTGAACTTCTCAAGGTACGAATGATGTTATTTGAAAAGTTTCGAGTACATCGATGATGAAAGTGTAAAATCAAACATATATTCGAATAATACACTTGATTTATTATGAATTGGATTTTTATTGAATTGAGACAGAGATTGAAATTAACGATGGTTAAGTTGCGGACGAAGGACGTACATCATTGCATATTTGTAATATGAATTAACTGAGTAGTTAAGATTCACACATAATAGCTTAGTACGGGAAGATTTATTATGGTTTAAAAATTTATACATATAAAATATACATATAAATCTTTCGATTGGAAATGAGTTACTACTTCATAACTCGTTGATACAATATATTTGTTGTTGATTCGTAATGATGTCCACAATGATTCTTGAACTGACAGAGTTTGTGATGTTACAGGTGCTATTGATTCTGACGATACTGACGGCACTGACTGTGTTGATAATGCTACGGTCCTGTTGATGCTGTTGGTAAAACAATTCTAGCTTGTAAATGGTACACCATTTTCGATCAAAGTTTCTACTCTACCATCTCCGTTCACTCATCCGATTTACGGTCAGAATTAAATAATCTCTAAGATTTTGGAGATTATATAACTGCCGCAGAGATATCTCTTCAATGAAGTTTATGAATTAATACTTCATCGTTTGTTGTTGTTGATATTCCTGGATATTTACAGGGCGTATGACGTTGATGTTTGAGATACAGATTGTGATGTTGCGGTGTGGGATGTGGATGTTGTTGTTGGTGGTGGTGATGGTACTGTTGATGTTGCTGATGGTGGTACTGTTTATGCTGCTGGTGCTGCTGCTGGTGTTTGTAACCTTTACACCATATTCTCCAAAGCCACTACCCGAGCGCGAAGCTCGTTGACTTCTTCTATTACACTGGGGTGATTGTCGGTTCGGACGAGCGGATAAATAAAATCTAGAATTTGGTGTAGTATGTAATCGTGACGAGATACTCTAGAAATAAGAGAGAAAATGGTGTTTCGGATAGGTTAACCGGTAAGTGCTTCAGGTTCTTCGCCAAGAGGGCAATGTGGTGGATGGAAGGGATCACCTTCTTCTTGTCTCCAATGATTAAGGAGGCTACGAACCCATCCCCAATTCATCCAGAATAGATGATGAATAATTGGTTGATCCATTCCGGTCACACTGCTTTCGGAACTTGAGTGGGATTCCATTTCGGAATCCGAGGGACTTGAACTAATGACGAATTCTATTTCGTACGATTGAATAAAGAATTTTTCGATATGAAATGATTTTCCGGCTATCGGGTGGTATTCTAATTATATAGAGCAAAAGGTTTCGTAGATTACGGAGGAATTTACGGAATATGTCAGGCAAAGTTTACAGTAACAGATACGCTAAGATATGAATTAGCAGATATGCTAAGATATGAATTTTGTCTATACACTATTCATGCAATCAATGCAATAAGATGTGTCTAGACTAAGAATGATAAGCAGGTAATTTCCGACAAAAATGATGAGCAAAACTTTTGACATGCAGACACGGTCGAAGTCCAGACTCACTAATGCATCCTAACGACTATCAGTTAGACACACTAATGCAGACCTGATTCGCTAAGACCACCGCTCTGATACCAACTGAAAGGACCCGTTCATATACATTATAAACGATTCACAATAGTTGATTACATCGCGAGGTATTTGACCTCTATATGATACATTTTACAAACATTGCATTCGTTTTTAAAACACAAACTTTCTTTACAATGAAAGTTGACGGCATGCACACCATTTCATAATACATCCAACTATAATTTGGCTTAATAATAATCTTGATGAACTCAATGACTCGAATGCAACGTCTTTCAAAATATGCCATGAATGACTCCAAGTAATATCCTTAAAATGAGCTAATGCACAGCGGAAGATTTCTTTAATACCTGAGAATAAACATGCTTTAAAGTGTCAACCAAAAGGTTGGTGAGTTCATAGGTTTATCATAACAATCATTTCATTATATTAATAGACCACAAGATTTCTGTTTATAAATATATGTACACTCACAAGTGTATAAAAGTATTCTATAAGTTGCAGGCACCCGGTAACAAGCCTTAACGTTCATGTTTTACCCTCTGAAGTACACCAGATCAGGTGTGTTTAAAATAACCTCGAAGTACTAAAGCATCCCATAGTCAGGATGGGGTTTGTCAGGCCCAATAGATCTATCTTTAGGATTCGCGCCTACCGTACAGAGACAAGTAGTTTAATGTTACCAAGCTAAGGGTATATTTCTGGTTTAAACCCACATAGAATTAGTTTTAGTACTTGTGCCTACTTCGTAAAACATTTATAAAACAGCGCATGTATTCTCAGCCCAAAAATATATATTGCAAAAGCAATTAAAAAGGGAGCAAATGAAACTCACAATACTGTATTTCGTAGTAAAAATACATATAACGTCATTTAACAAGTGCAAGGTTGGCCTCGGATTCACGAACGTATCAATATTGAGATTCAATATTGCAGGAAAGTACGTAGATGCAACGGAGATGATAAACACTAGATTGACCTCACGAGCATACCCATGAACCATACCCATCACCTCCATAGCTATAACCCATAATTTCCTTAGCTTCGACTCATTCAAAAAAACTATTTTGAAATCACTCGGACAGCACTCCGTCGTAATATTTTATGTATACTAATAATATCTTGAAATAATACAGAGCAAATATATATATTTATATATATAAATCGATTGAAAGAGTTTAGAGAAATATATTTTTCAAGTTTCTCTGAAATAATGAAACCTACTGAATTCTATTTATAATAGATTTTTGAATTATTAAAGTGAATTATTAAAGTGAATTATTAAAGTATGAATTATTAAAGTGAATTATTAAAGTATGAATTATTAAAGTGAATTATTAAAGTATGAATTATTAAAGTGAATTATTAAAGTATGAATTATTAAAGTGAATTATTAAAGTATGAATTATTAAAGTTAAAGTAAAGTAAAAGTAAAGTAAAGGTAAAGTTAAAGTATAGTAAAAGTATAAAAACTATGTATGTATAATACGCGTATAAATATATATAATATTAACTTAAATTGTTATATATATTTAATGAAATAAAATATAAATATCGTTATATTTATTATACTGGTTAAGTAATGAGTTGTCAAAAGTGATTCTAGATATTTATAAAAGTTATATACGTTTTAATAATAAAGTTCTTTTTAAACTGAAAACGTCTTTGTACGTTTGAAAATAGATTAATAGAATATTATGGAAACCAATTCTCCACTAACTTTTGTCTAACTTTCGTAAATGACACTTTTTGTTTTTATTTATAAATAGCTTTACAAATTATTCTGAATATCGTTAAGAGGAATAGATTTTCTCAAATCATAGTGGACCTCTCAACAGAGACTTGTAATCATAATTCAATGTTTCTGATAATTCAATCAATTAATATATTTTTTTAATTTCGTCGAAAATCATATTGAAACAAATACGTTCGTGTAAAGTATTATACGTTTAATACTTTATTAATATTCTCAAGTTATAATATATATATATATATATATATATATATATATATATATATATATATATATATATATATATATATATATATACATATACATATCTATTTATATATAACGGTTCGTGAATCGTCGGAATTTGGTCGAGGTTATAATGAATGTATGAACACAGTTTAAAATTCTTGAGATTTAACTTAACAAACTTTGCTTATCGTGTCGGAATAATATAAAGATTAAAGTTTAAATTTGGTCAAAAATTTCCGGGTCGTCACAGATGTCTACCTCTAGAACAAGTCGCATTGACTCACCTAATAATAATGAAGAGTCAAATGTAAATTGGAATGATTCGTGGACTGATTCACAAGTTCCCGAAGAGGAACCGGAAGAAGAGTCGGAACCGGAAGAAGAATCGGAACCGGAAGAAGAATCGGAACCGGATGAAGAAATAGAACCGGTGGGGGAAATAATAAAACGGTTAAGTAAAAGAAAATCCTCAACCAACTGACCAAGGTTAATTATGGTCAATGGTGTTTCCGCCAAGGAAGCAAAATATTGGGAGGATTACCAATTCTCCGATGAATCGGATTCCGACGAGAATTCCGATGATGTTATAGAAATTACCCCAACTGAATTTAAAAAGGCAAAAGAAAATAATAAGGGAAAGGGCATAAAAATAGAGAAATCTAATTCCAACCCCGATGAATTTTATATGTATCGTCAACCCCCGAAGTCCTTAAGTTGTAACAATGACCCGGGAACCTCTAAACCACCAGGTTTTTCTAAACCAATGTGGATAACGACGGCTCGTATTAGGGGAACATCATATATCCCTAGAAACTTGGCAAAACGAACCAAAACCGAAGAAGAAGAAACAAGCGAGTCAGAATAAGATAGTTGTATTCGTGTGGTGTAATATAAGTAATAGAGTGTGCTTATGCTTTATGATATATGTAAAAATTGCTTGTATTAATAAGTATTTTTTTTTATGAATCTAACTCTTGTCTATTTTACAGTATAAAAACACAAAATGGATAGACAACCCAATATTTTAAGAGACCTACCCGGAGACATGATTGATGAAATCTTGTCTAGAGACGGTCAGAATTCTTCGGCACAACTATTTAAGGCGAGATCAGTTTGTAAGACATTCGAAGAACGTTCCAAGAATGCCTTGGTTTATAAAAGGCTTTCGTTCGAAAGATGGGGGATATCACATTGGGAAATCCATAAGTTACGATGTGTTTACTTTGACGCATATATTGCGGGGAACCCAATTGCTATTTTACGCAATGGGTTAAGAAATTATTTTGACTCAATATATCCGAATATTGGACTTCGTGATTTAGAAAAAGCGGCTAACATGCAACATAAAGAAGCATGTTATGCTTACGGATTAGTAATGTTCGCTTCTCACCAAAGTGAGAACAAGAACATCGGGCTACAACTATTAAACAAAACGTTCCCACAAGTGACGGAGTCGGTAATTGGGGTAAGAAATGAGGTTTTTAGATTGTTACGGGACTGTTGGACATTACGTAACCCTCGTCCCTTTGACGACATTACAACACGCTGTCTTATCAACGGCCATAACGGTTATGTTCCACAAGACCAAGGATGGGAAGTAATCCTAGTAAAACCAGAATGCATGACTTGTTTCTGGACGTATGAATTACGTGTCTTTATTGCCTTTGTTGAACGACTTGTGTACTAGCTAGAATTATCTTCACAACCATCTTGTATTAAATTTATTGTGTGCTATATTTCATGCTATATGTAAAATAAGCGGTATTGTAAGTTTGTAAAATATTGTGTAAAATTTTGAACGCGAAATATTATTATAATCAGTTTTTCATATAGAATTGTAGTAGTTGAATTGTATATTAGCTACTAAGTATGAACTTAACGGGTAGGTACTACCCGAATTTAAACTTATAAAATGCTAATATGAAGAAAAAGCTTTTATAAGTGAGTTCATATTATGCTACGAAATACTATTAACTACTCTTAATATTCTGTATGATTAACTTGTTCCATTTGACTATTTTGAAGGAAATGGCACCGACTACTCGACACACCGTGAATATGAATGAAGAGGAATTCCGTACTTTTCTAGCTTCAAACATAGCCGCAGTACAGGCTGCGCTACATACCAACAATAACCTTGGATCTAGCAGTACAGGAAATCGTGTAGGATGCACCTACAAAGAATTCACTGCCTGCAAACCTTTGGTATTTGATGGAACCGAAGGACCGATCGGATTGAAACGGTGGACCGAGAAGGTCGAATCGGTGTTTGCCATAAGTAAGTGTACTGAAGAGGACAAAGTGAAGTACACTACGCATACCTTCACAGGTTCTGCGTTAACATGGTGGAATACCTATCTAGAGCAAGTGGGACAAGACGATGCGTACGCACAACCATGGTCAGCATTCAAACACTTGATGAACGAGAAGTACCGTCCCAGAACCGAGGTCAATAAGCTCAAGACAGAACTTAGAGGGTTACGAACCCAAGGATTTGATATTACCACGTACGAAAGATGATTCACAGAATTGTGCGTATTGTGTCCGGGAGCATTCGAAGATGAGGAAGAGAAGATCGACGCGTTTGTGAAAGGATTACCGGAAAGAATCCAAGAAGATATAAGTTCACACGAGCCCACCTCCATACAACAGGAATGTAGAATGGCTCACAAACTAGTGAACCAGATTGAAGAAAGAATTAAAGAACAGACTGCTGAAGAGGTCAATGTGAAGCAAGTCAAAAGAAAGTGGGAGGAAAACGGTGATAAGAATCACCAATACAACAACAACATCAATTACAACAATAATCGCAACAATTATCCCAACAATCGCAACATCAATCGCAACTACAACAAACGGCTCAACAACAACAACAACAACAACAACAACAACAACCGCAACTACAACAATCATCCCAACAACAATAATAACCGCAACAACAACAACAATCAGAAGCAGCTATGCCAAAGGTGTGAAAAGTATCACTCGGGGTTCTGCATCAAATTTTGCAACAAGTGTAAAAGAAATGGTCATAGCGCGGTGAAGTGTGAGGTCTACGGACCAGGGGTTAACAGAACGAAATGAACAAATGGTGTCGGAATGAGTAATGGCGGAGTAAGTAGTGTCTGAGCAAGTTATGCCAATGTAGTTTGTTATAAATGTGGAAAACCGGGCCACGTTATTAGAAATTGCCCGAACCAGGAGAACACAAATGGACAAGGCCGCGGAAGAGTTTTCAATATTAATGCGGCAGAGGCACAGTAAGACCCGGAGCTTGTTACGGGTACGTTTCTTATTGACAATAAATCTGCTTACGTTTTATTTGATTCGGGTGCGGATAGAAGCTATATGAGTAGAGATTTTTGTGCTAAATTAAGTTGTCCATTGACGCCATTGAATAGTAAATTTTTACTCGAATTAGCAAACGGTAAATTAATTTCAGCAGATAATATATGCCGGAATCGAGAAATTAAACTGGGTAGCGAAATATTTAAGATTGACTTGATACCAGTAGAGTTAGGGAGTTTTGATGTGATAATCGGTATGGACTGGTTGAAAGAAGTGAAAGCAGAGATCGTTTGTTACAAAAATGCAATTCGCATTATACGAGAAAAAGGAAAACCCTTAATGGTGTACGGAGAAAAGGGCAACACGAAGCTACATCTTATTAGTAATTTGAAGGCACAAAAACTAATAAGAAAAGGTTGCTATGCTGTTCTAGCACACGTCGAGAAAGTACAAACTGAAGAAAAGAGCATCAATGATGTTCCTGTCGCAAAAGAATTTCCCGATGTATTTCCGAAAGAATTACCGGGATTACCCCCACATCGATCCGTTGAATTTCAAATAGATCTTGTACCAGGAGCTGCACCAATAGCTCGTGCCCCTTACAGACTCGCACCCAGTGAGATGAAAGAACTGCAAAGCCAATTACAAGAACTTTTAGAGCGTGGTTTCATTCGACCAAGCACATCACCGTGGGGAGCTCCTGTTTTGTTTGTCAAGAAGAAAGATGGTACATTCAGGTTGTGTATCGACTACCGAGAGTTGAACAAACTTACCATCAAGAACCGCTACCCACTACCGAGAATCGACGACTTATTTGATCAACTACAAGGCTCGTCTGTTTATTCAAAGATTGACTTACGTTCCGGGTATCATCAAATGCGGGTGAAAGAAGATGATATTCCGAAGACTGCTTTCAGAACATGTTACGGTCATTACGAGTTTATGGTCATGCCGTTTGGTTTAACTAATGCACCAGCTATGTTCATGGACCTTATGAACCGAGTGTGTGGACCATACCTTGACAAGTTTGTCATTGTTTTCATTGATGACATACTTATTTACTCAAAGAATGACCAAGAACATGGTGAACATTTGAGAAAGGTGTTAGAAGTATTGAGGAAGGAAGAATTGTAAGCTAAATTTTCAAAGTGTGCATTTTGGTTGGAAGAAGTTCAATTTCTCGGTCACATAGTGAACAAAGAAGGGATTAAGGTGGATCTGGCAAAGATTGAAACTGTTGAAAAGTGGGAAACCCCGAAAACTCCGAAACACATACGCCAATTTTTAGGACTAGCTGGTTACTACAGAAGGTTCATCCAAGACTTTTCCAGAATAGCAAAACCCTTGACTGCATTAACGCATAAAGGGAAGAAATTTGAATGGAAGGATGAACAAGAGAAAGCGTTTCAGTTATTGAAGAAAAAGCTAACTACGGCACCTATATTGTCATTGCCTGAAGGGAATGATGATTTTGTGATTTATTGTGACGCATCAAAGCAAGGTCTCGGTTGTGTATTAATGCAACGAACGAAGGTGATTGCTTATGCGTCTAGACAATTGAAGATTCACGAGCAAAATTATACGACGCATGATTTGGAATTAGGCGCGGTTGTTTTTGCATTAAAGACTTGGAGGCACTACTTATATGGGGTCAAAAGTATTATATATACTGACCACAAAAGTCTTCAACACATATTTAATCAGAAACAACTGAATATGAGGCAGCGTAAGTGGATTGAATTGTTGCATGATTACAACTTTGAGATTCGTTACCACCCGGGAAAGGCAAATGTGGTAGCCGATGCCTTGAGCAGGAAGGACAGAGAACCCATTCGAGTAAAATCTATGAATATAATGATTCATAATAACCTTACTACTCAAATAAAGGAGGCGCAACAAGGAGTTTTAAAAGAGGGAAATTTAAAGGATGAAATACCCAAAGGATCGGAGAAGCATCTTAATATTCGGGAAGACGGAACCCGGTATAGGGCTGAAAGGATTTGGGTACCAAAATTTGAAGATATGAGAGAAATGGTACTTAGAGAAGCTCATAAAACCAGATACTCAATACATCCTGGAGCGGGGAAGATGTACAAGGATCTCAAGAAACATTTTTGGTGGCCGGGTATGAAAGCCGATGTTGCTAAATACGTAGGAGAATGTTTGATGTGTTCTAAGGTCAAAGCTGAGCATCAGAAACCATCAGGTCTACTTCAACAACCCGAAATCCCAGAATGGAAATGGGAAAACATTACCATGGATTTCATCACTAAATTGCCAAGGACTGCAAGTGGTTTTGATACTATTTGGGTAATAGTTGATCGTCTCACCAAATCAGCACACTTCCTGCCAATAAAAGATGATGACAAGATGGAGAAGTTAGCACGACTGTATTTGAAGGAAGTCATCTCCAGACATGGAATACCAATCTCTATTATCTCTGATAGGGATGGCAGATTTATTTCAAGATTCTGGCAGACATTACAGCAAGCATTAGGAACTCGTCTAGCCATGAGTACTGCCTATCATCCACAAACTGATGGGCAGAGCGAAAGGACGATACAAATGCTTGAAGACATGCTACGAGCATGTGTTATTGATTTCGGAAACAGTTGGGATCGACATCCACCGTTAGCAGAATTTTCCTACAACAACAGCTACCATTCAATCATTGAGATGGCGTCGTTTGAAGCACTTTATGGTAGAAAGTGCAGGTCTCCGATTTGTTGGAGTGAAGTGGGGGATAGACAGATTACGGGTCCGGAGATTATACAAGAAACTACCGAGAAGATCATCCAAATTCAACAACGGTTGAAAACCGCCCAAAGTCGACAAAAGAGCTACGCTGACATTAAAAGAAAAGATATAGAATTTGAAATTGGAGAGATGGTCATGCTTACAGTTGCACCTTGGAAAGGCGTTGTTCGATTTGGTAAATGAGGGAAATTAAATCCAAGGTATATTGGACCATTCAAGATTATTGATCGTGTCGGACCAGTAGCTTACCGACTTGAGTTACCTCAACAACTCGCGGCTGTACATAACACTTTCCACGTCTCGAATTTGAAGAAATGTTTTGCTAAAGAAGATCTCACTATTCCGTTAGATGAAATCCAAATCAATGAAAAACTCCAATTCATCGAAGAACCCTTCGAAATAATGGATCGTGAGGTTAAAAGACTTAAGCAAAACAAGATACCAATTGTTAAGGTTCGATGGAATGCTCGTAGAGGACCTGAGTTCACCTGGGAGCGTGAAGATCAGATGAAGAAGAAATACCAGCATCTATTTCCAGAAGATTCGTCAACACCTTCAACAGCTTAAAATTTCGGGACGAAATTTATTTAACGGGTAGGTACTGTAGTGACCCGAACTTTTCCATGTTTATATATATTAATTGAGATTGATATTTACATGATTAAATTTTTCCAACATGTTAAGCAATCAAACTTGTTAAGACTTGATTACTTGAAATATGTTTCATATAGACAATTGACCACCCAAGTTGACCGGCGATTCACGAACGTTAAAACTTGTAAAAACGACATGACGATATATATATATGGATATACATATGGTTAACATGAGATTATGATAAGTAAGTATCTCCATAAGTATATTAACAATGAGTTATATACATATAAACAAGACTACTAACTTAAGGATTTCGAAACGAGACATATATGTAACGATTATCGTTGAAACGACATTTAAATGTATATATATCATATTAAGATATATTAATATATCATAATATCAT
Organism: Rutidosis leptorrhynchoides; assembly: GCF_046630445.1. NCBI lineage: Eukaryota > Viridiplantae > Streptophyta > Magnoliopsida > Asterales > Asteraceae > Rutidosis > Rutidosis leptorrhynchoides. The sequence goes on from NC_092333.1 coordinate 1,266,451, forward strand.
GATAATATAATAATTTAACATCTCATTAGATATGATAAACAATGGGTTAACAACATTAATTGAGATCGTTAACTTAAAGGTTTCAAAACAACACTTACATGTAACGACTAACGATGACTTAACGACTCAGTTAAAATGTATATACATGTAGTGTATTTAGATGTATTAAAATACTTTTGGAAGACTTCAAGACATATATCAAAACACTCATACTTAACGAAAATGGTTACAGTTACTTTCCCATTCTTTTCTTTCATCAAGAATTCTAGTCGTATTCTTACCCGTATTATACACAGCTTCAAAACGTACTTACTATGGGTATATACCAATAGGAACTAGCATGGGATTCCACTCTTGATTATGTCATGTATGACTAATCAATTTTAACTTCTACCATGAGCTAGTCAACTAACTAGAACTCCTTTTAACCCCACTCACCATTCACCAATTACCACTCATCATTCACTCCATTTCACTTCCAATTCTCTTTCTAATTCTCTCTCAACACACACACACTATTATGAACGTATTTTTCCAGTAGTTAATCAACATCTTCATCAAAATTCACTTCAAGAATCAAGCTATAATCATCATAGGAAGAACACTTCAAGAACACTTCAAAAATCCCTTCAAGTTTACTAATTTACTTCCAAGCTTTCTAATCCATTCCAAGTAATCATCTAAGATCAAGAAACCTTTGTTATATACAGTAGGTTATCTTTCTTATTCAAGGTAATATTCATATTCAAACTTTGATTCAATTTCTATAACTATAAACTATCTTAATTCGAGTAAAAATCTTACTTGAACTTGTTTTTGTGTCATGATCCTACTTCAAGAACTTTCAAGCCATCCAAGATCCTTTGAAGCTAGATCATTTCTTGTCACTTCCAGTAGGTTTACCTACTAAACTTGAGATAGTAATGATGTTCATAACATCATTCGATTCATATATATAAAACTATCTTATTCGAAGGTTTAAACTCGTAATCACTAGAACATAGTTTAGTTAATTCTAAACTTGTTCGCAAACAAAAGTTAATCCTTCTAACTTGACTTTTAAAATTAACTAAACACATGTTCTATATCTATATGATATGCTAACTTAATGATTTAAAACCTGGAAACACCGCGGGCTGTTTTGGGTTAGTTAATTAAAAACTATGATAAACTTTGATTTAAAAGTTGTTATTCTGAGAAAATGATTTTTATTATGAACATGAAACTATATCCAAAAATTATGGTTAAACTCAAAGTGGAAGTATGTTTTCTAAAATGGTCATCTAGACGTCGTTCTTTCGACTGAAATGACTACCTTTACAAAAACGACTTGTAACTTATTTTTCCGACTATAAACCTATACTTTTTATGTTTAGATTCATAAAATAGAGTTCAATATGAAACCATAGCAATTTGATTCACTCAAAACGGATTTAAAATGAAGAAGTTATGGGTAAAACAAGATTGGATAATTTTTCTCATTTTAGCTACGTGAAAATTGGTAACAAATCTATTCCAACCATAACTTAATCAACTTGTATTGTATATTATGTAATCTTGAGATACCATAGACACGTATACAATAATTCGACCTATCATGTCGACACATCTATATATATTTCGGAACAACCATAGACACTCTATATGTGAATGTTGGAGTTAGCTATACAGGGTTGAGGTTGATTCCAAAATATGTATAGTTTGAGTTGTGATCAATACTGAGATACGTATACACTGGGTCGTGGATTGATTCAAGATAATATTTATCGATTTATTTCTGTACATCTAACTGTGGACAACTAGTTGTAGGTTACCAACGAGGACAGCTGACTTAATAAACTTAAAACATCAAAATATATTAAAAGTGTTGTAAATATATTTTGAACATACTTTGATATATATGTATATATTGTTATAGGTTCGTGAATCAACCAGTGGCCAAGTCTTACTTCCCGACGAAGTAAAAATCTGTGAAAGTGAGTTATAGTCCCACTTTTAAAATCTAATATTTTTGGGATGAGAATACATGCAGGTTTTATAAATGATTTACAAAATAGACACAAGTACGTGAAACTACATTCTATGGTTGAATTATCGAAATCGAATATGCCCTTTTTTATTAAGTCTGGTAATCTAAGAATTAGGGAACAGACACCCTAATTGACGCAAATCCTAAAGATAGATCTATTGGGCCTAAAAAACCCCATCCAAAGTATCGGATGCTTTAGTACTTCGAAATTTATATCATATCCGAAGGGTGTCCCGGAATGATGGGGATATTCTTATATATATGCATCTTGTTAATGTCGGTTACCAGGTGTTCACCATATGAATGATTTTTATCTCTATGTATGGGATGTGTATTGAAATATGAAATCTTGTGGTCTATTGTTACGATTTGATATATATAGGTTAAACCTATAACTCACCAACATTTTTGTTGACGTTTTAAGCATGTTTATTCTCAGGTGATTATTAAGAGCTTCCGCTGTCGCATACTTAAATAAGGAAGAGATTTGGAGTCCATGCTTGTATGATATTGTGTAAAAACTGCATTCAAGAAACTTATTTTGTTGTAACATATTTGTATTGTAAACCATTATGTAATGGTCGTGTGTAAACAGGATATTTTAGATTATCATTATTTGATAATCTACGTAAAGTTTTTTAAACCTTTGTTGATGAAATAAAGGTTATGGTTTGTTTTAAAATGAATGCAGTCTTTGAAAAACGTCTCATATAGAGGTCAAAACCTCGCAACGAAATCAATTAATATGGAACGTTTTTAATCAATATGAACGGGACATTTCAATACATATATATATATATATATATATATATATATATATATATATATATATATATATATATATATATATATATATATATATATATATATATATATATATATATATATATATATATATCTATTTATATTTATATTCCTTTTGATAATAACTTAATTATTTTGCTTGTTATTTTACATTTTTATTCTAATTGATGAGAGTATACCTTATTAATTCAAGATATTATATATACACTATATATATAATATTTACATAATTATTTACACAAATTTCTTCATGAATCGTCGGGAGTAGTCAAAGGTCAAATGTATACATGAACACAGTTCAAAGTTTTTGAGATTTCAATATTACAGACTTTGCTTATCGTGTCGGAATCATATAAAGATTGAGTTTAAATTTGGTCAGAAATTTCTAGGTCGTCACAGATATGATATGTCAAAGCATTGTATACGTGTCTATGGTAACCCAAGATTACATAATATATGTTAGAATACATGTATAATACAATATAAGTTAGTTAAGTTATGATTTGTATATAGATTTGTTACAAATTTCACGTAGCTACAACAAGCAAAATTATCCAATCTTGTTTTACCCATAACTTCTTCGTTTTAAATCCGTTTCGAGTGATTCAATTTGCTATGGTTTCATAATGAAATGAAATTTATGAAACTAAACAGAAAAAGTATAAGTTTATAGTCGGAAATACAGGTTACAAGTCAATATTGTAAGAGGTAGTCATTTCAGTCGAAAGAACGACGTCTTGATGACCATTTTGAAAAACATACTTCCACTTTGAGTTTAACCATGATTTTTGGATATAGTTTCATGTTAATAATAAAAATCATTTTCCCAGAAGAACAACTTTTAAATCAAAGTTTATTATAGTTTTTAATTATCAAACCCAAAACAGCCCGCGGTTTTACTACGACGGCGTATGTCCAATTTTACGGTGTTCATCGTGTTTCCAGGTTTTAAATCATTAAGTTAGCATATCATATAGATATAGAACATTTGTTTAGTTGATTTTAAAAGTCAAGTTAGGAGGATTAACTTTATTTGCGAACAAGTTTAGAATTGACTAAACTATGTTCTAGTGATTACAAGTTTAAATCATCGAATAAGATAGTTATGTATATATGAATCGAATGATGTTATGAACATCATTACTACCTCAAGTTTAGTAGGTAAACCTACTGTAAGTGATAATAAATGATCTAGCTTCACAGGATCTTGGATGGCTTGAAAGTTCTTGAAGTAGAATCATGACACGAAAACAAGTTCAAGTAAGATTTTTACTCGAATTAAGATAGTTTATAGTTATAGAAATTGAATCAAAGTTTGAATATGAGTATTACCTTGAATAAGAAATATAACCTACTATAAATAACAAAGGTTTCTTGATCTTAGATGATTACTTGGAATGGATTTGAAAGCTTGGAAGTAGACTTGCAAACTTGAAAGTATTCTTGATTTTATGAAACTAGAACTTATAGAATTTATGAAGAACACTTAGAACTTGAAGATAGAACTTGAGAGAGATTAATTAGATGAAGAAAATTGAAGAATGAAAGTGCCTGTATGTGTTTTTGGTCGTTTGTATATGGATTAGATATAAAGGAAGTGTAAGTTTGTTTTCTTGTAAATAATTCATGAATGATTTATAATACTTTTGTAATTTTGTGAGATATTTCATGCTAGTTGCCAAATGATGGTTCCCACATATTTGATGACTCATTAAGGGCTGCTAAGAGCTGATCATTGAATATATATACCAATAGTATATACAATTAGAAGATGGGTATTGTACGAGTATGAGTACCGAACGAATACGAGTAGAATTCTTGATGAAAATGTATGAGAATGCAATTGTAACCAATTTTGTTAAGTACAAGTATTTTGATATGTGTCTTGAAGTCTTCCAAAAGTATATTAATACATCTTAATACACTACATATATATACATTTTAATTGAGTCGTTAAGTCATCGTTAGTCGTTACATGTAAGTGTTGTTTTGAAACCTTTAAGTTAACGATCTCATGTAATGTTGTTTACCCATTGTTTATTATATCTAATGAGATGTTAAATTATTACATTATCATGATATTATGATGTATGAATATATCTTAATATGATTTATATACATTAAAATGTCGTTACAACGATAATCGTTACATATATGTCTCGTTTCAAAATTCTTAAGTTAGTAGTCTTGTTTTACATATGTAGTTCATTGTTAACATACTTAATGATATATATAATTATCATTTTATCATATTAAATATAGTGTCACAATATCTTAATATGATACATATGTATTTATTAAGACGTTGTTATAACAATAATCGTTATATATATCGTTTCGAGTTTCTTAACTTAGTAGTCTCATTTTTATGTATATAACTCATTATTAATATAACTAATGAGATACTTACTTATCATAATATCATGTTAACTATATATATATCCATATATATATATCATCATATAGTTTTTACAAGTTTTAACGTTCGTGAATCGCCGGTCAATTTGGGTGGTCAATTGTCTACATGAAACCTATTTCAATTAATCAAGTCTTAACAAGTTTAATTGCTTAACATGTTGAAAACACTCAATCATGCAAATATAGTTTTCATTTAATATATATAATCATGTAAAAGTTCGGGTCACTACAGTACCTACCCGTTAAATAAATTTCGTCCCGAAATTTTTAAGCAGTTGGAGGTGTTGACGCATCTTCTAGAAATAGGTGCGGGTATTTCAGTTTCATTTGATCTTCACACTCCCAGGTGAATTCGGTTCCTCTATGAGCATTCCATCGAACCTTAACAATTGGTATTTTATTTTGCTTAAGTTTTTTAACCTCACGATCCATTATTTCAATGGGTTCTTCGATGAATTGAAGTTTTTCATTGATTTGGATTTCGTCTAATGGAATAGTGAGATCTTATTTAGCAAAACATTTCTTCAGATTCGAGACATGAAAAGTATTATGTACCCCGGCGAGTTATTGAGGTAAGTCAAGTCGGTAAGCTACTGGTCCAGCACGATCTATAATCTTGAATGGTCTAATGTACCTTGGATTCAGTTTCCCCCGTTTACCAAATCGAACAACGCCTTTCTAAGGTGAAACCTTAAGCATGACCATCTCTCCAATTTTAAATTCTATATCTTTTCTCTTAATGTCCGCGTAGCTCTTTTGTCTACTTTGGGCGGTTTTCAACCGTTGTTGAATTTGAATGATTTTCTCGATAGTTTCTTGGATTATCTCCGGACCCGTAATTTGTCTATCTCCGACTTCACTCCAACAAATCGGAGACCTGCACTTTCTACCATAAAGTACTTCAAACGGCGCCATCTCAATACTTGAATGGTAACTGTTGTTGTAGGAAAATTCTGCTAACGGTAGATGTCGATCCCAACTGTTTCTGAAATCAATAACACATCAGTTTCCTTTCAATTTTCCTATCAGTTTATGGATGATAGGCAGTACACATGTCTAGACGAGTTCCCAATACTTGCTGTAATGTCTGCCAGAATCTTGAAACAAATCTGCCATCTCTATCAGAGATAATAGAGACTGGTATTCCATGTCTGGAGACAACTTCCTTCAAGTATAAACGTGCCAATTTTTCCATTTTATCATCTTCTCTTATTGGCAAAAAGTGTGCTGACTTGGTGAGACGATCGACTATTACCCAAATAGTATCATAACCACTTGCAGTCCTTGGCAATTTAGTAATAATACCCATGATAATGTTTTCCCATTTCCATTCCGAGATTTCGGGTTGTTGAAGTAGACCTGATGGTTTCTGATGTTCAGCTTTGACCTTAGAACACGTTAAACATTCTCCTATGTATCTATCAATATCGGCTTTCATACCCGGCCAGCAAAAGTGTTTCTTGAGATCTTTGTACATCTTTACCGCTCCGGGATGTATTGAGTATCTGGTTTTATGTGCTTCCTTAAGTACCATTTCTCTCACATCTCCAAACTTTGGTACCCAAATTATTTCAGCCCTATACCGGTTTCCGTCTTCCCGAATATTTAGATGTTTCTCCGATCCTTTGGGTATTTCATTCCTCAACTTTTCTTCTTTTAAAACTCCCTGCTGCGCCTCCTTTATTTGAGTAGTAAGGTTAGTACGAATAACTATATTCATAGATTTTACCGCATAGGTTCTCTGTCCTTTCTACTCAGAGCGTTGGCTACCACATTCGCCTTCTCCAGGTGGTAACGAATCTCAAAATCGTAATCGTTCAATAGTTCAACCCACCTACGCTGCCTCATGTTCAGTTGTTTCTGATCAAATATGTGTTGGAGACTTTTGTGGTCGGTATATATAATACTTTTGACCCCATATAAGTAGTGCCTCCAAGTCTTTAATGCAAAAATAACCGCGCCTAATTCCAAATCATGTGTCGTATAATTCTGCTCGTGAATCTTCAATTGTCTAGACGCATAAGCAATTACCTTCGTTCGTTGCATTAATACACAACCGAGGCCTTGCTTTGAAGCGTCACAATATATCACAAAATCATCGTTCCCTTCAGGAAATGACAATATAGGTGCCGTAGTTAACTTTTTCTTCAATAATTGAAACGCTTTCTCCTGCTCATCCTTCCATTCAAATTTCTTCCCTTTATGCGTTAATGCAGTCAAGGGTTTTGCTATTTTGGAAAAATCTTGGATGAACCTTCTGTAGTAACCAGCCAGTCCTAAAAATTGGCGTATATGCTTCGGAGTTTTCGGGGTTTTCCACTTTTCAACGGTTTTAATATTTGCTGGATCTACCTGAATACCTTCTTTGTTCACTATGTGACCGAGGAATTGAACCTCTTCCAACCAAAATGCACACTTTGAAAATTTTGCATACAGTTGTTCCTTCCTCAATAATTCTAGCACTTTTCTCAAATGTTCTTCGTGCTCTTGATCATTCTTTGAGTAAATGAGTATGTCATCGATGGAAACAATGATAAACTTGTCAAGATATGGCCCACACACTCGGTTCATGAGGTCCATGAACACAGCTGGTGCGTTAGTCAATCCAAACGGCATAACCATAAACTCGTAATGACTGTAACGCATTCTGAAAGCAGTCTTTGGAATATCATCCTCCTTCACCTGCATTTGATGATACCCGGAACGTAAATCGATCTTCGAATAAACCGACGAGCCTTGTAGTTGATCAAATAAATCGTCGATTCTCGGTAGTGGATAACGGTTCTTGATGGTAAGTTTGTTCAACTCTCGGTAGTCGATACACAATCTGAATGTACCATCCTTCTTTTTGACAAACAAAACAGGAGCTCCCCACGGTGATGTACTTGGTCGAATGAAACCACATTCTAACAGTTCTTGTAGTTGAATTTGTAATTCCTTCATTTCACTAGGTGCGAGTCTGTAAGGAGCACGAGCTATTGGTGCAACTCCCGGTACAAGATCTATTTGGAATTCAATGGATCGATGTGGGGGTAGTCCCGATAATTCTTTCGGAAATACGTCGGGAAATTCTTTTGCGACGGGAACATCACTGATGTTCTTTTCTTCTGGTTTGACTTCTTCGATGTGTGCTAGAATGACATAGCAACCTTTTCTTATTAGTTTTTACTCCTTCAAACTACTAATAAGATTTAACTTCGCGTTGTTCTTTTCTCCGTACACCATTAAAGGTTTTCCTTTTTCGCGCATAATGCGAATCGCATTTTTGTAACAAATGACCTCTGCTCTCACCTTTTTCAACCAGTCCATACCAATTATTATGTCAAAACTCCCTAACTCGACTGGTATTAAGTCAATCTTAAACGTTTCGTCAACCAGTTTAATTTCTCTATCCCGACATACTTTATCTGCTGTAATTAGTTTACCGTTTGCTAATTCGAGTAAAAATTTATTATCCAAAGGCATTAATGGACAATTTAATTTGGCACAAAAATCTCTACTCATATAGCTTCTATCCGCACCCGAATCAAATAAAACATAAGCAGATTTATCGACAATAAGAAATGTACCCGTAACAAGCTCCGGGTCTTCCTACGCTTCTGCCGTATTAATGTTGAAGACTCATCCACGAGCTTGCCCATTATTATTCCCTTGATTAGGGCATGCTTTGCTGAAATGGCCCAGCTTTCCGCATCCGTAACAAATAATGGAATTATTTGTTTTGTTATTTTTATATGCCTTTGGTCCATAGACATCACACTTCGTTACACTATCTCCGGTTCTATTACACTTGGTACACACTACTACACAGAACTTATCTAGATGATACCCTCCACACCTTAGACATTTATTGTTTTGGTTGTTGTTGCCATTGTTGTTATTAATTTGGTTGTTGTTGTGATTGTTATTGTTGTTAGGACGGTTATTGTGGTTGTTGTTGTTGTTGGGATAGTTGTTGTTGCGTTTGTTTTTGCGAAAAATGGGGCGATTGTAGTTGTGATTGCTGTGTTGGTTGTTGAAGCGATAGTTACTGTTGTTTTGCTGGTGACTCTTGTCACTGTTTTCTTCCCACTTCCTCTTGACTTGTTTCGTGTTAGCTTCTTCGGCCGCCTGCTCTTTAATTCTTCCCTCAATCTGATTTATGAGTTTATAAGCCATTCGACTTGCCTTTTGTATGGAGGCGGGCTCGTGTGAACTCACTGAAAGGACCCGTCCTAATCCATCCGGACGAAGTCCATATCGATTATAAACGATTCACAACAGTTGATTACATCGCGAGGTACTTGACCTCTATATGATACATTTTACAAACATTGCATTCATTTTTGAAAAGACAATCTTTCATTACATCGAAAGTTGACGGCATGCATACCATTTCATAATATATCTAACTATAGTTGACTTAATAATAATCTTAATGAACTCAATGACTCGAATGCAACGTCTTTTGAAATATGTTATGAATGACTCCAAGTAATATCTCTAAGATGAACAAATGCACAGCGGAAGATTTCTTTCGTACCTGAGAATAAACATGCTTTAAAGTGTCAACCAAAAGGTTGGTGAGTTCATTAGTTTAACATAAATAATCATTTCATAATTTTAATAGACCACAAGATTTCATAATTCCATTTCTCATAAATATACGTCCCATGCATAGAGACAAAAATATCATTCATATGGATTGAACACCTGGTAACTGACATTCACAATATGCATATAAGAATATCCCCATCATTCCGGGATCCTCCTTCGGACATGATATAAATTTCGAAGTACTAAAGCATCCGGTACTTTGGATGGGGCTTGTTGGGCCCGATAGATCTATCTTTAGAGTTCGCGTCAATTAGGGTGTCTGTTCCCTAATTCTTAGATTACCAGACTAAAAAGGGGCATATTCGATTTCGATCATTCAACCATATAAAGTAGTTTCGATTACTTGTGTCTATTTCGTAAAACATTTATAAAAATTGCGCATGTATTCTCAGCCCAAAAATATAAAGGGTAAAAAGGTAAATGAAACTCACCTAATGTATTTTGTAGTAAAAATACATATGACGATATTGAACAATGCAGGGTTGACCTCGGATTCACGAACCTAAATCATTCGTATTTTCATTAATACATATAATCGTATTCGAATAAGTTTGTATTTATAAGTTGTTAATTATACATTTTTATTTTAAATAAATAAATAAATATATATATATATATATATATATATATATATATATATATATATATATATATATATATATATATATATATATATATATATATATATATATATATATATATATATATATATATATATATATATATATATATATATATATATATATATATATATATATATATATATATATATATATATATATTTTCATGAATTCATCCTGTATATATAGATATTAATTTTTGTGATGTTATATGTATTAAATATATCATTTGTTTTAAAATAGTAATAATAATAATAGTATCATAATCTTAGTAATGGTAAAAATAAAAATAACAATACTTATTATCACCAATAAAGGTAATAGTGTTAATAACTCTGTTACTAATAATAGTAATGATATTAGTAATAATAATTATAAAAATATTAATTTTACTGTTAACGATAATTATAATAAAGATTTTTTTTTTAATTTATATAATAACACTTATGATAATGTTAATAACAATAATAATTATAATGATTCGGTCATAATGATGATGATGATAATAATAATAATAATAATAATAATAATAATAATAATAATAATAATAATAATAATAATAATAATAATAATAATAAATGATAGTATTTTTAGAGGGTTACTAATATTTATAAAAATCACATCAGATTATATTTTTGTCATAATAATATTAATAATAATAGTTATAACAATCATAATAATACTAATAACATTTTAAGTGATAAAAATAATAATAATAATAATAATAATAATAATAATAATAATAATAATAATAATAATAATAATAATCATAATAATAATAATAATAATTATATAAATAATACTAATGGTATTAACCTTTATAATACCAACATTTTTGATAATAATAATAATTATAATTCATGTAATGATAACAAAAATTAATAATAATAATGATATCAACAAAACAATAATCATAATAATAATAATAATAATAATAATAATAATAATAATAATAATAATAATAATAATAATAATAATAATAATAATAATAATAATAATAATAATAATAAATTTTTAATAAGAACTACCTCACAAGGGAAAGAGTCCCAAAAAAAAATAGATGTCCTCGCCTGGAATCGAACCCGAGACCTCTCGTATACACGCTAACGCCCTTAACCAATCGTCTGTGTTTTGTTTTTCTGATCTAAACTCCTTTTTAATTTTATATAACTCGTATAAAACCGTTCTCCTTCTTCTTCCTTAACTGTAACTCGTTCGTAACCAGAATCAATCCTAATAACTAAAAAAAAAAATGAATTTGTATTCTTGTTTATGACTTGTAACAATTATAAAATAAAAGAATTGTGATCGTGAACTAGAAGAATGAAAAAAAAAATCGAACAGCATCCATCTTACTGTCGCTACAGCTTTTTAAAAAAAAAAAATTAACTTCGATGTCTAGAACGAATTAGGTAAATCTTATAACATGAAATAGATTCAAAATCCTTCCTAGAAACTTCGTAAATTATCAATTGAACTTAAATCCGACCAGAAAACTCAAAGTTGATTTAAGAACAAAGTTTTGACTTTTTAAGTTTGAAAATTGACTCTTCGAATTCGAGCATAATATAACGAATTAAGACCTGCGAATTTGAGGATACATTCTCGACATGATTTAGGATACTTCTGCATTTTTAGATTTCTAAAATCGTTACAAAATCGTGATATTGATAAAAATGAAAAAGAACAGATATACCGACTGTTCTTCGGTATAAATTTAACAAATACAGATAATAATTGTGGTAATTGAATATGATGATGTAAGAACGTTCAGTTTAAATCAAATAAAAATTTTGTTCAGATGTTTTGAGGGAGAAGGGTGCTCGACAGGATTAGAGTGGGAGAAGAAAAAAAACAAAAAAAAACAAACTAGATAGGGATATGAAACAAATAAAGGAACCCTTTAAATCTGCTCGTGACTCCTTAATGGATTATTATATCCCATACGTAAATATGATAATAATAAACAACTGTAAATTTTTATTAATTAATAGTAAAAATACAATTAATAATAATAAAAATAATAATATCATTTATCATTTGTTAATAATATCAAAGTAATAAAACGTAATAGAAATCGTATTTGATTATAATGGTAACCATACTGATAATAATAATAATTATAGTAATGATATTAGTAAGGATAATACTTATAACAATAACTAAATCGTGAGTTCTCTGCTAATGGTAATCTTAATAATAATACCTTGGTTAATATTAATAATAATAATATGTCTACAATGATACTAATACTAATATTAATCATAGTAATAGTAGTTTGTATTATTTTCGTAATAATAATAATAATAATCTTAATCATAATAATTCTAATAATAACATAATAAATTACATGTAACAAGCTTTATGTTTATAATTTTAATGATGCTAATAATAATTATAATAACAATTAATGTATTAACTATATTTTAACTTATAATTTAATATTTTACACTTTTTAATTATATCTTTTTATAGTATATATTATATAGTAATATATATATGTTAAATATTACAAAATGTTAATAACTATAAATAGAGATTATATATAGATTCATAATAATATGTATATGTATATATATATATATATATATATATATATATATATATCCTAAATGATTTATAGTTATACATTTTATATATATTATAATTTACATACAATATTAGTTATGTATAGAATTTATATTTATATATATAAATAGTAACTTAGTTATTATTTTACATTTTAAATTTCAAAGAATACATTTTATTAATTCCAATTATTATATATATATATATATATATATATATATATATATATATATATATATATATATATACCAACATTTATATACATATATGTATTTATTTATAAATAATGGTTCGTGAATCGTCAGAAATAATCAAAGGGTAAAATCATTTCAAAATATTTGAGATTCAACATTACAGACTTTTGCTTATCGTGTCGGAAACATATAAAGATTAAAGTTTAAATTTAGTCGGAAATTTCCGGGTCGTCACAGTACCTACCCGTTAAAGAAATTTCGTCCCGAAATTTGAGTGAGGTCGTCATGGCTAACAATAAATATGTTTTCCTGACGAATATGAGCTGATAAATAGAGTTTTATCATTATTGAATAATACAGATAAAATAATTCGATTATTCGAAGAGCAGGAATGAAGCTATCACAAAAGATTGTAATGAGGAAAATAAGATTCGCCTTAGTTTTTGATGTAGTCAGAGTTGAATTTAGAAAGTAAGGTGCGTCTTAACTTTCGGCGTAGGGGGTTGAATTCCAGAATTCAAAAGATTTAAAAAAAATCTTCGAAATCTTAAAGATTTGATTTTTCGGTGAATAAGGAAATTAAGATCTTTATAATTAAATACGGTGATCCGCCTCGATTTATCCGTCTGATATTTCCATTATAAATTAAACTCTTCCCGTTCCATAATTTTCACCATTTCTATACTTTCTTCCTCTATTCCTACTTCTAAAATATTATGGAAATGCTCCATCCAGTTCTGATTCTTGATATTTTCCTATCTATGTATCTGTCATCCTTCCTTTCAATTTTCCACCAGAAAATCTGTTTACTTCTACTATTGCCTTGGGGAAATACTATTCTTAATTATACCGTGTCTTTATATTGCTATTCGTATTAATATCCACGGTTTGTAACTTCTGTGTTGTTATTTGGTTTTTATATCTTCCCTTATGTTTCAATGTTACTGCTTCTGTCTCCTATAAGTATTGTCATCCACAGTTAATGCGCTCTCTTATTTACTGCGATTTATACCCCCTTTCTATTTCAGAGCTTCATGCTTTTGTTTACTTTTCGCAAGTAACGGTCCAAAATTCATAGGTATGGAGTTTCGAATGATTATAATGTTCTAAGCAGGAAGGAACGTGATAGCACAATTTGATTTTCAAATTCGTCATAATCCCAGAGAATAGAACTATCAAGAATATGTTTTCTTGATTTGTTCAGAAGTTAAGCAGAATGACAGAGTTATGTAACATGGCACATGATGACGTTATAATCTGTGAACCATCATGTCCCATTTAGAAACTCAGCATGACTTACTGTAATATAATCACGTTGATCAAGTGTCATTATATTATACTAACTCATGCATCAGTTCCCAACATTACTTCAATAACATTCATATTTTAAGCTCGAAAGTTTACAGAATATAGAAACTAACAGTTTCTATATGATGTAATATTGATAGCACGAAGAGATTAATGATTTCAGATAAGAATAATTATAAAAATATCTTCAGAAATATGGAGGATATTTATAATGAAAGATACGATAATATCTTTGAATATCTAAGATCAGAGAATGCTGGAGACTATTGTTTGCAAGGGTTTAGAGTAACGAGCAAGATATTCGCTAAAGACTTCAGCAGACATTGAATCATTTAGATTCTTTGAAGTCAAACTTATTCTTTGTGATTTTTCCATGGCTTTCTTCATAGTTTCGCATAATCTGCTTTTCGGTACTAAATTTTTCTCTTGAATATTTCCAATATAATGATACACAGGGAGCACGAAGAGGTATATAATTTCGGACTAGAATATTTTTGGAAAATATCCTCAGAAATATCGAAGATATTGATGATGATATTTTGGAATTTCTAAGTTCGATGATTGATAGAGAAAGATTTTCCGCAAGATTTTAACATGACTTCGGAGCAAAATAATCTCTAAAGATTTCATTGGATTTAGAATTACCCGGATTCTTTGAATATAGGGTTTTGTCCTTGTATTTGTCCTTGGTCCCCTTCGTGGTTAGCTCAATCCGTTTTCCAGTTCCAACTTTTCTGAGCTTTTCCAACATACTATTCTTTATCATCAAACTTCCGATGATTAAGGTCATTTACGGTTGTCTATGATTTCTGCTGCTTCATTCAACTTTTTCAACATTCATAATATTGATTTGTGACTGAGTGCTTTTCAGAATTTCAGAATGAGAGATCATAATTCTAAGAGATAAATGTCATACATATAAATGTTGATGTAGATATGATGTGAGTTTTTAAAATACTGATTGCCGATTCCTCTACATTTACTGCTACCATATCTGAATCATTGGTTATTGTTCTGAGATGATTTCAAGAGAATTGTGTTTTTAGATGATTAAACGTCGATGGTAATATGGTGAAATATAAAAGGTTCCCCGGTAACAATAAAAGAACATACATATAAGTCAAGGTGATAATAAGGTTGTTTCGAACGAAAAGTTGAAGTTGATTTGTTGAAGCTGTGACAAAATTTGCTACCTTGAAAAGGGATCGCAAAGTTATTTTTTGCTAATAAATGCCAAAGGATCTGATGCGGCTACGTGTTAAACTTTTACTCAGTTGCCGAGAGTTTCTCAGGTGCATAACTATATGCACAAATCTTTCCTTCCGTAGATGAAGTGCGGTTGATTCATCCTATCGATTGAGGTGTTTTCAAGAATTATGAAAGTTTGAATGCAGATTGGAATCGTCAAGGTACAATTAAGGTTTAAGATGAAATCAAGTGGCAAACTTGAAGAATTGTTTAGTTTCATATGTTATAGTCAATATTTTAGTTCATTTTAATTGTCCAATGTTGGTAGTCCACAGTTGATAGTCCACAGTTAGCAATTCAATAATTCATATATAGTTTAATATATAATATTCGAATTAATTAATACATATCGTGACCCGTATTCGTCTCAGACTCGATCACAACTCAAATTATATATATTATTTGAGAATCAACCTCAACCCTGTATAGAGAACTCGATCATTACTGCATATAGAGTGTCTATGGTTATTCCAAATAATATATATAAATGCGTCGATATGATATGTCAAAACCTTGTATACTTGTCCTGATATTTAAAGTGCGAAAAATAAATACAGAAATTAAATGACGATAAATAAAATGCGTAAAGTAATTAACAGAAATTAAATGACGGTAAATAAAATTGCGAGAATGTAAATTGCGATAATTAAATTGCGATAAATAAAATGTAATCAGTTAGCTGGGAACAATTAGCTAGGAACAGTTAGCGTGGATTCTTAACAAAATTTCTCATAGTTAATTTGTTTGTTTCTAACAAATTTTATTTTGTCTAATATTTTCTTCATTATGCCACTTGTTGGATTCTGATAAATCAAAATCCAAATATGAAATTGGATGGATATGGTTACTCTGTGGTGAACAGATTTGTATATCGGTGAATGTAAATAGGATATTAAATGACCATTGAATCAGATTCGAAGAGTGTACATTGTAACTTATTAATGTGGAATCTAAATATTCCTCGGGTATTACCTACCCATTAAAATATTTTCACCATTGACAGTTTGTACAAAAGAATTTTTAATTACAATCTTTATGAAAACATATATACATATATATTTTCTTCAGATGTATTCATGGATTTAATGAGTTAATAAGATATTAAACTCATTTGCTTTTCGGTTGGAACTAGAATAAATAATCTCTAAAACTTTAGAGATTACATATTCGCCATGTCGAACGAAGATAAATGAGGTAGAACGATACGTAGAACGAAGATCATACTCAAAGTACAGATGATGATATTGAAGCATGGATTGTTGATGGTACTGGTGCTGTTATTGATGGTACTGTTGGTGCCGGTGATGTCGCTGAAACTGGTACATTTTGCACCATATTCTCCGAATTGATTATTCGAGCGCGAAGTTCGTTGACTTATTACTTCAGGATGATTGTCGGTCGGAACGAGCGGATGAATAAGGTTCAGAATTGTGGATAGAATATAATCTTGTCGAGTTACCCTGAAAATGAGATTGAAAATGGTGTTTCGAACAGGTTCGCCGGTAAACGCTTCAGGTTCATTGTTAAGAGGTGAATTCGGTTGGTGGAAGGGATTACCTTTTGCACGTTTCCATTAATTAAGTTGACTACGAACCCATCAGATGAATTGATAATGGCTGATTGGTTGATTCATGCCGATGACGCTGTTTTCGGAGCTTAGGTGAACATCTATGTCGGAATAGCTGTCGGAATAACTATCGGAATAGCTATTGGAATCTGAGGGACTCGAACTGGTTGCAGTATTCATCTCGTACGATCAGATGAAGGATTTTCGATAAGAAATAGATTATAGGATGTAGATTAGTACCCTGCAATACATAATTTACATATGCATATATAATACTAAAATCCCATAAGTTACGGAGGAATCTACGGAATATGTCAGACAAAGTTACAGTAACAGATACGCTAAGATATGAAGTAGCAGATACGCTAAGATATGAATTTTTGTCTATACACTATTCATGCAGTCAATGCAGTAAAACGTGTCTAGACTAAGAATGATAAACAAGTGATTCTCTAAGAATGATAAACAGGTAATTTTCGACACGAAATGATAAGCAAAACTTTTGACATGCAGACCAGGTTCAAGTCCAGACTCCTTAAAGTAACCTAACAACTATTAAGTCGAAGTCCAGACTCACTAATGCATCCTAACAACTCCTAGTTAGACACACTAATGCAAGACCTGGTTCGCTACGACCACCGCTCTGATACCAACTGAAAGGACCCGTCCTAATCTATCCGGACGAAGTCCATATCGATTATAAACGATTCACAACAGTTGATTACATCGCGAGGTACTTAACCTCTATATGATACATTTTACAAACATTACATTCATTTTTGAAAAGACAATCTTTCATTACATTGAAAGTTGACGGCATGCATACCATTTCATAATATATCTAACTATAGTTGACTTAATAATAATCTTGATGAACTCAATGACTCGAATGCAACGTCTTTTGAAATATGTTATGAATGACTCCAAGTAATATCTCTAAGATGAACAAATGCACAGCGGAAGATTTCTTTCGTACCTGAGAATAAACATGCTTTAAAGTGCAGGTTTTTTTTACTGTTAACGATAATTATAATAAAGATTTTTTTTTAATTTATATAATAACACTTATGATAATGTTAATAAC
This sequence comes from Rutidosis leptorrhynchoides, assembly GCF_046630445.1. Taxonomy (NCBI): domain Eukaryota; kingdom Viridiplantae; phylum Streptophyta; class Magnoliopsida; order Asterales; family Asteraceae; genus Rutidosis; species Rutidosis leptorrhynchoides. Next base: position 1,284,887 of record NC_092333.1, read on the forward strand.
AATAATAATTATAATGATTCGGTCATAATGATAATAATAATAATAATAATAATAATAATAATAATAATAATAATAATAATAATAATAATAATAATAATAATAATAAATTTTTAATAAGAACTACCTCACAAGGGAAAGAGTCCCAAAAAAAATAGATGTCCTCGCCTGGAATCGAACCCGAGACCTCTCGTATACACGCTAACGCCCTTAACCAATCGTCTGTGTTTTGTTTTTCTGATCTAAACTCCTTTTTAATTTTATATAACTCGTATAAAACCGTTATCCTTCTTCTTCCTTAACTGTAACTCGTTCGTAACCAGAATAAATCCTAATAACTAAAAAAAAAAACGAATTTGTATTCTTGTTTATGACTTGTAACAATTATAAAATAAAAGAATTGTGATCGTGAACTAGAAGAATGAAAAAAAATCGAACAGCATCCATCTTACTGTCGCTACAGCTTTTTTAAAAAAAAAATTAACTTCGATGTCTAGAATGAATTAGGTAAATCTTATAACATGAAATAGGTTCAAAATCCTTCCTAGAAACTTCGTAAATTATCAATTGAACTTAAATCCGACCAGAAAACTCAAATTTGATTTAAGAACAAAGTTTTGACTTTTTAAGTTTGAAAATTGACTCTTCGAATTCGAGCATAATATTACGAATTAAGACCTGCGAATTTGAGGATACATTCTAGACATGATTTAGGATACTTCTGCATTTTTAGATTTCTAAAATCGTTACAAAATCGTGATATTGATAAAAATGAAAAAGAACAGATATACCGAATGTTCTTCGGTATAAATTTAACAAATACAGATAATAATTGTGGTAATTGAATATGATGATGTAAGAACGTTCAGTTTAAATCAAATAAAAATTTTGTTCAGATGTTTTGAGGGAGAAGGGTGCTCGACAGGATTAGAGTGGGAGAAGAAAAAAAACAAAAACAAAAAAACAAACTAGATAGGGATATGAAACAAATAAAGGAACCCTTTAAATCTTCTCGTGACTCCTTAATGGATTATTATATCCCATACGTAAATATGATAATAATAAACAACTATAAATTTTTATTAATTAATAGTAAGAATACAATTAATAATAATAAAAATAATAATATCATTTATCATTTATTAATAATATCAAAGTAATAAAACGTAATAGAAATCGTATTTGATTATAATGGTAACCATACTGATAATAATAATAATTATAGTAATGATATTAGTAAGGATAATACTTATAACAATAACTAAATCGTAAGTTCTCTGCTAATGGTAATCTTAATAATAATACCTTGGTTAATATTAATAATAATAATATGTCTACAATGATACTAATACTAATATTAATCATAGTAATAGTAGTTTGTATTATTTTCGTAATAATAATAATAATAATCTTAATCATAATAATTCTAATAATAACATAATAAATTACATGTAACAAGCTTTATGTTTATAATTTTAATGATGCTAATAATAATTATAATAACAATTAATGTATTAACTATATTTTAACTTATAATTTAATATTTTACACTTTTTAATTATATCTTTTTATAATATATATTATATTGTAATATATATATGTTAAATATTACAAAATGTTAATAACTATAAATAGAGATTATATATAGATTCATAATAATATGTATATGTATATGTATGTATATATATATATATATATATATATATATATATATATATATATATATATATATATATATCCTAAATGATTTATAGTTATACATTTTATATATATTATAATTTACATACAATATTAGTTATGTATAGAATTTATATTTATATATATAAATAGTAACTTAGTTATTATTTTACATTTTAAATTTCAAAGAATACATTTTATTAATTCCAATTATTATTATTATATATATATATATATATATATATATATATATATATATATATATATATATATATATATATATATATATACCTACATTTATATACATATATGTATTTATTTATAAATAATGGTTCGTGAATCGTCGGAAACAATCAAAGGGTAAAATCATTTCAAAATATTTGAGATTCAACATTACAGACTTTTGCTTATCGTGTCGGAAACATATAAAGATTAAAGTTTAAATTTAGTCGGAAATTTCCGGGTCGTCACATTCACGTCTTCTTGAATCCTTTCTGGTAACCCTTTTACAAATGCGTCGATTTTCTCTTCTTCATCTTCGAACGCTCCCGGACACAATAGGCACAACTCTGTGAATCTTCGTTCGTACGTGTTAATATCAAATCCTTGTGTTTGTAACCCTCTAAGCTCTACCTTGAGCTTATTGACCTCGTTTCTGGGACGATACTGCTCATTCATCAAGTGCTTGAATGCTGACCACGGTAGTGTGTAAGCAGCATCTTGTCCCACCTGCTCGAGGTAGGTGTTCCACCATGTTAATGCAGTACCCGTGAAGGTATGCGTAGCGTACTTTACTTTGTCTTCTTCAGTACATTTACTTATGGCAAACACCGATTCAACCTTCTCGGTCCACCGTTTCAATCCAATTGGTCCTTCGGTTCCATCAAATTCCAAAGGTTTACAGGCAGTGAATTCTTTATAGGAGCATCCTACACGATTTCTTGTGGAATTAGTTCCACTGCTAGATCCGAAGTTATTGTTGTTATTTTGCATCGCGGCCTGCACTACGGCTATGTTCGCAGCAAGAAAGGTACGGAATTCTTCTTCGCTCATATTCATGGTGTGTTGAGTAGTTGGTACCATTTCCTTCAAAAATAGCCAAAAGAATTAAGTTAATCATATAGAATATTAAGAGTAGTTAATAGTATTTCGTAGCAAAATATGAACTTATTTATAAAAGCTTTTTCTTCATATTAGTGTTTTATAAGTTTTAATTCGGGTACTACCTACCCGTTAAGTTCATACTTAGTAGCTAATATACCATTCAACTACTACAATTCTATATGAAAAACTGATCATAATATTTCGCGTTCAAACTTTTATACAATTTTTACAAACTTACAATACCGCTATTATACATATAGTATGAAATATAGTACACAATAACTTTGATACAAGGTAGTTGTGAAGACAGTTCTAGTTAATACGCAAGTCGTTCAGCAAAGACAATAAAGACACGTAATTCATAAGTCCAGAAACAAGTCATGCATTCGGGTTTTATTATTATTATTTTCCATCCTTGGTCTTGTGGAAAATAACCGTTGTGACCATTGGCTAGGCAGCATGTTGTAACGTCGTCAAAAGTACGGGGGTTATGTAATGCCCAACAGCCCCTTAACAATCTAAAAACCTTGTTTCTCACCCCAACTACCGAATCCATCACTTGTGGGAATGTTTTATTTAGTAGTTGCAATCCTATGTTCTTTTTCTCAATTTGGTGAGAGGCGAACATTACTAACCCGTAGACATAACATGCTTCTTTATGTTGCATGTTTGAAGCTCTTTCTAAAGAACGAAGTCCTATATTGGGATAGGTAGAGTCAAAATAGGCTCTCAACCCGTAGCGTAAAATTGCATCTGGGTTCCCCGCATTCAATGCTTTAAAGAAAACATGGCGTAACTCATGGTCTCCCCAATGTGATATACCCCATCTATCAAAGGAAAGCCTTTTATTAACTAAGGCATTCCTGGAACGTCTTTTAAATGTTCGGCAAACTAATTTCGCCGTAAATAATTGTGCCGATGAATTCTGACTGACTCTAGACAAGATTTCATCAATCATATCCCCTGATAGGTCTTCTAAAATTTTTGGTTGTCTATCCTTAACGTCCATTGTGTGTTTTATACTGTAAAATAGACAAGGATTAGATTTGTAAAAGATAATTAACAAACAATTCAAGCAATTTTTACATATAACATAAAAATACAAGCACGCTACAATACATATATTACACAACATGATTACAACTCTTTATTCCGACTCACTCATTTCTTCCTCCTCGGACTTGGTTCGTTTTGCTAACTTCCTAGGGATATATGGTGCTCCTCTAATGCGAGCCGTCATTTTCACAAATGGTTTAGAAAAACCTGGTGGCTTAGATGTTCCCGGGTTATAGTGAAAGTTTAAGAAATACGGGTGTTTACGGTACACCCCATCAGGGTATTTCATGTTAACATAGAGTTCATCGGGGTTGGAATTAGGTTTCTCTATTTTGATGCCTTTTCCCTTATTATTTTCTTTTGCTTTTTCAATTTGGGTCGAGGTAATTTCTATAACATCATCGGAATCCTCATCGGGATCCGATTCATCAGAAAATTGGTAATTTTCCCAATATTTTGCTTTCTCGGCGGAAATACCATTGACCATTTTTAACTTTGGTCCATTGGTTGAGGATTTTCTTTTATTTAACCGTTTTTCTGTAGTTATTAATATTTCTTCCTCCGGAACCTCTTCTTCTTCCGGTTCCTCTTCTTCCTGTTCCTCCTCTTCCGGTTCCTCCTCTTCCGGTTCTTCCTCGGGAATTTGTGAATCTTCCCAAAATATATTCGACTCTTCATTATTATTAGATGAGTCGATGGGATTTGTACTAGAGGTAGACATCTATCGCACAATATCAAACACGTTAAGAGATTAATATATCACATAATATTTATATGTTAATAATATATAGTTTCCAACAAAAAGTGTTAAGCAATCGTTTTAAAAAAAAAAATACGGTCGAAGTCCAGACTCACTAATGCATCCTAACAAACTCGGTAAGACACACTAATGCAATTTTCTGGTTCTCTAAGACCAACGCTCGGATACCAACTGAAATGTCCCGTTCATATTAATTATAAACGTTTCATATTAATTGATTTCTTTGCGAGGTTTTTGACCTCTATATGAGGTGTTTTTCAAAGACTGCATTCAATTTTTAAAACAAACCATAACCTTTAAAATATTATGACGATTATCAAATGATGATAATCTAAAATATAGCGTTTTCACACGACCATTACATAATGGTTTACAATCATATTACACGACAATATATGTCTTCGAATGCAGTTTTTAAACAATATTATACAAGCATGCTGACTCCAACTCTTGTCCATAAATTAACATGCAACAACGGAAGCTCTTAATAATCACCTAAGAATAAACATGCTTTAAACGTCAACAAAAATGTTGGTGAGTTATAGGTTTAACCTATATATCAAATTGTAATAATAGACCACAAGATTTTATCTTTCAATAACATGTAATCTGCATAAAAATCATTCATATGGTTGAACACCTGGTAATCGACATTAACAAAATGCATCTAGAATATCCCCATATATATATCGAAGTACTAAAGCAGTTCAAATTCTCTGACTGGGGCGTGTCAAAGTCCATAGATCTATCTTTAGGATTCACGTCAATTGGTGGCAATTATAATAAACACCAATTCTTAGGCTACCAAGTTCAACAAGGGCGATATCCGGTATAACGATTCAACATAGAATGTAGTTTCAATACTTGTGTCTATTTTGTAAATCATTTTCAAAACTGCATGTATTCTCATCTCAAAAATATTAGATAGTAAAAATGAGACTATAACTCACTTTCACAGATTTTTCCTTCGTCAAGAAAATAAGACTTGGCCACGGGTCGATTCACGAACCTATAACGAATATATACATATATATCAAAGTATGATCGAAATATATTCACAACATTTTTTATTACATTTTAACAATTTAAGTTTGTTAAGTTAGCAGTCCAACGTTAGTAATCTACAACTAGTTGTCCACAGTTAGATGTATAGAAATAAATCAATATAAATTATCTCGAATCAATCCACGACCCAGCGTATACAACTCTCAGGCTAGATCAAAACTCAAAGTATATATATTATTTTGGAATCAACCTCAACCCTGTATAGCTAACTCAAGCATTACTGCATATAGAGTGTCTATGGTTGTTCCCAAATAATATATATAGGTGGGTCGATATGATATGTCAAAATATTGTATACGTGTCTATGGTATCCCAAGATTACATAATATATGTTAGAATACATGTATAATACAATATAAGTTAGTTAAGTTATGATTTGTATAGATTTTTTACAAATTTCACGTAGCTACAACAAGCAAAATTATCCAATCTTGTTTTACCCATAACTTCTTCGTTTTAAATCCGTTTTGAGTGATTCAAGTTGCTATGGTTTCATAATGAACTGAAATTTATGAAACTAAACAGAAAAAGTATAAGTTTATAGTCGAAAATACAGGTTACAAGTCAATATTGTAAGAGGTAGTCATTTCAGTCGAAAGAACGACGTCTTGATGACCATTTTGAAAAACATACTTCCACTTTGAGTTTAACCATGATTTTTGAATATAGTTTCATGTTAATAATAAAAATCATTTTCCCAGAAGAACGACTTTTAAATCAAAGTTTATTATAGTTTTTAATTATCAAACCCAAAACAGCCCGCGGTTTTACTACGACGGCGTATGTGCGGTTTTACGGTGTTCATCGTGTTTCCAGGTTTTAAATCATTAAGTTAGCATATCATATAGATATAGAACATGTGTTTAGTTGATTTTAAAAGTCAAGTTAGAAGGATTAACTTTATTTGCGAACAAGTTTAGAATTAACTAAACTATGTTCTAGTGATTACAAGTTTAAATCATCGAATAAGATAGTTATGTATATATGAATCGAATGATGTTATGAACATCATTACTACCTCAAGTTTAGTAGGTAAACCTACTGGAAGTGATAATAAATGATCTAGCTTCAAAGGATCTTGGATGGCTTGAAAGTTCTTGAAGTAGAATCATGACACGAAAACAAGTTCAAGTAAGATTTTTACTCGAATTAAGATAGTTTATAGTTATAGAAATTGAATCAAAGTTTGAATATGAGTATTACCTTGAATAAGAAAGATAACCTACTATAAATAACAAATGTTTCTTGATCTTATATGATTACTTGGAATGGATTTGAAAGCTTGGAAGTAGACTTGCAAACTTGAAAGTATTCTTGATTTTATGAAACTAGAACTTATAGAATTTATGAAGAACACTTAGAACTTGAAGATAGAACTTGAGAGAGATTAATTAGATGAAGAAAATTGAAGAATGAAAGTGTTTGTATGTGTTTTTGGTTGTTGGTATATGGATTAGATATAAAGGATGTGTAAGTTTGTTTTCTTGTAAATAATTCATGAATGATTTATAATACTTTTGTAATTTTGTGAGATATTTCATGCTAGTTGCCAAATGATGGTTCCAACATGTTTGATGACTCATTAAGGGCTACTAAGAGCTGATCATTGAATGTATATACCAATAGTATATACAATTAGAAGCTGGGTATTGTACGAGTACGAGTACCGAACGAATACGAGTAGAATTCTTGATGAAAATGTATGAGAATGCAATTGTAACCAATTTTGTTAAGTACAAGTATTTTGATATGTGTCTTGAAGTCTTCCAAAAGTATATTAATACATCTTAATACACTACATATATATACATTTTAACTGAGTCGTTAAGTCATCGTTAGTCGTTACATGTAAGTGTTGTTTTGAAACCTTTAAGTTAACGATCTCATTTAATGTTGTTAACCCATTGTTTATTATATCTAATGAGATGTTAAATTATTACATTATCATGATATTATGATGTATGAATATATCTTAATATGATTTATATACATTAAAATGTCGTTACAACGATAATCGTTACATATATGTCTCGTTTCGAAATTCTTAAGTTAGTAGTCTTGTTTTACATATGTAGTTCATTGTTAACATACTTAATGATATATATAATTATCAGTTTATCATGTTAAATATAGTGTAACAATATCTTAATATGATACATATGTATTTAGTAAGACGTTGTTATAACGATAATCGTTATATATATCGTTTCGAGTTTCTTAACTTAGTAGTCTCATTTTTATGTATATAACTCATTGTTAGGGATGGCAATGGATACCTGATCCAGTGGATATCCATCCGATCCACCCGATTATTCGTGGATATGGACGATCTAAATGGATATGGATATGTATGTGGATGAATAAATTTCATCCATGGATGAACCTGCTTTCACCCGAAATAACTAAATATATAAATTTATCACTCAAATTAGTATCATTTATGTAGTGATATTTCATTAATTATATTCATATTCATCTTTCTTTATATTTTCTCTAAAAATATAACTTTCTTCTTATATTTTGTTTTGTTTAAATAATCAAATGTATTTATCGTACTTTGGTGGTTCAAATGTGATTTCATGTAACTAAAAGTAAGCAACTTACATGTCGATATCTTTACACGTTTAATAGGTTATCTATTGAATATTTGTTATATAGATTAGTAAAATGTGACTTTCGGTCGCATAAACTATTAAAAATATTACTTTTGATAGTATATAGTGAACCACCGCTTATAATTGTTCAAAATAAAATAAATTTAAACGGATATGGATAATTATCCATTAACCCGCTTCACCCGGCGGATATGGATATGGATGGATGGAAAGTAAAAAAAATAAATGGATATGAATATGGATACGACCTCACCCGATCCATGTCCGATCCATTGCCATCCCTACTCATTGTTAATATACCTAATGAGATACGTACTTATCATAATATCATGTTAACTATATATATATATATGTATATCCATATATATATATCATCATATAGTTTTTACAAGTTTTAACGTTCGTGAATCGCCGGTCAATTTGGGTGGTCAATTGTCTACATGAAACCTATTTCAATTAATCAAGTCTTAACAAGTTTGATTGCTTAACATGTTGAAAACATTCAATCATGCAAATATAGTTTTCATTTAATATATATATATATATATATATATATATATATATATATATATATATATATATATATATATAATCATGGAAAAGTTCGGGTCACTACAGATGCGCTGCACCCTTAAGGTGGTGTGCCGCACCTTGTAGCTTGAAAATTTATCCTGAACTTCTGAATTTGAAATTTGGGATTTTAGTGTTAAGGTGCGCCGCTTTTTGAACCTGGTGCGCCGCACCACTATACTGCACTTCCAAAATCTTGATTTTTCACTTGGAATTGTCCATTTTGCAATCCCTTTTCACTTTGAATCATGCCTTGCACTTTGATCAATAAATAGGTTAGATTTTTGGTCAATTTTACACCAATATGAGCTTTTAGCCTTGAACCGACACTTTTGCACAAATAACCATCTTTTGGGCCCAATGATCCTCAAAACCGAATGTAATGAGGTAGATATTGCTAAGTAAAACGTGTATAATTCGAGCAATATCAACAACTTTGAACAATTTTTAAACAACTTTTTAACGAATTTCTGGATGATTTTTTAACAACTTTCTTTTTTTTATTTTTTTATTTTTTACGGTTTCTTAGCTGCTTTTCAAACTTTTTTTTCAATTTTATTAACAATTTTTTTCTTTTTACCCACATTAATCGTATATATAAGTAGTTTGTATATAATCGAAATGAAAAAACGTCAACCTTTTCTTAAAAACATATACTTAGAAAAAAAATTGTATCTCAAAAATAAAAGGTCCACCGTCACAACGTGACCCAAAACTTGTTACTAAGATCACTCTGTATCGTAACTAAAATATTCATTATCTTAACCTTCCACATCAGCGACACACCAACACCAATATTCTATAACTAACCCATAACTGAATGCTCAATATCATGACTAAAACAATATCCCTCTTAATATACAACGTACAAGCATTAAAGCATCAAGTCCAAACAATAAAAAGTCATTGGGACGCATAAATTCTATAATTAAGCCTCATACCTCAGTTAAATCCATTGTGAAAACGGATAATTAAAACGGATAACTAGCTCTTGGGTAACTAACGGGTAGCCAGCTGTAGGGAGTGTTCTAATATCTAGCTAGTTATAATAACCGTAAGGAGTGGTCTAATATCTATCTAGCTAGTTATAATAATCATCTCATAATCTGGTAATTAATATTAATATTAATATTAATATTAATATTAATATTAATTAATATTAATATTAATATTAATATAATAATAATAATGGAGTAATAATTTTAATAATATGTGTCGCTCATTCAACGGCTGTTATGAAAGCAAAAAGGGACGGTCGAGTCTAAATTAGAATGAATGAATAAACAGTCCCTGAAGTTATATAAAACAAACAACTTTAGTCCCTTATAGCTTATAAAAAATCGAGTAGTTTAGTTTTGTCAACATAATTTCAATTGTTGTTCGTTGTATGTACTTTCTCAGTCTCTATAGTATATATATATATTATATTATATATGTCGCTTTGCTTGTTGTCTTTCATTCCTCGTTTTGCTAATTATTGGGTGATAGATCTATCAACTCGAATGAAGCAGCAGCAAGGAGGTGGTTTCTATTTGATTTTTGTCATCATTACTTGATTTGTTTCGGACACTATTCAATTACAATTACAATTACAATTACAATTACAATCATGATGACAATGACGATCTCTTGATATTGTTTCATTTGAGTTCAGAAACTGATCCGACTTCCTTCACTCATATCTCATTAGGAGGGTTTAGTTTACTATTGGTTGCTTGTTTTCTTGCCAGTATCAATCACAACATGAAGTTCTTAATTAATATATGAATGAATCTTAGATAGATCTGGGTTTTGTTCATCGTCGATTCCAACTTCAGTTTTTGGTAACTACCCTTCTAACTTGGAAATTAAATTGATTTTGTAATACACACTTATTAGCTGAACACTACTAGAGTAGCATATATATTATTATACGGAGTATTATATATGTACTTTTTGTGCAGCTTCTTAATTAAACAAGAGAAGAGAAGAGAAGAGAAGAGAAGAGAAGATTATATCAATCAATCAATTAATATTATTATTATTATTAATCAAGCAAAATATTGTAGAGTAAAAATAAAAGGATGAGTGGAGCTGTGCTTGTGGCTGTTGCTGCTGCTGTTGGTAACTTACTTCAAGGATGGGATAACGCCACTATAGCAGGTACACTCTATCTGTACTTAGTCTTATTCTAAAATCTATCTAAAATGTTGTTTATGTTCCTGCAAACTAGCTTATAATTATAATTATCTAAAGCTAAATAAATAAATAAATAAATAAGTAAATACCGGATCTTATGCTAAGATGAAAACTGATTTTTTGTTTGCAATTATTATGTAATATATTCAGGGGCTGTGCTATACATAAAGAAAGAGTTCAAGTTGGAAAGTGAGCCGACTATGGAAGGTCTAATTGTGGCTACCTCACTGATTGGGGCAACCTTGGTTACGACTTGTTCGGGTGGAATTTCAGATTGGCTTGGTCGACGTCCGATGCTCATCATCTCTTCCGTCCTCTACTTTGTTAGCGGTCTTGTTATGTTATGGTCACCCAATGTTTACATACTTTTGTTGGGTCGGTTATTAGACGGATTTGGTATTGGGTTGGCTGTTACTCTTGTACCTGTTTATATATCAGAAACTGCACCTCCTGAAATAAGAGGGTCTCTGAATACATTGCCTCAGTTTACTGGTTCAGGTGGGATGTTCTTGTCCTACTGCATGGTGTTTGGGATGTCATTAATGGAGTCACCTAATTGGAGGTTGATGCTTGGTGTTCTATCCATCCCATCACTTATTTATTTACTTGTTACCATATTTTTCTTGCCCGAGTCTCCAAGGTGGCTTGTTAGCAAAGGAAGAATGCAAGAAGCCAAACAGGTTCTGCAGAGGCTACGCGGCAGACAAGACGTCTCAGGCAGGCCAAACTAACTTACTTCTTTCATTCAATCTTCCTTTGCTAATTTATTACTCTATTAAAATTATTAATGTCTTGTGAAACCAACCAAATGTACCAATTTTTACTCTTTTTATTAGATTAGATTTGGTTATGTCTTGATAACTTATACGGCCACATCCTGATTTCTTCTACAAACATGACCGTACATTTTTTTTTTTTGTAGATATTTTCTAATGCTTTAATGTTTAATATGATATGATGATATGATAGGTGAGATGGCTTTACTAGTTGAAGGCCTTGGAGTGGGGGGTGAAACATCTATAGAAGAATACATAATTGGCCCTGCAAATGATCTTGAACAAGATCAAGACAAAGTCAAGCTGTACGGTCATGAAGCCGGGGTCTCGTGGATTGCACGACCCGTGACTGGACAGAGTATGCTTGGTATTGCATCTCGTCAAGGAAGTACTATAAACGCAAGTGTGCCTCTTATGGACCCACTTGTGACCCTGTTTGGAAGTGTCCATGAAAGGCTACCAGATGCTGGTGGTGGTAGCAAAGGAAGCATGCTATTTCCACACTTTGGAAGCATGTTTAGTGTTACTGGAAACCAAACCAAACACGAAATGGAGGAGGAGGAATGGGAGGAAGAAAGTACGGGTGGTAGAGAAGGTGATGAGTATGGTGGATCTGATGATGCTGGTGGGAATGATTCTGATGATAATAATTTGCATTCTCCATTGATTTCCCGGCAAACGACCAGTATAGAGAAAGACATGATTCAGCCTGCTGCTGCTGCTTTGTGTGGTAGTAGTATTGTGCAAAGCGCTGGTGGTGGTGGTGGTGGTGTGAGTAGCACAGGAATTGGTGGTGGTTGGCAGCTTGCATGGCAGTGGACAGAAAGGCAAGGGGAAGATGGAAAGAAAGAAGGAGGGTTTAAAAGAATCTATTTGCATCAAGAAGCTGGTGGTGTTGGTGGTACTGGATCTCAACGCGGCTCTTTAATTTCTATTGCTGGCGGTGCTGGTGGTGACATGGTCACAGATGGTGATGATGTCTTCCAGGCTGCAGCTTTGGTTAGTCAACCTGCACTTTACTCTAAGGATCTTGTCGATCAGCATCCAGTGGGACCAGCTATGGTTCACCCATCTGAAATCAAAGGCCCCAGCTGGAAGGATCTTTTTGAACCCGGAGTCAAACATGCACTCTTTGTTGGTGTTGGTCTTCAGATTCTTCAACAGGTATTTTGTTTCTTTTTTTAGACAAGAAATGAAAATATTAATCTTACTTTACTGTTTGCATGCATGCAGTTCTCAGGCATCAATGGAGTTCTTTACTACACGCCTCAGATTCTTGAGGAGGCAGGTGTTGGTGTTCTTTTGTCAAATCTGGGCATAAGTTCAACCTCATCATCTCTACTTATAAGCTGCATCACTACTTTGTTAATGCTTCCCTGCATTGCTGTCGCCATGAGGCTCATGGACATCTCCGGGAGAAGGTGTAACTACTTTACTTTCTGCTGTTTATAATTCTACTTTTTTTTTTTTTTTTTTATTACTCCATATTAAATTAAATTATATATATATATTTTTTATTTTATACCTGACATTGATTTTAAGTTTGAAGAAATGGTGGTTTGAGAAACATTATCTGAATTTATATATATTTATTAATTTACTGCAGGAGTCTGCTGTTGACTACAATTCCAGTGTTGATTTTGACCCTTGTAATCTTGGTTGTTGGAAGTGTAATAAACTTTGGGAGCATGGTGAATGCAGCCATCTCAACAGCTAGCGTCGTGGTGTATTTTTGTTGTTTTGTCATGGGATTTGGTCCAATTCCAAACATTCTTTGTGCAGAGATATTCCCAACTCGAGTGCGTGGACTATGCATTGCCATTTGTGCCCTCACATTCTGGATCTGTGACATCATTGTTACTTACTCTCTTCCCGTCTTGCTAACTTCCATTGGTCTCTCGGGTGTTTTTGGATTGTATGCCATTGTATGTGTCATCGCATGGGTGTTTGTTTTCTTGAAGGTCCCAGAAACTAAAGGAATGCCACTTGAAGTTATTACAGAGTTCTTCGCTGTTGGTGCAAAACAGGCTGCAGCTGCCAAGAACAATTAAATGATTAATTATCGACTTTCTTGCTACCATCAATCAAAGTTTTTGTTTGTCATTTGGGTTTTCTTTCTTTTTTTCTTTTTTGACGTTTTTGGTTTTGGTTTTAAATTTTGTTGTCATGTGATTGAAAAATGTAATTTAAAAATTTAGTCTGTAATTTTGTGGTTGATTCTACTACATTATATCTTTACTTACACAGAATGGTAATAATAGTCAGCACCAATAAAGTAATTGTTTGCGGGTCAACCTGACTAGACATGACCCGTTTTAGCCTGGGCGTTACATTAATGAGGATGAACATGACATTCATTCTTGTCTTACTCGTGGGTGATGGAGGTAAAATTTGACTTATCACGCTGCATTACATATGGTCTTAAGATATATTTGCTACTTAAGAATCATTTCATTAAAGAGATGAATGATCCGAAAATACAATGAAAGGCAAGTAAACCAAAAGAGCTTACTTCCGACTTTACTCTGGCCAAACATTACAGGCCACTATTACAATGAGATATCAACACTCACAAAGCTCATTACTATCTTTACAACAAACGAACGAAGAATGATGAATTAAACCAAGAACCACGGTTTGTTTTCCCAAACATTTGAATGGACTATAACACATTTTAGACGAAACGACCCAGTGATAACCTTTAACTTGATGGAACGGACAATAGAGGCCCTACACAAAATTCTTGATTGTTCAAGACTACGGTTCATGCTATCTAAATACTTCATATAAAAGCAGCGCCAATGATTTTCCAAAACTTAGAGGCTTTAAAGCCCATACCAAAAAACCAAATTTGAGGGGATGATTCATCTAATCTAATATTCCACCGTTTAAAAAGTTTAAAAAGTGAAACCCAAATTTTACGAGTCTATGAGCAATGTAATACTCGTAATAATTGAGACATCGATTCTTCACACTTCCAACACCAAATACAAAAGGATTAAGGAAAAAGTTGGACCTTGATTATAGCGAATAATATGTCAAATTCGAAGAACTTTTTTAACCGGGTTGCAATCTTGAATAGCCAACCAATGAATAATAGATATCTCGAATAATATGTCGAATTCCAAGAACTTCTTTAATCGGGTGCCACTTGCGTACTTTTTTATTTTTTTACTACTAGTATAATAACGTATTGAAAGCTCATTTATGATGTATACATTGTGGAGTTGGTCAGCAGACTCTTTTGTGGTACTCCTAGTTTCTTATGTTCACATCCTAATTTTCCCCCTTTTCGATCGTGCTATTACCTATAATTGCATTCTTGTTTATAAGAATATTCCAACTTATGAATGACTCCAACTTTTTTGTTTTGTTTTTATCTTTTTTGTTTTTTGTTTGTTTTGTTTTGTTTTTTTTTTTTTTTTTGAAAAGTATACAACTTTTTTGTTTGATCTGTGTAGTAGGTGTTGTCCTAACCCAACTTAAAACATAGTTGTCAAATTGATGAAGTTAAATGGAAATACTCCTTAAACAGCTTATATTGGCTTGATTATAGAAGTATATGTTGATCTAATAGAAGCATAATTCTTGTATTTGATTGTCCTAGTGATGATGATGTTCAGATCATGATACAGGATTAGTAGCAGTTAAGGATTATGTAAGATTAATGTACAAAGTACAACATATAATTATATGACTAAATTCATTTGAGTCTTTGGGGTCACACATATATACACCTAGACGTCAAATGAAATATATAAATATATATATATATATATATATATATATATATATATATATATATATATATATATATATATATATATATATATATATATATATATATATATATATATATATATATGATGTATATATATTGTTCAATTAACAAAACAAGTTGATCAAATATACTCCGTATTTTTGTTATTAATAAAAAAGGGAAAAACGTGTGTTAACAAGCTGACTAATTAAATATGGAAATGATCTTTTAAATCTTTTCCAATGATCTTCCAAATCTTTTAACATACAAAAACAGAAAGATTCTAAAATCTCTTTTGAGTCGGTTTAACCTTTTCTCCTCAACATATATATATATATATATATATATATATATATATATATATATATATATATATATATATATATATATATATATATATATATATGTTTGGTTGGCAAAAAGAAAGGTGAAGAATTGTGAGTCACAAATACACATAGAGAAATATTACTTACCCCATTCTCGTTTGTCACATAACAACAAAAGACTTTCCTTTTTGATTCGTTTGTAAAACAAGAAATTCACATACGGAGTAATAAATATTTATTTATTATAATTATAATAATTTGATTATTATAATTGTTACTTGGGTTTGGACTAGCATCTATTGGTGTCACTTGAAAGTGTAGTGAACTACCCAAAGAGACGATCATATCCTTTGATCGTAGGTTTCTCTCCGTTCATCAGTTTCTTCAAGAAAGGTATACCGTTAACTCCTCTTTTGTTTTATATTCATGACAATTATTATGGTGTAGCTGGATCATTGGAAAAGATTAATCGTGTGCATGTTTTATTTAATAAGTGATTATTTAATCTTGTAAAATTTGTTCATAAAATAATAAAAGATTATTATTTTAATTATCCGCTGCGTTAATCTAAATTGTTAAAAGTACACACGATTATCCAACAGTGGTATCAGAGCCGTTTTTACACCATCTTAATTGTCGCGTGATTTTCTTAAAATTTAGCTTTGTGGTGAATTGGTAAAAGTCAAAACCTTTATGGTTTTGAAAGTCAACTTTGTTGATTACCTCATGACGCACGAATAAGATCTGAAAAAAGTCACTGCTATAAATTTTGAATTTATTTAGTATGGCTTGAATAATTGTTGTTTATTTCATTTCATGGTTGTACACATGCATTGTAACCATGGACAAGCCATATGTAGGTTTTAATAATGTAGTTATTAAAATAGTGATTGCACACATAGCCCATAATGCCCCGACCTATGTATGATTGTTGTGATTGTTGATTACGGCAATATTAAGTCATGTTGATTATTTAATTTTATTAGAAAAGTCATTTTGAAGCCAAAAGTTGTATTATATTTATTTTTCATTTTCATAGTATTGTATTTAAGTTTATTCTAAATTGTAAAAGTATTAGATTAGTTGTATTTTTCAATTTTAAATAAATCTAATAAGATGAAGATTAAAGATAAAGATGCAACGTAGACTTTGACTTAGAAGATGGCGAATAGGTCAAGTTGACACCGATGGCGTTTGTCAAGTTTTCACTTGATTCTTGAATTAAGTGGGAGCTACGATATTACCCTTATTTTGACCTCTTGATGTGACGACCCGGAAATTTTCGACCAAATTTAAACTTAATCTTTATATAATTCCGACACGATAAGCAAAGTCTCTAATATTGAGTCTAAAAAATTCTTGAATTGGTTACATGAATTCAGTTAACCTTTGATCATGCCCGATAATTCACGAACATTTATGTGTAGATA
The DNA here is from genome assembly GCF_046630445.1 of Rutidosis leptorrhynchoides. Lineage (NCBI taxonomy): Eukaryota > Viridiplantae > Streptophyta > Magnoliopsida > Asterales > Asteraceae > Rutidosis > Rutidosis leptorrhynchoides. Next base: position 1,302,201 of record NC_092333.1, read on the forward strand.
AATATGTAAATAAAAAAAAATGTGTATATATTAACTTGAATGAATATTATACCATTTAATCATTTGAATTAAATGTGTAAAGTAATATACAAAATAAAGAAGATGTTATTAAATATATATATATATATATATATATATATATATATATATATATATATATATATATATATATATACATGGGATTTGATAAGCATAATTAGTTATATCAATCTCATTATTATTATTAATAGTAATAATGATATCATAAAGATAATTAATATTAATATTATCATTATTAATATCACTATGAACAGTGTTATAATTATTAGAGTTATTATTCTAAAAATTGATATTAAGTTAATTATTATTAATAACATTTTTAATAGGTTATTATTATTATAAATATTCGGTATTATTATTATTATTATTATTTATTAATAATAGATTTATTCTTATTTTAAATTAGTTTATATAAAAAAAAAAATTCAATTATAAATCCATAGAAACCAATACCAATTTGTTAAAGGTAACTATCATACTATATCTAATTGATTCTTGTCATTGATCAAGTACAAATCACGACTAAAATTACCAAGAACGTCCAAATTCGGTTAACAATCATTTTCTCCTTTTATATTTTTTGTATTCCTGTTCTTGGATGAAAAATTCTGTCGACAATGCCCATTACAAAGCAAACGATCCCTTTTCTCTAATTAGAGATATACACATATAGCATATGCATATGAAAATATAATATACATGGATATAAAACCTCTCTTCTTCTAAACCATCACCACTGTGAACCAAGAACCCATCAAACATCATTCATGCTACTTACAATGTTTATATTTCGATCACAAATAAAAACCGACACTTTCGTTGTTATTTGTTTTCAAGAACCATCACCATGACAACCCGACACCACTACTACCTGGTTTCAAACGTGTTTAACCTCCACCACCTTCAACCCAATTTAAAACCCATTTAAACAACCACTAACCTCCACTTAGTTGATTTTTGTTCGTGTTAATGAAGATACCACGTCACTATCAAATCACCAACACCACCATGTGATCACTCATGTGTATCTTCTACTTCTACATATATATTCGACCACCACTCGATCACCATAAACCGACACCTTGAACCATAAACCACCATGAGATTCATCAAAACAATTATCATCTTATTATTGTGGATCACCACCTTTATACAACTTCAATCTCTCTCGATACTTCCATCCATTATTTCCTTTCGTTGAAAAACACAAAACTAACCCCATGATATTCGTGTACTTCTGTTTTCCCTTGTGATCAACAAACAATAAAACAACATAGATAAATCGTGGCCGAGACACCCTAACCATTTTTTTTCTTTCTCTTCTTTTCTCTTCTTCTTCACTGCCTTTTTATTCTTTTTCTCCTTTGATCAGCTTTATAAACTGTCGCAGCTTCATTTTGTTTCCTTCTTCTATTGCTGCTCGATCCAAACAAGAACCAAACACCATGTTTTCCTTTCTTCGGTGGAGCGAATTATATTGACATTAAAAGGAAGATTAATATGCTCACAGTTTGAGTTACAAATGGGATTTCCTTGAAAACATTATATAATGTTTTATCAATCAACTTTCCATATAATAAGAGAAAATGGTGGGACGCTATATGATTTTCTTGGCCGACACATTTAAAAGGTTTAACCCCACTAGTTGATTTATAAGAGTATAATATGTTAATACAAGGGAAAGTGGCGACTAATTGTTACTTGCTTTTTTTTTTTTTTTTTCGTTGCTCTTTCTTTCAAAAAGGTCGAACCCCACATGGAATAAAATTTGAGATAGTGGCATTTATACAATATTAGAATAAAGGTTTGTAAGGATTGAGTGACGAGCTAGATTTAAATTGATGTGGGCCGAGATCAAGTAGTGCATTGAGACGTCTCCATGATGGGCAAGTGGGAACGAATCAAACATACTGTATCAGAAAATCGTTAATAACAAATTATGGTTAGTCGCTACTTTAATTTTTCTGGCCGAAAATCATTAGTCCCACAAGCAGGTGTCGAGCATAAAGTAACAGTTTTTTTTTTGATTTTTGAATTCTCAACATATATATGGTTCTTGGGCCGTAATTTTGGTATTGGGCCGAGACCCAACTAAAATACAGTTGGGCTGAACTACTACTGACATGTATTATGAGTTAAATAAATAAATACTCGGGACAGATTAAATCAGAAAAATAAAGGACAGAGTGATGGTTAAAGGTGTTGTTGAGGTAGCATGAGGTCGCGAATTTGAGCCCGGCCATGGGCGTTCATTTTTTTTAGGCTTGACACTATAAGGTAGCATTTTTTATTTTTTTATTTTTATTTTTTATTTATTTATTATTATTATTACTATTATTATCATTACTATTGTTATTATCATTAACATTAACAATTAACATTATAATTAAAATTATTACTATCATTATTATCACATTCACTAACATGATTATTACATAATTTTATTTACATTACTTTTATTATCATTATTACAATATTATTATTACTACAAACAAATTGGCTATTTTTATTATCAAAATTGTTATTTTCATTATCACTATTAAGATTACTATTATTAATTTATTCAATAATTATTATATATAAGGAAAATATATTTATTACATATAGCATAACTATACTGATAATCATATAATAAATACTAAGTATTTATTTAAAATATATAAAATAAATATAGTTAACTAAGCCATTAATGAAACATATAGGTTACTAAAATAACAACTAATAATAATATATATGTAAATTTGTTCGATTACCATTATGTGTGTTAATATGTATACATGATATAGGTTCGTGAATCCGAGGTCAACCCTACACTTGTTAAAAGTCGTCATATGTATTTTTACTACAAAATACAGTATGGTGAGTTTCATTTGCTCCCTTTTTAATTGCTTTTGCAATATATATTTTTGGGCTGAGAATACATGCGCTGCTTTTATAAATGTTTACAAAATAGACACAAGTACTTAAAAATATATTCTACGTTGAGTTGTACCACTGGCATATTTCCCTATAGCTTGGTAACTACTAATTACATGGGTATTGTAAACGCGAATCCTGTTGATAGATCTATCGGGCCTGACAACCCCAACCGGACTGGACGACCAGTATTCAACGGTTGCACAGTACTTCGTTTCAGTGACTACACTTGGTACGGTGTAGTGAGATTTCATAATAAAGGGAATATGCGACGTGATTAAATGTTAAGTATGGTTACCAAGTGCTCAACCACTTAGAATGCTTTACATACACTTGCGAGTGTATTATGTTTATGATTATGAAATCTTGTGGTCTATTAATATATTGAAATAATTGATACGATAAACATATGAACTCACCAACCTTTTGGTTGACACTTTTAAGCATGTTTATTCTCAGGTACGAATTAAGTCTTCCGATGTGCATTTGCTCATTTTAAGGACATTACTTGGAGTCGATCATCGCAATGGGACCAAATGTTGATGACTTCGTCCAGGTGGATTAGGACGGGTCATCACAGGTGGTATCAGAGCGGTGGTCTTAGCGAACCAGGTCTTGCATTAGTGTGTTTAACTGATAGTTGTTTAGATGCATTAGTGAGTCTGGACTTCGACCGTGTCTGCATGTCAAAAGTTTTGCTTATCATTTAGTGTCAAAAATTAATTGCTTATCATCCTTAAAGTCTAGACACGTCTTAATGCCTCTATTGCATAGACAGTGTATATATAAATTCATATCTTAGCGTATCTGTTATTGTTACCTTTGCCTGACAGCTTCCGTAGATTCCTCCGTAACTTATGAGATTTTAGTATTATTTATGCATATGTGAATTATGTATTGCAGGGTACTAATCTACATCATATAATCTATTTCTCATCGAAAATCCTTCATCTGATTGTATGAGATGAATTCCTCAACCAGTTCGAATTCCTCGGATTCTGACAGCTATTCCGATATGGAGTTTCACCTAAGCTCCGAAAGCAGTGCCACCAGAATGAATCAAAAAATCATCCTTCCCCAATTCATCTGATGGGTTCGTAGTTGACTTAATCAATGGAGACGCGAAGAAGGCGATCCCTTCCACCAACCGAATTCACCTCTTGACGATGAACCTGAAGCGCTTACCGGCGAACCTGTTCGAGACACATTTTCTCTCTCATATCCAGAGTATCTCTTCATGATTATATACTATCTCAAATTCTAGATCTTATTCATTCGCTCGTTCCAACCGACAATCATCCCGGAAAAATAGAAGAAGTTAGCGAACTTCGCGCTCAAGTAAACAATTTGGAGAATATGGTGCAAAAATTTCCAGCTTCAGCAACATCACTGGCACCAACAGTACCATCAATAACAGCACCAGTACCATCAACAATCCATGCCGCAACATCTCATTCTGTACCTCGAGTATAATCTTCGTTCTACGTATCGTTCTACATCCTTGATCTTCGTTCGACATGATGATTATGTAATCTCTAGTGTTTTAGAGATTATATATTATTGTTCTAAATATAAATCAAATGAGTTTAATATCATATTAACTCATTAAATCCATGATTACATCTGAAGAAAATATATTTGTATATATGTTTTCATAAGGATTGTAATTAAAAATTCTTTTGTACAAACTGTTAATGGTGAAAATATTTTAACGGGTAGGTAATACCCGAGGAATATTTAGATTTCACGTTAATAAGTTACACTGTACAATTTTTTCAAATCTGATTCAACAGTCATTTACTATCCTACTTACAACCACTGATATACGTATCCGTTCACCGCAGAATAACCATTTTCATTCAATTTCATATTTGGATTTTGACCTATCAGAATCCAACAAGTGGCATAATGAAGAAAACATTTGACAATATAAAATTTGTTAGAAACAAACAAATTAACTATGAGAAATATTTTGTTAAGAATCCACGCTAACTGTTTCCAGCTAACTGTTCCTAGCTAACTGATTACATTTTATTTATCGCAGTTTATTTATCACAATTTAATTATCACAATTTTATTTATCGTCATTTAATTATTGTTATTTACTTTACGCACTTTATTTATCGTCAATTAATTTCTGTTATTTATTTTACGCATTTTAAATATCGGGACACGTATACAAGGTTTTGACATATCATATCGACGCATATATATATATTATTTAGAATAACCATAGACACTCTATATGCAGTAATGATCGAGTTCTCTATACAGGGTTGAGGTTGATTCTACAATAATATATATACTTTGAGTTGTGATCGAGTCTGAGACGTATACGGGTCACGATACGTATTAATTAATTCGAATATTATATATTAAACTATATATGAATTATTGAATTGCTAACTGTGGACTACTAACATTGGAAAATTAAAATAAATTAAAATATTGACTATAACATATGAAACTAAACAATTCTTCAAGTTTGCCACCTGATTTCATCTTAAACTTCATTTGTATCTTGACGATTCCAATCTTCGTTTAAACATTTCATGATTCTTGAAAACACCTCAATCGAGAGGATGAACCAACCGTACTTCATCTATGGACGAAAAGATTGATATATATAGTTATGCACCTGGAAACACTCGGAACCTGAGTAAATGTTTAACACGTATCTGTGCTAATTCTTTTAGTATTATTATTTCCCAAAATAACTTGATAATTCCTTTCAAAATAGCGAATTTTGTCACAGCTCCAATAAGACAACTTCGACTATTCATTTGAAACAACCATATTATAACCTTTATATATATGCGTACTCTTTTATTGTTACTAGGGAACCTTTTTTATTCCACCATACTACTATCAGCGTTTAATCATCTAAAGACACAATTCTTCTGCAACCACCTCGGATTGATAACCGACGATTCGGATATGGCTGCATTAAATGCAGAGGAAACAGTAAAATTGTAGATGGCCTAAATGGCCAAGAGTTTGATGATAAAGAATAGTGTGTTGGGAACGCTCGATAGAAAATTTGGTACTGAAAAACGGATTGAGCTAACCATGAAGGTGACCAAGGAAAAATACAAGGACCAAACCCTATAGTCAAAGAATCCAGGTAATTCTGGATCCGATGAAATATTTAGAGAATATCTTGCTCCGAGGTCATGTTAAAATCTTGCGAAAAAATTTTTTCTTCATCAACCTCCGAACTTAGAAATTCCAAAATATCATCATAAATATCTTCGATATTTCTGAGGATATTTTCATAAATATTCTTGTCCGAAATTATCTACCTCTTCGTGTTTTCTGTATTCCATTATATTGGAAACTTCTGTAAAATCTAAGTATAAATTATGAATGAATTGTGGAGAAATGTTGGGAATTGAAGCATGGGTTAGTATAATATAATGACGCCCGGCCAACGTGATTATATTACAGTAAGTCATGCTGAGTTCTAATGGAACGTGATGATGGTTCACAGTAGATCACACCATCATCATGTACCATGTTACATAACTCTCTCATTCTACTTAACCTCTGAACTTATCAGGAAAATATATTCTTGATAGTTCCATCCTCAGGGATTCTGGTAATTTGACAAATCAAATCGTGCTAATACATTCCTTTCTGCTTAGAATACTATAATCATTAAAAACTTCATACCTACGATATTCTGGACCATTATTCGCTTGACTTAAAGCCGGGAAGTGAAAACAAAAATATGGAACTCCATAATAATAAAGGAAATGAAGAGGATAGATTTATAGTGAAATATCCGGCAGAACAATTAATATAGATTATTGCATTTAACCAAAGAATATCTAAATATCCTTAATCACCGAAGAATCAAATCTTTTAGATTTCGAAGATTTTCTTTATATTCCTAGAATTCTGGAAATCCACCGTGACTACGTCAAGAGATAAATCTCAATCTTAATATTTTGTGATAGCTCCACTCATACTCTTCGAAAAATCGAATTATTTTATGCTTATTTCTCAATGGTGATAAAATTCTAATTTTCAACTCGTATGAGTCATGAAAACATAATTATTGTTAACAATGACCATCCCAATCAAATTTCGGGACGAAATTTCTTTAACGGGTAGGTACTGTGACGACCCGGAAATTTTCGACCAAATTTAAACTTAATCTTTATATAATTCCGACACGATAAGCAAAGTCTCTAATATTGAGTCTAAAAAATTCTTGAATTGGTTACATGAATTCAGTTAACCTTTGATCATGCCCGATAATTCACGAACATTTATGTGTAGATAAATATGTAAATAAAAAAAAAATGTGTATATATTAACTTGAATGAATATTATACCATTTAATCATTTGAATTAAATGTGTAAAGTAATATACAAAATAAAGAAGATGTTATTAAATATATATATATATATATATATATATATATATATATATATATATATATATACATGGGATTTGATAAGCATAATTAGTTATATCAATCTCATTATTATTATTAATAGTAATAATGATATCATAAAGATAATTAATATTAATATTATCATTATTAATATCACTATGAACAGTGTTATAATTATTAGAGTTATTATTCTAAAAATTGATATTAAGTTAATTATTATTAATAACATTTTTAATAGGTTATTATTATTATAAATATTCGGTATTATTATTATTATTATTTATTAATAATAGATTTATTCTTATTTTAAATTAGTTTATATAAAAAAAAAAATTCAATTATAAATCCATAGAAACCAATACCAATTTGTTAAAGGTAACTATCATACTATATCTAATTGATTCTTGTCATTGATCAAGTACAAATCACGACTAAAATTACCAAGAACGTCCAAATTCGGTTAACAATCATTTTCTCCTTTTATATTTTTTGTATTCTTGTTCTTGGATGAAAAATTCTGTCGACAATGCCCATTATAAAGCAAACGATCCCTTTTCTCTAATTAGAGATATACACATATAGCATATGCATATGAAAATATAATATACATGGATATAAAACCTCTCTTCTTCTAAACCATCACCACTGTGAACCAAGAACCCATCAAACATCATTCATGCTACTTACAATGTTTATATTTCGATCACAAATAAAAACCGACACTTTCGTTGTTATTTGTTTTCAAGAACCATCACCATGACAACCCGACACCACTACTACCTGGTTTCAAACGTGTTTAACCTCCACCACCTTCAACCCAATTTAAAACCCATTTAAACAACCACTAACCTCCACTTAGTTGATTTTTGTTCGTGTTAATGAAGATACCACGTCACTATCAAATCACCAACACCACCATGTGATCACTCATGTGTATCTTCTACTTCTACATATATATTCGACCACCACTCGATCACCATAAACCGACACCTTGAACCATAAACCACCGTGAGATTCATCAAAACAATTATCATCTTATTATTGTGGATCACCACCTTTATACAACTTCAATCTCTCTCGATACTTCCATCCATTATTTCCTTTCGTTGAAAAACACAAAACTAACCCCATGATATTCGTGTACTTCTGTTTTCCCTTGTGATCAACAAACAATAAAACAACATAGATAAATCGTGGCCGAGACACCCTAACCATTTTTTTTCTTTCTCTTCTTTTCTCTTCTTCTTCACTGCCTTTTTATTCTTTTTCTCCTTTGATCAGCTTTATAAACTGTCGCAGCTTCATTTTGTTTCCTTCTTCTATTGCTGCTCGATCCAAACAAGAACCAAACACCATGTTTTCCTTTCTTCGGTGGAGCGAATTATATTGACATTAAAAGGAAGATTAATATGCTCACAGTTTGAGTTACAAATGGGATTTCCTTGAAAACATTATATAATGTTTTATCAATCAACTTTCCATATAATAAGAGAAAATGGTGGGACGCTATATGATTTTCTTGGCCGACACATTTAAAAGGTTTAACCCCACTAGTTGATTTATAAGAGTATAATATGTTAATACAAGGGAAAGTGGCGACTAATTGTTACTTGCTTTTTTTTTTTTTTTTCGTTGCTCTTTCTTTCAAAAAGGTCGAACCCCACATGGAATAAAATTTGAGATAGTGGCATTTATACAATATTAGAATAAAGGTTTGTAAGGATTGAGTGACGAGCTAGATTTAAATTGATGTGGGCCGAGATCAAGTAGTGCATTGAGACGTCTCCATGATGGGCAAGTGGGAACGAATCAAACATACTGTATCAGAAAATCGTTAATAACAAATTATGGTTAGTCGCTACTTTAATTTTTCTGGCCGAAAATCATTAGTCCCACAAGCAGGTGTCGAGCATAAAGTAACAGTTTTTTTTTTTATTTTTGAATTCTCAACATATATATGGTTCTTGGGCCGTAATTTTGGTATTGGGCCGAGACCCAACTAAAATACAGTTGGGCTGAACTACTACTGACATGTATTATGAGTTAAATAAATAAATACTCGGGACAGATTAAATCAGAAAAATAGAGGACAGAGTGATGGTTAAAGGTGTTGTTGAGGTAGCATGAGGTCGCGAATTTGAGCCCGGCCATGGGCGTTCATTTTTTTTAGGCTTGACACTATAAGGTAGCATTTTTTATTTTTTTATTTTTATTTTTTATTTATTTATTATTATTATTACTATTATTATCATTACTATTGTTATTATCATTAACATTAACAATTAACATTATAATTAAAATTATTACTATCATTATTATCACATTCACTAACATGATTATTACATAATTTTATTTACATTACTTTTATTATCATTATTACAATATTATTATTACTACAAACAAATTGGCTATTTTTATTATCAAAATTGTTATTTTCATTATCACTATTAAGATTACTATTATTAATTTATTCAATAATTATTATATATAAGGAAAATATATTTATTACATATAGCATAACTATACTGATAATCATATAATAAATACTAAGTATTTATTTAAAATATATAAAATAAATATAGTTAACTAAGCCATTAATGAAACATATAGGTTACTAAAATAACAACTAATAATAATATATATGTAAATTTGTTCGATTACCATTATGTGTGTTAATATGTATACATGATATAGGTTCGTGAATCCGAGGTCAACCCTACACTTGTTAAAAGTCGTCATATGTATTTTTACTACAAAATACAGTATGGTGAGTTTCATTTGCTCCCTTTTTAATTGCTTTTGCAATATATATTTTTGGGCTGAGAATACATGCGCTGCTTTTATAAATGTTTACAAAATAGACACAAGTACTTAAAAATATATTCTACGTTGAGTTGTACCACTGGCATATTTCCCTATAGCTTGGTAACTACTAATTACATGGGTATTGTAAACGCGAATCCTGTTGATAGATCTATCGGGCCTGACAACCCCAACCGGACTGGACGACCAGTATTCAACGGTTGCACAGTACTTCGTTTCGGTGACTACACTTGGTACGGTGTAGTGAGATTTCATAATAAAGGGAATATGCGACGTGATTAAATGTTAAGTATGGTTACCAAGTGCTCAACCACTTAGAATGCTTTACATACACTTGCGAGTGTATTATGTTTATGATTATGAAATCTTGTGGTCTATTAATATATTGAAATAATTGATACGATAAACATATGAACTCACCAACCTTTTGGTTGACACTTTTAAGCATGTTTATTCTCAGGTACGAATTAAGTCTTCCGATGTGCATTTGCTCATTTTAAGGACATTACTTGGAGTCGATCATCGCAATGGGACCAAATGTTGATGACTTCGTCCAGGTGGATTAGGACGGGTCATCACACTTGATCCCATGTCGGCTCATGAGATCAAACATAAGATTTTTGGGCTAGGCTATGTGTGTGTGATGCATGATATGGTTGTGTTTATTTTTGCATTTATATATAAGTGTTGATTAGAATATATGCTAAATGTTTTTGATGAAAATATCAAATAAAACCGAAAACAGTTTCAAAGATTAAAATTGATGATTTTAAAAGTTAAACTCTAACGAGTTTAAAGTTAAATGATTTTTGAAACTCAAATAATATATATATATATATATATATATATATATATATATATATATATATATATATATATATATATATATATATATATATATATATATATATATATATATATATATATATATATATATATATGGGCGACATCTTTTAAAACTGTTTTAAAACGATACACAATGTGTATTTGTTATTTTTATATATAAAATAAAATAACAAACTAGACGCATAAACACGATCGACATATATACAATTGGTTAAAATGATTTTTAACAAATAGTGTAGCGAATCTTGTGTGCATGCATTATTCGTTAACACAAACTTTTTTAAAATACCCGTCAAATTTAAGTCATGCCATCCAATGAGCTTGCAAACACTCCTCGTTATTTTTTGGTTACGGTGAGACCTAAACTTGAAAACGTTAACAAAGTATTTAATGAATAATATTTTACATAAACGTATTAGTTTCAATATATGTTTATTGACGAAAATTAAAAGGTAATATCAAATGATTGAATTATCAGATACATTATGATATGTTTATGGGTCTCTGTTGTGAGGTCCACAGTGATTTAAGGAAATCTGTTCTTTTTAACAATATTCAGAATAATTAGTAAAGTGATTTACAAGTAAGAACAAAAGTGTCAATTAACGGGAACTAGACAAGGGTTAGTGGAGTTTCCTGTTCGAATTCCTATATAGGTATTAACTAGTTAACTTTCATATTATTTAGGGTGAAAGTGAAAGTTGGAATGTAGATAATTAAGAAAATAGATATCGACATTTTACCTTAAATGATTTTATACGTTCATATAACCTTTGGACTTTATCTCACGTTTCATCAATATTTAGTAATTTAAAAACTTGAAACCTATTATATATAATTTTACTTTTCTAATACGTTTTATGATATAATGATTTCCATTATTTTAACCTTTTTAACAAAATGATTCTTAAATATAAATTAGTTTTGAAAAAACAAAAGTTATCATATTTATTTGATTTTGTACTAAAACATTTTCAGCTTAGAAAGAATTCTATTATCAAAAAGTTTTATAAGATACTTTGTTACTGAATTTTGAAGAACTTAGTTAAAGCTTTATATTATAAATTACAAATATATATATAGTATTTCAAAAACGTAAAGGTGATATGATATAATATTTTTCCATTATTTAAACGATTATAAATGAACGTTGAGATATAATTACTTTTGAAAAACTAAAATATTATATTACTAAATAAGTATTTCGATCCTATTCAATGTGTACAAATTTATATTGAGAATATATATATATATATATATATACATATATATATATTATAAGTGATTAAATATAAAATTAACTAGATACAAAACGTTTTGGTTAAAATTAATATTATCATACGTATATATATAACAAGACGTCAATTTATAGAAGCTGTTGAGGTGTAGGCTTCGGTATTTAAGCCCAATAAAAACAGGCCTGGAGTTTACTTGGTGACCAAGTCAGGGTCTGGCCAACCCTAATTGGTTGGGCCGACTTTTATTGTTCTTTTCTTAGTCTATATATAGTCTCTCATTGTACTTGTAATTCATCACCTCCAAATTAATAATAATACTCTCTAGTTCTAAAGTGGATGTAGGTTTCACCTAGAAACCGAACCACTATAATTCTCGTGTTGTTTTTATTCTGTATTTATTATTCGGCTTGCTCGTTTGTGATTGTTAATCGATTAGGGTTCTACTCTGATAGAAGGCAGGTTCTAGCCTTAACAACTGGTATCTAGAGCTCAGGTTCTAACCCTAGCCATCAATCATAGCTGTTGCTGTTACAGATCCAGTCGCTGCTGCTGCTGTTGCTATTTTTACAGATCAGATTGCAGATCAGGTTGCAGGTGCTAAAGCCTAGCCGCCACCAGACTCTGCTGATCAACTCTAGCCGCCACCAGACTCTACTGTTACAAATCAGATTGCAGATCAGATGGCAGGTGATAAACCCTAGCCGCCACCAGACTCTGCTGATCAACCCTAGCCGCCATCAGACTCTGCTGTTACAGATCCAGATCCACCCTAGCCGTCACCAGACTCACCAGACTCTGCTGTTACAGATTTACTGCTACTGTTACAGATCAGATTGCTGTTGACCTCAGATCCAATAATTTTTTTTTCAATGGCAGAAGAAGGAAGGATCAAAATCGACAAGTTTGATGGGCAAGATTTTGGGTGGTGGAAGATGCAGGTTGAAGATTTGTTATGTCAGAAGGATCTGATCGATGCCTTGAATGAGAATAAACCAGAAGGAATGAAAGACGACGAGTGGAAAACACTTGACAGGAAATCCCTAGCAGTTGTCAGACTCAAGTTGACAAAAAGTGTTGCCTTTAACATTGTGAACGAAACCATGACACATGGTTTGATGAAGACCTTAGCAAATATGTATGAGAAGCCGTCTGCTTCTAACAAGGTGTTTTTGATCAGACAATTGGTAAACACCAGTTTGAAAGAAGGTGCTTTAGTAACAAATCATGTTAATAACTTCAACAATATTATCTCTCGGTTACTGTCAGTTGATATCAAGTTCGATGACGAAGTCAAAGCTCTTCTATTATTATCTTCGTTAATTGAAAGCTGGTCAGGTTCAGTCACAGCTATCAGTGGATCCACAGAGTCCTCAAAGCTAAAGTTTAAGAGCATTCGTGATTTTATTCTTGGAGAAGATATAAGAAGAAAGAGTTCAGGAGAACCATCAGGAAACTTGCTGAGCACAGAAGAGAGGGGTAGGAGGAAAGGCAGAAGTAACACCACCAGGGGCAGGTCAAAGTCAAGAAGGAGGAGTGTGTCAAGAACGAGGAATGATATTAAATGTTGGAATTGTTAGGAGACTGAACACTTCCGAAACCAGTGCACTAAGCCAGTAACATCATCAAAGCCAAAGGAAGTTAATGTTGTAGTTGCAACAGATGATTATGATAACGTCCTTGTTTGCTGCATTGAGAATACAATTGATGCGTGGGTTATGGATTCAGGAGCATCGTTTCATGCTACTCCAAGTCCACATTTGATGAAGAATCTACGAACAGGTAATCTTGGTAAAGTTCATTTGGCTAATGATCATTTTCTTGACATTACAGGGATTGGAGACTTAGAGCTGAAGACCTCTTTGGGTACTAATTGGACCTTGGAAAATGTCCGAGTTATTTATGGCCTAAAGAAGAAACTAATCTCTGTTGGACAGCTTGATAATCAAGGATATAGTGTGCTATTTGGTGAAGGTCAGTGGAAAGTAATAAAGGGGAACTTAGTAATAGCCAAGGGTAAGAAGAGATGCACTCTTTATATGGTAGAAGTTCCAGCTAATGAAGTAAATACAGTTTCCAATGATCGTAGCTTAACCAGTCAGTGGCACCAACATTTATGTGACACCCCCAAATAGGGCCTGGGGTATTTGTGTCTAATTATATCAAATCACAGTTGTATAAACGAGAACTACTCTACATGAGACGTTTTGTTGAGTTTTGCAGCAGAAGATAAATATGTCTTTAATTGATATGATATGTAATGAAGACTCCAAGCATAGCAAGCAATCATCATCAAAGCAGTAGATATACAGCGGAAGTAATATTTAAGTACCTGAGAATAAACATGCTTAAAAAGTCAACACTAGGTTGAGTGAGTTCATAGGTTTGTCATAAATAATGATTTTAGTAATAGTGTTAGACCACAAGATTTGTTTTCATAAGTAGATCACTCAGATCCAGTCAAGTTGATCTCCCGCAGGATCAAAAAGTTATGCCAGTGCGTGATATTTAGACTAAACGTTGTTTGCCCCGTGACAAGTTGTTCTGTCCTTGTCGTTTAATTTCATTATCAAGTAATACAAAGACTTAGTCAAATGTATCGGGGACGTTACTCCCGATAGGCCTATCCCCAATAATTAAGAATGCCGCAGTAATTAAAAATATCACTGTTGGGACTTAGTCGGACATAGCCAGGTATAGCATAGTTTAATAGTTGGTACTGATATTTAGACTAGACTTTCAAGTTTGCCCCGTAACAAGTTATCGTTTATACTTGTCGGTTGGGGACTTGCTGGTCATAGCCCAACATATCACAGTTTAATAGTTGGTACTTGTGTCTAACGTATAAAACAGTTATAAAAGTTGCGCATGTATTCTCAGCCCAAAAATATAGATAAAAAGGGAGCTATGAAAACTCACATTAAATAGCAGTTGAAGTATTCCACGCAAGAAGGAAAGTAAAGCAAGTAAGTGATCTGGATATCAACCTTGAGGTATAACGTTTGATTAGTTAATGTCTAACTTGACATAAAGTATGTTTATTAATATAGCAACTATATTGACAGTGACGGTTTTCGAGAAAAGTTCCTATTTCTCAAAAGTTTCTATTTTTGGAAACCTACTATTTATGAAAAACTTCCACTTATAGTAAGCTTCTAGTTTAAGAATGTTCGGGTTATAATTCTTAACAAAGATGTTGTACAATCTCGCCCAAACTTCGTCGCTAATATGCAAGTCACTCGAATGATCTATTGTTACCGAGCGGCCCAGGATCTCTTGACCAGAATCTAAGTCTTGGCATTCGAGATCCACAAGTGTCCCATAATGGTAATAAGGATCACCCTAGGCCACAAGTAGCGGTGATGTTTATAGTCTTTGTACGCTATCTTTAATTATAACCTTCACGTTAGGTGCGTATATACATATATATTCATTAATTCGATTTTAATTATAACTCCTATATATTAATTCATAAAAATACTTTTATAATTTTTAGTAACATATATTACTAATTATAACATGTTATTTATTTTAATTTTAATTGCATATAATTTATAACATTATTTACATGTTTCGGTAAAAAAAAATAAACCGAAGTAAATAGTAAAAAGTAAAAAGTAAGAAAAGAATACTTACTAGTAGTAATTCTTCAAAGAGAGAATGAGAGAAATTTTGGTGTGAGTTTGAATGAGAAATGAGGGGTATTTATACTTGAAAAAATTAGGTAAAAATAATAAAATAATTAAAAGAAAAAGAAATATTTTAATTTTTAATGGGATTTTAAAATTCAAAAGTATTAAATGTTAGGACATGGGATAATGCACAAAATAAAATAATAAAAGTAGTTTTCCATTATAATTTTTAATTAAAAAGTAATTTATTTATTTATTTATTTATTTTATTAAAAAAATCATTTATTTTAAGGATTTTTTATATATATATATTTTTTTAAAATAAACAAATTGATTTACTACTTTTCCAAGAATATTTGTCAATATTTTTTTTATTCATAATAAAAATACTGATAATAAAGATATTAATTATTGATATCTTGTTTAAAAATGATATTAATAATAGTAATATTAATATATCAAATTAATGCGTAATTATTTATAAATAATTGTTCGTGAATCGTCGGAATTAGTCGAAGTTAAATGAAATCATATAAAGATTTTTGTTTAAATTTTGCCGAAAATTTACGTGTTGTCACAGTATCCCCCTGTTAATAGAAATTTCGTCCCGAAATTTTAGTTGTTGCCATCAGTCGGCGTTGTTTGTAAACAGGTGAGGATATTTTCGTTTTATTTGGTCTTCACGTTCCCAGGTATGCTCGGGGCCTTTCGTGAATTCCAACGGATAGAATATTGTTTTGTTTCAAGCGTTTAAGTCATACGAACCATAATTTCTACAGGTTCTTCTACGAAGTGCATTTTATCATTAATGCAGAGATCATTCAAATTGATGATGTTATGCAAGTCATTTTAGTAAATTGGATACATGAAATTTGTTATGAATAATATTGAGCTTATTTAAAACCTTGAGCGTTTATGCTGCAATATTAGGGCAGACAAAACAGAGAGGAGTTCATGAAAATCATAGTCATGAAATTTGATAGAGATCGTCATTCTTTACAACAAGAATGATGAATTAGAGTTTTATCGACATTAAATAATATGGATAAAGTAATTCGATTATAGAAAGAGTATAAACGAAGCTATCGCAAAAGAGTAAATGAGAAAATTAAATGTTCGCCTTAACTTTTGACGTAGTTACGATTGATTTCCGGATTTCAAGGGATTAAAGAAATCTTCGAAATCTTTATAAGATTTGATTCTCCGGTAATTACGAAAATTAGGATTTTCTTAATTAAATGCGGTGAATTGCCTCGATTGCTGTGTCTGGAATTTTGCTATGAATTAGCTTCTTCTGTTTCATTATTTTTACCACTTCTATACTTTCTTTCTTAATTCATACTTCCAAAAGTTTTGTTAATATGCTCAATCCAGTTCTTGTTCTTGACCTTATGTTGGTTATCGTCACAATCTTCCTTCTTTACCAACTTCCACCAGAGGAGTCTGTTTACTTCTACTATGCTCTAGGATTTATTATGTTTTTAGTTCTCCCGTGTCTTTATATTGCTATATGCATTGATATACATGGTTTGTAATTTCAGTGTTGTTATCGGGCTTTATATTTTCCCTTATATGTCAGAGCTCTTTGCCTTTTTATTCTCCTCTCGACTCTAAGTAAAGCGAGTAATGGTCCAGAATTTGTAGGTATGAAGTTTCGAATGATCATAATATATAAAGTAGAAAGGAAAGGTAATAGCACGATTTGATTTGTCAAATTACCAAAATATCTGGAAAAGACCGAATCATCAAGAAAATATGTTCTTGATATGTTTAGAGATTTAAGTAGAATGTGAGATTCGTGTAACATGGCATATGATGATTATAAAGTCTATGAATCATCATCTTCCAAAAAATTTAGCATGACTTACTGTAATATAATCACGTTGGCCTGACATCATTATATTATACTAACTCATGCTTCAATTCCCAACACTACTTTAAATCATTCATAATTTAAACCTGAATTTTACAGAATATAGAAACTAAAATAGTTTCCTTTATGATGTGATAAAGATATCACAAGGAGACAATTAATTGCAGTCAAGAATCATTATGAAGATATCTTCAGAAATATAGAGGATATTTATGACGAAGAATACGATGATATCTTAGAATTTCTAAGATCCAATGACGAGGAAAATTCTCTTGTTTCCTCTGCATTTAATACTACCATATCTGAATCATTGGTTATCAATTCGAGATGGTTTTAAGAGAATGAGAGAAATTTTGGTGTGAGTTTGAATGAGAAATGAGGGGTATTTATACTTGAAAAAATTAGGTAAAAATAATAAAATAATTAAAAGAAAAAGAAATATTTTAATTTTTAATAAGATTTTAAAATTCAAAAGTATTAAACGTTAGGTCATGGGATAATGCACAAAATAAAATAATAAAAGTAGTTTTCCATTATAATTTTTAATTAAAAAGTAATTTATTTATTTATTTTATTAAAAAAATCATTTATTTTAAGGATTTTTTTTATATATATATTTTTTAAAATAAACAAATTGATTTACTACTTTTCCAAGAATATTTGTCAATATTTTTTTATTCATAATAACAATACTGATAATAAAGATATTAATTATTGATATCTTATTTAAAAAGGATATTAATAATAATAATATTAATATATCAAATTAATGCGTAATTATTTACAAATAATTGTTCGTGAATCGTCGGAATTAGTCGAGGTTAAATGAAATCATATAAAGATTTTTGTTTAAATTTTGCCGAAAATTTACGGGTTGTCACAGTTTAGGTAACATGAGTGACAAAGGAATGAAAATGCTAGTGTCTAATGGTAAAATTCCTGGTCTAAAGAGAGTTGAATCGGACTTTTGTGAGTCATGTGCTCTAGGAAAGAAGAAGAAGGTCACCTTTGCAAAAGCAGGCAGAACATTAAAGGCTCAGAAGTTGGAGCTAGTACACACGGATGTGTTCGGGCCTACTCCTGTTTCTTCATTGGGAGGAGCACGCTATTATGTTACTTTCATCGATGATTCAACACGCAAGGTATGGGTTTACTTTCTTAAAAATAAAACTGATGTATTTGAAGCTTTTAAGAAATGGAAATCTGCTGTTGAATTATCTTGTGATTTGAAGGTAAAATGCTTGAAGTCGGATAATGGAGGAGAATACATCAGCACCGAGTTCGTTAACTATTGTGCTGATCATGGCATTCGGATGATCAAGACGGTTCCAGGTACTTCACAACAAAACGGAGTTGCAGAAAGAATGAATCGCACTTTAAATGAGAGAGCACGTAGCATGAGACTTAATTGTGGGCTACCAAAGACTCTATTGTGATGACCCGGGAATTTTCGACCAAATTTAAACTTAATCTTTATATAGTTTCGACACAATGAGCCAAAGTCTATTAAATCAAGTCTCAAAATGTTTAAACTATTATATTAAATCATCTGACCATTTACTATTACCGACGATTCATGAACAATTGTTTGTAACTAAATATGTATATATAAATATATATATATATATATATATATATATATATATATATATATATATATATATATATATATATATATATATATATATATATATATATAATGATTTGAAATTATAGATTACAGTTAAATCATCTGAATTAAATATGTACAATAATATATAAACTAATTATGTTGTTATTAATGAATATATATATAAATATATACGATTTTTTTGTAAATAATTAGTATTATATGTATAATGTATATCTATTAAAATGTATAAGAAATTAATACTCAAAATAGGTTATTATATGATAAGTATTAAATACTAATAAATCCATAATGTCTAATGTTAATAAATTAAATTGTAAGTTAAGATATAGTTGTTAGGTCAATATTATTATTATTATTACTTTCATCATTATTATAGCTATCATTAATAATATTATTATTATAAAATTCACTAAAATTATTATTATTGTAACTTATTATTATCAATATTACTTTTATTGTTGTTATTATTATTATTAGTTCTATTGTTATTATTATTAGTATTTTTGTTAATATATTTTTATTTAATAATTATTAATTATATATAGAACCAAATTAATAATTGAATCTGTTAAAACTCACTTTCAATTGGATTTATTATTTTTATTATTTTTATTTTTTGTTTGTACGATCAAACACCCGTGATGAATCTTGTTTGCCACTTCAACTGTTCGAATATTAAAATCCTCAAATCACTCTATATATTACTTACTACAAAGTCATGAATTAAACTGAATAAAAAAAAGGGGGGGGGGGGGGGGAGACCCGTTTTATCTCTGAACGTATTCCATTTTGGCAAGGTTCGAAATCAAACGAATTTTAAAAATATAAAATTGCAGTTATATTAGAAAACTTCTTCTCAAACCATCTGCAAAGTTTCATAGTCCAATTCATCTTATCGAATTCGAATTTGGGAGTCAAAATTTATTTATAAAAAGTCAACTGAAGTGTTCTTGGAGAAATTCGAGTTTGTGTTTATGTTTTAAGTCCAATCGACGATTCTAATAGCTTCTATATATGTTTACCAAAATATTTCATGTTGGAATCATAGGCTAAAACGTTTTGGATTTCAAAAACAATTTTTTTTATTATTGCAGCCGACGAACAGCTCAGCTGTTTTTTTATTTTTTTTTATTTTTTTTGTTTTAGTTAATAATAAATAATTGTTTACATGTTATTTATTAAAAATCTAATCAAACAATTAGATATGAATTTGGGTTCTGGTCGATTTGTTAAAGGAGGAAGAAGAAGAACACTTGAATACGAGTTATTTATTATTGGGTTTGTAAGATTTCGGATAAAGGGTAATAGCCCAGTTGGTTGGATGGTATGACGGGAATACGGGTGGTCGCGGGTTCGATTCCCCAATGGGACTGTATGATTTTTTTTGAGGCAATTTCCTTTGAGGTAGTTTTCCATTTTCCATATTTCATTATTATTATTATTATTATTATTATTATTATTATTATTATTATTATTATTATTATTATTATTATTATTATTATTATTATTATTATTATTATTATTATTATTATTATTATTATTATTATTATTATTATTATTATTATTATTATTATTATTATTATCATTATTTAGATTATTATTAATGTTATGATTACTAATATTGTTGTCATTACAAAGTATTAACATTTAGTATTATTATTATTATTATTATTATTATTATTATTATTATTATTATTATTATTATTATTATTATTATTATTATTATTATTATTATTATGACTCAGATTATTATTATTATATTACCATTAATAGTGTTATTATTATCATTGTTATCCTTATCAATAACAATAAAAGTATTTTTACCAAGACTTTAGATTTATCTGTATTATTAAAAATAAGTATTATTATCGTTATGATTGTGATAATTTATATTATTATTATGAAAATGATACAAAGTATTATCATTTTCATTAGTACTTGTATCATTTTATAATTATCAGTATTATTTATCAGTAACATAAGTATTATTATTAGTATTATCATTAGTATTATTAATATTACAAACTATTATTAATAGACCTATTCATTAAGCATTAATATTAATAATACTGTATGATTATTGAAATTTGTATTTAAACTATTAAAAATTACCATCATTATTAAAAGTATTGTTTTCACCAAAACTATCATCATTATCGTTAACAGTATTATCTATATCAATATTGTAATTACGATTATGAAAAATAATAGCTTTAATGACGTTATTAAAGTTATAAGTATAAAAATAAAGATTTTATATATAAATATATATTTAATACACGTAACCTAACTATATTAATATATCTCTATATAAAATGAAAATATAAATATAATGAAACTTGTTAATCAACTATATATATAAATTACATCACTAATAATAATATATTTGTTCGATTATAATTATGTATATTAATAAATATACAAATGATATAGGTTCGTGAATCCGAGGTCAACCCTGCATTGTTCAATGTCTTCATATGTATTTTTACTCAAAAATACAGTACTGTGAGTTTCATTAATCCCTTTTTAAATGCTTTCGCAATATATATTTTGGGACTGAGAATACATGCGCTGTTTTTATAACTGTTTTACGAAATGGACACAAGTATCGAAACTACATTATATGGTTGAATTATCGAAATTGAATATGCCCCTTTTTATTAAGTCTGGTAATCTAAGAATTAGGGAATAGACACCCTAATTGACACGAACTCTAAAGATAGATCTATCGGGCCCAACAAGCCCCATCCAAAGTATCGGATGATTTAGTACTTCGAAATTTATATCATGTCCGAAGGAGGATCCCGGAATGATGGAAATATTCTTATATGTATATTGTGAATGTCGGTTACCAGGTGTTCAATCCATATGAATGATATTTTTGTCTCTATGCATGGGACGTATGTTTATGAGAAATGGAAATATGAAATCTTGTGGTCTATTAAAATTATGGAATGGTTATTTATGTTAAACTAATGAACTCACCAACCTTTTGGTTGACACTTTAAAGCATGTTTATTCTCAAGTACGAAAGAAATCTTCCGCTGTGCATTTGCTCATTTTATAGATATTACTTGGAGTCATTCATGGCATATTTCAAAAGACGTTACATTTGAGTCATCGAGTTCATCAAGATTATTATTAAGTCAATTATAGTTAGATATATTATGAAATGGTATGCATGCCGTCAACTTTCGTTGTAAAGAAAGATTGTCTTTTAAAATTGAATGCAATGTTTGTAAAATGTATCATATAGAGGTCAAATACCTCGCGATGTAATCAACTGTTGTAAATCATTTATAATCGATATGGACTTCGTCCGGATGGATTAGGTCGGGTCTCTACAGTTGGTATCAGAGCGATGGTCTTAGCGAACCAGGTCTTGCATTAGTGTGTCTAACTGATAGTCGTTAGGATGCTTTAGTAAGTCTGGACTTCGACCGTATCTGTATGTCAAAAGTTTTGCTTATCATTTTTGTCAGAAATCATCTGCTTATCATCCTTAGGAAATTACCTGCTCATTATTTTTAGTCTAGACACGTTTTACTGCATTGACGGCATGAATAGTGTATAGACAAAATTCATATCTTAGCGTATCTGTTACTGTAGACCTTGCCTGATATATCTCGTAAATTTTTCCGTAATTTAAGGGATCCTGGTACTATATATATCGATGCATATTATGCATTGACAAAACATCCAACTATCAATTATTGTCACTAAACTCTTCATACCAAAAATCTTTTCTGTGATCGCGTAAGATGGCCTCTACGAATCGACCCAGTTCCTCTGACTCCGAAGACAGTGTGACAGGAGCACACCAACCAATCAACTACCGTGATTACTGGAGAAAATGGGGGTGGGTTCGCGACATACTCACCCTATGGAGAAGGGAAGAAGGTACTCCATATCATGAATCGAATCTACCACCTAACCTTGGAGTACTTGACCCGCTCACCGGCGAACCCGTTCGCAACACCGTTTATACCCTTTTTGCAAGTATTTTTCGTCTTGAAGCTACCATTAACGGAACTAGAGAAGATATCCAATCTCTACCTCACACTGATAACCAACCAGGGTTAGTAGAAGAAGTTAAAGAACTCCGAGCTCGAGTGTTAACCTTAGAGAGCACGGTACACATTTTGCAAGCACCATCAGTATCACCAACAGCAGTCACATCACCAACCTTAGCACCAACAGCACTAGTACCACCAACAACAACATCCGCATCACCAGCTTCGACACCTCATTCTGTACCTCGAGTATAATCATCGTTCTACATAAACTATCTTCGTTCTTCATGGTGATTATGTAATCCCTAATGTTTTAGAGATTATGTACTCTAGTTCTAGCCATAGATCTGATGAGTTTAATATCACATTGACTTATTAAATCCATGATTACGTCTGAAGAAAATATATATGTATATGTATGTTTTCATAAAGATTGTAATTAAAATTCTTTTGTACCAACTGTTAATGGTGAAAATATTTTACCGGGTAGGTAATACCCGAGGAATATTTAGATTTCACATTAATAAGTTACACTGTACATTCTTCGAATCTAATTCAATGGTCGATTACCATCCTACCTACATTTATCGATATACGAATCCGTTCACCACAGAATAACCATTCTCATTCAAATTCAATTTCATATTTGGATTTTGACTTACTAGAATCCAACAAGTGGCATAATGAAGAAATAATGGACACAATAAAAATTGATTAGAAACAGACTAATTAACAATATGAAATTCTGTTAAGAAACCACACTGACTGTTCCAGCTAACTGTTCCTAGCTAACTGATTACATTCTATTTATCGCATTTTATTTATCGCAATTTAATTATCGCAATTTACATTCTCGCAATTTTATTTATTGTCATCTAATTTCTGTTATTTACTTTACGCACTTTATTTATCGTTATTTAATTCCTGTTATTTATTTTACGCACTTTAAATATCGGGACACGTATACAAGGTTTTGACATATCATATCGACGCATCTATATATATTATTTGGAATCACCATAGACACTCTATATGCAGTAATGATCGAGTTCTCTATACAGGGTTGAGGTTGATTCTATAATAATATATATACTTTGAGTTGTGATCGAGTCTGAGACGAATACGGGTCACGAATACGCATTAATTAATCCGAATATTATATATTAAATTATATATGAATTATTGGACTGTCAACTGTGGACTATCGACTGTGGACTAATGTCATTGGACAATTAAAATGAATTAAAATATTGATTATAACATATGGAACTAAACAATTCTTCAAGTTTGCCACTTGATTTCGTCTTAAACATCATTTGTATCTTCACGATTACATTCTGCGTTCAAACCTTTAATGATTCTTGAAAACACCTCAATCTAGGGGATGAACCAACCGCATTTTATCTACAGAAGAAAAGATTTATGCATATAGTTATACACCTGAGAAACTCTCGGCAACTGAGTAAAAGTTTAACACGTAGCCGCGTCAGATCCTTTGGCATTTATTAGCAAAAATAACTTTGCGATCCCTTTTCAAGGTAGCAAATTTTGTCACAGCTTCAGCAAATCAACTTCGACTTTTCGTTCGAAACAACCTTATTATCACCTTGACTTATATGTATGTTCTTTTATTGTTACCGGGGAACCTTTCGTATTCCACCATATTACCATCAGCGTTTAATCATCTAAAAACACGATTCTCCTGAAACCACCTCGGATTAATAACCGATGATTCAGATATCATAGCATTAAATGCAGAGGAGACAGAAAAATGGTAGATGGTCTAAATGGCCAAAAGTTTGATGAAGGAAAGGAGTGTTAGGAACGCTCGATAAAAAATTGGGTATTAAAAAACAGATTTAAACTACCCATGAAGGAGACCAAGGATAAATACAAAGACCAAACCCTATATTCAAAGGATTCAGGTAATTCTGGATCCGTTGAAATCTTTAGAGAATATCTTGCTCTGAAGTCATGTTAAAATCTTGCGGAAATTCTTTTTCCATCAACCATCGAACCTAGAAATTCCAAAATATCATCATCAATATCTTCGATATTTATGAGGATATTTTCATAAATATTCTCGTCCGAAATTTCATACCTCTTCGTGCTTCCTGTGTATCATTATATTGGAAACATTCAATAGAGAATTTAGTACCGAAAAGCAGATTATGCGAAACTATGAAGAAAGCCGTGGACAAATCACAAAGAATAAGTTTGACTTCAAAGAATCTAAATGATTCAATATCTGCTAAAGTCTTTAGTGAATATCTTGCTCCTTACTCTAAACCCTTGCAGATAATAGTTTTCTATCATCCTCTGATCTTAGATATTCCGAGATATTATCGTATCTTTCATTATAAATATCCTTCATATTTCTGGAGATATTTTATAACTATTCTTATCTAAAATCATTAATCTTTTTGTGCTATCAGTATTACATCATATAGAAACTGTTAGTTTCTATATTCTGTAAACTTTCAAGCTTAAAATATGAATGTTATTGAAGTAATGTTGGGAACTGATGCATGGGTTAGTATAATATAATGACACTTGATCAACGGGATTATATTACAGTAAGTCATGCTGAGTTTCTAATGGGACGTGATGATTCACAGATCCTAACGTCATCACGTGCCATATTACATAACTCTTTCATTATGCTTAACTTCTGAACATATCAAGAAAGTATATTCTTGATAGTTCTATTCTCAGTGATTCTGGTAATTTGATAAATCAAATCGTGCTAATACATTAGTTCTTATTTAGAACACGATGTTTATTCGAAATTCCATACTTACGAATTCTGGACCGTTACTCGCTTTACTAGAGGTCGGGAGGATAATAAAAAGGCAAAGAGCTCCAAAAATATAAGTGAAAATATAAAGCCCAACAACAACACCGAAATTACAAACCGTGGACATCAGTGCGTATAGCAATATAAAGACACGGGAGGATTATAAATATAATAATCCCTAAAGCATAGTAGAAATAAACGAATTCCTCCGGTGGAAGTTAGAAAAGGAGAGTGATTATTACGATAGTAAGGATAAGGACAAGGATCAGAACTGGATTAAGCATTTCCACAATCTTTTGGATGTATGAACTAAGGAAGAGAGTATGGGAATGGTGAGAATAATGGAACAGAAGAGCTTAATTTATAATGGAAATATCAGACAGAGTAATCGAGGCAGATCACCGTATTTAATTATAGAGATCTTAATCTCCTTATTCGCCGAAGAATCAAATCTTTTAGATTTCAAAAATTTTCTTCAAATCCCTTAAATCTCGAAAATCAATCTTATCTACGTCAAAAGATATGACGAATATACATTCATTCATTTCACTCATTTGTGATAGCTTCATTCGTATTCTTCGAATAATCGAATTGTCTATCTATATTATTCAATCATGATAAAACTCTATTTATCAACTCATATTTGTCATGAAAACATTTTTATTGTTAGCCATGACCACCTCACTCAAATTTCGGGACGAAATTTCTTTAACGGGTAGGTACTGTGATGACCCGGGAATTTTCGACCAAATTTAAACTTAATCTTTATATGGTTTCGACACGATGAGCCAAAGTCTATTAAATCAAGTCTCAAAATGTTTAAACTATTATATTAAATCATCAGACCATTTATTATTACCGACGATTTATGAACAATTGTTTGTAACTAAATATGTATATATATATATATATATATATATATATATATATATATATATATATATATATATATATATATATATATATATATATATATATATATATATATATATATATATATATATAATGATTTGAAATTATAGATTACAGTTAAATCATCTGAATTAAATATGTACAATAATATATAAACTAATTATGTTGTTATTAATGAATATATATATATATATATATATATATATATATATATATATATATATATATATATATATATATATATATAAATATATACGATTTTTTTGTAAATAATTAGTATTATATGTATAATGTATATCTATTAAAATGTATAAGAAATTAATACTCAAAATAGGATGATAAGTATTAAATACTAATAAATCCATAATGTCTAATGTTAATAAATTAAATTGTAAGTTAAGATATAGTTGTTAGGTCAATATTATTATTATTACTTTCATCATTATTATAGCTATCATTAATAATATTATTATTATTATAAAATTCACTAAAATTATTATTATTGTAACTTATTATTATCAATATTACTTTTATTGTTGTTATTATTATTATTAGTTCTATTGTTATTATTATTAGTATTTTTGTTAATATATTTTTATTTAATAATTATTAATTATATATAGAACCAAATTAATAATTGAATCTGTTAAAACTCACTTTCAATTGGATTTATTATTTTTATTATTTTTATTTTTTGTCTGTACGATCAAACACCCGTGATGAATCTTGTTTGCCACTTCAACTGTTCGAATATTAAAATCCTCAAATCACTCTATATATTACTTACTACAAAGTCATGAATTAAACTGAATAAAAAAAAAGGGGGGGCAGACCCGTTTTACCTCTGTACGTATTCCATTTTGGCAAGGTTCGAAATCAAACGAATTTTAAAAAATATAAAATTGCAGTTATATTAGAAAACTTCTTCTCAAACCATCTGCAAAGTTTCATAGTCCAATTCATCTTATCGAATTCGAATTTGGGAGTCAAAATTTATTTATAAAAAGTCAACTGAAGTGTTCTTGGAGAAATTCGAGTTTGTGTTTATGTTTTAAGTCCAATCGACGATTCTAATAGCTTCTATATATGTTTAACAAAATATTTCATGTTGGAATCATAGGCTAAAACGTTTTGGATTTCAAAATCAATTTTTTTTTATTATTGCAGCCGACGAACAGCTCAGCTGTTTTTTTATTTTATTTTTATTTTTTTTTGTTGTTGTTAATTTTAGTTAATAATAAATAATTGTTTACATGTTATTTATTAAAAATCTAATCAAACAATTAGATATGGATTTGGGATCTGGTCGATTTGTTAAAGGAGGAAGAAGAAGAACACTTGAATACGAGTTATTTATTATTGGGTTTGTAAGATTTCGGATAAAGGGCAATAGCCCAGTTGGTTGGATGGTATGACGGGAATACGGGTGGTCGCGGGTTCGATTCCCCAATGGGACTGTATGATTTTTTTTGAGGCAATTTCCTTTGAGGTAGTTTTCCATTTTCCATATTTCATTATTATTATTATTATTATTATTATTATTATTATTATTATTATTATTATTATTATTATTATTATTATTATTATTATTATTATTATTATTATTATTAGTATTATTATTATTATTATTATTATTATTATTATTATTATTATTATTATTATTATTATTATTATTATTATTATTATTATTATTATTATTATTATTATTATTATTATTATTATTATCATTATTTAGATTATTATTAATGTTATGATTACTAATATTGTTGTCATTACAAAGTATTAACATTTATTATTATTATTATTATTATTATTATTATTATTATTATTATTATTATTATTATTATTATTATTATTATGACTCAGATTATTATTATTATATTACCATTAATAGTGTTATTATTATCATTGTTATCCTTATCAATAACAATAAAAGTATTTTTACCAAGACTTTAGATTTATCTGTATTATTAAAAATAAGTATTATTATCGTTATGATTGTGATAATTTATATTATTATTATGAAAATGATACAAAGTATTATCATTTTCATTAGTACTTGTATCATTTTATAATTATTAGTATTATTTATCAGTAACATAAGTATTATTATTAGTATTATCATCAGTATTATTAATATTACAAACTATTATTAATAGACCTATCCATTAAGCATTAATATTAATAATACTGTATGATTATTGAAATTTGTATTTAAACTATTAAAAATTACCATCATTATTAAAAGTATTGTTTTCACCAAAACTATCATCATTATCGTTAACAGTATTATCTATATCAATATTGTAATTACGATTATGAAAAATAATAGCTTTAATGACGTTATTAAAGTTATAAGTATAAAAATAAAGATTTTATATATAAATATATATTTAATACACGTAACCTAACTATATTAATATATCTCTATATAAAATGAAAATATAAATATAATGAAACTTGTTAATCAACTATATATATAAATTACATCACTAATAATAATATATTTGTTCGATTATAATTATGTATATTAATAAATATACAAATGATATAGGTTCGTGAATCCGAGGTCAACCCTGCATTGTTCAATGTCTTCATATGTATTTTTACTCAAAAATACAGTACTGTGAGTTTCATTAATCCCTTTTTAAATGCTTTCGCAATATATATTTTGGGACTGAGAATACATGCGCTGTTTTTATAACTGTTTTACGAAATGGACACAAGTATCGAAACTACATTATATGGTTGAATTATCGAAATCGAATATGCCCCTTTTTATTAAGTCTGGTAATCTAAGAATTAGGGAACAGACACCCTAATTGACGCGAACTCTAAAGATAGATCTATCGGGCCTAACAAGCCCCATCCAAAGTATCGGATGATTCAGTACTTCGAAATTTATATCATGTCCGAAGGAGGATCCCAGAATGATGGAAATATTCTTATATGTATATTGTGAATGTCGGTTACCAGGTGTTCAATCCATATGAATGATATTTTTGTCTCTATGCATGGGACGTATGTTTATGAGAAATGGAAATATGAAATCTTGTGGTCTATTAAAATTATGGAATGGTTATTTATGTTAAACTAATGAACTCACCAACCTTTTGGTTGACACTTTAAAGCATGTTTATTCTCAAGTACGAAATAAATCTTCCGCTGTGCATTTGCTCATTTTATAGATATTACTTGGAGTCATTCATGGCATATTTCAAAAGACGTTGCATTCGAGTCGTCGAGTTCATCAAGATTATTATTAAGTCAATTATAGTTAGATATATTATGAAATGGTATGCATGCCGTCAACTTTCGTTGTAAAGAAAGATTGTCTTTTAAAATTGAATGCAATGTTTGTAAAATGTATCATATAGAGGTCAAATACCTCGCGATGTAATCAACTGTTGTAAATCGTTTATAATCGATATGGACTTCGTCTGGATGGATTAGCACGGGTCTCTACATCTATGGGTTGATGCAGTAAGAACTGCCGCTTATTTGATCAACCGTTCTCCATCAGCTCTGCTTGATTTAAAAATACCCGAAGAAGAATGGAGAGGTAAAGCAATCAGTTATGAGCATCTAAAAATCTTTGGGTGCAGTGCATATGATATTAATAAAGATGGTGACAAACTTGATGCAAAAGCAAAGAAGTACGTGTTCATTGGTTATGGGGGAGATGACATGGGTTACAGGTTATGGGATAACAAGGGAAAACATGTTATCAGAAGTAAACATGCCACCTTCAATGAAGCAGAATTGTACAAGGATTTCAACTCAACACCAAAAGAAAAAGAATCAGTTGAATTTGAGGTTGACACAGAGACAACTAGAGAAGATGAAAGGGAAACTCCAGAGTGTGAAACTGAAGTTCCAGTGGGAGTTTCTAACAGTGAAAGCTCGGAGTCTGATCACGAGCAGACTTCAGATAGTGGGAGCTCAGACTCTGATGATGAGCAGACCCCACAGCCCCCATCACAATCTGACCAGTCCAATTGGGTCAGGAGATCTACACGAGTTACAAGACAGCGAGAAAGGTTTAGTCCAACAGTTAACTATCTTCTTTTAACAGAAAATGGGGAACCAGAAAGTTATTCTGAGGTAATGAAGGTGAAAGATTCGTTCCAGTGGGAGCAGGCTATGAAAAGCAAGATGGAATCTTTATTGAAAAATCAAACTTGGAGGTTAACCAGGTTACCACCAGGAAAAAGAGTCTTACAGAATAAATGGGTTTTCAGAGTCAAAGATGAAGCGGATGGTTCTAAACGATACCAAGCAAGATTAGTTGTCAAAGGATTTCAACAAAAGAAAGGAGTCGACTATGCTGAAATCTTTTCTCCAGTAGTGAAGATGACGACTATCAGATTGGTTCTAAGTATGGTTGCAACCGAGAAGTTAGACTTAGAACAGTTGATGTTAAAACAGCCTTCCTGCATGGTGACATTGAAGAAGACATTTACATGTCTCAACCAGAGGGGTTTCGTGTTAAAGGAAAGGAGAGTCTTGTGTCTAATCTAAAGAGAAGCTTGTATGGTTTAAAACAAGCTCCCAGATAGTGGTACTTGAAATTTGATAATTTCATGGAGAAGACAGGATTCGTGAGAAGTTCTACAGATCATTGCTGTTATTTGAAGAAGTTCAAGAGCTCCTATATTATATTGCTTCTTTATGTCGATGATATGTTAATTGCAGGTTCTGATATGGTTGAAATACGCAATTTGAAGAAGCAATTATCTAGAGAATTTGAAATGAAGGATCTTGGGCCAGCTAAGCAGATTCTCGGTATGAGTATATGCAGGAATAAAGATGGGTCAGTTTCTTTATCTCAAGAAAAGTATATTCGGAAGGTTCTTGAAAAGTTCAGAATGAATGGTGAGTCTACAAAGCCAAGAAACACACCGTTGGGAAGTCATCTAAAGCCTTCTAAACATCAGTCTCCTAAAAATGAAGTAGAAAAAGCAGAAATGGCTATGGTTCCTTATGCATCCACAGTGGGTAGTCTAATGTACGCTATGGTGTGTACAAGACCTGATATAGCACATGCAGTTGAGATGGTTAGTCGTTTTATGTCAGCTCTGGGGAAAGAACATTGGGAAGCAGTGAAGTGGATACTGCGGTATTTAAAGGGTACTCCTTGTAACACCCTGTTTTCCCGTGCACGTCTAAAGGTACGTACTTAATCAATAGTACGCTTATAACTTACTCGTTATGTGATTAAATGAACTAAAGTGTTAGTTAGGTGTGAGTGCATATACGTATATATATATATATATATATATATATATATATATATATATATATATATATATATATATATATATATATATATATATATATATATATAGGTATATTCGAATGTGTGCGTATACGTGTATATGAATGTGTCATGATTGGCGTCAAGTCGTGTGAGACTTAAGGTTGAGGTTTAGACGTGCATAGGAAGGGTGGAAGTTGTTGTGTTTGTGTTTGAAACCTTGTATTATGATTTGTTGTCGAAGTGACCAGGACAAGGCAAACGCCGCACCGCGACAAACGGGTCCGCACCGCGACGAATAAAGCAAATCCAGATCAGAACTTGAGTTAAGAAGGGTAGTTTTTCCTTCTTTATGTCGCGCCGCGACAAAGGAGCCGCGCCGCGGCAGGTCTGCAGTTCAGACTCCGAATTCAGCTCAAATTTAATAGGGTTTAGGGGCATTTTGGTCTTTTCGCGTGTAGATCTCGATGGAGCCTTTAATATCAACCACTTATCTTTATTTCTTATATTCTTTTCCTTTTTCTTTCTTAATTTCCTCTCAAATCCTAAAACCCACTTAGATTAAACTTAAGATTTGAAGGTGAAGTTTTGTGAATCGATCCTAGAAGCGGGAATTAAAGTTGTTCATCGTATCTCTAGCTACACATTCATAGTCTTGGTAAGTCTTAACTTTATGTTTTGAGTTTTAATTGATTTATGGCTAGGGTTTGGTTCATATGAGCTAGCGTGACCTATTTGATGGTTAAATGGGTGGGTCTTGGATTGAATTGTTGAAAGGAAACCCTAAAAGCTATTATCTAGGGTTTGGTCTTGTGATTTGAGGTTGTAAGTGTTAAATGATGTTGTTAGTCATTAATACACTTTTAAAATGATGCTAGAATTGTTATTGTGTAAGTTTGACTTAATTGTAAGTCAAAGAGTCAAAAGAGCACTAGTTGACCTAATCGGGTGAAATGGTTATGAAATACACCAAGTTTGTGTTAGTTGATGTTGTTAAACCCTAATCACTAGCTTTTAGTGATTTATGGCTGGGCATGGCCATTAATGGGCGTTTGGTGTAGTTGAGTCATTTAATGCAAACGGGTCATTAAATGCTCAAGGATTGTGGTTGGCATTTATTTCAACTAGTTTGTATGTTAATAAATGCATAATGTAATAGGTACATTTCATTGAAGGGTTGCAAGCTCGGTTAGCTTTCACAAGAGACTTGAGGTGAGTGGAATAATTATGCATATGTGTATATAATGTATTTACGTGTACGAGGTTCGATTTGGGTTTAAGTTCGGGCGATCGATACCACATCGAGTCATTATATGATATGGGTTTAAAGTTCGGGCGTTCGATACCATGTCATATATGTGTGTGGGCGTGAAGTGTGGGTTTAAAGTTGGTGTTCGATACCACATTACACGTGATGGGTGGGTTTAAAGTTCGGGCGTTCGATACCACCCAGGGGTTAGTGATATATTTCGTTGTACACTAACGGTTGTAGGGAACACCGATGGGAAATTCGAAGTACCATTCCCTTGTACGATTGGTTAACCATGGTTATGTGTTTTAGTGTAGCATATTATATTGTTCGGGTTATATATGCTTTCGTTGTGCTAGCTTGTGGTCTTGGAGATTTAGCGTTATGCCCTGCGTTGATATGCCTTTTTAATTGCTAGCGTGTATGAGGTAATTGTGTATGTGATTGCATGTGAGTAGATTATATATGTATATGTATAATTATTGCATTCACTAAGCGTTAGCTTACCCTCTCGTTGTTTATCTTTTTAGATGCAGGCACAGTTAAGGGCAAGGGGGTTATCGGACATTAGGTGTCCCGTGTTGATGCTTTGTTGGTGCTTTTGGAAGTTGTCCTAGTTTTGGGTAGTTTAGTCCCAAACCATGCTCGAAACGTCGTTTGGTTTATAAACTATCATTTGTAGATGGTCAAACTTGTACTACACTTTATTCGTGGCCCTCGTGCCTTTTGTAAACAATTAACTGTTGTGCGCTTTAAATAGAACTCGTGAAATGGGCTACATATTTAATTGACGTGCAATTATGTTGTATAAAAAAAAAATTTATCGTATGGATTGCGGGTTGGGTTGTTACAAGTGGTATCAGAGCATGGTCTAAGGGATTTAGGTAACTTGAGATAGGCGCCTAGACTTAGACTTTTGTGTTGTGGAATTATATGCGGGACTTGTAGGACTATGGGTCAGTGCGGGGTTTGATTAGTTCTTTGATGCATAGGTGGACTAACTGTGCTATCTTATGATGTTACTAATCGTGTGATATCGTTTTGAGCATCGAGCAAGATGATTGTAATACGTTTGAGCATGGCACGGCATGTGAGCGTAATAGTGAGTCGCGACCACTATTACGGTTACAAGTCAAGTCAAGCAAGGATGTGCGACAGGTATCGAGCTAGATGTGGGGTGTGTGCGGTCATATGCGTAGGTATATATGTGTAGTAAATTGTTGGTGATGTCTAATCCATTTTTAATCTTTAGAATGAAGACGAGAAAAGGAGCGAATACGAATGGCAATGGTGGTCCCTCTCATGTAGAGGAAGATGAGATGACTACCAAGATCGAGACCGCTTTAGAAAACTATGTTTTGGTTTTCTCACGAAGGGTTAAACAAATATTCGAAGAGTCGGTTTCGGAACAAATTGTTGATATGATTCAAGAACGGATGACTAATGCCGTTAAAGAAGAAGTCGAAAGGAGGTTTCCTAGACCTCAGAATGTGGGAGAGTTGGAGTTTAGCTATAAGAACTTCTTGGCGACTAAGCCTCCTCACTTTCACGGGGATCCCGACCCCATGAAGAGTGCGGCTTGGATTTCCGACATTGAAGGTTGTTTTCGCACGACCGAGTGCCCACCTGAGAAGAAGACTAGACTTGCTACTAGTTTGTTGAGGGGCCATGCTAAAGATTGGCTAGATGGTAAGATTGATTTGGTGGGTGATGCGGCTTTTGTAGGTTTATCATGGGCGGAGTTCAAGAAAGAGTTTTTCCTTGAATATCGTACGCAAGCGGATCTTTCCAAATTGTGAAACGAGTTAAGGAACATGCGTCAAGGGTCTTTGGACCTAAACACTCTTAAAACCAACTTTCTCGCTAAGGCGCGTTTTTGCCCCGAGTATGTGGGGAATGATCAATTGTTAATGGAAGACTTTCATGCGACCCTTAGAGATGATTTGAAGGGTAAAATTAGTATTGGTCATGTTGAGAACTTTGCTAAGCTTTTGGCGGTGGCGAAGGGGTTTGAAGCGCAAGCTCCGAGTCCGGTTAGTTTTGCGCCGAGTAAACGAAAGTTTGAAGCTTCTAATTTTTCGAACAAGAAGAGTAGGGGAGCATTCGAAAGTGTCGGTAGCGTGAAGAGGGGTGTTTCTAGTGGTCACATGATCACATGTTTCAATTGTGGACAAAAGGGTCACTACTCCCGTGATTGCCCAAAACCGTCTACTAATACAATCACGTGTTTTAATTGTCAAAAAGAAGGGCACCGAAAGTCGGAGTGCCCCGAACTCCGAAATGATCATGTTAAAAGAATGGAGAAGGCGGCGGGGTCGGCTAGGGGACGTAATTATTTGATGACTAATGACGAAGCCAAGCAATCCAATGAAGTCGTTTCAGGTACTTTCATGGTTAACTCTAATCCGGCAAGGATTCTATTTGATAGCGGTGCAAATTTATCGTTTGTGTCTCCAAAATTTGTGCCTAAACTTAATAAACCGTTAGCTAAGTTAAGTCGTCCGGTAGAAGTCGAAATAGCAGATGGTAAGACGGTGCTAGTGGTCGATGTGTGTAAGAATTGTAATGTTGTGTTTGGTTCCGCGAACTTTAATATTGATCTCATTCCGATGACGTTGGGTGATTTTGATATCGTGGTTGGTATGGATTGGCTCGATCATAATAGAGCCGATATTGCGTGCCATGAAAAATCTATTCGTGTGAAGACCCCAAGTGGGGGAGAGATAATTATTCATGGTGATAAACGAAGGAGACCGGTGCCGATATGCACTTTTGCACGGGCACGTCGACTCGTTGTTAGTGGTGGCATGGCGTTTCTTGCTCATGTTGTTGATACTCGTGATGAGCCATCACCCATTCGTGAAATTCCGGTGGTAAGTGAGTTTGAAGATGTTTTTCCGGATGAGTTCCCGGGTGTTCCGACGGAAAGACAAGTCGAATTTTGCATTGAGTTGGTTCCGGGAGCTACTCCCATTGCTAAAACTCCATATCGTTTAGCACCGACGGAAATGCAAGAATTGTTGAATCAAATTCAAGAGTTATTTGAGAAGGGTTTTATTCGACCAAGTGCTTCGCCATGGGGTGCTCCGGTCTTGTTCGTGAAGAATAAAGATGGTAGTATGCGTATGTGCATCGACTATCGGGAGTTAAATAAAGTGACGATCAAAAATCGTTATCCGTTGCCTAGGATTGATGATTTATTCGACCAACTTCAAGGCGCTACGTACTTCTCTAAAATTGACCTGCGGTCCGGCTATCATCAAATG
Organism: Rutidosis leptorrhynchoides; assembly: GCF_046630445.1. NCBI lineage: Eukaryota > Viridiplantae > Streptophyta > Magnoliopsida > Asterales > Asteraceae > Rutidosis > Rutidosis leptorrhynchoides. The sequence continues at coordinate 1,339,095 of NC_092333.1, forward strand.
CGGGTCCGTGAGGAAGATATCGAGAAAACGGCCTTTCGTACACGTTATGGGCATTTTGAATTTGTGGTTATGCCTTTTGGTCTTACGAATGCACCGGCGGCATTCATGGATCTTATGAACCGAATGTGCCAACCTATGTTGGACAAGTCGGTAATCGTGTTCATTGACGATATTCTTGTCTATTCTAAGAGCATGACGGAGCATGAACACCACTTGCGTGAAGTATTGAAGACGTTGAGAAGAGAGAAATTGTATGCTAAATTCTCAAAATGTGAATTTTGGCTAAGGGAGGTTCAATTCCTTGGCCATATTGTGAACAAGAATGGTATTCAAGTGGATCCGGGGAAGATAGAGACGGTAAAGGATTGGGGACGACCGACTACGCCTACAGAAATCCGAAGTTTTCTCGGATTGGCCGGTTATTATCGTCAATTTATCCAAGACTTTTCTAAAATTGCTTCTCCATTGACGAAATTGACGAGGAAGAACGCGAGTTTTAATTGGGAAAACGAGCAAGAAATTGCTTTTCAATTGTTGAAAGAGAAATTGTGTCAAGCTCCGGTCTTAGTATTTCCGGAAGGTGTAGATGATATGACGGTCTATTGTGATGCTTCTTTGAATGGGCTCGGGTGTGTTCTAATGCAACGAGGTAAAGTCATTGCTTATGCCTCTCGCCAATTAAAGGAACATGAAAAGAGATACCCGACTCATGATCTCGAATTAGCGGCGGTGGTCCATGCTTTGAAAATTTGGCGCCATTACTTGTATGGTGTTAAGTGTACGATTTATTCGGATCACAAGAGTTTGAAACATCTTTTTGATCAACGGGATTTGAATTATCGTCAACGTAGATGGATGGATGTGGTGAAGGATTATGATTGTGAGATACTTTATCGTCCGGGCAAAGCGAATGTGGTCGCGGATGCGTTAAGCCGAAAGAGTCACCACCCGGCGTTACGATTGGGATTGTTACGTATGATTATTACTAACGATTTTCTTGAAAAACTTGGTGAAGTTCAAATAGAGGCTTACGTTCACAACAAGCATGCGGAACGAATTGTGGGGCAATCGGAATTCATTACGATGGGTTCGCGCGGGTTGTTGTCTTTTCAAGAAATAGTATGGGTGCCAAAGATGGGTGACTTCCGAAAGGTGCTTCTTGATGAAGCGCATAAGTCTAAATATTCTATTCATCCGGGTGCGACAAAGATGTACCTCGATTTGAAGAAAGATTATTGGTGGCCGGGCATGAAACGCGACGTTGTTAAGTATGTGGAGCAATGCGTCACGTGTTTGCAAGCTAAAGCCGAGCACCAAAAGCCGTATGGTAAGTTGCAACCGCTAGAAATTCCGATGTGGAAGTGGGAGCATATTACTATGGATTTTATTACCAAGTTGCCGAAAACGGCAAGAACCCAATTTGACACTATTTGGGTGATTGTCGATAGATTGACGAAGAGTGCGTTGTTTCTTCCTATTAAAGAAGCAATATCGTCGGAGGCACTCGCGAAGATGTTCATTAAAGAGGTGATATCGAGACATGGCATTCCTGCGTCTATTGTTTCGGATCGGGACACGCGTTTCACTTCTCGATTTTGGAAAAAGTTTCATGAAGACATGGGTACGAGGGTGAATATGAGTACGGCGTTTCATCCTCAAACGGATGGTCAAACCGAACGTACGAATCAAACATTGGAGGATATGTTACGTGCGTGTATCATTGACTTCGGTGGTAGTTGGGACGAACATTTACCATTGGTGGAATTCTCGTACAATAATAGTTTTCACTCTAGTATTGGAATGCCACCGTATGAGATGTTGTATGGAAGAAGGTGTCGAACCCCGATTTGTTGGGGTGAAGTGGGTCAAAGGGAAGTCGGGAGTATCGACTTGGTATTGGAGACAAATAGAAAAATCGATATGATTCGGGCTCGTTTAAAGGCGGCGCAAGATAGACAAAAGTCTTACGTCGATAAACGTAGGCGACCGATCGAATTTGAAGAAGGCGATATGGTGATGCTTAAGGTTTCGCCATGGAAGGGTATTATTCGGTTTCGAAAACGGGGAAATTTAGCTCCTCGATTTATTGGGCCATTTAAGATTTTAGCTCGTGTTGGTGAAGTTGCTTATCGGTTGGAATTACCCGAAGTGCTTGCAGGGATCCATAATACATTTCATGTTTCCCATCTCCGTAAGTGTCTTGCGAATGTTTCTTCATGGATGCCACTAGATGAGATCGAGTTAAACAACAAGTTGGAGTATGTCGAAGAGCCAATTGCTATACTTGATGAAAAGGTGAAAATTGAAGATATTTCGTATGCCCGAGCGACATATTAAATTAATGTGGCTAGTATGTTATGATCCAAGTCGGGTCATACCCAATAACAAGCTTACCGACACCTTAAACGTATTTGATCTTAATGAATGGATCATTAAATAAATACGCGACACTTGGATTTTAGAAAATCAGTTTTTCAAAATGTTATCACTTGAGATAAATTATTTGGATAATTTATATATAATTGTTTATAAGTTTAAATGATTATATTGTGTTATATTTTATAAAAGGGTTTATAAAATATAAAAGTAACATAAAAATATATACATGTTTTATATATATATCTAGTTTATATATATGTATAAAGACATTGTATATATAATATATATATATAAAGACATTGTTATATAATATATATGTAATGCAGAATTTGTGACTCCAAGACTCACAAGCATGCCTTGTTTATGTTTACTTTTAATAACACACAAGTGCCAAGGTGCATGCTTATGTATTAACCAAGGCCTTGACTCAAGAGTGAGAGGATAACACAAATAAAAGAGCCTTCAAAATTCTGGTTCTGCAGCATTTTTTGGCCGAACTGTTTTGGAGCAAAGGGAGGTCTCTTTGCTTGATATTTTATCACATTCAAGTGTCCTAAAATCCTAACTTCACAAAAGGGTGGTGTTGGTATTCAAAGCTTGGGGTATACTACACTTGAGGCTTCAAGTTAGAAGCATAAAAGCCATCTAAACTCATCAAATATTCTGCCCAAATGTGCTGTTGCTGTTCGGTTTTATCAAGGCAGAAAAGTGGGTTTCAAGCTTGCTAGACAAAGTTGTTAAGGTTCTAAGGTGTAGCCAAGTTAAAAGGGTAGTGTTGGTGCATTACTTCTTCATCATTGCTCATCCAATTCAGCCCTTAAACTTAGTTTAAGGAGGTATGCTACTCTATCCTTTCTTGTTAAATTTGTAAGCATATCTATTCACAACTTGATTCTTGTGGGATTTAACTTTAATTGGTTTAAAGATTAAACAAGTTTAATTGGTAATTACACGCTTCCGTTTTGAATGATTCTTAAAAGGTTTTAAGACTTATCAAACTTGTTAAATTCCAACAATGGTATCTAGAGCCGAAGTTGTTGAAATATGCTTCGAATTGTTGTCTTTAAACCCACTATATTTGCATTTCAAGTACATGCATGAATATGGAATGCAAATATTTTCGGGTTTGGGAGGGTTGGTCATGTTGGCCGAATTCTAGGACACCCAAAGTGGGTTTTGGGTTGCTCCATTTTGGTCACTTTGATTGATATATTGATGTTCACAATTCTAGCCTTGACCTTGTGTTGCATGCATGTGTGTTTGATTGATTTATGATTCATTTGGTATGTATTATTATTCATTCAAATGGCATGTAATAATTATTCAATTGGTTTGTAATAATTCATTCATAAGGCTATGTAATTTTTTTTATATTTGGTATGTAAAATAGATTAGGTTGTATTTTCATTTTCTAGATAAAATGTATTAGGATACATATTTTGTAAAATGAAGATACAAGATGATGAGGACTTGAAGAACACAAGGAGCATATGGATGCAAGATTAAGTGGGAGATTTGAAATCTCCTACTTTGTATGATTAACCCTTACCCGGTGACATTTGTTTTCAGCTAAACAAATGTCCACCAAAATGGCTAGATTGTGAACATACTAATTTTGCATGTGTGGTTGTTTGTATGATTATTATTTTGTAGGTTTGGTTGATACAATTAATCACAAGATTACAACAAACAAAACGACAATTTAATGGGTTAAATTAGACGTACTAAGCACATACAAAACAACAATTTAATTGGTTAAATTGAAAGCAACTAAAAACCTTAATAAAAGGTTATTAAGAACAAGAAAAGGATAACGTATATAAAATGGTTTATATCAAGTAATTGGCTAAATTACAAGACATGAAATTGGTTTTTCATAAGTACCATACACTAAATGCATGTTGGTGTATGGCATAAAAGTTTTCTCAAACTAGAATTAACGAAAACTTAAAATCCCTTTTACAAACAAGGTAAACAAGTTTAACGCCATCCTATTGTGTGACACTTAAAAGTATTAGGGAACTCATGATGGGATAAAGGTCACCTAACCGTTATGAGCAAACTAATATGATTAAGGTAAATTTCACATGCTTGTGGGATAAAGATCACCTAACCACTTGTATGTTAAATTTACAAGTCTATACAAGTAGGACGACTTGATTTGGGAATCATGAACTTAGGGTCACCAAAGCATGAGGAACAAATAGGCGTTGATGGGATAAATATGCCATGCAAAAGGATTGCATGATCCCATACTCTAGAAGTTGCAAATGGATTGCAATTGTCATTTATTGACTACCTAGCTAAATCAAGTTGCGGGATGAAGGTCACCTAACCGAAATTTGGTTTACCGTTGGATTCTAGAATTTAATAATTCAATTGGTTTAAAGGGTATTGAATGTTAAATTAAAATCGATACTTAAACGAACTTTGTTAATTTTGTAGATGGCCGCCAATAACAACAACAACATTCCAAACGCACCACTTAACCTAAACCACCTATCATTAAGGTCTCTCTTAGAGAAAGACAAACTCAACCATACCAACTTTATGGATTGGTTCCGCAATCTTCGGATTGTCCTCAAACAAGAGGATAAAGCGTATGTACTTGAGGACCCCATTCCCGATCAACCGGATGAGAATGATGTGGAGGCAATGGCCTCTTACGATAAGTATTGCCACGACTCCCTTCAAGTCTCATGCTTAATGCTTGGGACTATGATTCCCGAACTCCAAAAGGATTTCGAGCATCATAGTGCATACGACATGATAACGCAATTGAAGGAGATGTTCCTTCAACAAGCGCGTGTCGAGCGCTTCGAAACGGTTCGGGCGCTACATGCTTGTCGTATGGACGATACCCAATCGGTTTCATCTTATGTACTTAAGATGAAAAGCCTTATCGATCGTGCTAACCGTCTTAACCTAAACATATCAAATGAGTTGGCCACCGATCTTATCCTTAACTCCCTATCAAAAAGGTTTGATCAATTTGTAATTAATTACAATATGAATGGGATGGATAAGAGCATAGGTGAGCTTCACGGTATGCTTAGAACGGCGGAAACTAGCATGGGTAAAAGGGCTTTACCCGTGTTAGCAATCGATCAAGGTGGGTCAAAAGGTAACACCTCTAAGCCAAAGGTGACCAAGAGAAAAAGACCCGCCCATCAAGGCAAAGGGAAAGGGAAGATGGTTACCCCAACCATCAACAAGGCTAAGAAGCAAAAGGTAGCCGAGAAGGCAAACCCCAAAGAAGACCCATGCTTCGGTTGCGGTGAGATGGGTCATTGGAAACGAAACTGTCCGGTCTATCTTAAAGAGTTGAAGGACAAGAGGGATGCAGGGCAAACCTCAGGTAAAATGTATATGGTATATATAGAGCTTAGTATTACTTCTTCTAATACATGGGTATTAGACACGGGATGTGGAACTCATATTTGCAATTCTTTGCAGGGGTTCAAAAGAAGTGATCATAAGGCGGGAACATCAAGTCTCTATATGGGCAATGGTGCAAAGGTGCATGTTAAAGCTCAAGGAGATTTTATTTTAAAGCTTCCAAGCGGATTGGAACTTATTTTAGAAAATGTTTTGTATGCTCCGGATTTGTGTAGAAACATTATTTCTATTTCTCGCTTAAAACAATGTGGTTACGTTGTTAATTTTATTGATGATGATATTCATGTTTCTAAAGATAATGTATTCTATTTCAAGGCTTCGCCTTCAAATGGAATTTATGAATTGGTTCATGATGACACATCATCGAGCTCTATATACCATACTAGCACCAAGAAACTCAAAAGGGATTTGAGTGATTCCTACTTATGGCATTGTCGCCTTGGTCACATAAACAAGAACCGAATGCATACACTTCAAAAGAATGGACTCTTGAAATCAAATGAGATGGACTCGTTTGATGTGTGTGAATCTTGTTTACAAGGCAAAATGACTAAAGCACCTTTCAAAGGGACCTATGAAAGGGCTAAGGACTTATTGGGATTAATACATTCGGATGTATGTGGACCCTTTAAGCCCATAGCTAGGAATGGTGAAAGATACTTCGTTACTTTCATTGATGACTTCAGTCGTTTTGGGTATGTCTACTTGTTAAGACATAAGGACGAAACTTTTGAAGCATTCAAAGAATATCAAAGCGAAGTACAAAATCAACTCAATAAGACAATCAAGGTACTTCGTACCGATAGAGGAGGTGAATACCTAAGCGATGCTTTCCAAGATCATCTTAGGAGTTGTGGGATTGTCTCACAACTTACTCCACCTGGAACACCCCAACTTAATGGAGTTTCCAAAAGGAGGAACCGAACCCTAATGGATATGGTTCGATCTATGATGGCTAGAAGCACGTTACCTCTATCATTTTGGGGTTATTGTCTATGCTCCGCGGCTCGTATTTTAAATATGGCCCCAACCAAGAAAGTGGAACGAACACCTCATGAGATGTGGTTTGGAAAACCTCCATCCCTATCATACTTAAAAGTATGGGGATGTGAAGCTTATCCTAAGCGTTACATCCCTAATAAGTTGAATGCTCGATCCACGAAGTGTATCTTCATAGGATATCCCAAGGATAATATGGGATATTATTTCTATGATCCATCCGAGCAGAATGTATTTGTTGCTCGGAAAGCGGAATTCCTTGAAACTAAGTTCCTAATGGAAGGAAGTAGTGAGAGGAAGATAGATCTTGAAGAGGTTCAAGATCAAATAGATGATACACAATTGGTTGACACTAGCACTCAACATGAAAATGTTGATAGTGATCAAATAGATGATCAAAATACACAAGACATTCGTAGATCTGGTAGGATTAGCAATCCTCCTGAGAGATATGGTTTTCTCATAGATGGTTGCTATACGGTTGATTTGGATGAACCAACAAACTACCAAGATGCTTTATCAAGGATTGATAAAGATAAATGGCAGGAAGCCATGAAATCTGAGATGCAATCCATGTATGACAACCAAGTTTGGGAACTTGTTACGCAACCTCCTGGCTCCAGGCTAGTTGATTGTAAATGGCTTTTCAAAATGAAAACCGACATACATGGAAACTTGGATACATACAAAGCTAGACTTGTAGCAAAAGGTTTCACTCAAACTCAAGGGATTGATTATGATGAAACTTTCTCGCCTGTGGCAATGCTAAAGTCTATTAGGATATTATTTGCCATTGCTGCTCACTATGACTATGAAATATGGCAAATGGATGTCAAAACCGCTTTCCTGAATGGATGTCTTGAGGAAGATGTTTATATGGTACAGCCCGAAGGTTTTGTTGATCCGGAAAATCCTAAAAAGGTATGCAAGTTAAAGAAATCAATCTACGGATTGAAACAAGCATCTAGAATGTGGAATCATCGTTTTAATGTAGAGGCAAAGAAATTTGGCTTCATTAAAAATGGTGATGAAGCTTGTGTATACAAGAAGGCTAGTGGGAGCTCTATAATGTTCCTTGTGCTATATGTGGATGATATATTATTGTTTGGGAATGATATAACCACAATGCAAGAGGTCAAAACTTGGCTAAAAGGTTGCTTCTCCATTAAGGATCTTGGAGAAGCACAATACATATTGGGGATTGGGATCTATAGGAATAGATCCAAGAGATTGATAGGTTTGAGTCAAAGTACATACATTGATAAAATCTTGAAAAGGTTCAAGATGGAAAACTCTAAGAAAGGTTTGGTACCTATTCAAAGAGGAACCGTTCTCAGTTCATCTCAGTGTCCTACCACGAAAGATGAACAAAAGAGAATGAAGAAAGTCCCATACGCATCTGCTGTTGGGTCTATCATGTATGCAATGATATGTACTAGACCGGATGTGTCATGCGCTCTAAGCTTGACAAGTAGATACCAGAATAACCCAGGAAACAGTCATTGGATTGCTGTTAAAAGTATATTGAAATACCTTAGGAGGACTAAGGATATGTTTCTAATATATGGGTCTGGTGAGGAGGAACTCGCTGTAAAAGGTTACGTGGACGCGAGTTTCCAAACTGATCGAGATGACTCTCGATCACAATCCGGTTATGTCTTCATGTTAAATGGTGGTGCAGTCTCTTGGAAGAGCTCAAAACAGGAAGTTGTTGCGTTATCCACTACAGAGTCGGAGTACATTGCCGCCTCATTGGCAGCTCAGGAAGCTGCATGGATGAAGAAATTCATCGACGACTTAGGGGTGGTCCCTTCCATTCAGGACCCTCTTGAGATCTTTTGTGACAACGAGGGTGCCATTGCTCAAATCAAGGAACCTCGTGCTCATCAAAAGACTCGTCACATTGAGCGGAGATTCAACTACATCAGGGATGAGGTTGAAAAGGGAAAGATATGTATTCACAAAGTTCACACAGATCAAAATGTTGCGGATCCACTCACGAAGCTTTTACATGGGCCAAAACATGAGGGACATGTTTGTGCATTAGGGCTTCGATATTCTAGTGATTGGAATTGATCTATTTTATGTATTGTAACGGAATGAATTAGTTCAAACTCATTAATATAATTATGGTATTAATTTAATTATGAGTCATGTTCCAAATTTTGCATATTTTATCCATGAATAAACTATTATTCTAAATTCCGTAGTTGATCACATTTGTGGGAACAAGTGTGAGGTTTAGACTATTATGAACTTGGATTGGTATACATTCACGGACTGAATGTAGGGCAGGGTTGCTACCAAGGTTCATAGATATTTGTGAGATACAAATATTGGAAGACCCGCTCTCAAGATTTACTGCATGGAGCCTTTGTGGTTGATCACATGTAATCTTGAGTAAAGGCGAATATCATCGTATCCTCTGACCTGAGATACATATTGGGTCCTGATATTCACCGAGTATTATGCCTTGATTCTTTCCTTCGCTATTCTGAAATATGGTAGTACATAAGGAAGAGCTCAGGTATAATGCAAAGTATGTATCTAGGACGTATGTAGTCAAGATGGAATTTGTCCCTCTTATTCATTGAGAGTCAGATGTCTAAGGCCTGATAAAGTTAAATCTATAAGAGAGTGGTCACTCTGTATCTCTTGGATTTGACATGACATCTAGGATGAAAGGATATAATGAAAGATTCACCTATTCATATTCGAGATGGGAACTCGAAAAGGATGATGTTATTGAATGGCACAAAGTCATAACATATTGGGGGTGATGGACGGTCGTTAGGTGGTATCCATCACTTGCATTAATTTCTTATGTTTCTCGTGCAAGTGGGAGATTGAAGATATTTCGTATGCCCGAGCGACATATTAAATTAATGTGGCTAGTATGTTATGATCCAAGTCGGGTCATACCCAATAACAAGCTTACCGACACCTTAAACGTATTTGATCTTAATGAATGGATCATTAAATAAATACGCGACACTTGGATTTTAGAAAATCAGTTTTTCAAAATGTTATCACTTGAGATAAATTATTTGGATAATTTATATATAATTGTTTATAAGTTTAAATGATTATATTGTGTTATATTTTATAAAAGGGTTTATAAAATATAAAAGTAACATAAAAATATATACATGTTTTATATATATATCTAGTTTATATATATGTATAAAGACATTGTATATATAATATATATATATAAAGACATTGTTATATAATATATATGTAATGCAGAATTTGTGACTCCAAGACTCACAAGCATGCCTTGTTTATGTTTACTTTTAATAACACACAAGTGCCAAGGTGCATGCTTATGTATTAACCAAGGCCTTGACTCAAGAGTGAGAGGATAACACAAATAAAAGAGCCTTCAAAATTCTGGTTCTGCAGCATTTTTTGGCCGAACTGTTTTGGAGCAAAGGGAGGTCTCTTTGCTTGATATTTTATCACATTCAAGTGTCCTAAAATCCTAACTTCACAAAAGGGTGGTGTTGGTATTCAAAGCTTGGGGTATACTACACTTGAGGCTTCAAGTTAGAAGCATAAAAGCCATCTAAACTCATCAAATATTCTGCCCAAATGTGCTGTTGCTGTTCGGTTTTATCAAGGCAGAAAAGTGGGTTTCAAGCTTGCTAGACAAAGTTGTTAAGGTTCTAAGGTGTAGCCAAGTTAAAAGGGTAGTGTTGGTGCATTACTTCTTCATCATTGCTCATCCAATTCAGCCCTTAAACTTAGTTTAAGGAGGTATGATACTCTATCCTTTCTTGTTAAATTTGTAAGCATATCTATTCACAACTTGATTCTTGTGGGATTTAACTTTAATTGGTTTAAAGATTAAACAAGTTTAATTGGTAATTACACGCTTCCGTTTTGAATGATTCTTAAAAGGTTTTAAGACTTATCAAACTTGTTAAATTCCAACAAAAATGTTGCGTAACAAAGAGGTGAGGACTTTTAAAGTCCAATGGCGTCGTAGTAAAGGTTCTGAGTTTACTTGGGAGCTCGAAGAATTTGTGTTGGTTTATCTTCCCTCGTGTCATGCGGCTTGGATAGCGAGGACGCGCTCCGATTTAATTGGGGGAGAGTTGTAACACCCTGTTTTCCCGTGCACGTCTAAAGGTACATACTTAATCAATAGTACGCTTATAACTTACTCGTTATGTGATTAAATGAACTAAAGTGTTAGTTAGGCGTGAGTGCATATATGTATATGTGTGTATATATATATAAATATATATATATATATATATATATATATATATATATATATATATATATATATATATATATATATATATATGGGTATATTCGAATGTGTGCGTATACGTGTATATGAATGTGTCGTGATTGGCGTCAAGTCGTGTGAGACTTAAGGTTGAGGTTTAGACGTGCATAGGAAGGGTGGAAGTTGTTATGTTTGAAACCTTGTATTATGATTTGTTGTCGAAGTGACCAGGACAAGGCAAACGCCGCGCCGCAACAAACGGGTCTGCGCCGCGACGAATAAAGCAAATCCAGATCAGAACTTGAGTTAAGAAGGGTAGTTTTTCCTTCTTTATGTCGCGCCGCGACAAAGGAGCCGCGCCGCGGCAGGTCTGCAATTCAGACTCCGAATTCAGCTCAAATTTAATAGGGTTTAGGGGCATTTTGGTCTTTTCACGTGTAGATCTGGATGGAGCCTTTAATATCAACCACTTATCTTTATTTCTTATATTCTTTTCCTTTTTCTTTTTTAATTTCCTCTCAAATCCTAAAACCCACTTAGATTAAACTTAAGATTTGAAGGTGAAGTTTTGTGAATCGATCCTAGAAGCGGGAATTAAAGTTGTTCATCGTATCTCTAGCTACACATTCATAGTCTTGGTAAGTCTTAACTTTATGTTTTGAGTTTTAATTGATTTATGGCTAGGGTTTGGTTCATATGAGCTAGCGTGACCTATTTGAGGGTTAAATGGGTGGGTCTTGGATTGAATTATTGAAAGGAAACCCTAAAAGCTATTATCTAGGGTTTGGTCTTGTGATTTGAGGTTGTAAGTGTTAAATGATGTTGTTAGTCATTAATACACTTTTAAAATGATGCTAGAATTGTTATTGTGTAAGTTTGACTTAATTGTAAGTCAAAGAGTCAAAAGAGCACTAGTTGACCTAATCGGGTGAAATGGTTATGAAATACACCAAGTTTGTGTTAGTTGATGTTGTTAAACCCTAATCACTAGCTTTTAGTGATTTATGGCGGGGCATGGCCATTAATGGGCGTTTGGTGTAGTTGAGTCATTTAATGCAAACGGGTCATTAAATGCTCAAGGATTGTGGTTGGCATTTATTTCAAATAGTTTGTATGTTAATAAATGCATAATGTAATAGGTACATTTCATTGAAGGGTTGCAAGCTCGGTTAGCTTTCACAAGAGACTTGAGGTAAGTGGAATAATTATGCATATGTGTATATAATGTATTTACGTGTACGAGGTTCGATGTGGGTTTAAGTTCGGGCGATCGATACCACATCGAGTCATTATATGATATGGGTTTAAAGTTCGGGCATTCAATACCATGTCATATATGTGTGTGGGCATGAAGTGTGGGTTTAAAGTTCGGGCGTTCGATACCACATTACACGTGACGGGTGTGTTTAAAGTTCGAGCGTTCGATACCACCCAGGGGTTAGTGATATATTTCGTTGTACACTAACGGTTGTTGGGAACACCGATGGGAAATTCGAAGTACCATTCCCTTGTACGATTGGTTAACCATGGTTATATGTTTTAGTGTAGCATATTATATTGTCCGGGTTATATATGCTTTCGTTGTGCTAGCTTGTGGTCTTGGAGATTTAGCATTGTGCCTTGCGTTGATATGCCTTTTTAATTGCTAGCGTGTATGAGGTAATTGTGTATGTGATTGCATGTGAGTAGATTATATATGTATATGTATAATTATTGCATTCACTAAGCGTTAGCTTACCCTCTCATTGTTTATCTTTTTAGATGCAGGTGCAGTTAAGGGCAAGGGGGTTATCGGACATTAGGTGTCCCGTGTTGATGCTTTGTTGGTGCTTTTGGAAGTTGGCCTAGTTTTGGGTAGTTTAGTCCCAAACCATGCTCGGAACGTCGTTTGGTTTATAAACTATCATTTGTAGATGGTCAAACTTGTACTACACTTTATTCGTGGCCCTCGTGCCTTTTGTAAACAATTAACTGTTGTGCGCTTTAAATAGAACTCGTGAAATGGGCTACATATTTAATTGGCGTGCAATTGTGTCGTATAAAAAAAAATTATCGTATGGATTGCGGGTTGGGTTGTTACACTCCTAAAGTTGGGTTATGTTTCAAGAGCAGGGATACTACTCTCAGGGGTTATTCTGATGCAGATTTGGGTAGATGCAATAATACCTTCAAGAGCACCACCGGGTATGTATTCACTATAGGAGGAACAGTAGTGAGTTGGATGTCTAGGCTTCAAAAGAGCGTGGCTCTATCTACTACTGAAGCAGAATACATGGCCTTGACTGAAGCCATTAAAGAACTAGTGTGGTTGAAGACATTCATGAAAGAACTGGGCAGCAAACAGACAGAATTTGTCTTATATTGTGATAATGAGAGCGCAATCAAGTTAGTAAAGAATCCAGTCTATCATGCTAAGACGAAGCACATTGGCATGAAGTATCACTTTATCAGAGAACGGATAAGCAAGGGAACATTTAATCTGGAGAGCATTCTAGGTTCAAAGAATCCAGCAGATATGTTCACCAAACCAGTAACGCTGGATAAGTTAAAGCTGTGCATAGCTTCAACTGGCCTTCAGGAACATTGAAGAGAAGGCAGGAACTAGAGACAGAAGAGATGAGCTGAGTCTTGCATTGCAGAAGTACAAGAGTGCAGATCGATGTTATTCGAAGCCTCCAAGTGGGAGATTGTTGAGGTGTAGGCTTCGGTATTTAAGCCCAATAAAAATAGGCCTGGAGTTTACTTGGTGACCAAGTCAGGGTCTGGCCAACCCTAATTGGTTGGGCCAACTTTTATTGTTCTTTTCTTAGTCTATATATAGTCTCTCATTGTACTTGTAATTTATCACCTCCAAATTAATAATAATACTCTCTAGTTCCAAAGTGGATGTAGGTTTCACCTAGAAACCGAACCACTATAATTCTCGTGTTGTTTTTATTCTGTGTTTATTATTCGGCTTGCTCGTTTATGATTGTTAATTGATTAGGGTTCTACTCTGATAGAAGGCAGGTTCTAGCCTTAACAGAAGCAAATAACCACAACACTCAAATGTAAAGGTTATACTTTGGGTAATATAGTGTATCGATGATTAAGTCTAATTATTGAAAAAGGTACACGTCGCGTAACATAAAGGACAAGTTTTTTAAGCGTACGAAAAGACGTTCGAGAAACTGGAACCGGGACATGAGTCGAGTGACAACGTATGAGTCATCGGAACAAAAATTACAAACTAACTATGCATGTAAATATTATATTATATATAAATAATTATATAAATTAAATATATTATATATATAAATATTAATAAAAACCGTCGGCAACTAGAAGTTAAATGATTGTGAGCTAGATCCCTAGGCCATGCGATCGCATGGCCAATTGCCCACAAAACCATGCGATCGCATGGGTAGTAGTTGGCGCTAACATCCTATAAATCGAGCGTGTTTGCAATTATTTGATTCATTCACTTCACACACTTCTCTATATCTCTCTGTATTATTATTATTATTATTATTATTATTATTATTATTATTATTATTATTATTATTATTATTATTATTATTATTATTATTATTATTATTATTATTGTTATTATTAAGATTATTAATATTAATCTTATTATTATTAGTACTAGTATTATTAGGAGCGATATTATTAGTATTATACATAAAATACTACGACGGGGTTATGAGCGAGTAATTTCAAACGGGTTTTTCGAGCGGGACAGACCTAAGGAAATTATGGGTTATAGCTATGGAGATTATGGGTATTGTTCGGGGATATGCTCGTGAGGTCAATCTAGTGTTTATCATCTCCGTTGCGTCTACGAACTTTGCTGCAATATTGAATCAGAATATTGATACGTGAGCACTCATAACTTAACTTTTATATATTAATAGTGTATCCCTGACTAGTGCTCGAGTATATATGATTATGCATGCTTGTATGTTTAATTTTTGTCGTTAGATAGTTTATCATAAATTACGAATTTGATACTTATGCGATTGAGATAAGGTATATGATATGCATGTCGTTGGAAAGCTGGCGAAAAATTAATAACTTTCCATTTAGAAATCATATGGTTTCGATGAACGGATTAAAAGATATGGTCAACTGAATTATTATTAATTTTTATATTATTATTGTTAAAATGATTATTATTACTATCGTCATTATTATCGTCGTTATTATTATTATCTATTAATTATTATTATTATTATTATTATTATTATTATTATTATTATTATTATTATTATTATTATTATTATTATTATTATTATTATTATTATTATTATTATTATTATTATTATTATTATTATTATTATTATTATTATTGTAACATCCCATTTTTCCCGTACATATCTAAAGGTACATACTTAATCGTAGTACGCTTGTAACTCGTTCGTTTATGTGATTAAATAAATTGTTGTGTTAGTTGTTGTATAAACGTATATGTATAAATACTTGGGAATGTGTGCATGCATGAGTTTGTACATAAGTTTTAATGGTGATAAGTCATGTGAGACTTAAATGTGAAGTTTAGACATATGTAGGAAGCGAGAACGGGGCGTACAAGCCAAATATTTAATCGTTAAATTTGTTGTCGAGAAAATGATCAGGCACAGGCCTTTGCCGCGCCGCGGAAGTCCTGGTCGCGCCGCGGTATCCAACTGAAACCAAGGTCAGGAGGCCTGTTAAACAGGTCGAAATATCTTTGTATTGTCGCGCCGCGATGATTTCTGCCGCGCCGCGGCATCGCAAGCAAAACGAATTCAGGAGGCATGCTAAGGAGGGTCAATTTTTCCTTTATGTGTCGCGCCGCGACAAATGGAGCCGCGCCGCAGTTCTACTGGACTGATTCCGGATTTAGCTCATTTTAAGTGATTTTAAGGGGCAAATTGGTAATTTGGCGTATAGATCTGATGGGAGCATTTAATCTCCACCACTTATCCACTTTCCTCATTTCTTTTCCATTTTCTTTCTCCATTTTACTCTCAAACATAAAAACCCATTTGAATTCAAGTGAGATTTGTGAGTGAAGAATTGAGAGTTGATCTTTGGAGCAAGAATTAAAGTTGTTCTCCTCATTCTTAGCTACAAGTGGATAGTGTTGGTAAGTCTTAACTCCATATTTTGAGTTTTAATTAGTTTATGCTAGGGTTTGGTTCATTTTGAAATGTCCTGTTCATATTTATTATAAACGTTCCATATTAATTAATTTCGTCGCGAGGTTTTGACCTCTATATGAGACATTTTTCAAAGACTGCATTCATTTTAAAACAACCATAACCTTTATTTTATCGATAAAGGTTTAAAAAGCATTACGTAGATTATCAAATAATGATAATCTAAAATATACTTTTTACACACGACCATTACATAATGGTTTACAATAAGAATATATTACATCAAAAATAAGTTTCTTGAATGCAGTTTTTACATAATATCATACAAGCATGGACTCTAAATCTTGTCCTTATTTTAGTATGCAACAGCGGAAGCTCTTAATAATCACCTGAGAATAAACATGCTTAAAACGTCAACAAAAATGTTGGTGAGTTATATGTTTAACCTATATATTATCAAATCATAATAATAGACCACAAGAATTCATATTTCAATATACATCCCATACATAGAGATAAAATTCATTCATATGGTGAACACCTGGTAACCGACATTAACAAGATGCATATAAGAATATCCCCTATCATTCCGGGAAATCCTTCGGACATGATATAAATGAATTCGAAGTACTAAAGCATCCGGTACTTTGGATGGGGTTCGTTAGGCCCAATAGATCTATCTTTAGGATTCGCGTCAATTAGTAGATCGGTTTACTAATTCTTAGGTTACCAAGCAAAAGGGGCATATTCAGATTCGATCATTCACCCATATAATGTAGTTTCAATTACTTGTGTCTATTTCGTAAAACATTTATAAAACTGCATGTATTCTCATCCCAAAATATTAAATTTTAAAAGTGGGACTATAACTCACTTTCACAGATTTTTACTTCGTCGGGAAGTAAGACTTGGCCACTGATCGATTCACGAAACTATAACAAATATGTACATATATATCAAAGTATGTTCAAAATATATTTACAACATTTTTAATACATTTTACTATTTTAAATTTATTAAGTCAGCTGTCCTCGTTAGTAACCTACAACTAGTTGCCCACAGTTAGATATATAGAAATAAATCGATATATATTATCTTGAATCAATCCACGACCCAGTGTATACACGTCTCAGGCTAGATCACAACTCAAAGTATATATATATATTTTTGGAATCAACCTCAACCCTGTATAGCTAACTCCAACATTACTGCATATAGAGTGTCTATGGTTGTTTCAAATAATATATATACATGGGTCGATATGATATGTCAAAACATTTGCATACGTGTCTATGGTATCCCAAGATTACATAATATATTAGAATACATGTATAATATAATATAAGTTAGCTAGGATATGATTTGTATAGAATTGTTACAATATTTCCCGTAGCTACAACAATCAAAAAAATATCCAATCTTGTTTTACCCATAACTTCTTCGTTTTAAATCCGATTTGAGTGAATCAAATTGCTATGGTTTCATATTGAACTCTATTTTATGAATCTAAACATAAAAAGTATAGGTTTATAGTCGGAAATATAAGTTACAAGTTGTTTTTGTAAAGGTAGTCATTTAAGTCGAAAGAACGACGTCTAGATGACCATTTTGGAAAACATACTTCCACTTTGAGTTTAACCATGATTTTTGGATATAGTTTCATGTTCATAAGAAAAATCATTTTCCCAGAATAACAACTTTTAAATCAAAGTTTATCATAGTTTTTAATTATCTAACCCAAAACAGCCCGCGGTGTTACTACGACGGCGTATATCCGGTTTTACGGTGTTTTTCGTGTTTTTCGGTTTTAAATCATTAAGTTAGCATATCATATAGATATAGAACATGTGTTTAGTTTATTTTAAAAGTCAAGTTAGAAGGATTAACTTTTGTTTGCGAACAAGTTTAGAATTAACTAAACTATGTTCTAGTGATTACATGTTCAAATCTTCGAATAAGATAGTTTTATATGTATGAATCGAATGATGTTATGAATATCATTACTACCTCAAGTTTAGTAGGTAAACCTACTGGAAGTGACAAGAAATGATCTAGCTTCAAAGGATCTTGGATGGCTTGAAAGTTCTTGAAGTAGAATCATGACACGAAAACAAGTTCAAGTAAGATTATCACTCGAATTAAGATAGTTATAGTTATAGAAATTGAATCAAAGTTTGTATATGAGTATTACCTTGATTTGGAATGATATCTTACTGTAAACAACAAGGATTTCTTGAGGTTGGATGATGTGACGATCGCTCCAAATCCATATGGACGAACACGTCATTCATCGATTTCATTGCGCGGTATTTGACCTCTATATGATACGTTTTGTAAACATTGCATTCTTTTGAAAAGGCACACCATAAATGAATATTTAAATCAAAGGTTTTCGACATCTGATGATTTCTACATATAGACAATCACCGTAAATAATAGTTTACAATAGTACTTCCGTTGACAACGAAGTCAAAATAAGATAGATGGTGATGATTTGTGAATGCAACGTTTTCTCAAATAAAGCATGTATGACTCCATGCACATATCTTGTATAACATATAAGCAAACAGCGGAAGACTTCTAGGGAACCTGAGAATAAACATGCTAACAAGTGTCAACATAAAGGTTGGTGAGTTCATAGTTTTAATGTTGCGCATAATCTGTATATAAAGGTGGATCACAAAATTTCAGTTGTTTCATCCAGAAACGTTTATCAAAATATTCTACAAGATTGAGCACCCTGGTAACTGAACTTTAATGTTATAATAAGTACCCCTATTTTAACATACATGCAACCAACATATACAATACACGCAAACCAACGTGTACTAAACTCAAATAGCATACGTCTGTTTTATAGTTCAGGCTAGGGTTTCTATACCTGGAACAGACGGGGATGTCAAGCCCTATGGATCCACATACAACTACTCGCGCCCACCAGTTCTTATAACCGGCAGTTACTAATTACCAAAGCTAAGGGATTTTCGGTTCAAACTCGGTGTAGAATTTAGTATATACTTGTATCCATTGCGTTTAAAATAAAGTGCATGTATTCTCAGCCCAAAAATATAGATTGCAAAAGCAATTAAAAAGGGAGCAAATGAAACTCACCTTAGCAGCATACAAAGTCGTTCACCAAAATGTGACCGAAACTCGGATTACTAAATAACCGTAGATTTCAACCTAGAGAATATATGTTGGTCAATAAATGTCTATCAAGCTAGATCAGGTCATAGTGTATCACAATCCTAATGCCCGAGATCGACATACAAAAGTTTATCAAAAGTCATTTCAAAAAGTCATTCTGACTTAATACAATAGTTGAATGATCATGGCAATCGAATCATTTTAATATTTCACATAGTTTTCCAATTCTTGTAAAATTAAACTATAGTTTTTATAAGGCTTTAAAATATGATAAAACAATCAGTTTTGACAATTGTTCAATAAAACGAAACGTACCTTATATAAGGATTCATTTACACGGTTGGTAATATTTAAAAATCCATTTTATCAATCTCGTAAACAAGTTGTTTAAATCTTAATTGCAGATTTAAAAGCAATTTCAATTTACTTCAATCATAATTCAGTTGATCATATCTTTTAATCCGTTTATCAAAACTATTCGATATCTAAATGAAAAGTTATTGATTTTTCGCCAGCTTTCCAAAAACATGTATATCATATACCTTTTACCAGTATTATATGTTTTTAATTCGTGATTCATTATAAACTGTTTAGCGACGAAATTTAGCATACAAGCATGTATAAATATATATACTCGAGCACTAGACATGGATACACAATTAATATATAAAAGATAAAATATGAGTGCTTACTTATCAATATTGAGATTCAATATTGTAGGAAAGTACGTAGACATAACAGAGATGATAAACACTAGGTTTGATTTGTAAACAATACCCACGAACATTACCCATAACCTCCATAGCTATAACCCATAATTTCCTTAGCTTTATTCCGCTAGTAAAACTCATTTTTAAATTACTCAAACAACACTCCGTCGTAGTATTTTATGTATATATAATACTAATAATACAACTCGTAACTATAAGATTAATATTAATATTAATCTTAATAATAATAATAATAATAACAAAAATAATAATAATAATAATAATAATAATAATAATAATAATAATAATAATAATAATTGAAATGTCCCGTTCTTATTGATTAAAAACGTTCCATATTAATTGATTTCGTTGCGAGGTTTTGACCTCTATATGAGACGTTTTTCAAAGACTGCATTCATTTTAAAACAAACCATAACCTTTATTTCATCAATAAAGGTTTAAAAAGCTTTACGTAGATTATCAAATAATGATAATCTAAAATATCCTGTTTACACACGACCATTACATAATGGTTTACAATACAAATATGTTACAACAAAATAAGTTTCTTGAATGCAGTTTTTACACAATATCATACAAGCATGGACTCCAAATCTCGTCCTTATTTAAGTATGCGACAGCGGAAGCTCTTAATAATCACCTGAGAATAAACATGCTTAAAACGTCAACAAAAATGTTGGTGAGTTATAGGTTTAACCTATATATATCAAATCATAATAATAGACCACAAGATTTCATATTTCAATACACATCCCATACATAGAGATAAAAATCATTCATATGGTGAACACCTGGTAACCGACATTAACAAGATGCATATATAAGAATATCCCCATCATTCCGGGACTCCTTTCGGATATGATATAAATTTCGAAGTACTAAAGCATCCGGTACTTTGGATGGGGCTTGTTGGGCCCGATAGATCTATCTTTAGGATTCGCGTCAATTAGGGTGTCTGTTCCCTAATTCTTAGATTACCAGACTTAATAAAAAGGGGCATATTCGATTTTGATAATTCAACCATAGAATGTAGTTTCACGTACTTGTGTCTATTTTGTAAATCATTTATAAAACCTGCATGTATTCTCATCCCAAAAATATTAGATTTTAAAAGTGGGACTATAACTCACTTTCACAGATTTTTACTTCATCGAGAAGTAAGACTTGGCCACTGGTTGATTCACGAACCTATAACAATATATACATATATATCAAAGTATGTTCAAAATATATTTACAACACTTTTAATATATTTTGATGTTTTAAGTTTATTAAGTCAGCTGTCCTCGTTAGTAACCTACAACTAGTTGTCCACAGTTAGATGTACAGAAATAAATCGATAAATATTATCTTGAATCAATCCACGATCCAGTGTATACGTATCTCAGTATTGATCACAACTCAAAGTATATATATTTTGGAATCAACCTCAACCCTGTATAGCTAACTCCAACATTCACATATAGAGTGTCTATGGTTGTTCCGAAATATATATAGATGTGTCGACATGATAGGTCGAAACATTGTATACGTGTCTATGGTATCTCAATATTACATAATATACAATACAATTTGATTAAGTTATGGTTGGAATAGATTTGTTACCAATTTTCACGTAGCTAAAATGAGAAAAATTATCCAATCTTGTTTTACCCATAACTTCTTCATTTTAAATCCGTTTTGAGTGAATCAAATTGCTATGGTTTCATATTGAACTCTATTTTATGAATCTAAACAGAAAAAGTATAGGTTTATAGTCGGAAAAATAAGTTACAAGTCGTTTTTGTAAAGGTAGTCATTTCAGTCGAAAGAACGACTTCTAGATGACCATTTTAGAAAACATACTTCCACTTTGAGTTTAACCATAATTTTTAGATATAGTTTCATATTCATAATAAAAATCATTTTCTCAGAATAACAACTTTTAAATCAAAGTTTATCATAGTTTTTAATTAACTAACCCAAAACAGCCCGCGTGGTTACTACGACGGCGTAAATCCGGTTTTACGGTGTTTTTCGTGTCTCCAGGTTTTAAATCATTAAGTTAGCATATCATATAGATATAGAACATGTGTTTAGTTGATTTTAAAAGTCAAGTTAGAAGGATTAACTTTTGTTTGCGAACAAGTTTAGAATTAACTAAACTATGTTCTAGTGATTACAAGTTTAAACCTTCGAATAAGATAGCTTTATATGTATGAATTGAATGATGTTATGAACATCATTACTACCTTAAGTTCCTTGGATAAACCTACTAGAAAAGTGAAAAATGAATCTAGCTTCAACGGATCCTTGGATGGCTCGAAGTTCTTGAAGCAGAATCATGACACGAAAACAAGTTCAAGTAAGATCATCACTTGAAATAAGATTGTTATAGTTATAGAAATTGAACCAAAGTTTGAATATGATTATTACCTTGTATTAGAATGATAACATACTGTTAGAAACAAAGATTTCTTGAGGTTGGATGATCACCTTACAAGATTGGAAGTGAGCTAGCAAACTTGAAAGTATTCTTGATTTTATGTAACTAGAACTTGTAGAATATATGAAGAACACTTAGAACTTGAAGATAGAACTTGAGAGAGATCAATTAGATGAAGAAAATTGAAGAATGAAAGTTTTTGTAGGTGTTTTTGGTCGTTGGTGTATGGATTAGATATAAAGGATATGTAATTTTTTTTTCATGTAAATAAGTCATGAATGATTACTCATATTTTTGTAATTTTATGAGATATTTCATGCTAGTTGCCAAATGATGGTTCCCACATGTGTTAGGTGACTCACATGGGCTGATAAGAGCTGATCATTGGAGTGTATATACCAATAGTACATACATCTAAAAGCTGTGTATTGTACGAGTACGAATACGGGTGCATACGAATAGAATTGTTGATGAAACTGAATGAGGATGTAATTGTAAGCATTTTTGTTAAGTAGAAGTATTTTGATAAGTGTATTGAAGTCTTTCAAAAGTGTATAAATACATATTAAAACACTACATGTATATACATTTTAACTGAGTCGTTAAGTCATCGTTAGTCGTTACATGTAAGTGTTGTTTTGAAACCTTTAGGTTAACGATCTTGTTAAATGTTGTTAACCCAATGTTTATAATATCAAATGAGATTTTAAATTATTATATTATCATGATATTATCATGTATGAATATCTCTTAATATGATATATATACATTAAATGTCTTTACAACGATAATCGTTACATATATGTCTCGTTTAAAAATCATTAAGTTAGTAGTCTTGTTTTTTACATATGTAGTTCATTGTTAATATACTTAATGATATGTTTACTTATCATAGTATCATGTTAACAATATATATATCCATATATATGTCATCATATAGTTTTTACAAGTTTTAACGTTCGTGAATCGCCGGTCAACTTGGGTGGTCAATTGTCTATATGAAACATATTTCAATTAATCAAGTCTTAACAAGTTTGATTGCTTAACATGTTGGAAACATTTAATCATGTAAATATCAATCTCAATTAATATATATAAACATGGAAAAGTTCGGGTCACTACAGTACCTACCCGTTAAATAAATATCGTCCCGAAATTTTAAGCTGTTGAAGGTGTTGACGAATCTTCTGGAAATAGATGCGGGTATTTCTTCTTCATCTGATCTTCACGCTCCCAGGTGAACTCGGGTCCTCTACGAGCATTCCATCGAACCTTAACAATTGGTATCTTATTTTGCTTAAGTCTTTTAACCTCACGATCCATTATTTCGACGGGTTCTTCGATGAATTGAAGTTTTTCGTTGATTTGGATTTCATCTAACGGAATAGTGAGATCTTCTTTAGCAAAACATTTCTTCAAATTCGAGACGTGGAAAGTGTTATGTACAGCCGTGAGTTGTTGAGGTAACTCAAGTCGGTAAGCTACTGGTCCGACACGATCAATAATCTTGAATGGTCCAATATACCTTGGATTTAATTTCCCTCGTTTACCAAATCGAACAACGCCTTTCCAAGGTGCAACTTTAAGCATGACCATCTCTACAATTTCAAATTCTATATCTTTTCTTTTAATGTCAGCGTAGCTCTTTTGTCGACTTTGGGCGGTTTTCAACCGTTGTTGAATTTGGATGATCTTCTCGGTAGTTTCTTGTATAATCTCCGGACCCGTAATCTGTCTATCCCCCACTTCACTCCAGCAAATCAGAGACCTGCACTTTCTACCATAAAGTGCTTCAAACGGCGCCATCTCAATGCTTGAATGGTAGCTGTTGTTGTAGGAAAATTCTGCTAACGGTAGATGTCGATCCCAACTGTTTTTGAAATCAATAACACATGCTCGTAGCATGTCTTCAAGCGTTTGTATCGTCCTTTCGCTCTGCCCATCAGTTTGTGGATGATAGGCAGTACTCATGTCTAGACGAGTTCCTAATGCTTGCTGTAATGTCTGCCAGAATCTTGAAATAAATCTGCCATCCCTATCAGAGATAATAGAGATTGGTATTCCATGTCTGGAGACGACTTCCTTCAAATACAGTCGTGCTAACTTCTCCATCTTGTCATCTTCTGTTATTGGTAGGAAGTGTGCGGATTTGGTGAGACGATCAACTATTACCCAAATAGTATCAAAACCACTTGCAGTCCTTGGCAATTTAGTGATGAAATCCATGGTAATGTTTTCCCATTTCCATTCCGGGATTTCGGGTTGTTGAAGTAGACCTGATGGTTTCTGATGCTCAGCTTTGACCTTAGAACACGTCAAACATTCTCCTACGTATTTAGCAACATCGGCTTTCATACCCGGCCACCAAAAATGTTTCTTGAGATCCTTGTACATCTTCCCCGTTCCAGGATGTATTGAGTATATGGTTTTATGAGCTTCTCTAAGTACCATTTCTCTCATATCTCCAAATTTTGGTACCCAAATCCTTTCAGCCCTATACCGGGTTCCGTCTTCCCGAATATTAAGATGCTTCTTCGATCCTTTGGGTATTTCATCCTTTAAATTTCCCTCTTTTAAAACTCCTTGTTGTGCCTCCTTTATTTGAGTAGTAAGGTTATTATGAATCATTATATTCATAGATTTTACTCGAATGGGTTCTCTGTCCTTCCTGCTCAAGGCATCGGCTACCACATTTGCCTTCCCCGGGTGGTAACGAATCTCAAAGTCGTAATCATTCAATAATTCAATCCACCTACGCTGCCTCATATTCAGTTGTTTCTGATTAAATATGTGTTGAAGACTTTTGTGGTCGGTATATATAATACTTTTGACCCCATATAAGTAGTGCCTCCAAGTCTTTAATGCAAAAACAACCGCGCCTAATTCCAAATCATGCGTCGTATAATTTTGTTCGTGAATCTTCAATTGTCTAGACGCATAAGCAATCACCTTCGTTCATTGCATTAATACACAACCGAGACCTTGCTTTGATGCATCACAATAAATCACAAAATCATCATTCCCTTCAGGCAATGACAATATAGGTGCCGTAGTTAGCTTTTTCTTCAATAACTGAAACGCTTTCTCTTGTTCATCATTGCATTCAAATTTCTTCCCTTTATGCGTTAATGCAGTCAAGGGTTTTGCTATTCTGGAAAAGTCTTGGATGAACCTTCTGTAGTAACCAGCTAGTCCTAAAAACTGGCGTATGTGTTTCGGAGTTTTTGGGGTTTCCCACTTTTCAACAGTTTCTATCTTTGCCGGATCCACCTTAATACCTTCTTTGTTCACTATGTGACCGAGGAATTGAACTTCTTCCAACCAAAATGCACACTTTGAAAACTTAGCGTACAATTCTTCCTTCCTCAATACCTCTAACACCTTTCTCAAATGTTCACCGTGTTCTTGGTCATTCTTTGAGTAAATAAGTATGTCATCAATGAAAACAATGACAAACTTGTCAAGGTATGGTCCACACACTCGGTTCATAAGGTCCATGAACACAGCTGGTGCATTAGTTAAACCAAATGGCATGACCATAAACTCGTAATGACCGTAACGTGTTCTGAAAGCAGTCTTTGGAATATCATCTTCTTTCACCCGCATTTGATGATACCCGGAACGTAAGTCAATCTTTGAATAAACAGACGAGCCTTGTAGTTGATCAAATAAGTCGTCGATTCTCGGTAGTGGGTAGCGGTTCTTGATGGTAAGTTTGTTCAACTCTCGGTAGTCGATACACAACCTGAATGTACCATCTTTCTTCTTGACAAACAAAACAGGAGCTCCCCACGGTGATGTGCTTGGTCGAATGAAACCACGCTCTAAAAGTTCTTGTAATTGGCTTTGCAGTTCTTTCATCTCGCTGGGTGCGAGTCTGTAAGGAGCATAAGCTATTGGTGCAGCTCCTGGTACAAGATCTATTTGAAATTCAACGGATCGATGTGGGGGTAATCCCGGTAATTCTTTCGGAAATACATCGGGAAATTCTTTTGCGACGGGAACATCATTGATGCTCTTTTCTTCTGTTTGTACTTTCTCGACGTGTGCTAGAACAGCATAGCAACCTTTTCTTATTAGTTTTTGTGCCTTCAAATTACTAATAAGATGTAGCTTAGTGTTGCCCTTTTCTCCGTACACCATTAAGGGTTTTCCTTTTTCTCGTATAATGCGAATTGCATTTTTGTAACAAACGATCTCTGCTTTCACTTCTTTCACCCAGTCCATACCGATTATCACATCAAAACTCCCTAACTCTACTGGTATCAAGTCAATCTTAAATGTTTCGCTAACCAGTTTAATTTCTCGATTCCGACATATATTATCTGCTGAAATTAATTTACCATTTGCTAATTCGAGTAAAAATTTACTATCCAAAGGCGTCAATGGACAACTTAATTTAGCACAAAAATCTCTACTCATATAGCTTCTATCCGCACCCGAATCAAATAAAACGTAAGCAGATTTATTGTCAATAAGAAACGTACCCGTAACAAGCTCCGGGTCTTCCTGTGCCTCTGCCGCATTAATATTGAAAACTCTTCCACGGCCTTGTCCATTCGTGTTCTCCTGGTTCGGGCAATTTCTAATAATGTGGCCCGGTTTTCCACATTTATTACAAACTACATTGGCATAACTTGCTCCGACACTACTTGCTCCACCATTACTCGTTCCGACACCATTTGTTCCTTTCGTTCTAATAACCCCTGGTCCGTAGACATCACACTTCGCCGCGCTATGACCATTTCTTTTACACTTGTTGCAAAATTTGGTGCAGAACCCCGAGTGATACTTTTCACACCTTTGGCATAGCGGCTTCTGATTGTTGTTGTTGTTGCGGTTATTATTGTTGTTAAGATGATTGTTGTGGTTGCTGTTGTTGTTGTTGTTGTTGTTGTTGGGCCGTTTGTTGTAGTTGCGATTGTTAGGATAGTTGTTGCGATTATTGTTATAATTGCTGTTGTTGTTGTATTGGTGATTCTTATCACCGTTTTCCTCCCACTTTCTTTTGACTTGCTTCACATTGGCCTCTTCAGCAGTCTGTTCTTTAATTCTTTCTTCAATCTGGTTCACTAGTTTATGAGCCATTCTACATGCCTGTTGTATGGAGGCGGGCTCGTGTGAACTTATATCTTCTTGGATTCTTTCTAGTAATCCTTTCACAAACGCGTCGATCTTCTCTTCCTCATCTTCGAATGCTCCCGGACACAATAGGCACAATTCTGTGAATCGTCTTTCGTACTTGGTAATATCAAATCCTTGGGTTCGTAACCCTCTAAGTTCTGTCTTGAGCTTATTGACCTCGGTTTTGGGACGGTACTTCTCGTTCATCAAGTGCTTGAATGCTGACCACGGTAGTGCGTACGCATCGTCTTGTCCCACTTGCTCTAGATAGGTATTCCACCATGTTAACGCAGAACCTGTGAAGGTATGCGTAGCGTACTTCACTTTGTCCTCTTCAGTACACTTACTTATGGCAAACACCGATTCGACCTTCTTGGTCCATCGTTTCAATCCGATCGGACCTTCGGTTCCATCAAATTCCAAAGGTTTGCAGGCAGTAAATTCTTTGTAGGTGCATCCTACACGATTTCCTGTACTGCTAGATCCAAGGTTATTGTTGGTATGTAGCGCAGCCTGTACTGCGGCTATGTTTGAAGCTAGAAAAGTACGGAATTCCTCTTCATTCATATTCACGGTGTGTCGAGTAGTCGGTGCCATTTCCTTCAAAATAGTCAAATGGAACAAGTTAATTATACAGAATATTAAGAGTAGTTAATAGTATTTCGTAGCATAATATGAACTCATTTATAAAAGCTTTTTCTTCATATTAGCGTTTTATAAGTTTAAATTCGGGTAGTACCTACCCGTTAAGTTCATACTTAGTAGCTAATATACAATTCAACTACTACAATTCTATATGAAAAACTGATTATAATAATATTTCGCGTTCAAACTTTTACACAATATTTTACAAACTTACAATACCGCTTATTTTACATATAGCATGAAATATAGCACGCAATAAATTTGATACAAGATGGTTGTGAAGATAATTCTAGCTAGTACACAAGTCGTTCAGCAAAGGCAATAAAGATACGTAATTCATACATCCAGAAACAAGTCATGCATTCTGGTTTTACTAGGATTACTTCCCATCCTTGGTCTTGTGGAACATAACCGTTATGGCCGTTGATAAGACAGCGTGTTGTAACATCGTCAAAGGGATGAGGGTTACGTAATGTCCAACAGTCCCGTAACAATCTAAAAACCTCATTTCTTACCCCAATTACCGACTCCGTCACTTGTGGGAACGTTTTGTTTAATAGTTGTAGGCCTATGTTCTTTTTCTCACTTTGGTGAGAAGCGAACATTACTAATCCGTAAGCATAACATGCTTCTTTATGTTGCATGTTAGCCGCTTTTTCTAAATCACGAAGTCCAATATTCGGATATATTGAGTCAAAATAATTTCTTAACCCATTGCGTAAAATAGCATTTGGGTTCCCCGCAATATATGCGTCAAAGTAAACACATCGTAACTTATGGATTTCCCAATGTGATATCCCCCATCTTTCGAACGAAAGCCTTTTATAAACCAAGGCATTCTTGGAACGTTCTTCGAATGTCTTACAAACTGATCTCGCCTTAAATAGTTGTGCCGAAGAATTCTGACCGACTCTAGACAAGATTTCATCAATCATGTCTCCGGGTAGGTCTCTTAAAATATTGGGTTGTCTATCCATTTTGTGTTTTTATACTGTAAAATAGACAAGAGTTAGATTCATAAAAAAATACTTATTAATACAAGCAATTTTTACATATATCATAAAGCATAAGCATACTATATTACATATATTACACCACACGAATACAACTATCTTATTCCGACTCGCTTGTTTCTTCTTCTTCGGTTTTGGTTCGTTTTGCCAAGTTTCTAGGGATATATGATGTTCCCCTAATACGAGCCGTCGTGATCCACATTGGTTTAGAAAAACCTGGTGGTTTAGAGGTTCCCGGGTCATTGTTACAACTTAAGGACTTCGGGGGTTGACGATACATATAAAGTTCATCGGGGTTGGAATTAGATTTCTCTATTTTTATGTCCTTTCCCTTATTATTTTCTTTTGCCTTTTTAAATTCAGTTGGGGTAATTTCTATAACATCTTCGGAATTCTCATCGGAATCCGATTCATCGGAGAATTGGTAATCCTCCCAATATTTTGCTTCCTTGGCGGAAACACCATTGACCATAATTAACCTTGGTCGGTTGGTTGAGGATTTTCTTTTACTTAACCGTTTTACTATTTCCCCCACCGGTTCTATTTCTTCATCAGGTTCCGATTCTTCTTCCGGTTCCGATTCTTCTTCCGGTTCCGACTCTTCTTCCGGTTCCTCTTCGGGAACTTGTGAATCAGTCCACGAATCATTCCAATTTACATTTGACTCTTCATTATTATTAGGTGAGTCAATGGGACTTGTTCTAGAGGTAGACATCTATCACATAATATCAAACGCGTTAAGAGATTAATATATCACATAATATTCACATGTTAAAAATATATAGTTTCCAACAAAATTTGTTAAGCAATCATTTTTCAAGTAAACACGGTCGAAGTCCAGACTCACTAATGCATCCTAACAAACTCGATAAGACACACTAATGCAAAATTCTGGTTCTCTAAGACCAACGCTCGGATACCAACTGAAATGTCCCGTTCTTATTGATTAAAAACGTTCCATATTAATTGATTTCGTTGCGAGGTTTTGACCTCTATATGAGATGTTTTTCAAAGACTGCATTCATTTTAAAACAAACCATAACCTTTATTTCATCAATAAAGGTTTAAAAAGCTTTACGTAGATTATCAAATAATGATAATCTAAAATATCCTGTTTACACACGACCATTACATAATGGTTTACAATACAAATATGTTACAACAAAATAAGTTTCTTGAATGCAGTTTTTACACAATATCATACAAGCATGGACTCGAAATCTCGTCCTTATTTAAGTATGCAACAGCGGAAGCTCTTAATAATCACCTGAGAATAAACATGCTTAAAACGTCAACAAAAATGTTGGTGAGTTATAGGTTTAACCTATATATATCAAATCATAATAATAGACCACAAGATTTCATATTTCAATACACATCCCATACATAGAGATAAAAATCATTCATATGGTGAACACCTGGTAACCGACATTAACAAGATGCATATTTAAGAATATCCCCATCATTCCGGGACACCCTTCGGATATGATATAAATTTCAAAGTACTAAAGCATCCGGTACTTTGGATGGGGCTTGTTGGGCCCGATAGATCTATCTTTAGGATTCACGTCAATTAGGGTGTCTGTTCCCTAATTCTTAGATTACCAGACTTAATAAAAAGGGGCATATTCGATTTTGATAATTCAACCATAGAATGTAGTTTCACGTACTTGTGTCTATTTTGTAAATCATTTATAAAACCTGCATGTATTCTCATCCCAAAAATATTAGATTTTAAAAGTGGGACTATAACTCACTTTCACAGATTTTTACTTCGTTGAGAAGTAAGACTTGGCCACTGGTTGATTCACGAACCTATAACAATATATACATATATATCAAAGTATGTTCAAAATATATTTACAACACTTTTAATATATTTTGATGTTTTAAGTTTATTAAGTCAGCTGTCCTCGTTAGTAACCTACAACTAGTTGTCCACAGTTAGATGTACAGAAATAAATCGATAAATATTATCTTGAATCAATCCACAACCCAGTGTATACGTATCTCAGTATTGATCACAACTCAAACTATATATATTTTGGAATCAACCTCAACCCTGTATAGCTAACTCCAACATTCACATATAGAGTGTCTATGGTTTTTCCGAAATATATATAGATGTGTCGACATGATAGGTCGAAACATTGTATACGTGTCTATGGTATCTCAAGATTACATAATATACAATACAATTTGATTAAGTTATGGTTGGAATAGATTTGTTACCAATTTTCACGTAGCTAAAATGAGAAAAATTATCCAATCTTGTTTTACCCATAACTTCTTCATTTTAAATCCGTTTTGAGTGAATCAAATTGCTATGGTTTCATATTGAACTCTATTTTATGAATCTAAACAGAAAAAGTATAGGTTTATAGTCGGAAAAATAAGTTACAAGTCGTTTTTGTAAAGGTAGTCATTTCAGTCGAAAGAACGACGTCTAGATGACCATTTTAGAAAACATACTTCCACTTTGAGTTTAACCATAATTTTTGGATATAGTTTCATGTTCATAATAAAAATCATTTTCTCAGAATAACAACTTTTAAATCAAAGTTTATCATAGTTTTTAATTAACTAACCCAAAACAGCCCGCGGTGTTACTACGACGGCGTAAATCCGGTTTTACGGTGTTTTTCGTGTCTCCAGGTTTTAAATCATTAAGTTAGCATATCATATAGATATAGAACATGTTTTTAGTTGATTTTAAAAGTCAAGTTAGAAGGATTAACTTTTGTTTACGAACAAGTTTAGAATTAACTAAACTATGTTCTAGTGATTACAAGTTTAAACCTTCGAATAAGATAGCTTTATATGTATGAATTGAATGATGTTATGAACATCATTACTACCTTAAGTTCCTTGGATAAACCTACTAGAAAAGTGAAAAATGGATCTAGCTTCAACGGATCCTTGGATGGCTCGAAGTTCTTGAAGCAGAATCATGACACGAAAACAAGTTCAAGTAAGATCATCACTTGAAATAAGATTGTTATAGTTATAGAAATTGAACCAAAGTTTGAATATGATTATTACCTTGTATTAGAATGATAACATACTGTAAGAAACAAAGATTTCTTGAGGTTGGATGATCACCTTACAAGATTGGAAGTGAGCTAGCAAACTTGAAAGTATTCTTGATTTTATGTAACTAGAACTTGTAGAATATATGAAGAACACTTAGAACTTGAAGATAGAACTTGAGAGAGATCAATTAGATGAAGAAAATTGAAGAATGAAAGTATTTGTAGGTGTTTTTGGTCGTTGGTGTATGGATTAGATATAAAGGATATGTAATTTTGTTTTCATGTAAATAAGTCATGAATGATTACTCATATTTTTGTAATTTTATGAGATATTTCATGCTAGTTGCCAAATGATGGTTCCCACATGTGTTAGGTGACTCACATGGGCTGATAAGAGCTGATCATTGGAGTGTATATACCAATAGTACATACATCTAAAAGCTGTGTATTGTACGAGTACGAATACGGGTGCATACGAATAGAATTGTTGATGAAACTGAACGAGGATGTAATTGTAAGCATTTTTGTTAAGTAGAAGTATTTTGATAAGTGTATTGAAGTCTTTCAAAAGTGTATAAATACATATTAAAACACTACATGTATATACATTTTAACTGAGTCGTTAAGTCATCGTTAGTCGTTACATGTAAGTGTTGTTTTGAAACCTTTAGGTTAACGATCTTGTTAAATGTTGTTAACCCAATGTTTATAATATCAAATGGGATTTTAAATTATTATATTATCATGATATTATCATGTATGAATATCTCTTAATATGATATATATACATTAAATGTCTTTACAACGATAATCGTTACATATATGTCTCGTTTAAAAATCATTAAGTTAGTAGTCTTGTTTTTTACATATGTAGTTCATTGTTAATATACTTAATGATATGTTTACTTATCATAGTATCATGTTAACTATATATATATCCATATATATGTCATCATATAGTTTTTACAAGTTTTAACGTTCGTGAATCGCCGGTCAACTTGGGTGGTCAATTGTCTATATGAAACATATTTCAATTAATCAAGTCTTAACAAGTTTGATTGTTTAACATGTTGGAAACATTTAATCATGTAAATATCAATCTCAATTAATATATATAAACATGGAAAAGTTCGGGTCACTACAATAATAATAATAATAATAATAATAATAATAATAATAATAATAATAATAATAATAATAATAATAATAATAATAATAATAATAATAATAATAATAATAATATAAATAATAAGAACAGAGGGAGTAATATAATGTATGTGTGTGTATAACTCAGAATTCGTCAAGCATTTATAATGTGGCCTGATAATCCCCTCCATACGATCGCATGGTTTTGAAGGGCACTGGCCATGCGATCGCATGGCCCTTGTGTCCAGCTCACATACCTTTTAACTTCTAGTATGTCGACATATTATAATATAATATATATAATATATAATTTAAAATAATTAATTATATATTATATTATATTTTCGTACATAGTTAATTTGTAATTTTTGTTCCGATGTCTTGTACGTTTACGTTCGACTTATGTCCCGCTTCCGGTTTCTCGAACGCATTTCCGTACGCTTAAAAAACTAGTACTTTTCGTTACGCGACGTGTACCTTTATCAAAAATTAAACTTAATCATTGATAAACTATGTCACTCGAAGTGTAGCTTTAATCAATTAAGTGTTTTGGTTATTTGCTTCAATAAATCATCATCTCGTAGTATATACATATACATATATACATTTTCATTTTAAAATAGTGTTTACTGTAGAAAATTTACCCTAGCAAAGTTTTTTTACTGTAGCAAATAGTGATTTTCGAAAACACTGTAGCTTTTCGGGTACTGTAGCAATTTAAAAATACTGTAGCAAATTAGTGTTTTACTGGTTCATCTTAAACGTTTTAGTTAACTTATCTAAATATCAATCGAATCAATAATTGAATGTTACTATCGTTTACTAAATAACTTGAAATCATATATATATATATATATATATATATATATATATATATATATATATATATATATATATATATATATATATATATATATATATATATATATATATATATTTATATATATATATTGTTCGTGAATCTTCGAGAACAGTCAAAGAATAATTGATTACATGAATATAGTTTCAAAACTTTGAGACTCAACATTACAGACTTTGCTTATCGTGTCGGAAACGTTAAAGATTAAGTTTAAATTTGGTCAGAAATTTCCGGGTCATCACAGTACCTACCCGTTAAAGAAATTTCGTCCCGAAATTTAAGTGAGGTCGTCTTGGCTAACAATAAAAATGTTTTCATGACGAATATGAGTTGATAAATAGAATTTTATCACCGTTGAATAATATGGATAAAACAATCCGATTTCTCGAAGCGTATGAGAGAAGTTATCGTAAAAGAGTGAATTGAAAGAATAGAGATTCGTCTTAACTTTTGACGTAGTTACGATTGATTTCTAGAATTTAAGGAATAGAAAATCTTCATAATCTAAATAAGATTTGATTCTTCAAAATTTAAGGAAATTAAGATTTCCTTTAAATGCGTAATCTGCCTCGATTGTTATGACTGATATTTTGCTATAAATTAACCACTTTCGTTTCATTATTTTCACCACTCCTGCATCTTCTTCCTTATTTCATACTTCCAAAAGATTGTGAAATGCTTAATCCAGTTCTGATTCTTGATATTTTCTTGGCTATCGTATCCTTCATTCTTCTTTTTCATCTGCCACCAGAGGAAGTTATTTTCTTCTACTATTACATTAGGGTTATAGTATTTTTCATTCTCCCGTGTCTTTATATTACTATACGCATTGATATACACGGTTTGTAATATATGTGTTGTTGTCGGGCTTTATATTTTCCCTTATATTTAGGAGCTCCATGCTTTTGTTTTTCCTTTCTGACTTCACGTCAAGCGAATAATGGTCCAGAATTCGTAGCTATACATTTCGGAATGAACATAGTTAATGTTCTAATAAAGAAATTGTAATGGCACGATCTTGATTTGTCAAATTACCAGAATATCTGGAAAAGACCGAATCATCAAGAAAAGTATTTTCTTGATATATTTAGAGATTAAATAGAATGAAAGAGTTATGTAACATGGTTCATGATGAGGGTGTGATCTGTGAACCTTTATCACACTCCATTAGAAACTCAGCATGACTTACTGTAATATAATCACGTTGATCAAGTGTCATTATATTATACTAACTCATGCTTCAGTTCCCAACATTACTTCAAAACATCCATTTTTTTTTTGAATTTTTTAGATTTTAGAAACAAAAATAGTTTCTTTTATGATGTAACACAGAAAGTGCGAAGAGATGAATGATTTTCGATAATAGGTATGAAGATATCTCCAGAAATATCGAGGATATTTATAATGAAAGATACGATGATATCTTAGAATTTCTAATATCAGAGGATGATGTGGAAAATCTGTCTGTGAAGGTTTAGAATAAGAAGTAAGGTTCTTACTAATGGTTTCAGTAGTCACTGAATCATTTGGATTCTTTGAAGGCAGGTTCAGTCTTTGTGATATATCCACAGCCTTCTTCATAGTTTGCTCAATCCGTTTTCCAGTTCCAAACCTTCTCTTTTTCTGTGTTTTTCCAACACACTACTCTTTATCATCAAATTTTCGACTGTTAAGGTCGTTTACAGTTTTTGCTGCTTCATCAGCATTTTTCCAAAATTCGGAGGACTAGTTTCACAGTTTGGGGTGTTTTTCAAAAATTTCACATTCGAAGTAAGTAAGTCTAGGAGATAGACATTATATGTATATATATAACTGTTGGCGTAGCATTGCTGCGAGATTCAAAATACTAATTGCTAATTCCCGGTAGTTGGCATGACAATTATTGTTACAAGATGTAGATGAGTACATGATAGGGTTTCAATGAGTATAATGATTTTTTGGAAGGTCAATGATCAATGAAGTTGTTGGTAAATTTACTGTTAATGTGGTGGAACATGAAAGGTTCCCCAGTAACAAAAACGTATATGCCAAAGTTACAAGTCTGAAAGGTCGTCGTTGACTGGTTGAACGGTTGATAATATTGGATACTTTGAAAAGGAATTGAAATATTATTTTTTGTAATAACAATGCTAAAGGATCTTTCACATTTTTGAAGTCAAAGTATAGCTTTGAAAGATGTAGAGATCTAAGAATGATGTCACCCGTTAAATCTTAACTTGGATTTTGATCCGTCAATATCAGAATATGTAATTGAATTTGTATGGAAACGATTGTATATCGCTGTGAGCATAGTTAATAATTTTTTTTTTTTGAATCAAAGTTGAAGAATGTACAGTATAACATATTAATTGTGAACTTATATATTTCCCGGGAATTACCTACCCGTTAAAGATTTCACAAGTAATATTTTGTACAAAAGAATTTTCATTACAGTCTTTATGAAAATATATGTATGTATATTTCTTCAGATGTAATACGGATTTAATGAGTTAATATCATATTAAGCTCATTTGATTTTCGGCTTGACTTAGAAATGATTAATCTCTAAAACATTAAAGATTACATAATCTTTGCGGAGTTTTTCACTAATGAAATCAACACTTCATTATTTATTCTATTCATATTCCTCGGTGAAGGATGTTGATGCTCG
This sequence comes from Rutidosis leptorrhynchoides, assembly GCF_046630445.1. Taxonomy (NCBI): domain Eukaryota; kingdom Viridiplantae; phylum Streptophyta; class Magnoliopsida; order Asterales; family Asteraceae; genus Rutidosis; species Rutidosis leptorrhynchoides. The sequence goes on from NC_092333.1 coordinate 1,376,007, forward strand.
TGGAATTTTTGTGAACCTTACAAGGCACAGATGATGTTTTCTGGAAAGTTTCAAGTACATCAAAAATGAAAATGTAAAATCAATTATGTAATTGAATAATACACTTGGTTTATTATGAAATAGAATTCATTAAGTTGAAACAGAGATTGTAGTTAACAATGGTTAAGTTGTTAAGGAAGGATGTACATCATTGTATATTAGTAATATGAACTAACCGAGTAGTACCTACCAGTTAAGATTCACACGTAATAGCTTAGTACATAAAGATTTAGTTTGATTTCAAAATTCATATATATTAAAGTACCCCTATTTTAACATACATGCAACCAACATGTACAATACACGCAAACCAACGTGTACTAAACTCAAATAGTATACGTCTGTTTTATAGTTCAGGCTAGGGTTTCTATACCTGGAACAGACGGGGATGTCAAGCCCTATGGATCCATATACAACTACTCGTGCCCACCAGTTCTTATAACCAGCAGTTACTAGTTACCAAAGCTAAGGGATTTTTGGTTCAAACTCGGTGTAGAATTTAGTATATACTTGTACCCTTTGCGTTTAAAATAAAGTGCATGTATTCTCAGCCCAAAAATATAGATTGCAAAAGCAATTAAAAAGGGAGCAAATGAAACTCACCTTAGCAGCATATAAAGTCGTTCACCAAAATGTGACCGAAACTCGGATTATCAAATAACCGTAGATCTCAACCTAGAGAACATATGTTGGTCAATAAATGTCTATCAAGCTAGATCAGGTCATAGTGTATCACAATCCTAATGCCCGAGATCAACATACAAAAGTTTATCAAAAGTCATTTCAAAAAGTCATTCTGACTTAATACAATAGTTGAATGATCATGGCAATCGAATCATTTTAATATTTCACATAGTTTTCTAATTCTTGTAAAATTAAACTATAGTTTTTATAAGGCTTTAAAATATGATAAAACAATCAGTTTTGACAATTGTTCAATAAAACGAGACGTACCTTATATAAGGATTCATTTACTCGTTTGGTAATATTTAAAAATTTATTTTATCAATCTCGTAAACAAGTTGTTTAAATCTTAATTGCGGATTCAAAAGCAATTTCAATTTACTTCAATCATAATTCAGTTGATCATATCTTCTAATCCGTTTATCGAAACTATTCGATATCTAAATGAAAAGTTATTGATTTTTCGCCAGCTTTCCAAAAACATGTATATCATATACCTTTTACCAGTATTATATGTTTTTAATTTGTGATTCATTATAAACTGTTTAGCGACGAAATTTAGCATACAAGCATGTATAAATATATATACTCGAGCACTAGACATGGATACACAATTAATATATAAAAGATAAAATATGAGTGCTTACGTATCAATATTGAGATTAAATATTGTAGGAAAGTACGTAGACGTAACAGAGATGATAAACACTAGGTTTGATTTGTAAACAATACCCACGAACATTACCCATAACCTCCATAGCTATAACCCATAATTTCCTTAGCTTTATTCCGCTAGTAAAACTCATTTTTAAATTACTCAAACAGCACTCCGTCGTAGTATTTTATGTATATATAATACTAATAATATAACTCGTAACTATAAGATTAATATTAATATTAATCTTAATAATAATAATAATAATAACAAAAATAATAATAATAATAATAATAATAATAATAATAATAATAATAATAATAATAATAATAATAATAATAATAATAATAATAATAATAATAATATAAATAATAAGAACAGAGGGAGTAATATAATGTATGTGTGTGTATAACTCAGAATTCGACGAGCATTTATAATGTGGCCTGATAATCCCCTCCATGCTATCGCATGGTTTTGAAGGGCACTGGCCATGCGATCGCATGGCCCTTGTGTCCAGCTCGCATACCTTTTATTTAAAATAATTAATTATATATTATATTATATTTTCGTACATAGTTAATTTGTAATTTTTGTTCCGATGTCTTGTACGTTTACGTTCGACTTATGTCCCGCTTTCGGTTTCTCGAACGCATTTTCGTACGCTTAGAAAACTAGTACTTTTCGTTACGCGACGTGTACCTTTATCAAAAATTAAACTTAATCATTGATAAACTATGTCACTCGAAGTGTAGCTTTAATCAATTAAGTGTTTTGGTTATTTGCTTCTATAAATCATCATCTCGTAGTATATACATATACATATATACATTTTCATTTTGAAATAGTGTTTACTGTAGCAAATAGTGATTTTCGAAAACACTGTAGCTTTTCGGGTACTGTAGCAATTCGAAAATACTGTAGCAAATTAGTGTTTTACTGGTTCATTTTAAACGTTTTAGTTAACTTATCTAAATATCAATCGAATCAATAATTGAATGTTACTATCGTTTACTAAATAACTTGAAATCATATATATATATATATATATATATATATATATGTATATATATATATATATATATATATATATATATATATATATATATATATATATATATATATATATATATATATATATATATATATATATATATATGCACATTAAGTTATATATATATTGTTCGTGAATCTTCGAAAATAGTCAAAGAATAATTGATTACATGAATATAGTTCCAAAACTTTGAGACTCAACATTAAAGACTTTACTTATCATGTCAGAAACGTTAAAGATTAAGTTTAAATTTAGTCAGAAATTTCCGGGTCATCACAGATGATCACTTTACAAGATTGGAAGTGAGCTAGTAAACTTGGAAGTATTCTTGATTTTATGAAACTAGAACTTGTAGAATTTATGAAGAACACTTAGAACTTGAAGATGGAACTTGAGAGAGATCAATTAGATGAAGAAAATTGAAGAATGAAAGTATTTGTAGGTGTTTTTGGTCGTTGGTATATGGATTAGATATAAAGGATATGTAATTTTGTTTTCATGTAAATAAGTCATGAATGATTACTAATATTTTTGTAATTTTATGAGATATTTCATGCTAGTTGCCAAATGATGGTTCCCACATGTGTTAGTTGACTCACATGGTCTGCTAAGAGCTGATCATTGGAGTGTATATACCAATAGTACATACATCTAAAAGCTGTGTATTGTATGAGTACGAATACGGGTGCATACGAGTAGAATTGTTGATGAAACTGAACGAGGATGTAATTGTAAGCATTTTTGTTAAGTAGAAGTATTTTGATAAGTGTCTTGAAGCCTTTCAAAAGTGTATGAATACATATTAAAAAACTACATGTATATACATTTTAACTGAGTCGTTAAGTCATCGTTAGTCGTTACATGTAAATGTTGATTTGAAACCTTTAAGTTAACGATCTTGTTAAATGTTGTTAACCCAATGTTTATTATATCTAATGAGATTTTAAATTATTATATTATCATGATATTATGATATATTAATATATCTTAATATGATATATATACATTTAAATGCCGTTACAACGATAATCGTTACATATATGTCTCGTTTCGAAATCCTTAAGTTAGTAGTCTTGTTTTTACATATGTAGTTCATTGTTAATATACATAATGACATGTTTACTTATCATTTATCATGATTAAACATAGTGTAACAATATCTTAATATGATTCATATGTAATTAGTAAAACGTTGTTATAACGATAATCGTTATATATATCGTTTCGAGTTTCTTAATTCAATAAACACAATTTTATGTATATAACTCATTGTTAAAACACCTAATGAGATGCTTACTTATCATAATATCATGTTAACTATATATATAATCATATATATATCATCATATAGTTTTTACAAGCTTTAACGTTCGTGAATCACCGGTCAACTTGGGTGGTCAATTGTCTATATAAAACCTATTTCAATTAATCAAGTCTTAACAAGTTTGATTGCTTAACATGTTGGAAACACTTAATCATGTAAATATCAATTTCATTTAATATATATAAACATGAAAAAGTTCGGGTCACTACAGTACCTACCCGTTAAATAAATTTAGTCCCGAAATTTTAAGCAGTTGGAGGTGTTGACGTATCTTCTGGAAATAAGTGCGGGTATTTCTTCTTCATCTGATCTTCTCATTCCCAGGTGAACTTGGGTCCTCTACGAGCATTCCATCGAACCTTAACAATTGGTATCTTGTTTTGTTTAAGTCTTTTAACATCACGATCCATTATTTCGACGGGTTCTTCGATGAATTGAAGTTTTTCGTTAATTTGGATTTCGTCTAACGGAATAGTGAGATCTTCTTTAGCAAAACATTTCTTCAAATTCGAGACGTGAAAAGTGTTATGTACAGCCTCGAGTTGTTAAGGTAACTCAAGTCGGTAAGCTACTGGTCCTACACGATCAATAATCTTGAATGGTCCAATATACCTTGGATTTAATTTCCCTCGTTTACCAAATCGAACAACTCCTTTCCAAGGTGCAATCTTAAGCATGACCATCTCTCCAATTTCAAATTCTATATCTTTTCTTCTAATGTCGGCGTAGCTCTTTTGTCGACTTTGGGCGGTTTTCAACCGTTGTTGAATTTGGATGATCTTCTCGGTAGTTTCTTGTATTATCTCCGGACCCGTAATCTATCTATCCCCCACTTCACTCCAACAAATCGGAGATCTGCACTTTCTACCATAAAGTGCTTCAAACGGCGTCATCTCAATGCTTGAATGGTAGCTGTTGTTGTAGGAAAATTCTGCTAATGGTAGATGTCGATCCCAACTGTTTCCGAAATCAATAACATATGCTCGTAGCATGTCTTCAAGCATTTGTATCGTCCTTTCGCTCTGCCCATCAGTTTGTGGATGATAGGCAGTACTCATGTCTAGACGAGTTCCTAATGCTTGCTGTAATGTCTGCCAGAATCTTGAAATAAATCTGCCATCCCTATCAGAGAAAATAGAGATTGGTATTCCATGTCTGGAGACGACTTCCTTTAAATACATTCGTGCTAACTTCTCCATCTTGCATCTTCTCTTATTGGCAGGAAGTGTGCTGATTTGGTGAGACGATAAACTATTATCCAAATAGTATCAAAACCACTTGCAGTCCTTGGCAATTTAGTGATGAAATCCATTGTAATGTTTTCCCATTTCCATTCCGGGATTTCAGGTTATTGAAGTAGACCTGATGGTTTCTGATGCTCTGCTTTGACCTTAGAACACGTCAAACATTCCCCTACGTATTTAGCAAAATCAAATTTCATACCTGGCCACCAAAAATATTTCTTGAGATCCTTGTACATCTTCTCCGTTCCAGGATGTATTGAGTATCTGGTTTTATGAGCTTCTCTAAGTACCATTTCTCTCATATCTCCAAATTTTGGTACCCAAATTCTTTCAGCCCTATACTGAAAGGACCCGTTCATATACATTATAAACAATTCACAATAGTTGATTACATTGCGAGGTATTTGACCTCTACATGATACATTTTACAAACATTGCATTCGTTTTTAAAAGACAAAATTTCTTTACATCAAAAATTGACAGGCATGCATACCATTTCATAATATCCACTATCCAACTATAAATTGATTTAATAATAATCTTTGATGAACTCAATGACTCGAATGCAACGTTCTTCGAAATATACTATGAAAGACTTCAAGTAATATCTTTAAAATGAGCAAATGCACAGCGGAAGATTTCTTTAACAACTGAGAATAAACATGCTTTAAAGTGTCAACCAAAAGGTTGGTGAGTTCATTAGTTTATCATAATCATTTATTTCCATCATTTTAATAGACCACAAGAATTTCATTTCCAGTTCTCATAAATATACGTCCCATGCATAGAGACAAAAATAATCATTCATATGGTGAACACCTGGTAACTGACATTAACTAGATACATATAAGAATATCCCCTATCATTCCAGGATCCTCCTTCGGACATGATATAAATTTCGAAGTACTAAAGCATCCGGTACTTTGAATGGGGTTTGTTAGGCCCAATAGATCTATCTTTAGGATTCGCGTCAATTAGGGTGTCTGTTCCCTAATTCTTAGATTACCATACTTTAATAAAAAGGGGCATATTCGATTTCGATAATTCAACCATAGAATGTAGTTTCAATTACTTGTGTCTATTTCGTCAAACATTTATAAAAGCGCATGTATTCTCAGTCCCAAAAATATAAAGGGTAAAAAGGCAAATGAAACTCACCATACTGTATTTCGTAGTAAAAATACATATAACGTCATTGAACAAGTGCAAGGTTGACCTCGGATTCACGAACCTAAATTAATTATATATAATTATGTGTTGGTCAATATTTGTCTAACAAATTAGGTCAAGTCATAGTGTACCACAATCCTAATGCTCGAGACTAATATGCAAAAGTCAACAAAAGTAAATTTGACTCAAAATAATTTCCAAAAATCTATACATGATTAATATATAGTTTAAATATCGTTGTTTTATATTTTTAAATATTTTTAAAAGATTTATTAGAGTAAATAATATAATTTATTTATTAATAAATAAAATTTTATATTAAATTTATATAATATAATATACTTTTATATATATTAAGTAATAAAATTTATAGGGTTCATTTAATATCATAAAGATAATATGATAGGTATTATTAAAGTAAGTTATTACACGTAGTAAAATATGTTTGTATCACATATTTATTTGATAAAATAATATCTATAATGATAGTAAGTAAAAGTTGTATTATTTTGTAATAATAATTATTATTATAAAAATATCAATATTTATAATTACTAAGATGACATTATGATAAAACGATAATTCTAATTATGATAACTTTAATATTTACGATAATTTTTAATATTAACTTTAAAATAATAATTCTATTTAAAAAAATAATAATAATGATATTTTATAGTAACAATGACATTTTTATTAAAATGATAATTTTTGTTAAAATGATAGTTTTAATACTAACGATACTTTTAATAATAATAGTAATGATAAAAATAATAAGAACGATAATTTTATCTAAATCAATATCTTATAATATTTTAATTTCATCATGATACTCTTACTCATTATTTCCAAATCGTTTCGTTTAATAGCTTTTAATCGTCTTTTATATCGTGTTCATAATAATGATAATAATAGTAATCAAAATAATTAGGTGTTACAAATATTTGTTTTAATTACACTAATATTAATAATGATAGTTACTATAACATTATTAACGATAATACTAATAATTATCTTAAAGATAATATAGTAATAATAATAATAACAATAACAATAACCATAACCATTTTTAAATAATGATATATATATTAATAATGATAATAATAATAATAATACTAAAAATAATAATAATAATAATAATTGGATAATAATAATACTAATTATAACTTTAACGATAATAACGATAGTAATAATAAAAAAATAACAATTTTTAGTGATAAATCCCTTTTATTGATAAAGATAATAATAATGATAATAATAAGATAAAACTAGAACGACGATAAAAATGACGATAATAATAATCATTTTTAATAAAAATATCGAAAATTCAATTGATTATAACTTCTAATCCGTTCATCGAAACCATTCGATATCTAAAGGAAAAGTCCTTTATTTTTCGCTAGCTTTCCAAGGACATGCATATCTTATACCTTATCTCAACCGTAAGTGTAACTAATTCAATATTCAACCTAACCTGTCTAAGGGCAATATCAAAAGTACAAGCATGCATAATCCTAAATACTCGAGCACTAGTCAGGGATATACTATTAGTATGTAAAAGGTAAATTATGAGTACTCACGTATCAATATTGAGATTCAATATTGCAGGAAAGGTACGTAGACGCAACGGAAATGATAAACACTATATGGACCTCACGAGCATACCCATGAACCATACTCAATCACCTCCATAGCTATAACCCATAATTTCCTTAATCCTATCCTACTCGAAAAACAATTTCGGAATCACTCGGACAGCACTCCGTCGTAATATTTTATGTATACTAATAATATCTTGAAATAATACGGAGTAAATATATATATGTAAATCGATTGAGAGAGTTTAGAGAAAAATATTTTCAAGTTTCTATGAAATAATGAAACCTATTGAATTCTATTTATAATAGATTTTTGAATTATTAAAGTGAATTATTAAAGTATGAATTATTAAAGTGAATTATTAAAGTATGAATTATTAAAGTGAATTATTAAAGTATGAATTATTAAAGTGAATTATTAAAGTATGAATTATTAAAGTGAATTATTAAAGTTAAAGTAAAGTAAAAATAAAGTAAAGGTAAAGTTAAATATAGTAAAAGTATAAAACTATGTACGTATAATACGCGTATAAATATATATAATATTAATTTAAATCGTTATATATATTTAATAAAATAAAATATAAATATCGTTATCTTTATCATACTAGTTAAGTAATGAGTTGTCAAAAGTGGTTCTAAATATTTATAAAAGTTATATACGTTTTAATAATAAAGTTCTTTTTAAACTGAAAACGTTTTTGTACGTTTGAAACTAAATAGATCAATCGAGTCTTTATGAGATTCAATCTTCCACTATCCTTTGTCTAGTTCTCAATGATTGAAAATTTGTTCTTATTTATAAATCACTTTACCATTTTCCGAATATTGTTAAAATGGAAAGATTTCTCAAATCAACGTGGACCTTTCAACAGAGACTTGTAATCATAATTCAATATATCTGATAATTCAATCATTTGATCTTATCTTCTAATTCCATTGATAAACATTTTGAAGCAGATACAATCATATAAAGTATTTAATCTAATATTTTGTTTACGTTTCAAGTTATAATATATATACACATATACATATATAATCATATTCGTTTAATGGTTCGTGAATCGTTGGAACTTGGTCGAGGTTGAATGAATGTATGAACATAGTTTAAAATTCTTGCAATTTAACTTAACAAATATTGCTTATCGTGTCGAAAACATATAAAGATTAAAGTTTAAATTTGGTTGGAAATTTTCGGGTTGTCACAGTACCTACCCGTTAAAGAAATTTCGTCCCGAAATTTGAGTGGAAAGGTCGTGAATGATAATAAGTATGTTTTCATGATGCATACGGGCTGAAAATTAGAGTTTTATCATCAGCGAATAATTTGGATAAACAATCCATTTATATGAAGAGTACGAATGAAGCCTACATAGAAGAGTGAAATGAGTAAGTGTAGATTCATCTTATCATTTGACGTAGATATGATTGATTCCCAGATTTCAAGGGATTTGAAGAAAATCTTCTTAATAAGATTTGACTCTCCGGTAATAAGGGAATTAGGATCCGCTTTAAATGCGATCGTCCATTTTAATTGTTCTGTCGGAGATTTTCTTATAAATTCACCTCCTTCGTTTCCTTACAACTCACACCTTCTGTTGATGCATTTTATGCAAGTCCCTAGACATCTACCCATGTCCATTGCAGGTATAACAGTTTACATGCCACCATGATTGCTCGTTATTATCCTATCCGTGTTTGTATGTGGTTACAGGAACTGCAGGAATGAGATTTAGATGTTTGACTATGTTAGACTTAGTCAGACGTACGAATGAAGCCTTACTAGTACAGCTGACAGGCTCATACGCACGGTTGATGCTGAGCTAAGTCACAATTACAACCTAAATGAGAAGACACGAGTGAGTGATCACCCGTACGGCTGATGAAGCCAACTCGTACGTGTGATGAATGAATCGTATGGGTGAGTCAACAGCAGGGGTATATAAAGTCTTATGTTCTTCATTTTAGGTTAAGCCTCTCATTTGTTACACACACTCAGATCTAGTGAGCTCCTCCGATTCTCTCTCAGTCCAAATCACCCAGGTGGTGAATAATAGCTCTAGGTGTTGATCTAATCACACTTGATTTAGTTGTGGTTTGACTAAATTAATCAAAAAAAAACTTAACCTATTCACTAGAGGGTTTGATTCACTTATTCCACCATTATGTGAGTTAAATCTGTTGATTTCTAAGTTCCTAGTCATGTTTCATCACCTTCTATTCTTTCACCCTCAACTCATATTTTAAAGTATTCATCAATATGCTCCATCCAGTTCTGATTCTCGATATACTTCTAACTTTCATATCGGTCATTCTTCTTTTTCATCTACCGCCGGAAGAATCTATTTACTTCTACTATACTCTTAGGTTTATAGTGTTTCTAGTTCTCCCGTGTCTTTATATTGCTATATGCATCGATATATATGGTTTATAATTTCTGGTTTGTTGTTGGGATTTATATGTTCCCTTATATTTCAAAGTCTCTGCTTCTGTCTTCTATAATCATTCTCATTCACAGGTAATGCTCTCTTTTATTTGCTGCAATTTATACCCCAATTTCTATTTCGGAGTTTTGTCCTTTCGTTTCTTCTTCTTGCGATTAAGCACCGCTTGTAATGGTCCAGAATTCACAGATATGAATTTCGGAATGAACATTGTTAATGTTCTAGAAAGGAAATTGTGATAGCACGATCTTGACTTGTCAAATTACTAGAATACCTTGGAAAAGGCCGAATCATCAAGAAATATTTTCTTGATATTTTAGAGATTAAATAGAATACAAGAGTCGTATAACATGGCACATGATGATGTTATGATCTGTGAATCATCACGTTCCATTTAGAAACTCAGCATGACTTACTGTAATTTAATCACATTGATCAAGTGTCATTATATTATACTAATTCATGCTTCAGTTCCCAACATTACTTCAAAATATTCCTATTTTAAACTTGAATGTTTCAGAATTTAGAAATTAAAATAGTTTCTTTTATGATGTAATACAGATAGCGCGAAGAGGTAAATGATTTCAAATAAGAAAAATTAAGAAAATATTTTCAGAAATATGGAGGATATTTATAATGAAAGATATGATGATATTTTAGAATTTCTAATATCAGAGGATGATGAAGAATATTGTCCGCAGGGGTTTAGAGTCAGGAGCAAGGAATTCGTTAATGACTTCAGCAGGTACTGAATCATTTAGATCCTTTGAAGTCAGGTTCAGTCTTTGTAATTTGTCCACAGCCTCCTTCCTACTTTGCTCAATCCGTTTTCCAGTTCCAAAACTTCTCTTTTTCTGCGCTTTGCCAGCACACTTCATCATTATCATCCAGCTTTTACCGTTTAAAGTCGTTTATAGTTTTTGCTGCTTCATCAGCATTTTTTTTTTCCATTTTCGGAGAACCATTTCAGAAACTTCACATTCAAATTAAGTCCAGAAGATAGACGTTATATATACACATATAACTGTTGGCGTAGACATCCTGCGAGATTTCAAAATACTGATTGCTAATTCCCAATAATTCGTATGGCAATTGATGTTTTCGCTAAGGGGTATAAAATACTATTAAATTTTACAACGAAATACTATTAAATATGATACAATTTTACACAAGATATTTATTTATTTATAGAATGGATATACTTAAACCTTGCTACAACACTTATAGGCAGTGTACCTAATCGTACAGTAGTGTAGTTTTTAGTAAGTCCGGTTCGTCCACAGGAAATCTTTTAAACAAAGATTAACGCTATATTAGTTTTATTTTATAAAAATACAAATATATAAATAAGTAATATTATTATTATAAAGGGGGATTTTTACCGTTTAATGACCGGTTTGTCGATTTTTAAAACTTTAGTCGCAGTTAAAACCTAATGTAAAATATTAAAAATAAATACAAGACTTAATTTAAAGCGTAAAGTAAATAAAGATAAAATAAAATTGCGATAATTAAAAAGTACGATAATTAGAAGTGCAATTAAATATAAAATAAAGGAAATTAAATATGAAATAAAAGAATTATGCTTTTTTAAACTTCCGTAATCATGATGTTTGACGTGTTGATTTTAGTTTTATTCCCATGGGTTAATTGTTCTTTGTCCTGGATTATTTAATATGTCCATACGGATTTGTCCATAATAGTCCATCAGTCATAAATATAAAGAGCGAAAGCCTTCGTCAAATTATTCTTATTCCCGAAGTCAAATATTCCAACTAATTGGGGATTCGAATTGTAACAAGGTTTTAATACTTTGTTTAATGAATACACCAGGTTATCGACTGCGTGTAAACCAAGGTTTTACTACTTTGTTAACAATTAAACCAATTACCCTTGAATGTAATTCACCCCTGTTTCAACAAGTCTATTAAATATTAATCCAGTTCTGTGTCTGATAAAATGAATAATTATTGGTATTTATAGATATCCCGCCCACCGTACCTAGTCAAGCGTATGTGGTTATATATAAATATGTCGAATTATAAGTTTGTATATTAAATTAGCAAGGTATTGTTTAGTTAATATAAAACCCATTAATAGCCCATAGTCTAATTTTCACAAGTGTCGTTCTTTTATCCAAACCCCAATTATGGTACAAAGCCCAATTACTCAATTTTAATAATTAGCCCAACATCATGATTACTTCGGCTTAAATAAGCATAATAATAACTTAGCTACGAGACATTAATGAAAATAATATAAACATAACTTACAATGATTAAAAATAGCGTAGCGTTATACGGACAGAATTTCGACTTACACCCTTACAACATTCGCTAACACACCCTTATTATTAGGATTTAAAATTAAAATTAAAATTAAAATATAAAATATATATATATATATATATATATATATATATATATATATATATATATATATATATATATATATATATATATATATATATATATATATATATCTTACGTATAAGTAAGAAGAAGAAAAAGATGATGTTAAAATGATCAAAATGCGTTTGCTTTTATAGGGATTTTAGTCTAGGGAAGCTCCGCGACTCGCGTAATTTTTTCACTACAAACTCCGCAACTCGCAGAGTTCGTATTTCCAGCTCACACAGCCTTGGCTCCTAGCTTGCCGACGGTTTATAATATATTATATAATATATAAATAATTATAAGAATTATTTAAATATTATATTATATTTATGTGCATAGTTGACTTGTAATTTTTAGTCCGTTGCGTCGAGCGTTGAGAGTTGACTCTGGTCTCGGTTTCGGATTTTCGAACGTCCTTGCGTACAATTTAATATCTTGTACTTTGCGTTTTGAATCTTGTACTCTTGTAATTTCGAGACGTTTCTTATCAATAATTGGAACCTCTTTGATTGTATTTTGTACTTTTGAGCTTTTTGGTCGTTTGCGTCTTCAATTCGTCGAATCTGTCTTTTGTCTTCACCTTTTATTATTTAAACGAAAATTACTTGTAAATAGAACAACTGCAACTAAAAGCTTGTCTTTCTTGAGGAATAATGCTATGAAATATATGTTCGTTTTTAGCATTATCAAATATTCCCACACTTGAGCGTTGCTTGTCCTCAAGCAATATAGTCTTGAAATACTAGAATCACTTCTTTATTCTTCACACTTTGTACATCAGTGAATTCTTTACGGCGGTATAAACAATGGTAGTAACGATGTGGTTTACAGTCCCACATGACTATAAAATTTAGACCCATTAAGGAAATTAGATCTTTATGAAAACATTTGATCTTTTTGAAAATTAAATCTAGCTTTTACCCTAGATAAGTTTTCCGGAATAACCCTTTACCGGTGTTTGCAAAATATTTTTGTGGGTTTGGTGGGTTTCAGATTTGAAAACTTTAGCTCAAAACTTGTGGTTTTGTGTCACCCACTTGCTAACCTTGTATTGGGAAAGCAACACGTCCAGCATACTTGCTCCGTATATTACCTTTCGGTAAACAACCGTCCGGTTGTAAAGGAAAGCGTTGAACAAGCAACTGTTAAGTCAGTGTCCCCTGACATGCTTTTAATTATGGTCTATAACGTGTCGGACGCAATTACTATCCTTGGTAGGAGCAATAGTAAAGCTCACCCTTATAATTTTTCGGTCTGGTACAAGGTCCTGTCTTTGACCATACTATGCAACCACCGTTCTTAAAGTTGACACCCGATTTGGTTCAGGTGACCTAATGAATTCCAGTTGAATTCCTAGGATTTTACGTTCAATGGTAATGAACGAATTAAAAATGGGTTTTCAGAAAACAAATCGGTTTATAATTTGATCAAAATATTTTCTCGTTCAAGCTCGAGTTTAGATATCATTGAATTCCATGAATTTGAATTCTCAATCTTTAAGGTCAATCTCTAGGATTGAGTAATATCAGTCTTAAAAGCTGATTTTTGATCTTTAAGTAGATTATCCTTTCTGGGGATCTGATTCATTAGTCTTATCCAGCTAATTTGCACGGCGTCCTCCCCATTTTACGTGATAAATCCTTCTCATGGTTAGGATAAATCTGACCACTTGGCGACCCTGTTTGATGCTGAGGTCCGTGGATTTTCTGCTGATTTTAGAGATGACTTTTCTAGATTTTTCGTCAACCTACAGCTGGTCTGGACGACAACTTCATGACCTAAATCAAGAAGCGCGTTTCTTTTACGGAAGACTTTACTTCCTTTTAACGATGGAATTGATTCATCGTGTAGATCCATCTTTCTTTCAAATATATTATAGTAAATCGGGTAAAACTATTTAGTTTAGTCCAAAGCAAAAGTATCTTCAATTATTTGTTACAGAAATATGTGACATATGTTTAAGATAACTTGGTAATTTTTCCCACACTTGGCTTTTATTTTACCTTTTATTGTCCTCTATTCCATTTTAAATGAATTTTAACATTTTGATTTGTTTCTCAATTTATATCCTTTTCGAGGTAACAATAATTTCGGTGTTAACACCTAGTTTTATCGTTCATAAATATGTATAAACATGATTTTGAGTTCATTTAATTGAAAATTTTGAAAAATTTTACTAGAATTGGGTAGTCAGTATATAAGACTAGGGCTGTTCTTTATTATCAGAGAGCACTAGATTCTAATACAACTACTGCTTTACTAGCATTTTTAATGGTAACCAATGTATAAAGTAAAAATTTTAAAATCCGAAAGAATTTAACCCCTTCCCACACTTAAGATCTTGCAATGTCCTCATTTGCAAGCAATCAGTAACAATTTAAATTATTGAGGGTGATTAGCGTAGAAATGATTAAATTTTACCAAAGTTTCCAAACATATTGGCTTTTGTTTGCTGAATGATAAATGGTGCACATCATTTGTTCATTCCGTCTTGTTGTTACATCACATTTATTTTTCATCTTGTCGTCAAAATTAGTAGCTTTTGCTGAACTTAATGCCAGTCTTTAAAAATGCGTTGTTTTACCCTGTTGTGTACATAAGATAAACTGCAAACATATATACATATTTTTGAAGTTTGGTATATTACCCCACATTCAAAAATTATTAAAATCTAATAATAAAAGTTAGAAAATTATAAAAACTATTACAATATCAACATAAGTGCTAAATGTAGTAGCATTACAAAAATAAAATAAATAAAACTAAATAAACTAGGGTTGTTACTGATACCAGTAGGGGTTCCATGCATAACCATATGTGTTATAAAATGCTTCAGCTGGGTTATAAGTAGGATACGGTGGTTGCATCTCTATAGACCAGGGAGGAAATATGGGCGTTGGAGTAGGAATATAGTTTCTACCTATATGTTGGCAATGAGCTATGATTTGGTTTTGATGAACTTGCCAATCTTCAAATGCTCGATGTCTAGCATTTTCATACTCTTGTGAAGCTATAAACCTTTGTATTTCTGTCATTTCATTTCCCCCTCCCACATTACCTGGCTGTTGATTTCCCTCAACCTGTGGATGTCTTCTATTATAGGCTACTGCGGCGTTATTTCGCCTCTTCAAAACTTTAGCACCAGGATATACATTTAAACCAATTGTATCGTGGGGTTCTGGTTCTTCGATTAATAATCTCCCCCGACTTATATCCACATTGAGATACTCAGCAATTAATGTAATAAATATACCACCTCCTATTATACTGTGCGGTCTCAATCCCCTATCCATAGCTGATAAATAATAACCCACACAATAAGGTATACTTACAGCGCTTTGTGGGTCTCGAATACACATGTGGTAAAACAAATCCTGTTCATTTACCTTTTCCTTATTCTTACCTCGTTGTGTAATCGAATTGGCTAAAAACCTGTGAATTACTCTTAATTCAGCTCTATCTATATCCAAATAAGAGTAATTTCCCCTTTTAAATCGGTGATGGCTAGTCATTTGACTCCATACACCATGCGTATCAAAATTTTCATCAATTTTCCTACCATTTAGTATCAACCCTCGATAATCGGCAGATGCTAGCTCCTCAGGCGTATATATACGTAAGGCCTGAGCCATGTCTAGTAGAGACATGTGGCGCATCGAACCTCCTAATAAAAATCTAATAAAAGAACGATCGGTTAAACTAGCTACCTGATCATTTATTTCTATACTACACAATAATTCTTCACACCATACTTTATATACAGGTCTACGCATGTTGAATAATCGTACCCAATCGTTAAAAGTAGAATTACCATACCTCTGAGTAAGTAATTCCCTAATTGGCTCGACCAATTCTACAGCTTCTAATGGTCCCCATTCTATTACTCTAGGTACTTCAACAGCTTTAGAATGAAGAGTATGCAAGCCCCTTTGGTATTTTGGATAATCTATCCAACGTCTGTCAAATCTCAAGTTCGGGTGCAAATTTTCCACGTGCATATCTGAAAATGTCATAACTGGATGAGGTATATCTTGTTTGTAATAGTTATCAATATCTTGTTGTTCCGCATTCTCAGGAAGAGCATTGCGAGCTTGGGATGAAGATTCACCCCTTTCAGTCTGCAAAACACATCAAACACAATTTTTGTGCATCCAAATATGCATTAGTGTCAGCAAAATAACAACTTAAAACAATCATAATAACATGTTAAATCAAAATTAAACTTATACACATTTTCACAATTTTTCACAATTCTACACTTTTCCAAATAAGCACATATGAAAATGTATACGAAGCTCATAAGCATTTAACTCAAATAACATGTCAAAATAGTCATTACTAATAATTAAACAAGTCTCAATTGGCAAATATATCAAATAAATCAAGTTCATGAATTTTCGCCTAAAAAGTCCACTTTAATCTCTAAAAATCATGTTTAGGATCAAAGTTTGGATCATTTAACTACCTAAACATGTTACACTACTTAATTTAGCAATAATTCATGACAAAAATCGGCCATAACCTGTTTATATCAAAAAGCCCCAAATTTGCTCAAGAACACAAACCCTAGATTACTCAAAATTTGAAGTTTAAGGCTTCTAATCATGTTAAATAGTATCAATCTAGGTTATACAAGTATAATACATAAACAATTTAAGCATAATTACACTAAAAAGCATCAAAATCAAATTGGGTATAAAATTGCTCAAGAATACTAATTTTCGGATTAAATGGTGTTTAGGTGTAGAAATTTACCGTTTTCCTTGAGTAATTCCTTGATAGCATCCTTCTCAACATGATTTTAGTAAAATATGTGATGAAAAATGGTGAAAAATTTCGATTTTTAGAGTGCTTTTTCGGGATTTTTCGCAGTATATTTTGGTGTGGGTGGTGTGGACTGATCAGTTCCAGCGTTTTTATTTTTTTCTGTATTTTTGGTCCTCCGCGAGTTGCGGTGTTTGACCCTTACAAACTCCGCGAGTCGCGGCGTGTCTTTTTTTTTTTTTTAACAATCTTTAACTTATAAAACAATTAAGTAATTAATTTTAAAATTTTGTTTCCCTTGTTATTTAGGTCGAGGTTGTTTCGGATCGATGTCCTAGTCCGTCCCTCGACAAAATTTTAAAATTTATCTTTTTCAAGCGATTGTTTTAAAAGCTTAGATTTTTGGGTTTTTTAATGTTTTTGGCATACTTTAATTCAATAAGATTAAAAATAATGATAATAAAAGTTCTCGTCCCTCCCTCGGGTAAAGTAATTCCGGTTCAACGACCTAGTCTTCAACTTACGATGAATTTTAAAAATCATATTTTTAACTTAACGAAATAAAGTAAATTTTTGTTTTTAAATTCACACCAAACTTAAATTTAAAATGCATAAAATTAAAAAGTCACACCAACTTAATTAAAAATTCATATTATAAATTCACACCAAACTTATATTATATTTTTGTTTTTATACATACAAAGTTATATTAAAAATATTAATTTTTCAAATATTTACAATTTTAAATATATTGATTTAATTTTAACAAGTTTACAATATTATTTTAATATTAATTTTAAAAACAAAGTAAAAATAAAATTAAAAATCTTTTTTTGTTGTTGCTTTTATCCCACTTTAATCAATCAAATATTATCAAAAATATACGCCCCTCTTTTCGGTAAAGTAATTTCGGTTCCATGACCTAATTTAACTCATGACGAATTTTTGAAATATTTTGGGTTGATTGATTAAAGATATTTATACCTTAAGAATAAACGTTAAATTTCGCAGTGATGTAATAAATTTTTGTATGATATTAACAATTTCGGTCGCAAGACCTAATTTCATCGAATACCAATTTAATACTTTATAGCGAACAAATTAGCATTTATTATCAAAAGGTTAAAAATAAAAAATAAAAATAAAAATAAAAACTGTACAGACTTACCTGTGAAATATATTTCTTAGTGATATGCTCTAGCCCACTCATAAGATAATCGGACTAATTGGTTTTCCATGGCTACATAGGCGTAACCTCGAGCATTTAATGTTTTTTCTTCTAAACATATGAACGGTCCGTCTCTGCATAAAGTAAAAAATTCGGTGTTTGAATAGGTTTGATTATTTGAACATTTACCTTCGTGTGACCATTTTCTGCATTTGTGACATTTTTCAAGGTGTCGTGCTCTTCTTTTCGCTGCGGATTTTGATTTTCCTTTACCAAATTGTGACTTATTATCTTCGCATATGGATTCTTTTCTTACTCCGTCCAATTTACTTCTGATTAATGATACTATTTCACTCAGAAGTGTGTCATTATTACGTTTAGTGATCAAAGCGTGTAGCATTAGACCATGGTTTAGTTCACAGGAAGTCTTCATTTCGTTAAAACCTAAAAAAATAAAAATTCAGAATGGGGGGAGAAGACTAGTTCTTTAGGGTCTGCTAGGGAAAGACCATTCGGGTTCCATTTTTGAGAACTACACGAAAACAGAAAATCTAACTCTAACAGAAATACATAAACCTCCCTATACTTAGTTGAAATTGTGATTAACATTATTTTCAATTGAATCATCAACAACTTGTATATCTTTGACTTTTACTTCAATCCATTTGTTGATTTCCTCCGTAACTTTCACAAATTCAACTAACATCGCCTTTTCTTTTGGCGATAAATTGGATAATAATCGGTTACATAACTTAAAGTTTCCCTTAATCTTAGCATCGTGAATCCATTTATAAAGTTTCTTCGTTGAACTATTAAAAATGAGTTCATCTAATTTCGTATCATCAACGGCATTCTTTGTGATTGGATCATTATTAAGTGTTTCTTCATCTTCCCCACACTTATGCGTTTTTATTGGTCTAACAGTTTTAGTTGGTGGAGATCTAAACTTTCGGTTCACAAAGGTGATCGATGTATCACCATCCCTAAGTGTCATTCTACCTTCTCTTACATCAATGAATGCCTCGGTGGTTGCTAAAAATGGGCGACCTAGAATTAGAGGAATATCAAGGTTTTCCTCCATATTAATCACTATGAAGTTTGCAACAAAGGTCAAACTTCCCACATTAACAAGTAAATTATTTGCTATTCCAACCAGGTGTTTAATGGTTTGGTCAAATGTTTGAACACCTATTTTGATTGGTTTTAATTTACCCATGCCTAATCTTTTGTATAAGGAAAGAGGCATAATATTTGCACTTGCTCCTAAATCTGCGAGTCCATTATATACAGCACCATCATTAAGCAAGCAAGAAATGATAAATTCACCCGGGTCTCCTGCTTTAGTAAGTCGAGTTGGTTTGTAAACCTTTTTCGAGTGTTCTTTTCTTAGTTCTTTCACTTCTATTTGAACTTCTTGTTCACATTTTTCTTCGTTTCTTGGAATGGGAGGTTTGTATAAGAATTCTTCTTCATCACTCAAATTTGAATCCTCCCTATATTCCAATTTTGATTTTTCATATGTTGTTGATAACATATTTATGTTTTTATTTTGAAGGTTTTCTTGGGTGGTGAAATTATGATTAACTTCATTGTCAACTTCCATCGGACCATGTATGTAATGTTTAACTCTGTGACCATTAACTTTAAATTCAATCCCATTTGAATTTATTAATTCTACTGTTCCGTATGGGAAAACTCTTTTGACTATGAATGGTCCAGACCATCTTGATTTCAATTTTCTAGGAAATAGCTTGAATCGTGAATTGAAAAGAAGAACTCTGTCTCCTTCTTTAAATTCTTTTGAACTTCTGATTCTTTTATCATGCCATTTCTTCGTTCTTTCTTTATAGATTAACGAATTTTTGTATGCTTCATGCCTTAATTCTTCTAATTCGTTTAATTGACTTAACCGTAGACGTCCAGCTTCATGTAAATCAAGATTACATGTCTTCAAAGTCCAAAATGCTTTGTGTTCAATTTCTACTGGAAGATGACATGCTTTTCTGTAAATGAGTCTGAAAGGTGTGGTTCCAATTGGAGTTTTGTAGGCTGTTCTAAAATCCCAGAGTGCATCCTCCAATTTTATGGACCATTCCTTCGAATTTGATCCTACGGTTTTCTCTAGAATACGTTTTAAAGCTCGGTTGGTATTTTCAACTTGTCCACTTGTTTGTGGATGATAAGCGGTAGAGATTTTATGAGTTACTCCATATCTTTTAAGAACTTTCTCAAGTTGATTATTACAGAAATGAGTTCCCCGATCACTTATTAAAGCTTTCGGTGTTCCAAACCTTGCAAAAAGACGTTTTAAAAAGTTGACTACAACTCGTGCATCGTTAGTTGGGAGAGCTTGTGCTTCCGCCCATTTAGATACATAATCAATGGCTACGAGAATATATAGATTATTATGAGATTTTGGAAATGGACCCATAAAGTCAATACCCCAAATGTCAAATACTTCACATACTTGAATGATATTTTGTGGCATTTCATCACGTTGACTTATTTTTTCGGCCCTTTGACAAGCATCACAGGATTTGCAAAGAAGGTGAGCGTCTTTGTAAATTGTAGGCCAATAGAATCCAGCATCATAAACTTTTCTTGCTGTTAGTTGAGGCCCATAATGCCCTCCTGTTGGTCCTGTGTGACAATGGTTTAAGATTTGATTGGCTTCATCTCCGAATACACATCGGCGTATTATTCCATCTGGACAACTTTTAAACAAATGTGGATCTTCCCAGAAATAGTGTTTTATGTCACTAAAGAATTTCTTTCTTTTTTGGTATGACAATCCTTTTTCAAGGAATCTACATACTAAGTAGTTTGCATAGTCTGCAAACCATGGAATTTCATTATAATCTATCTTCAATAGATATTCATCAGGAAAGTTGTCTTGTATGGCCGATTCATTTAGAACTTCTAATTCGGGATTTTCAAGACGAGAAAGATGATCAGCGGCGAGATTTTCTGCTCCTCTTTTATCTCGGATTTCAATATCGAACTCTTGTAAGAGTAAGATCCAACGGATTAATCTTGGTTTGGCATCTTGTTTCAAAAATAGGTATCTAAGAGCAGAATGGTCGGTATAGACCACCGTTTTTGCTATAACGAGATATGATCGAAATTTGTCAAAAGCAAAGACAATAGCAAGGAGTTCTTTTTCAGTAGTTGTATAGTTTGTGTGTGCTCCTTGTAACGTCTTACTAGCATAATATATAGGTTGAAATCATTTTTCAATCCTTTGACCTAAAACGGCTCCCATTGCAAAATCACTTGCATCGCACATTAGTTCAAATGGTAGATTCCAATTTGGTGTTATCATGATCGGCGCATTAGTGAGTTTCTCTTTAAGAATATTAAAAGATTTGATACATTCATCTGAAAAGATGAATGGAGCATCCTTTTCTAGGAGTTTATTCATAGGAGTGGCAATTTTAGAAAAATCTTTTATGAAACGTCGGTAAAAACTGGCATGCCCTAGAAAACTCCTAACTCCTCTAACATTGGTGGGATGTGGAAGTTTAGCAATTACATCTACTTTAGCTCTATCCACTTCAATTCCTTCCTTTGAAATTTTATGTCCAAGAACGATGCCTTCTTTAACCATAAAATGGCATTTCTCCCAATTAAGTACTAGATTTGATTGTTCGCATCTAATAAGCATTCGTTCAAGATTAACTAGACATGATTCAAAAGTATCACCGAAGATTGAAAAGTCATCCATGAAAACTTCCATGCATTCTTCTATCATGTCGTGAAAAATCGCCATCATGCACCTTTGAAAGGTTGCAGGGGCATTGCAAAGTCCAAATGGCATGCGTTTGTAAGCAAAAGTACCATAAGGGCACGTGAATGTGGTTTTCTCTTGGTCTTCGGGTGCTATTGGAATTTGAAAGTATCCGGAAAATCCATCAAGAAAACAATAGTAACTGTTTTCGGCTAATCTTTCCAACATTTGATCAATGAAAGGTAAGGGAAAGTGATCTTTTCTGGTGGCGTCATTTAATTTTCTATAATCAATACAAACACGCCATCCTGTTACAGTCCTAGTAGGAATAAGCTCATTTTTCTCATTTGTGATAACAGTCATGCCACCCTTCTTAGGCACGCATTGAACTGGGCTTACCTATGGACTATCAGAGATCGGATAAATTAAACCTGCATCTAGCAGTTTAATTATTTCTTTTTTAACAACATCTTGCATATTAGGATTTAGTCTTCGTTGGCGTTGCACATACGTTTTATGACCTTCTTCCATAAGGATGTTATGTGTGCAATACGAAGGACTTATTCCTTTAATATCATGAATCTTCCATGCAATGGCTGGTTTATGAGCTTTCAACACTGAAATGAGTTGTGATTTCTCATTTTCAGTAAGAGAAGATGATATTATTACAGGTAATTCAGATTCACCATGTAAATAAGCGTATTCCAAATGGTTTGGAAGTGGCTTTAACTCTAATGTCGGTGGTTCTTCTATCGATGATTTATATCGATATCTGTCTTCTTCTTTTAGCATTTGAATTTCTTCTGTTGTTGGTTCATATCCATTAGCTATTAGTGTAGCTAACATTTCAGCTTCATCAATTGGTTCAGTTCCTTCTCCTAAAGAACATTCTCCTGTTCCTTGTAATTCTGGAAATTCTTCTAACAATTCTGCATGTGAATCTATAGTTTGAATATAATAACATGTATCATCTGTAGATTGCGGTTGTTGCATTGCTCTATCAACTGAAAAGGTAACACTCTCATCCTCTATACTTAGGGTTAGTTTCTTACCGAACACGTCTATCATTGCTTTAGCCGTGTTTAAGAATGGTCTTCCTAATATGAGAGGAACTTGAGAATCTCTTCCATGTCCAGAACAATAAAATCTACTGGAAATACTAAAGTACCAACTTTAACTAGCATGTTTTCCATTATCCCTCTAGGATATTTTATTGATCTATCGGCTAGTTGTATACTTATTCTTGTTGGTTTCAATTCACCAAGGTCTAGTTTAGCGTATAATGAATACGACATTAAATTTATACTAGCACCTAAGTCTGTCAATGCTTCTATTGAACTAAGACTACCCAGAAAGCGTGGAATTGTGAAACTTCCTGGATCAGATAGTTTTTCTGGTATCTTATTCAACCGCACTGCAGAACAATTAGCATTCATAGTAACGGCCGAGAGTTCTTCCATTTTTTTCTATTCGATATTAGATCTTTCAGAAATTTAGCATATCTAGGCATTCCTGAAATTACATCAATGAAAGGAATATTTACATTTATCTATTTAAACATATCCAAAAATTTGGATTGCTCGGCTTCAAGTTTCTCTTTTTTCATTTTACTCGGGTAAGGAAGTGGTGGTTGGTATGCTTTAACATAAGGTTTAGCCTTAACTGTGTTATCTTCATTAACCTTTTCAACTACCGGTTCTTTTTCCTTATCTTGTTCAGGTTGTGGTTCTTGTGGAGTAGGAATAGCTTCATCAGAAATTTCAGGTATTTCAGGTGGTTTAAGTGTCATACCACTACTTGTGGTAATGGCTTTAGTTGTTTCATTCCGGGGGTTTGCATTTGTATCACTAGGTAAACTTCCCGGTTTTCTTTCACCTATTAACCTTGCTAGGTTACTTACTTCTTGTTCCAAGTTTTGAATAGAAGCTTGTTGATTTCTAAATGCTTGAGCATTTTGTTCATTAGTTTGTTTCTGAGATGTGAAAAATTGCGTTTGAGTTTCAACTAGCTTCGTCATCATATCTTCTAAATTTGGCTTTTTATCATCGGGTTGTGGTTTGTTTTGAAAATTAGGTCTTTGCTGATTGTAAGTATTGTTAGATACTTGTTGATTGCTAGGACCTTGTTGGTTGTTGTATGGAACATTTCGGTTATAATTCTGGTTTTGATTGTAAATCGGTCTTGGCGGTTGATAATTATTCTGATAATTATTTCCAGGCCTTTGGTTTATATATGAAATATTCTCTCTTTGTTCCATTGTTAGCTCAATACTGAGACAATCTTTTGTCAAATGTGGTCCTCCACACTGCTCACAACTAATTCGTATTGTGTGGATATCTTTAGTCATCTTTTCCATTCGCCTCTCGACAGCATCTATCTTTGCGAAAATGGAATCTAAGTCATGAATAGAATCGGCTCTAGCTGCTTTAGGTGATCTAACGATATCTTTTTGTTGGTGCCACTCATGTGAGTGGGAAGCAGTGTTATCAATAATTTTATAAGCATCAGTTTCTGTTTTCTTCATAATAGAACCACCAGCTGCTATATCGATGTCTTTCCTTATAGTGATGTCGCATCCTTGGTAGAATATTTGTACTATTTGACAGGTGTCTAAACCATGTTGCGGACATCCTCTTAATAACTTTCCAAATCTTGTCCACGCCTCATATAGAGTTTCATTTGGTTTCTGTGTGAACGTAACAATTTCTCCTTGAAGTCTTACGGCTTTAGATGCCGGAAAGAATTGTTTAAGAAATTTTTCAACTAAAACGTCCCATGTGTCAATCGCCCCTTCAGGTAACGATTCCAACCAATCTTTGGCTTCTCCCTTTAAAGTCCAGGGAAATAACATGAGATATATCTGTTCATCCTCCACTTCTCTTATTTTAAATAGTGTGCAGATCCTATTAAAGGTACGAAGATGTTCATTTGGATCTTCCTTCGGCGCACCACTAAATTGGCATTGATTAGTCACCATGTGTAGAATTTGTCCTTTGATTTCGTAATCTGGCGCATTAATGTCTGGATGAGTAATTGCGTGACCTTGGCCAGTGCGTTTAGCTCTCATTCGGTCTTCCATGCTTAAAGGTTCCAGATTTTCCATGATTGAATTTGTTGAATCGGAATTACTAGAAGATTCTGATTTAATGGTCGAAGATTCTGATTTAATGGTTCGTTCCTCAACAATCTCTGTTTGAATGATTGGTGGTTCCGGAGGAAAAATTAATGGTTCAGGATCTATGAATCGTCCCTGAATATTCTCCGGATTCTCAATTGTGAGGTCGGATTCAAAAAATGGATTATCGAAAATTTGAATTTGAGTACTTGGTCGACTGGATGACGATTCTAAAGAAAAATCAACGGCGGTAATATTTACTAAATGTCTTGATCTAGTTACAGGTGGTGAACGTACAAAAGGTGGTGAACGTCTTGCTCGGTGCATTCACTGAATATCCTATTAGTTTTTAAAAGGAAAGAAAAATTATATAAGTTATCCAATTAACAGACTTTTCTGATTTTGCCCACGTTTCGAATAGCCAAAAGATGCAGCAGAGGGGCAGGATTCGTTTGGTCTCAATATAATTGAGTACTGTTTGGCTCCAATAACCCGGTCCACGTACAAATCCAACTATTACTACGAACCAGAAAATTTTGATGTCTATCAATTTAACCACTTAAAATAAATTTTCGTAATTTTAAGAAATTTAGATAAGAAGTAGAATAAAAATCTATGTCCTAAAACTAGAATAGCGAGAAATAAGAAAGAAAAAGAGCGCGTCGAAAAAGGTCGAAAAAGAAAAGGGTTGAAAAAGAAAAGGCGTCGAAAAATAAGAAAGAAAGAAAAATGACTATAAAACTTTAAAACACTCGACTAACCCAACCTTATTACTATCACTAACTTAAAATTAAAATTGCAAATTGAGATTAGTAATTGAAGTGATAATTGATACATAGGTAAAAGGCGTCGAAAAATAAAAATAAGAAAGTAGCGCGTTGAAACTTAAAAAAAAAAGAACTAAAAACTAAAAATTAAAAGTTGCGTCTAAAAATATTAAGGCTTACAAGTAAAACTATATCCCAAATAGCAATAACTTAAAAAGGAACTAAAACTTAAAAAGGCGTCGCAAAATTCTAAAGCACTTAGATCTTAGTCTAAAGAGAAAGCACTTAAGGGATTTTACGGCAAAGCCTAAAAATCTAAAAATAAAAATAACTATGGCAAAAACTATATTTAAAACTAATTATGAGCGAAAAATATAAAAATTACGCTAAAAACAAATAAAAGGGACAAAATATAAAAATATACTAAAAGTTGTAAAAAGTACAATTTTTATAAAAATATTATTTTTATATTATTTATTTTATAAAACTATTAATTTTTATATATTAATAAAACTAAATAAACTTAATATTACAAATTAAGTAAATAAAACTAAATTAATTAATAATAATTAACTAATCAAACCCTAATTAGGTTTTTATTAATAAAAATTAAAATATACTCCGTAATTAATGCAAGATTAGGGCTTCCTGTGGCCTGTCAGAGAGAACTCCGCGAGTCGCGGTACTCCCAGCTGGAAAACTCCGCAAGTCGCGGGGTTTGATAATACTGGGCTCCGATTGGGCTGAAACAGTTCGGCCCAGTTTCGTTTTATAATTAAAATATGCTTTGGGCTTCGATTTTATTCTGGCCCAGTTCGTTTTTCTTAATAATTTGATAAAATAATAGATATATAATTTATATAATATATATTTCAAAAACTTAAAATAAAAATACTTATTAAAAATAAAAATCTTAAAAATAAGTTAATATTATTATTATTTTTTTCGGTTTTAAAATTTTTTTATATGTTTTAAATAAATATAAAATATTTAAATAAGACTTATATTTTTATAAAATAAAAATAAAGAAACTTTATAAAACTTAAATATTTAACAAACTCTTAAAAATATTTATATTTTTGTTTTTCTTTTTATATTTTTGGATTTTTAAAACGTATTTTTACAAAAGCGTATTTTTTTATAAAAGTAAACTAAATTTTTTTTTTTTTATATATATTAGTGTTGCGCTTCCGGCGTTTAAGCTAGATTTTAAGTTCCCCGGCAGCGGCGCTAAAAATACTTGATGTTTTCGCTAAAGGGTATAAAATACTATTAAATTTTACAACGAAATACTATTAAATATGATACAATTTTACACAGGATATTTATTTATTTATAGAATTGATATACTTAAACCTTGCTACAACACTTATAGGCAGTGTACCTAATCGTACAGACGGTACAGTAGTGTAGTTTTTAGTAAGTCCGGTTCGTCCACAGGGAATCTTTTAAACAAAGCTTAACGCTATATTAGTTTTATTTTATAAAAATACAAATATATAAATAAGTAATATTATTATTATAATGGGGGGTTTTTACCGTTTAATGACCGGTTTGTCGATTTTTAAAATTTTAGTCGCAGTTAAAACCTAATGTAAAATATTAAAAATAAATACAAGACTTAATTTAAAGCGTAAAGTAAATAACGATAAAATAAAATTGCGATAATTAAAAAGTACGATAATTAGAAGTGCAATTAAATATAAAATAAAGGAAATTAAATATGAAATAAAAGAATTATGCTTATTTAAACTTCCGTAATCATGATGTTTGACGTGTTGATTTTAGTTTTATTCCCATGGGTTAATTGTTCTTTGTCCTGGATTATTTAATATGTCCATACGGATTTGTCCATAATAGTCCATCAGTCATAAATATAAAGAGCGAAAGCCTTCGTCAAATTATTCTTATTCCCGAAGTCAAATATTCCAACTAATTGGGGATTCGAATTGTAACAAGGTTTTAATACTTTGTTTAATGAATACACCAGGTTATCGACTGCGTGTAAACCAAGGTTTTACTACTTTGTTAACAATTACACCAATTACCCTTGAATGTAATTCACCCATGTTTCAACAAGTCTATTAACTATTAATCCAGTTCCGTGTCCGATAAAATGAATAATTATTGGTATTTATAGATATCCCGCCCACCGTACCCAGTCAAGCGTATGTGGTTATATATAAATACGTCGAATTATAAGTTCGTATATTAAATTAGCAAGGTATTGTTTAGTTAATATAAAACCCATTAATAGCCCATAGTCTAATTTCCACAAGTGTCGTTCTTTTATCCAAACCCCAATTATGGTACAAAGCCCAATTACCCAATTTTAATAATTAGCCCAACATCAAGATTACTTCGGCTTAAATAAGCATAATAATAACTTAGCTACGAGACATTAATAAAAATAATATAAACATAACTTACAATGATTAAAAATAGCGTAGCGTTACACGGACAGAATTTCGACTTACACCCTTACAACATTCGCTAACACACCCTTATTATTAGGATTTAAAATTAAAATTAAAATATAAAATATATATATATATATATATATATATATATATATATATATATATATATATATATATATATATATATATATATATATATATATATCTTACGTATAAGTAAGAAGAAGAAAAAGATGATGTTAAAATGATCAAAATGCGTTTGCTTTTATAGGGATTTTAGTCCAGGGAAGCTCCGCGACTCGCGTAATTTTTTAACTACAAACTCCGCAACTCGCAGAGTTCGTATTTCCAGATCACACAGCCTTGGCTCCTAGCTTGCCGACGGTTTATAATATATTATATAATATATAAATAATTATAAGAATTATTTAAATATTATATTATATTTATGTGCATATTGACTTGTAATTTTTAGTCCGTTGCGTCGAGCGTTGAGAGTTGACTCTGGTCCCGGTTCCGAATTTTCGAACGTCCTTGCGTACAATTTAATATCTTGTACTTTGCGTTTTGAATCTTGTACTCTTGTAATTTCGAGACGTTTCTTATCAATAATTGGAACCTCTTTGATTGTATTTTGTACTTTTGAGCTTTTTGGTCGTTTGCATCTTCAATTCGTCGAATCTGTCTTTTGTCTTCACCTTTTATTATTTAAATGAAAATCACTTGTAAATAGAACAACTGCAACTAAAAGCTTGTCTTTCTTGAGGAATAATGCTATGAAATATATGTTCGTTTTTAGCATTATCAGTAATTCTCATTACAAGATGCAAATGAGTAAATGATGGGGTATCAATGAATAATTATAATAACTTTTTGGAGAGGCTAAAGTCAAAGAGTAATGAAGTTGTTGGTACATCTTCTAATAATGTGGTGGAATATAAAAGGTTCCCTGGTAACGATGGTGTATATCTCAAGGTTATAATAAGGTTAGTCTGACTGAAAAGTTGAA
The DNA here is from genome assembly GCF_046630445.1 of Rutidosis leptorrhynchoides. Classification (NCBI taxonomy): domain Eukaryota; kingdom Viridiplantae; phylum Streptophyta; class Magnoliopsida; order Asterales; family Asteraceae; genus Rutidosis; species Rutidosis leptorrhynchoides. Next base: position 1,405,582 of record NC_092333.1, read on the forward strand.
GTTGACTTGCTGGAGCTGTGACAAAACTGGCTACTTTGAATAGGAGTCGCAAAGTTATTTTTGCTAATAAATGTCAAAGAATCTGACACGGATACGTTGTTTAAACTTTTACTTTGGTTTCAAGAGTTTTTCAGGTACATAATTGTGGGTAACATGTGGTTGGATCATCATCTCGATTGCTCATCATTCAAAGTGTCTTCAGAAATTTTCGAAGGGTTTGAACACAGATTGTAATCATTAACATACATTTGATGTTCTAACACAGTTTTGAAGTTAAAATATAGCTTGTGAAAGATGTAAGGATCTAAGAGTGATGATTTTGGTCATATCTCAAGTTGAATTTTGAGATTTCAAAATCAGAATATGTAATTAAATTTTGAATGAGTATGGTTGTTTTGATTTCTATAAAAGAATGTATATTGTTGTGAAAGTAGGGAGTATAATGGATGATTTGCTGAATCAGATTCGAAGAATGTAACATATTAATTGTGAATTTATATATCTCTCGGGTATTACATACCCGTTAAAAAAAATTTCACAATTAATATTTTGTACAAAAGAATTTTATTACAGTCTTTATGAAAATATATATATGTATATTTTCCTAAGATGTAACATATATCTAATGAGTTAATGTTAAATTAAACTCATTTGATTTACGGTTGAAACTAGAATTGAATAATCCCTAAAGGCTTTAAAACGTACATAACTTTTACGCAGTATTTCTTTAATGACATTAAAATTATGAATCAATACTTCGTTATTTGTTGATGTATGATGTTCAGTTCGTGGAATTCTTGTGAATTTTGCAAAGTACGAATGATGTTATCTGAAAAGTTTCGGGTACATCGATGATGAAGTGTAAAATCAAATATATACTTGATTTATTATGAATTGGAATTTGTTGAATTGCGACAAAGATTTTAGTTAACGCTGGTTAAGTTACGGTCGAAGGACGTACATTATTGCATATTTGTAATATGAATTAACCGAGTAGTTAAGATTCACACACAATAGCTTAGCACGGAAAGATTTATTTCAAAAAATATATATATATATATATATATATATAATTTCTTCAGAGGGAATGAGTTAATTCTTCATAACTCGTTGATACAATATACACGTTATTGATTCGTAATGATGTCCACAGTGATTCTTGAACTGACTGAGTTTGTGATGTTATCGGTGTTGTTGATTCGGATGTTGACTGTACTGACGATGCTGGTAACGCTGACGGTACTATTGATGTTGTTGGTAAAGCAAGTTTAGCTTGTTAATCACACACCATTTTTGTCAGGGTTTCTACTCTTCCTTCTATCATTTTGGTTCGCTTAACTGATTTATGGTTAGGGCTAGATTAGATAATCTCTAAGACTTTAGAGATTACATAATCGCCGCGGAATGTTTCTCCAATGAAGTTATGAATTAATACTTCGTCAGTTATTGTTGTTGGTACTCCTTGGTATCTATGGTGCGTATGACGTTGATGCTCGTGGGACAGATTGTGAAGTTGAGGTTTACGACGCGGTTGTGGTTGGAGGTGGTAATGGTACTGTTGGCATTATTGATGGTGGTACTGGTTATGCTGCTGATGTTGCTGCTGGTGTTTGTAATCTCCGCACCATATTCTCCAAAGCCACTACCCGAGCGCGAAGCTCGTTGACTTCTTCTATTACACCGGGGTGATTGTCGGTTCGGACGAGCAGATAAATAAAATCTAAATTTTGATGTAATATATAATCATGACGAGATACTCTGGAAATGAGCGAGAAAATGGTGTTTCGGACAGGTTCGCCGGTAAGTGCTTCAGGTTCTTCGTCAAGAGGGCAATGTGGTGGATGGAAGGGATCACCTTCTTCTTGTCTCCAATGATTGAGGAGGCTACGAACCCATCCCCAATTCATCCAGAATAGGTGATGACTGATTGGTTGATCTATTCCGGTCACACTGCTTTGGAGCTTGAATGGGATTCCATTTCGGAATCTGAGTGACTTGAACTGATGACGAATTCCATTTCGTACGATTGGATAAAGGATTTTTTTTTTTCGATATGAAATGATTTTGGCTAACGGATGGTATTCTAATTACATAGAATATATATATATATATATATATATATATATATATATATATATATATATATATATATATATATATATATATATATATATATATATATATATATATATATATATATATATATATATATATATATATATATATCAAAAGATTTCGTAGATTATGGAGGACTTTGGGGGATATGTCAGGCAAAGTTTAAAGTAACAGATACGATAAGATATGATTTGGTAGATATGCTAAGATATAAATTTTTTTCTATACACTATTCATGCAATCAATGCAGCAAGACGTGTCTTAGACTAAAAATGATAAGCAGGTAATTTCCTGAGGATGATAAGTAGTTAATTTTTGACACAAAATGATAAGCAAAACTTTTGACATGCAGGCACGGTCGAAGTCCAGACACACTAATGCATCCTATCGACTTATCAGTTAGACACACTAACGCAGACCTGGTTAGCTAAGACCACCGCTCTGATACCAACTGAAAGGACCCGTTCATATACATTATAAACGTTTCACAATAGTTGATTACATTGCGAGGTATTTGACCTCTATATGATACATTTTACAAACATTGCATTCGTTTTTAAAAGACAAACTTTCTTTACATCGAAAATTGACAGGCATGCATACCATTTCATAATATCCACTATCCAACTATAAATTGATTTAATAATAATCTTTGATGAACTCAATGACTCGAATGCAACGTTCTTCGAAATATGCTATGAAAGACTCCAAGTAATATCTTTAAAATGAGCAAATGCACAGCGGAAGATTTCTTTAACACCTGAGAATAAACATGCTTTAAAGTGTCAACCAAAAGGTTGGTGAGTTCATTAGTTTATCATAATCATTTATTTCCATCATTTTAATAGACCACAAGAATTTCATTTCCAGTTCTCATAAATATACGTCCCATGCATAGAGACAAAAATAATCATTCATATGGTGAACACCTGGTAACCGACATTAACTAGATACATATAAGAATATCCCCTATCATTCTGGGATCCTCCTTCGGACATGATATAAATTTCAAAGTACTAAAGCATCCGGTACTTTGGATGGGGTTTGTTAGGCCCAATAGATCTATCTTTAGGATTCGCGTCAATTAGGGTGTATGTTCCCTAATTCTTAGATTACCAGACTTTAATAAAAAGGGGCATATTCGATTTCGATAATTCAACCATAGAATGTAGTTTCAATTACTTGTGTCTATTTCGTCAAATATTTATAAAAGCGCATGTATTCTCAGTCCCAAAAATATAAAGGGTAAAAAGGCAAATGAAACTCACCATACTGTATTTCGTAGTAAAAATACATATAACGTCATTGAACAAGTGCAAGGTTGGCCTCGGATTCACGAACCTAAATTAATTATATATAATTATATGTTGGTCAATATTTGTCTAACAAATTAGGTTAAGTCATAGTGTACGACAATCCTAATGCTCGAGACTAATATGCAAAAGTCAACAAAAGTAAATTTGACTCAAAATAATTTCCAAAAATCTATACATGATTAATATATAGTTTAAATATCGTCATTTTATATTTTTAAATATTTTTAAAAGATTTATTAGAGTAAATAATATAATTTATTTATTAATAAATAAAATTTTATATTAAATTTATATAATATAATATACTTATATATATATTAAGTAATAAAATTTATAGGGTTCATTTAATATCATAAAGATAATATGATAGGTATTATTAAAGTAAGTTATTACACGTAGTAAAATATGTTTGTATCACATATTTATTTGATAAAATAATATCTATAATGATAGTAAGTAAAAGTTGTATTATTTTGTAATAATAATTATTATTATAAAAATATCAATATTTATAATTACTAAGATGACATTATGATAAAATGATAATTCTAATTATGATAACTTTAATATTTACGATAATTTTTAATATTAACTTTAAAATAATAATTCTATTTAAAAAAATAATAATAATGATATTTTATAGTAACAATGACATTTCTATTAAAATGATAATTTTTGTTAAAATGATAGTTTTAATACTAACGATACTTTTAATAATAATAGTAATGATAAAAATAATAAGAACGATAATTTTATCTAAATCAATATCTTATAATATTTTAATTTCATCATGATACTCTTACTCATTATTTCCTAATCGTTTCGTTTAATAGCTTTTAATCATCTTTTATGTCGTGTTCATAATAATTATAATAACAGTATTCAAAATAATTAGGTGTTACAAATATTTGTTTTAATTACACTAATATTAATAATGATAGTTACTATAACATTATTAACGATAATACTAATAATTATCTTAATGATAATATAGTAATAATAATAATAACAATAACAATAACCATAACCATTTTTAAATAATGATATATATATTAATAATGATAATAATAATAATAATAATACTAATAATAATAATAATTGGATAATAATAATACTAATTATAACTTTAACGATAATAACGATAGTAATAATAAAAAAAATAACAATTTTTAATGATAAATCCCTTTTATTGATAAAGATAATAATAATGATAATAATAAGATAAAACTAGAACGACGATAAAAACGACGATAATAATAATCATTTTTAATAAAAATATCGAAAATTCAATTGATTATAACTTCTAATCCGTTCATCGAAACCATTCGATATCTAAAGGAAAAGTCCTTAATTTTTCGCTAGCTTTCCAAGGACATGCATATCTTGTACCTTATCTCAACCGTAAGTGTAACTAATTCAATATTCAACGTAACCTGTCTAAGGGCAATATCAAAAGTACAAGCATGCATAATCCTAAATACTCGAGCACTAGTCAGGGATACACTATTAGTATGTAAAAGTTAAATTATGAGTACTCACGTATCAATATTGAGATTCAATATTGCAGGAAAGGTACGTAGACGCAACGGAAATGATAAACACTATATTGACCTCACGAGCATACCCATGAACCATACTCAATCACCTCCATAGCTATAACCCATAATTTCCTTAATCCTATCCTACTCGAAAAACAATTTCGAAATCACTCGGACAGCACTCCGTCGTAATATTTTATGTATACTAATAATATCTTGAAATAATACGGAGTAAATATATATATGTAAATCGATTGAGAGAGTTTAGAGAAAAATATTTTCAAGTTTCTATGAAATAATGAAACCTATTGAATTCTATTTATAATAGATTTTTGAATTATTAAAGTGAATTATTAAAGTATGAATTATTAAAGTGAATTATTAAAGTATGAATTATTAAAGTGAATTATTAAAGTATAAATTATTAAAGTGAATTATTAAAGTTAAAGTAAAGTAAAAATAAAGTAAAAGTAAAGTTTAAGTATAGTAAAAGTATAAAACTATGTACGTATAATACGCGTATAAATATATATAATATTAATTTAAATCGTTATATATATTTAATAAAATAAAATATAAATATCGTTATCTTTATCATACTAGTTAAGTAATGAGTTGTCAAAAGTAGTTCTAGATATTTATAAAAGTTATATACATTTTAATAATAAAGTTCTTTTTAAACTGAAAACGTTTTTGTACGTTTGAAACTAAATAGATCAATCGAGTCTTTATGAGATTCAATCTTCCACTATCCTTTGTCTAGTTCTCAATGATTGACAATTTGTTCTTATTTATAAATCACTTTACCATTTTCCGAATATTGTTAAAATGGAAAGATTTCTCAAATCAACGTGGGCCTTTCAACAGAGACTTGTAATCATAATTCAATATATCTTATAATTCAATCATTTAATCTTATCTTCTAATTCCATTGATAAACATTTTGAAACATATACAATCATATAAAGTATTTAATCTAATATTTTGTTTACGTTTCAAGTTATAATATATATACACATATACATATATAATCATATTCGTTTAATGGTTCGTGAATCATTGGAACTTGGTCGAGGTTGAATGAATGTATGAACATAGTTTAAAATTCTTGCAATTTAACTTAACAAATATTGCTTATCGTGTCAAAAACATATAAAGATTAAAGTTTAAATTTGGTTGGAAATTTTCGGGTTGTCACATATACCGGGTTCCATCTTCCCGAATATTAAAATGCTTCTCCGATCCTTTGGGTATTTCATCCTTTAAATTTCCCTCTTTTAAAACTCTTTGTTACGCCTCCTTTATTTGAGTAGTAAGGTTAGTGTGAATCATTATATTCATAGCTTTTACTCGAATGGGTTCTCTATCCTTTCTGCTTAAGGCGTCGGCTACCACATTTGCCTTCCCCGGGTGGTAACGAATCTCAAAGTCGTAATCATTCAACAATTCAATCCACCTACGCTGCCTCATATTCAGTTGTTTCTGATTAAATATGTGTTGAAGACTTTTGTGGTCGGTATATATAATACTTTTGACCCCATATAAGTAGTGCCTCCAAGTCTTTAATGCAAAAACAACCGCGCCTAATTCTAAATCATGCGCCGTATAATTCTGTTGGTGAATCTTCAATTGTCTAGACGCATAAGCAATTACTTTCGTGCGTTGCATTAATACACAACCGAGACCTTGCTTTGAGGCATCACAATATATCACAAAATCATCATTCCCTTCAGGTAATGACAATATAGGTGCCATAGTTAACTTTTTCTTTAACAATTGAAATGCTTTCTCTTGTTCATCTTTCCATTCAAATTTCTTCCCTTTATGCGTTAATGCAGTCAAGGGTTTTGCTATTCTGGAAAAGTCTTGGATGAACCTTTTGTAGTAACCAGCTAGTCCTAAAAACTGACGTATGTGTTTTGGAGTTTTTGTAGTTTCCCACTTTTCAACGGTTTCAATCTTTGCTGGATCCACCTGAATACCTTCTTTGTTCACTATGTGACCGAGGAATTGAACTTCTTCCAACCAAAATGCACACTTTGAAAACTTAGCGTACAGTTTTTCTTTTCTCAGCAACTCTAGCACTTTTCTCAAATGTTCTTCGTGCTCTTGATCATTCTTCGAGTAAATAAGTATGTCATCGATAAAAACAATGACAAACTTGTCAAGATATGGCCCACACACTCGGTTCACGAGGTCCATGAACACAGCTGGTGCGTTAGTCAATCCAAACGGCATAACCATAAACTCGTAATGACCGTAACGCGTCCTAAAAGCAGTCTTTGGAATATCATCCTCCTTCACCCGCATTTGATGATATCCAGAACGTAAATCGATCTTCGAATAAACAGACGAGCCTTGTAGTTGATCAAATAATTCGTCAATTCTCGGTAGTGGGTAGCGGTTCTTGATGGCAAGTTTGTTCAACTCTCGGTAGTCGATACACAACCTAAATGTACCATCTTTCTTCTTGACAAACAAAACAGGAGCTCCCCATGGTGATGTGCTTGGTCGAATGAAACCACACTCTAAAAGTTCCTGTAACTAACTTTGTAATTCTTTCATTTCACTGGGTGCGAGTATGTATGGAGCACGAGCTATTGGTGCAGCTCCTGGTACAAGGTCTATTTGAAATTCAACGGATCGATGTGGGGGTAATCCCGGTAATTCTTTCGAAAATACATCGAGAAATTCTTTTGCGACGGGAACATCATTGATGTTCTTTTCTTCAGGTTTAACTTCCTTGATGTGTGCTAGAATGACCTAACAACCTTTTCTTATTAGTTTTTGCTCCTTCAAACTACTAATAAGATTTAATTCCGCGTTGTTCTTTTCTCCGTACACCATTAAAGGTTTTCCTTTTTCACGCATAATGCGAATCGCATTTTTGCAACAAACGACCTCTGCTCTCACCTTTTTCAACCAGTCCATGCCAATTATTACATCAAAACTCCCTAACTCGACTGGTATTAAATCAATTTTAAATGTTTCATCCCCCAGTTTAATTTCTCTATCCCGACATATATTATCTGCTGAAATTAATTTACCGTTTGCTAATTCGAGTAAAAATTTACTATCCAAAGGCGTCAATGGGCAACTTAATTTAGCACAAAAATCTCTACTCATATAGCTTCTATCCGCACCCGAATCAAATAAAACATAAGCAAATTTATCATCAATAAGAAACGTACCCGTAACAAGCTCCGGGTCTTCCTGTGCTTCTGCCGCATTAATATTGAAAACTCTTCCACGGCCCTGCCCATTAGTATTCCCCTGATTCAGGCAATTTCTAATAATGTGGCCCGGTTTTCCACATTTATAATAAACAGAGTTGGTATTACTTGCTCCGACACTATTCGTTCCGGCATTATTTGTTCCGACATTATTTGTTCCTTTAGTTCTGTTAAACTTTAGTCCGTAGACCTCACACTTTGTCGCGCTATGACCATTTCTTTTACATCTGTTGCAAAATGTCGTGCAAAACCCCTGATGATTTTCTTCACACCTATGACATGGCTGTTTTTGGTTTTTGTTGCCGTTGTTGTTATTGAGGTTGTTGTTGGGATTGTTATTGTTGTTGAAACGGTTGTTGTAGTTGTTGTTGTTGTTGGGATGTTTGTTGTAGTTATTGTTAGGATTGCGGTTATTGTTGCGATTGTTGTTGCGGTTGTTGGGATAGTTGTTGCGATTGTGGTTGTAATTGTTGTTGTTGTTGTACTGGTGACTCTTGTCACCATTTTCCTCCCACTTTTTCTTGAGTTGTTTCGTGTTGGCTTCTTCGGCCGCCTGCTCTTTAATTCTTCCCTCAATCTGATTTATGAGTTTATGAGCCATTCGACTTGCCTTCTGTATAGAAGCGGGCTCGTGTGAACTCACATCTTCTTGAATCCTTACTGGTAACCCTTTTACAAACGCGTCGATCTTCTCTTCTTCATCTTCGAATACTCCCGGACACAATAGGCACAACTCTGTGAATCGTCGTTCATATGTGGTAATGATAATGCTAAAAACGAACATATATTTCATAGCATTATTCCCCAAGAAAGACAAGCTTTTAGTTGCAATTGTTCTATTTACAAGTGATATTCGTTTAAATATTAAAAGGTGAAGACAAAAGACAGATTCGACGAATTGAAGACGCAAATGACCAAAAAGCTCAAAAGTACAAAATACAATCAAAGAGGTTCCAATTATTGATAAGAAACGTCTCGAAATTACAAGAGTACAAGATTCAAAACGCAAAGTACAAGATATTAAATTGTACGCAAGGACGTTCAAAAATCCGGAACCGGGACCAGAGTCAACTCTCAACGCTCGACGCAACGGACTAAAAATTACAAGTCAACTATGCACATAAATATAATATAATATTTAAATAATTCTTATAATTATTTATATATTATATAAATAATAAAAATCCGTCGGCAAGAAAGACTCCAAAGTTGGTGAGCTGGAATTTCAAACTCCGCGACTCGCGGAGTTTGAAGGCATAAAAGGCCGTGAGTCGCGGAGACCCCCTGAACTCAATTCCCTATAAAAGCAAACGAATTCTGATCATTTTAAAATATCCATAATCTATCTCTCTCTCAATATATACGTAAATATATATATATATATAATTTATATTTTAATTTTAATTTTAATTTTAAATCCTAATAATAAGGGTATGTTAGCGAATGTTGTAAGGGTGTAAGTCGAAATTCTGTCCGTGTAACGCTACGCTATTTTTAATCATTGTAAGTTATGTTCAACCTTTTTAATTTAATGTCTCGTAACTAAGTTATTATTATGCTTATTTAATCCGAAGTAATCATGATGTTGGGCTAATTACTAAAATTGGGTAATTGGGCTTTGTACCATAATTGGGGTTTGGACAAAAGAACGACACTTGTGGAAATTAGACTATGGATTATTAATGGGCTTTATATTTGTTTAACTAAATGATAGTTTGTTAATTTTAATATAAAGATTTACAATTGGACGTCCCTATAAATAACCATATACACTCGATCGGACACGATGGGCGGGGTATTTATATGTATGAATAATCGTTCATTTAACCGGACACGGGAATGGATTAATAGTCACTAGAATTATTAAAACAGGGGTGAAATTATGTACAAGGACACTTGGCATAATTGATAACAAAGTATTAAAACCTTGGGTTACACTCAGTCGACATCCTGGTGTAATTATTAAACAAAGTATTAAAATCTTGTTACAGTTTAAGTCCCCAATTAGTTGGAATATTTAACATCGGGTATAAGGATAATTTGACGAGGACACACGCACTTTATATTTATGACTGATGGACTGTTATGGACAAAAACCAGACGGATATATTAAATAATCCAGGACAAAGGACAATTAACCCATGGGCGTAAAACTAAAATCAACACGTCAAACATCATGATTACGGAAGTTTAAATAAGCATAATTATTTTATTTCATATTTAATTTCCTTTATTTTATATTTAATTGCACTTCTAATTATCGCATTTTATTTATTGTTATTATATTTAATTGCACTTTTAATTATCGTACTTTTTAATTATCGCAAGTTTATTTTATCGCACTTTTATTATTCGCAATTTCATTATCGTTATTTACTTTACGCTTTAAATTAAGTCTTTTATTTATTTAATATTTTACATTTGGTTTTAACTGCGACTAAAGTTTTAAAATCGACAAACCGGTCATTAAACGGTAAAAACCCCCCTTTATAATAATAATATTACTTATATATATATTTGTATTTTTATAAAATTAAACTAATATAGCGTTAAGCTTTGATTAAAAGATTTTCCCTGTGGAACGAACCGGACTTACTAAAAACTACACTACTGTACGATTATGTACACTGCCTATAAGTGTTGTAGCAAGGTTTAAGTATATCTATTCTCTAAATAAATAAATATCTGGTATAAAATTGTATCGTATTTAATAGTATTTCCTTGTAAAATTTAATAGCTATTTTATATACACCTCGCATTACATCAAGTATTTTTGGCGCCGCTGCCAGGGACAATCCAGCTTAAAAGCCGGAAGCGTAACGCTAAATTTTTAAAAAAAAATTATTTTTAGTTTACTTTTATTAAAATACGCTTTTGTAAAAATACGTTTTTAATTATTCGAAAATATAAAAAGAAAAACAAAAATATAAATATTTTTAAGATTTTGTTAAATATTTAAGTTTTATAAAGTTTCTTTATTTTTATTTTACAAAAATATAAGTTTTATTTAAATATTTTGTGTTTATTTAAAATATAAAATTAAAAACCGAAAAAAAAAAACAAAAACGCGTCGAATTAAATCCTGTACCTGAGTTGAATTTTAGAACCCCGCGACTCGCGGAGTTTTCTTGTTTCGGGCACCGCAACTCGCGGAGCAGCCCTGACACACGTGACAGAAACCCTAATCAGCATTAATTACGGGTTTTATATTTATTAATTAACTTTTAACCCTAATTAGGTTTAATTTTAATATATTAATTAGTTTTACTTTTTATTTAATTTATATATTTAGTTAAATTAGCTTAATTAATGTAAAATTAATAGTTTTAATAAATAAATAATATAAAAATAATATTTTTATAAAAATTGTAATTTTTACAACTTTTTGTATATTTTTATATTTTCTTTTTTTTTAATTGTTTTAGCGTAATATTTGTATTTTTCGCTAGTTTTTAGTTTTAAACTTAGTTTTTGCGATAGTTATATTTTTATTTCTAGATTTTTAGGCTTTGCCGTAAAATCCCTTAAGTGCTTTTTTTTAGACTAAGATTTAGGTGCTTTAGAATTTTGCGACGCCTTTTTAAGTTTTAGTTTCTTTTTAAGTTATTGCCATTTGGGATATAGTTTTACTTGTAAGCTTTAATATTTTTAGACGCCTTTTACCTATGTATCAATTATCATTCCAATTAGTAATCTCAATTTGCGATTATAATTTTAAGTTAGTGATAGTAATAAGGTTGGGTTAGTCGAGTGTTTTTAAGTTCTATAAGTCACTCTTTTTCTTTCTTATTTTCCGACACGCTCTTTTTCTTTCTTATTTCTCGCTATTCTAGTTTTTAGGACATAGATTTTTTATTCTACTTCTTATCTAAATTTCTTAAAATTACGAAAATTTATTTTAAGTGGTTAAATTGATAGACATCAAAATTTTCTGGTTCGTAGTAATAGTTGGATTTGTACGTGGACCGGGTTATTGGAGCCAAACAGTACTCAATTATATTGAGACCAAACGAATCCTGCCCCTTTGCTGCATCTTTTGGCTATTCGAAACGTGGGCAAAATCAGAAAAGTCTATTAATTGGATAACTTATATAATTTTTCTTTCCTTTTTAAAAACTAATAGGATATTCAGTGAATGCACCGAGCAAGACGTTCACCACCTTTTGTACGTTCACCACCTGTAACTAGATCAAGACATTTAGCAAATATTACTGCCGTTGATTTTTCTTTAGAATCATCATCCAGTCGACCAAGTACTCCAGTTCAAATTTCCGATAATCCATTTTTTGAACCCGACCTCACAATTAAGAATCCGGAGAATATTCAGGGACGATTCATAGATCCTGAACCACTAAACTTTCCTCCGGAACCACCAATCATTCAAACAGAGATTGTTAAGGAACGAACCATTAAATCAGAATCCTCTAGTGATTCCGATTCAACAAATTCAATTATGGAGAATCTGGAACCTTTAAGTATGGAAGATCGAATGAGAGCTAAACGCACTGGCCAAGGTCACGCAATTACTCATCCAGACATTAATGCGCCAGATTATGAAATCAAAGGACAAATTCTACACATGGTGACTAATCAATGCCAATTTAGTGGTGCGCCGAAGGAAGATCCAAATGAACATCTTCGTATCTTTAATAGGATCTGCACTCTATTTAAAATAAGAGAAGTTGAGGATGAACAGATATATCTCATGTTATTTCCCTGGACTTTAAAGGGAGAAGCCAAAGATTGGTTGGAATCGTTACCTGAAGGGGCGATTGATACATGGGATGTTTTAGTTGAAAAATTTCTTAAACAATTCTTTCCTGCATCTAAAGCCGTAAGACTTCAAGGAGAAATTGTTACGTTCACACAGAAGCCAAATGAAACTCTATATGAGGCGTGGACAAGATTTGGAAAGTTATTAAGAGGATGTCCGCAACATGGTTTAGACACCTGTCAAATAGTACAAATATTCTACCAAGGATGCAACATCACTACAAGGAAAGACATTGATATAGCAGCTGGTGGTTCTATTATGAAGAAAACAGAAACTGATGCTTACAAAATTATTGATAACACTGCTTCCCACTCACATGAGTGGCACCAAGAAAAAGATATCGTTAGATCATCTAAAGCAGCTAGAGCCGATTCTAGCCATGACTTAGATTCCATTTCCGCAAAGATAGATGCTGTCGAGAGACGAATGGAAAAGATGACTAAGGATATTCACTCAATACGAATTAGTTGTGAGCAGTGTGGAGGACCACATTTGACAAAAGATTGTCTCAGTATTGAATTAACAATGGAACAAAGAGAGAATATTTCATACATAAACCAAAGGCCTGGAAATAATTATCAGAATAATTATCAACCGCCAAGACCGATTTACAATCAAAACCAGAACTATAATCGAAATATTCCATACAACAACCAACAAGGTCCTAGCAATCAACAAGTATCCAACAATACTTACAATCAGCAAAGAACTAATTTTCAAAACAAACCACCACAACAAACTGATGATAAAAAGCCAAATTTAGAAGATATGATGATGAAGCTAGTTGAAACTCAAACGCAGTTTTTCACATCTCAGAAACAAACTAATGAACAAAATGCTCAAACATTTAGAAATCAACAAGCTTCTATTCAAAATCTGGAACAAGAAGTAAGTAACCTAGCAAGATTAATAGGTGAAAGAAAACCAGGAAGTTTACCTAGTGATACAAATGCAAACCCCCGGAATGAAACAGCTAAAGCCATTACCACAAGAAGTGGTACAACACTTAAACCACCTGAAATACCTGTAAATTCTGATGAAGCTATTCCTACTCCACAAGAACCACAACCTGAACAAGATAAGGAAAAAGAACCGGTAATTGAAAAGGTTAATGAAGATAACACGGCTAAGGATAAACCTTATGTTAAACCATACCAACCACCACTTCCTTACCCGAGTAAAATGAAGAAAGAGAAACTTGAAGCCGAGCAATCCAAATTCTTGGATATGTTTAAACAGATAAATGTAAATCTTCCTTTCATTGATGTGATTTCAGGAATGCCTGGATATGCTAAATTCTTGAAAGATCTGATCACGAATAGAAAGAAAATGGAAGAACTCTCGGCTGTTACTATGAACGCTAATTGTTCAGCAGTGCTGTTGAATAAGATACCAGAAAAATTATCTGATCCAGGAAGTTTCACAATTCCATGTTTTTTGGGTAGTCTTAGTTCAATAGAAGCATTGGCAGACTTAGGTGCTAGTATAAATTTAATGCCGTATTCACTATACGCTAAACTAGACCTTGGAGAATTGAAACCAACAAGAATAAGTATACAACTAGCCGATCGATCAATAAAATATCCTAGAGGGATAATGGAAGAAGATTCTCAAGTATTTCCAGTAGATTTTGTTGTTCTGGACATGGAAGAAGATTCTCAAGTTCCTCTCATATTAGGAAGACCATTCTTAAACACGGCTAAAGCAATGATAGACGTGTTCGGTAAGAAATTGACCCTAAGTATAGAGGACAAAAGTGTTACCTTTTCAGTTCATAGAACAATGCAACAACCGCAATCTGCAGATGATACATGTTATTATATTCAAACTATAGACTCACATGCAGAATTGTTAGAAGAATTTCCAGAATTACAAGGAACAGGAGAATGTTCTTTAGGAGAAGGTAATGAACCAATTGATGAAGCTGAAATATTAGCTACACTTATAGCTAATGGATATGAACCAACAACAGAAGAAATTCAAATGCTAAAAGAAGAAGACAGATATCGATATAAATCATCAATAGAAGAACCTCCGAAATTAGAGTTAAAGCCACTTCCAAACCATTTGGAATACGCTTATTTACGTGGTGAATCTGAATTACCTGTAATAATATCGTCTTCTCTTACTGAAAATGAGAAATCGCAACTCATTTCTGTGTTGAAAGCTCATAAACCAGCTATTGCATGGAAGATTCATGATATTAAAGGAATAAGTCCTTCGTATTGCACACATAAAATCCTTATGGAAGAAGGTCATAAAACGTATGTGCAACACCAACGAAGACTAAATCCGAATATGCAAGATGTTGTTAAAAAAGAAATAATTAAACTGCTAGATGCATGTTTAATTTATCCAATCTCTGATAGTCCATGGGTAAGTCCAGTTCAATGCGTGCCTAAGAAGGGTGGCATGACTGTCATTACAAATGAGAAAAATGAGCTTATTCCTACTAGGACTGTAACAGGATGGCGTGTGTGTATTGATTATAGAAAATTAAATGACGTCACCAGAAAAGATCACTTTCCCTTACCTTTCATTGATCAAATGTTGGAAAGATTAGCCGGAAATAGTTACTATTGTTTTCTAGATGGATTTTCCGGATATTTTCAAATTCCAATAGCACCCGAGGACCAAGAGAAAACCACGTTCACGTGCCCTTATGGTACTTTTGCTTACAAACGCATGCCATTTGGACTTTGCAACGCCCCTGCAACCTTTCAAAGGTGCATGATGGCGATTTTTCACGACATGATAGAAGAATGCATGGAAGTTTTCATGGATGACTTTTCAGTCTTCGGTGATACATTTGAAACATGTCTAGCTAATTTTGAACGAATGCTTATTAGATGTGAACAATCAAATCTAGTTCTTAATTGGGAGAAATGCCATTTTATGGTTAAAGAAGGCATCGTTCTTGGACATAAAATTTCAAAAGAAGGAATTGAAGTGGATAGAGCTAAAGTAGATGTAATTGCTAAACTTCCACATCCCACCAATGTTAGAGGAGTTAGGAGTTTTCTAGGGCATGCCGGTTTTTACCGATGTTTCATAAAAGATTTTTCTAAAATTGCCACTCCTATGAATAAAATTCTAGAAAAGGATGCTCCATTCATCTTTTCAGATGAATGTATCAAATCTTTTAATATTCTTAAAGAGAAACTCACTAATGCGCCGATCATGATAACAGCAAATTGGAATCTACCATTTGAACTAATGTGCGATGCAAGTGATTTTGCAATGGGAGCCGTTTTAAGATAAAGGATTGAAAAACGATTTCAACCTATATATTATGCTAGTAAGACGTTACAAAGAGCACAAACAGATTATACAACTACTGAAAAAGAACTCCTTGCTATTGTCTTTACTTTTGACAATTTTCGATCATATCTCGTTCTAGCTAAAACGGTGGTCTATACCGACCATTCTGCTCTTAGATACCTATTTTCGAAACAAGATGCTAAACCAAGATTAATCTGTTGGATCTTACTCTTACAAGAGTTCGATATTGAAATCCGAGATAAAAGAGGAGCAGAAAATCTCGCCGCTGATCATCTTTCTCGTCTTGAAAATCCTGAATTAGAAGGTCTAAATGAATTGGCCATACAAGACAACTTTCCTGATGAATATCTATTGAAGATAGATTATAATGAAATTCCATGGTTTGCAGACTATGCAAACTACTTAGTATGTGGATTCCTTGAAAAAGGATTATCGTACCAAAAACGAAAGAAATTCTTTAGTGATATAAAACACTATTTTTGGGAAGATCCACATCTATTTAAAAGTTGTCCAGATGGAATAATACGCCGATGTGTATTCGGAGATGAAGCTAGTAAAATTTTAAGCCATTGTCACACAGGACCAACAGGAGGGCATTATGGGCCTCAACTAACAGCAAGAAAAGTTTATGAAGATGGATTCTATTGGCCTACAATTTACAAAGACGCACACCTTCTTTGCAAATCCTGTGATGCATGTCAAAGGGCCGGAAAAATAAGTCAACGTGATGAAATGCCACAAAATGTCATTCAAGTATGTGAAGTATTTGACATTTGGGGTATTGACTTTATGGGTCCATTTCCAAAATCTCATTATAATCTCTACATTCTCGTTGCCATTGATTATGTATCTAAATGGGCGGAAGCACAAGCTCTCCCAACTAATGATGCACGAGTTGTAGTAAACTTTTTAAAACGTCTTTTTGCAAGGTTTGGAACACCGAAAGCTTTAATAAGTGATCGGGGTACTCATTTCTGTAATAATCAACTTGAGAAAGTTCTTAAAAGATATGGAGTAACTCATAAAATCTCCACTGCTTATCATCCACAAACAAGTGGACAAGTTGAAAATACTAACCGAGCTTTAAAACGTATTCTAGAGAAAACCGTAGGATCAAATCCGAAGGAATGATCCATTAAATTGGAGGATGCACTCTGGGCTTTTAGAACAGCCTACAAAACTCCAATTGGAACCACACCTTTTAGACTCGTTTACGAAAAAGCATGTCATCTTCCAGTAGAAATTGAACACAAAGCATTTTGGGCTTTAAAGACATGTAATCTTGATTTACATGAAGCTGGACGTCTACGATTAAGTCAACTAAACGAATTAGAAGAATTAAGACATGAAGCATACGAAAATTCGTTAATCTATAAAGAAAGAACGAAGAAATGGCATGATAAAAGAATCAGAAGTTTAAAAGAATTTAAAGAAGGAGACAGAGTTCTTCTTTTCAATTCACGATTCAAGCTATTTCCTGGAAAATTGAAATCAAGATGGTCTGGACCATTCATAGTCAAAAGAGTTTTCCCATATGGAACAGTAGAATTAATAAATTCAAATGGGATTGAATTTAAAGTTAATGGTCACAGAGTTAAACACTACATAGATAGTCCAATGGAAGTTGACAACGAAGTTAATCACAATTTCGATACCACAGCTAACTAAGTGTGGGGAGAATCAAGTCTTTTAAAGATTTTATGTATTTCTGTTAGAGTTAGATTGTCTGTTTTCGTGTAGTTCTCGAAAATGGAACCCGAATGGTCTTTCCCTAGCAGACCCTAAAGAACTAGTCTTCTCCCCCCATTCTGAGTTTTTATTTTTTTTAGGAAATGAAGACTGCCTGTGAACTAAACCATGGTCTAATGCTACACGCTTTGATCACTAAACGTAATAATGACACACTACCGAGTGAAATAGTATCAGTAATCAGAGAAAGATTGGACAGAGTAAGAAAAGAATCCAGATGCGAAGATAATAAGTTACAATTTGGTAAAGGAAAATCAAAATCCGCAGCGAAAAGAATAGCACGACACCTAGAAAGATGTCACAAATGCGGAAAATGGTCACATGGAGGTAAATGTTCAAATAATCAAACCTATTCAAATACCGAATTTGTTACTTTATGCAGAGACGGACCGTTCATATGTTTAGAAGAAAAAACACTGAATGCTCGAGGTAACGCCTATGTAGCCATGGAAAACCAATTAAACCGACTATCTTATGAATGGGATAGATCGTATAACTAAGAATACTATCTCACAGGTAAGTCTGTACAGTTTTTTGTTTTTATTTTTATTTTTATTTTTAACCTTTTGATAATAAACGCTAATTTGTTCGCTATAAAGTATTAAATTGGTATTGAATAAAATTAGGTTTGGCGACCGAAATTATTGATATCATACAAAAATTTATTACATCACTGCGAAATTTAACGTTTATTCTTAAGGTATAAATATCTTTAATCAATCAACCCAAAATATGTCAAAAATTCGTCATGAGTTAAATTAGGTTATGGAACCGAAATTACTTTACCGAAAAGAGGGGCGCATATTTTTGATAATATTTGATTGATTAAAGTGGGATAAAAAGCCAAAAAGATTTTTAATTTTATTTTTACCATTTTAAAATTAATATATAAATCTTAAATTAATATTGTGAACTCTGTAAAATCAATATATTTAAGTTTGTCAATATTTGAAAAATTAATATTTTTAATATAAGTTTGTATGTATAAAAACAAAAATATAATATAAAGTTTGGTGTGAATTTTTAATATTATGCATTTTTAATTAAGTTTGGTGTAAATTTTTAATTTTATGCATTTTTAAATTTAAGTTGGTGTGAATTTAAAAACAAAAATTTACTTTATTTCGTTAAGTTAAAAATATGATTTTTAAAATTCGTCGTAAGTTAAAGACTAGGTCTTTGAACCGAAATTGCTTTATCCGAGGGAGGGACGAGAACTTTTATTATCATTATTTTTAATCTTATTGAATTAAAGTATGCCAAAAATATTAAAAAAACCCAAAAATCTTAGCTTTTAAAACAATCACTACAAAAGAACAAATTTTAAAATTTTGTCGAAGGACGGACTAGGACATCTATCCGAAACGACCTCGTCCTAAATAAGAAGGGAAACAAAATTTTAAAATTAATTACTTAATTGTTTTAATTAGTATAAGATGTTTAAAAAAAATATAAACTCCGCGACTCGCGGAGTTTGAAGGGTCAAACACCGCGACTCGCGGAGGGACCAAAACCCAGAAAAAAAATAAAAACGTAAACTGATCAGTCCACACATCACACCACAAAAATACTGCGAAATAAAACCCGAAAAAAACCCGAGAAAATACTCCCAAATTCACAATTTTTCACCGTTAATCATCAAATCTTTTACTAAAATCATGTTAAGAAGGATGCTATCAAGGAATTACTCAAGAAAAATGGTAAATTTCTACACCTAAACACCATTTAATCCGAAAATTGGTGTTCTTGAGCAATTTTATACCCAATTCGATTTTGATACTTTTTAGTGTAATTATGCTTAAATTGCTTATGTATTATGCTTGTATAACCTAGATTGATGCTATTTAACATGATTAGAAGCCTTAAACTTCAAATTTTGAGTAATCTAGGGTTTGTGTTCTTGAGCAATTTGGGGCTTTTTGATATAAACAGGTTATGGCCGATTTTTGTCATGAATTGTTGCTAAATTAAGTAGTGTAACATGTTTAGGTAGTTAAATGATCCAAACTTTGAGCCTAAACATGATTTTGAGAATTAAAGTGGACTTTTTCAAGTCTAAAATTCATGAACTTGATTTTTGAGAGATAATGCCATTTGAAACTTGTTTAATTGCTAGTGATGATTATTTTGACATGTTATTTGAGTTGAATGCTTATGAACTTGGCAAACATTTTCGTATATGCTTATTTGAAAAAGTGTAGATTTGATGAAAATATGAAAATGAGCTTAAGTTTGATATAAATTAAACATGTCATTGTAATTATTTTGATTGATGATTTTGCTGACACTAATGCATATTTGGATGCACAAAAATTGTGTTTGATGTGTTTTGCAGACTGAAAGGGGTGAATCTTCATCCCAAGCTCGCAATGCTCCTGCTGAGAATGCGAAACAACAGGAGGTGGATAACTACTACAAACAAGATATACCTCATCCAGTCATGACATTTTCTGATATGCACTTGGAAGATTTGCACCCGAACCTGAGATTTGATAGACTTTGGATAGATTATCCAAAATACCAAAGGGGCTTGCATACTCTTCATTCTAAAGCTGTTGAAGTACCTAGGGTCATAGAATGGGGACCATTAGAAGCTGTAGAATTGGCCGGGCCAATTAGGGAATTACTTGCACAGAGGTATGGTAATTCTACTTTTAATGATTGGGTACGGTTATTCAACATGCGTAGACCTGTATATAAAGTATGGTGTGAAGAATTGTTGTGTAGTATAGAATTAAATGATCGGGTAGCTAGTTTAACCGATCGATCTTTTATTAGATTTTTGTTAGGAGGTTCGATGCGCCACATGTCTTTACTAGACATGGCTCAGGCTTTACGTATATATACGCCTGAGGAGTTAGCACCTGCCGATTGTAGAGGGTTGATATTGAACGGTAGGAAGATAGATGAGAATTTTGATACACATGGTGTATGGAGTCAAATGACTAGCCATCACCGATTCAAAGGGGGAAATTACTCTTATTTGGATATAGATAGAGCAGAGTTAAGAGTAATTCATAGATTTTTAGCTAATTCGATTACACAAAGAGGTAAGAATAAGGAAAAGGTAAATGAACAGGATTTGTTTTACCACATGTGTATTCGAGACCCACAAAGCGCTGTAAGTATACCATATTGTGTGGGTTATTATTTATCAGCTATGGTTAGGGGGATGAGACCGCATAGCATAATAGGAGGTGGTATATTTATTACTTTGATTGCTGAATATCTCGGTGTGGATATAAGTCGGGGGGATTACTAATCGAAGAACCAGAACCCCGCGATACAATAGCTTTAAATGTATACCATGGTGCGAAGGTTTTGAAGAGGCGAAATAACGCCGCAGTACGATATAATGGTAGACATCCACAGGTTGAGAGAAACCAACAGCCAGGTAATGTGGGAGGGGGAAATGAAATGACAGAAATGCAAAGGTTTATAGCTTCACAAGAGTACGAAAATGCTAGACATCGAGCATTTGAAGATTATCAAGTTCATCAAAACCAAATCATAGCTTATTGCCAACAAATAGGTAGAAACTATATTCCTACTCCATCGCCCGTATTTCCTCCCTGGTCTATAGAGATCCAACCACCGTATCCTACGTATAACCCAGCCGAAGCATTTTATAACACCTATGGTTATACATGGAACCCCTACTGGTATCAGTATCATCCCTAGTCTACTTAGTTTTATTTATTTTATAATTTGTAATGTTGATACATTTAATACTTATGTTAATATTGTAATAGTTTTCATAATTTTCTAACTTTTATTATTAGATTTTAATAATTTTTGAATGTGGGGTAATATACCAAACTTCAAAAATATGTATATATGTTTGCAGTTTATCTTATGTACACAACAGGGTAAAACAATGCATTTTCAAAGACTGGCATTAAGTTCAGCAAAAGCAACTAATTTTGACGACAAGATGCAAAATATATGTGAAATAACAACAAGACGGAATGAACAAATGATGTGCACCATTTATCATTCAACACAAACACAAATATGTTTGGAAACTTTGGTAAAATTTAATCATTTCTACGCTAATCACCCTCAATAATTTAAATTGTTACTGATTTCTTGCAAATGAGGGCATTGCAAGATCTTAAGTGTGGGAAGGGGTTAAATTCTTTCGGATTTTTTAAAAAAAAAATTTATCTTAAACACTTGGTTACCATTAAAAATAGTAGTAAAGTAGTAGTTGTATTAGAATCTAGTGCTCTCTGATAATAAAGAACAGCCCTAGTCTTATATACTGACTACCCAATTCTAGTAAAAAATTTTAAAATTTTCAATTAAATGAACTCAAAATCATGTTTATACATATTTATGAACGATAAAACTAGGTTTTAACACCGAAATTATTGTTACCTCGAAAAGGACATAAATTGAGAAACAAACCAAAATGTTAAAATTCATTTAAAATGGAATAGAGGACAATAAAAAGGAAAATAAAAGCCAAGTGTGGGAAATTTTACCAAGATATTTTAAACATATGTCACATATTTCTGTAATAAATAATTGAAAATACTTTTGTTTTGAACGATAATTAACTGTTTTACCCGATTTACTATAAGAAAGATGGATCTACACGATGAATCAATTCCATCATTAAAAGAAAGTAAAGTCTTCCGAACAAGAAACGCGCTTCTTGATTTAGGTCAGGAAGTTGTCGTCCAGACCTGCTGTAGGTTGACGAAAAATCTAGAAAAGTCATCACTAAAATCAGCAGGATATCCACGGACCTCAGCATCAAACAGGGTCGCCATGTGGTCAGACTTATCCTAACCATGAGAGGATCTGTCTCGTAAAATGGGGAGGGCGCCGTGCAAATTAGCTGGATAAGACTAATGAATCAGATCCCCAGAAAGGATAATCTCCTTAAAAGATCAAAAATCAGCTTTTAAGCCTGATAATACTCAATCCTTGAGATTGACCTTAAAGATTGAGAATTACAAACTCATAGAATTCAATGATATCTAAACTCGAGCCTGAACGAGAAAATATTTTGATCAAAATTACAAACCGATTTGTTTTCTAAAAACCCATTTTCAATGCGTTCATTACCATTGAACATAAAATCCTAGGAATTCACCTGGAATTCATTAGGTCACCTGAACCAAATCGGGTGTCAACCGTAAGAACGGTGGTTGCATAACATGGTCAAAGACAGGACCTTGTGCCAGACCGGAAAATTATAAGGGTGAGCTTTACTATTTCTCCTACAAAGGATAGTAATTGCGTCCGACACGTTATAGACCAAAATTAAAAGCATGTCAGGGGACATTGCCTTAACAGTTGCTTGTTCAACGCTTTCCTTTACAACCGGACGGTAGTTTACCGAAAGGTAATATACGGGACAAGTAAACTGGACGTGTTGCTTTCCAAATACAAGGTTAGCAAGTGGGTGACACAAAACCATAAGTTTTGAGCTAAAATTTTCAAATCTGAAACCCACCAAACCCACAAAAATATTTTGCAAACACCGGTGAAGGGTTATTCCGGAAAACTTATCTAGGGTAAAAGCTATATTTAATTTTCAAAAGATCAAATGTTTTCATAAAGATCCAATTTCCTTAAAGGATCTAAATTTTTATAGTCATATGGGACTGTAAACCACAACGTTACTACCATTGTTTATACCGCCGTAAAGAAATCACTGATGTACAAAGTGTGAAGAATAAAGAAGTGATTCTAGTATTTCAAGACTATATTGCTTGAGGACAAGCAACACTCAAGTGTGGAAATATTTGATAATGCTAAAAACGAACATATATTTCATAGCATTATTCCCCAAGAAAGACAAGCTTTTAGTTGCAATTGTTCTATTTAAAAGTGATATTCGTTTAAATATTAAAAGGTGAAGACAAAAGACAGATTCGACGAATTAAAGACGCAAACGACCAAAAAGCTCAAAAGTACAAAATACAATCAAAGATGTTCCAATTATTGATAAGAAACGTCTCGAAATTACAAGATTACAAGATTCAAAACGCAAAGTACAAGATATTAAATTGTACGCAAGGACGTTCGAAAATCCGGAACCGGGACCAGAGTCAACTCTCAACGCTCGACGCAACGGACTAAAAATTACAAGTCAACTATGCACATAAATATAATATAATATTTAAATAATTCTTATAATTATTTATATATTATATAAATAATAAAAATCCGTCGGCAAGAAAGACTCCAAAGTTGGTGAGCTGGAATTTCAAACTCCGCGACTCGCGGAGTTTGAAGGCAGAAAAGGCCGCGAGTCGCGGAGACCCCCTGAACTCAATTCCCTATAAAAGCAAACGAATTCTGATCATTTTAAAATATCCATAATCTATCTCTCTCTCAATATATACGTAATATATATATATATATATATATATATATATATATATATATATATATATATATATATATATATATATATATATATATATATATATATATATATAATTTATATTTTAATTTTAATTTTAAATCCTAATAATAAGGGTATGTTAGCAAATGTTGTAAGGGTGTAAGTCGAAATTCTGTCCGTGTAACGCTACGCTATTTTTAATCATTGTAAGTTATGTTCAACCTTTTTAATTTAATGTCTCGTAGCTAAGTTATTATTATGCTTATTTAATTCGAAGTAATCATGATGTTGGGCTAATTACTAAAATTGGGTAATTGGGCTTTGTACCATAATTGGGGTTTGGACAAAAGAACGACACTTGTGGAAATTAGACTATGGATTATTAATGGGCTTTATATTTGTTTAACTAAATGATAGTTTGTTAATTTTAATATAAAGATTTACAATTGGACGTCCCTATAAATAACCATATACACTCGATCGGACACGATGGGCGGGGTATTTATATGTATGAATAATCGTTCATTTAACCGGACACGGGAATGGATTAATAGTCACTAGAATTATTAAAACAGGGGTGAAATTATGTACAAGGACACTTGGCATAATTGATAACAAAGTATTAAAACCTTGGGTTACACTCAGTCGACATCCTGGTGCAATTATTAAACAAAGTATTAAAATCTTGTTACAGTTTAAGTCCCCAATTAGTTGGAATATTTAACTTCGGGTATAAGGATAATTTGACGAGGACACTCGCACTTTATATTTATGACTGATGGACTGTTATGGACAAAAACCAGACGGACATATTAAATAATCCAGGACAAAGGACAATTAACCCATGGGTATAAAACTAAAATCAACACGTCAAACATCATGATTACGGAAGTTTAAATAAGCATAATTATTTTATTTCATATTTAATTTCCTGTATTTTATATTTAATTGCACTTCTAATTATCGCATTTTATTTATTTTTATTATATTTAATTGCACTTTTAATTATCGTACTTTTTAATTATCGCAAGTTTATTTTATCGCACTTTTATTATTCGCAATTTCATTATCGTTATTTACTTTACGCTTTAAATTAAGTCTTTTATTTATTTAATATTTTACATTTGGTTTTAACTGCGACTAAAGTTTTAAAATCGACAAACCGGTCATTAAACGGTCAAAATCCCCCTTTATAATAATAATATTACTTATATATATATTTGTATTTTTATAAAATTAAACTAATATAGCGTTAAGCTTTGATTAAAAGATTTTCCCTGTGGAACGAACCGGACTTACTAAAAACTACACTACTGTACGATTAGGTACACTGCCTATAAGTGTTGTAGCAAGGTTTAAGTATATCCATTCTCTAAATAAGTAAATATCTGGTGTAAAATTGTATCGTATTTAATAGTATTTCCTTGTAAAATTTAATAGCTATTTTATATACACCTCGCATAACATCAGGTAACGTCGAACCCTTGTGTTGATAACTCTCTAAGTTCTGCCTTAAGTTTATTGACTTCGTTTCTAGGACGGTACTGCTCGTTCATCAATTGCTTGAATGCCTACTACGGTAGTGCGTAAGCAGCATTTTGTCCTACCTGTTCAAGATAGGTGTTCCACCACGTTAACGCAGTACCTGTGAAGGTATGCGTAGCGTACTTAACTTTGTCCTCTTCAGTACACTTACTTATGGCAAACACTGATTCAACTTTCTCAGTCCACCGTTTCAATCCAATTGGTCCTTCGGTTCCATCAAATTCCAAGGGTTTGCAAGCAGTGAATTCTTTATAGGAGCATCCTACACGATTTCTTGCGCCGTTAGCTGCATTGCTAGATTCAGAGTTATTGTTGGTATGTAGCGTAGCCTGTACTGCAGCTATGTTTGCAGCAAGAAAGGTACGAAATTCCTCTTCGCTCATATTCGTGGTGTGTCGAGTAGTCGGTGCCATTTCCTTCAAAATAGCCAACTGAATCGAGTTAATCATACAGGATATTAAGAGTAGTCAATAGTATTTCGTAGCATAATATGAACTCATTTATAAAAGCTTTTTCTTCATATTAGCGTTTTATAAGTTTAAATTCGGGTACTACCTACCCGTTAAGTTCATACTTAGTAGCTAATATACAATTCAACTACTACAATTCCATATGAAAAACTGATTATAATAATATATCACATACAAATATTCTTCAAACTTACAACTTCGCTATATTACATATAACATGAAATATAGTACACTATGATACATGACAGTTTTGAAGATAATTCTAGTTAATACGCAAGTTGTTCAGCAAAGGAAATAAAGACACGTAATTCATAAGTCCAGAAACAAGTCATGCATTCTGGTTTTACTAAGACGACTTCCCATCCTTGGTCTTGTGGAAAATAACCGTTATGACCATTGGCTAGGCAGCATGTTGTAATGTCGTCAAAAGGACGAGGGTTTTGTAATGTCCAACAGCCCCGTAATAATCTAAAAACCTTGTTTCTCACCCCAACTACTGAATCTGTCACTTGTGGGAAGGTTTTATTTAAAAGTTGCAATCCGATGTTCTTTTTCTCGCTTTGGTAAGAAGCGAACATCACTATCCCTTAAGCATAACATGCTTCTTTATGTTGCATGTTAGAAGCTCTTTCTAATTCACGAAATTCTATGTTGGGATATGTTGAGTCAAAATAGGTTCTTAACCCGTAGCATAAAATTGCATTTGGGTTCCCCGCATTTAATGCTTTAAAGAAAACACAGCGTAACTTACGGTCTCCCCAATGTGATATACCCCACCTATCAAAGGAAAGCCTTTTATAAACTAAGGCATTTCTAGAAAGTCTTTCAAATGTTTGACAAGTTAATTTCGCCATAACTAAATGTGCTGATGAATTCTGACCGACTCTAGACAAGATTTCCTCAATCATATCCTCTGGTAGGTCTTCTAAAATATGCGGTTGTCTACCCTTAACGTCTATTTTATTTTTATACTGTAAAATAGACAAGGATTAGATTCGTAATAACAAACAATACAAGCAATTTTTATATAGAACATAAAAGTACAAGCACACTACAATACATATAATACACAACATGATTACAACCCTCTAATCTGAATCACTGGTTTCTTCTTCTTCGGACTTGGTTCGTTTTCCTAATTTTCTAGGAATATATGGTGTTCCTCTAATACGAGCCATCGTTTTCCATAATGGTTTAGAAAACCCTGGTGGTTTAGAGATTCCCGGGTCATTGTTACATTTTAGGAAATACGGATGTTGCCGATACATATAAAGTTCATCCGGGTTGAAATCGGGTTTCTCTATTTTTATACCTTTTCCCTTATTATTTTCTTTCGCTTTATTAAATTGGGTCGAGGTAATTTCTATAACATCATCGAAATCCTCATCGAGATCCGATTCATCGGAAAATTGATAATCTTCCCAATATTTTGCTTCCTCGGTGGAAACACCATTGACCATTATTAACTTGGTCAGTTGGTTGAGGATTTTCTTTTATTTAATCGATTTACTATAGGTATCAATATTTCTTCCCCGAAACCTCTTCTTCTTCTGGTTCCTCCTCTTCCGATTCCTCTTCTTCTGGTTCCTCTTCTTCCGGTTCCTCCTCTTCTGGTTCCTCCTCTTCTGGTTCCTCTTCGGGAATTTGTGAATCTTCCCAAAATATATTCGACTCTTCATTATTATTAGGTGAATCAATGGGATTTGTACTAGAGGTAGACATCTATCACACAATATCAAACACGTTAAGAGATTAATATATCACATAATAGTTACATGTTAATAATATATAGTTTCCAACAAAAAAATGTTAAGCAATCATTTTTGAAGAAAAACACGGTCGAAGTCCAGACTCACTAATGCATCCTAACAAACTCGGTAAGACACACTAATGCAATTTTCTGGTTCTCTAAGACCAACGCTCTGATACCAACTGAAATGTCCCGTTCATATTAATTATAAACGTTCCATATTAATTGATTTCATCGCGAGGTTTTGACCTCTATATAAGACGTCTTTCAAAGACTGCATTCATTTTTAAAACAACCATAACCTTTATTTTATCGATAAAGGTTTAAAAAGCATTACGTAGATTATCAAATAATGATAATTTAAAATATACCTTTTACACACGACCATTACATAATGGTTTACAATAAGAATATATTACATCAAAAATAAGTTTCTTGAATGCAGTTTTTACATAATATCATACAAGCATGGACTCCAAATCTTGTCTTTATTTTAGTATGCAACAGCGGAAGCTCTTAATAATCACCTGAGAATAAACATGCTTAAAACATCAACAAAAATGTTGGTGAGTTATAGGTTTAACCTATATATTATCAAATCATAATAATAGACCACAAGAATTCATATTTCAATATACATCCCATACATAGAGATAAAATTCATTCATATGGTGAACACCTGGTAACCGACATTAACAATATGCATATAAGAATATCCCCTATCATTCCGGGAAATCCTTCGGACATGATATAAACGAATTCGAAGTACTAAAGCATCCGGTAATTTGGATGGGGTTCGTTAGGCCCAATAGATCTATCTTTAGGATTCGCGTCAATTAGTAGATCAGTTTACTAATTCTTAGGTTACCAAGCAAAAGGGGCATATTCGGCTTCGATCATTCACCCATATAATGTAGTTTCAATTACTTGTGTCTATTTCGTAAAACATTTATAAAACTGCATCTATTCTCATCCCAAAATATTAGATTTTAAAAGTGGGACTATAACTCACTTTCACATATTTTTACTTCGTCGGGAAGTAAGACTTGGCCACTGGTCGATTCACGAACCTATAACAAATATGTACATATATATCAAAGTATGTTCAAAATATATTTACAACATTTTTAATACGTTTTACTATTTTAAATTTATTAAGTCAGCTGTCCTCGTTAGTAACCTACAACTAGTTGTCCACAGTTAGATGTACAGAAATAAATCGATATATATTATCTTGAATCAATCCACGACCCAGTGTATACACGTCTCAGGCTAGATCACAACTCAAAGTATATATATTTTTGGAATTAACCTCAACCCTGTATAGCTAACTCCAATATTACTGCATATAGAGTGTCTATGGTTGTTCCAAATAATATATATACATGGGTCGATATGATATGTCAAAACATTTGCATACGTATCTATGGTATCCCAAGATTACATAATATATTAGAATACATGTATAATATAATATAAGTTAGCTAGGATATGATTTGTATATAATTGTTACAATATTTCAAGTAGCTACAACAATCAAAAAAATATCCAATCTTGTTTTACCCATAACTTCTTCGTTTTAAATCCGATTTGAGTGAATCAAATTGCTATGGTTTCATATTAAACTCTATTTTATGAATATAAACATAAAAATTATAGGTTTATTGTCAGAAATATAAGTTACAAGTCATTTTTGTAAAGGTAGTCATTTCAGTCGAAAGAACGACGTCTAGATGACCATTTTGGAAAACATACTTCCACTTTGAGTTTAACCATGATTTTTGGATATAGTTTCATGTTCATAAGAAAAATCATTTTCCCAGAAGAACAACTTTTAAATCAAAGTTTATCATAGTTTTTAATTAACTAACCCAAAACAGCCTGCGGTGTTACTACGACGGCGTATATCCGATTTTACGGTGTTTTTCGTGTTTTCCGGTTTTAAATCATTAAGTTAGCATATCATATAGATATAGAACATGTGTTTAGTTGATTTTAAAAGTCAATTTAGAAAGATTAACTTTTGTTTGCGAACAAGTTTAGAATTAACTAAACTATGTTCTAGTGATTACATGTTCAAATCTTCGAATAAGATAGTTTTATATGTATGAATCGAATGATGTTATGAACATCATTACTACCTCAAGTTTAGTAGGTAAACCTACTGGAAGTGACAAGAAATGATCTAGCTTCAAAGGATCTTGGATGGTTTGAAAGTTCTTAAAGTAGAATCATGACACGAAAACAAGTTCAAGTAAGATTATCACTTGAATTAAGATAGTTATAGTTATAGAAATTGAATCAAAGTTTGTATATGAGTATTACCTTGATTTGGAATGATATCTTACTGTAAACAACAAGAATTTCTTGAGGTTGGATGATCACTTTGCAAGATTGGAAGTGAGCTAGTAAACTTGGAAGTATTCTTGATTTTATGAAACTAGAACCTGTAGAATTTATGAAGAACACTTAGAACTTGAAGATGGAACTTGAGAGAGATCAATTAGATGAAGAAAATTGAAGAATAAAAGTGTTTGTAGGTGTTTTTGGTCGTTGGTATATGGATTAGATATAAAGGATATGTAATTTTATTTTCATGTAAATAAGTCATGAATGATTACTAATATTTTTGTAATTTTATGAGATATTTCATGCTAGTTGCCAAATGATGGTTCCAACATGTGTTAGGTGACTCAAATGGGCTGCTAATAGCTGATCATTGGAGTGTATATACCAATAGTACATACATCTAAAAGCTGTGTATTGTACGAGTACGAATACGGGTGCATACGAGTAGAATTATTGATGAAACTGAACGAGGATGTAATTGTAAGCATTTTTGTTAAGTAGAAGTATTTTGATAAGTGTATTGAAGTCTTTCAAAAGTGTATGAATACATATTAAAACACTACATGTATATACATTTTAACTGAGTCGTTAAGTCATCGTTAGTCGTTACATGTAAATGTTGATTTGAAACCTTTAAGTTAACGATCTTGTTAAATGTTGTTAACCCAATGTTTATTATATCTAATGAGATGTTAAATTATTATATTATCATGATATTATGATATATTAATATATCTTAATATGATATATATACATTTAAATGTCGTTACAACGATAATCGTTACATATATGTCTCGTTTCGAAATCCTTAAGTTAGTAGTCTTGTTTTTACATATGTAGTTCATTGTTAATATACATAATGACATGTTTACTTATCATTTATCATGATTAAACATAGTGTAACAATATCTTAATATGATTCATATGTAATTAGTAAGACGTTGTTATAACGATAATCGTTATATATATCGTTTCGAGTTTCTTAATTCAATAAACACAATTTTATGTATATAACTCATTGTTAAAATACCTAATGAGATGCTTACTTATCATAATATCATGTTAACTATATATATAATCATATATATGTCATCATATAGTTTTTACAAGTTTTAACGTTCGTGAAGCACCGGTCAACTTGGGTGGTCAATTGTCTATATAAAACCTATTTCAATTAATCAAGTCTTAACAAGTTTGATTGCTTAACATGTTGGAAACACTTAATCATGTAAATATCAATTTTATTTAATATATATAAACATGAAAAAGTTCGGGTCACTACACATTTGGAACTTGTAAGACCCATTTGGGGGATATATGGGTAAATTTGGGTTATGTTGATGAAAGGAAACCCTAATAGCTACAATCTAGGGTTTTGGTCAAATGAAATGAGATTTGTAAGTGTTAATTGTGTTGTAAGCACTAAAACACTTGTTAAATGTTGAAAGAATGGTAAATGGGTTAAGTTGACCAAGTTTGTAAGTTTAAGTATTGAAATGGGTCAAAATAGTAATGTTGACCTAGTTTGGGTGAAATGGGTATGAATTACCCTAAGTTTGTGTTGGGTTAAGTTAGTAGACCTTAAACCACTAGTTTTAGTGATTTAACATGTGCCTTGGCCAATTAAGGGCGGTTTTGGTGTAGTTGAGTTATTTAATGCAAATTGGGTCATTAAATGCTCAAGTGTAAGTAACGTGGCTAGTTCCACTAGTTGTGTATTGAAGGTGTACTTAATGTATTAGGTACATTGCTTTGAAGTTCGGAAGTGCATAATCATCATTCTTGTATTAAGGTGAGTGGAATAATTATGTGTGTACATATATAATGTATTTATTTGTGTAGTATGAATGTGGCATTGTCACGGTGTTCAAGGCACCACATTCTATGTAACGAGTAGTATTGTCGCTGTGTTCAAGACACTACTCATTGTTTGATTGACATGTAGTATTGTCGCAGTGTTTAAGACACCACATTGTTATGGGAGTGGATGCCGCGGTGTTCAAGGCACCACTCATTGTTTGGATTGACATGTGGAATCGTCGCAGTGTTCAAAACGCCACATTGTCATGGGGGTGAGTTAGTCACGGTGTTCAAGACATCACCCGGGGGATTAGTGATTACGCGGTGTTTAAGTAACACTAATGGATGTTATGAACTCCGATGGTCTTTTACGAGTACCGTTTCCCTTGTACGATTGGTTAACCACGGTTGTGTAAATTCGTATCTAGCATAATTAAATTGTGAACTATATGCTATTGTTGTTGCTAGCTTCTTGTGAATTGTGGATAGTAGTTTATGCATGATGTTTGCATGGTTATCGAATTGCTAGCTTGTATGCGGTATGGTAAGTGATTGCAGGTAAGTAGATTATATATGAACATGTATAATTATTGCATTCACTAAGCAATTAGCTTACCCCTCTCGTTGTTTATCTTTTTAGATGCAGGTGCGGATAAGGGAAAAGGGGTTGTTGGGCACTAGGTGTCCTTTGATGATGTTTCATTGGAGCTTTTGGAAGTTGGCCTAACGTTTTGGGTAGTTTAGCCCCAAACCATGCTCGAAGTGTCGTTTGGACTATAAACTAAAATTTGTAGTGGGTTGAACTTGTATTAAACTCAATTAATGGCCTTCGTGCCTTTGTAAACATTTAAATTATGGTACGTTTTAAATGGAACTTGTGGAATGGTTTACATATTTAATTGGTGCGTAAATGTGTATCATATTAAAAAAAAAAATTATCGTATGGAATACGGGTTGGGTTGTTTCAATTATCGTGATTAATATAAGTATTATTATTAAAAATTGTCATTGTTATTAGTATTACCTCCGTTATTATCATTAAGATTATTATTAACATTATCATTAACATTATTACTATTATCATTATTATTATTATTATTATTATTATTATTATTATTATTATTATTATTATTATTATTATTATTATCATTAAAATAGTTATTAGTATTACCATTAATATTATTATAATTTTTATTAATATTAGTATTATCTTATTATTATGACTACTAATATTATCATTATTATGAATGCGATATAAAAGAGGACTAAAAGCTATTAAACAAATCGATTAGGAAATAATTAGTATAAGTATCATGATGAAATTGAAATATTGTAAGATATCGATTTAGATAAAAATATCGTTTTTATTATTTTTATCATTATTATTATTATTAAAAGTATTATTAATATTAAAACTATCATTTTTACTAAAATTATCATTTTTAATAGAAATAACATTGTTATTATAAAATATAACTATTATTATCATTTTAGTATTATTATTATTAAAAATTATCATTTTGAATAGAATTATTATTTTTATAAAATATTATTATTATTACTGTTAAAATTAAAAAGTATCATTATTATTAAAATTATCATGATTAGAATTATCATTTTATCATAATTAATATAATCATTAGTAAATATAAATATTGTTATTATTATTAGTAGAATAATAATAATTAATATTATTATTACAAAGTAATACAACTTTTAATTATTATTATTATTATCAATATTATTTTATCAAATGAAATTGTGATACAAAGATATTTTACCACACGTGATATAATTACAATAATAATACATACCACTATATTTTATGATATTAAGTGAACTTTATAAATTTTACTATTTAAGATATATAAAAGTATATTTCTATCGTATATAAATTTTAATATAAATTTTTTATTAATAAATGACTTGTATTATTTACTCTAATAAAATCTGATAAATATATGTAAATATATAAAACGACTACATTTAAGTTATATAATAAACATATATAGATTTTGGAAGTCATTTTTGTATTAGATGACTTTTGTTAACTTTTGCATGACGAATCTCGAGCATTAGGATTGTGATACGCTATGACCTGACCTAAATTGTTAGACAGATATTGGCCAACATATGAATATATATACTTAATATAGGTTCGTGAATCCGAGGCCAACCTTGCACTTGTTCAATGACATCATATGTATTTTTACTATGAAATACAGTATAGTGAGTTTCATTACTCCCTTTTTAAATGTTTTTGCAATATATATTTTTGGGACTGAGAATACACGCGCTTTTATAAATGTTTAACGAAATAGACACAAGTAATCGAAACTACATTCTATGGTTGAATGATCGAAATCGAATATGCCCCTTTTATGGAACTGGCCCCTAATTGAAGCGAATCCTACAGATAGATCTATCGGGCCCAACGAGCCCCATCCAAAGTACCAGATGCTTTAGTATTTTGAATTTATCATGTCTGAAGGATGTCTCGAAATGATGGGGATATTCTATATGCATCTTGTTAAGGTCGATTACCAGGTGTTCATCATATGAATGATTTTTATCTCTATGAATGAGATGTATATTTATGAGAAATATAAATGAAAATCTCGTGGTCTATAAAAATGATGGAAATCAATATTGATGATAAACTAATGAACTCACCAACCTTTTGGTTGACACTTTTAAGCATGTTTATTCTCAAGTTTGAAAGAAATCTTCCGCAGTACATTTGCTCATTTTAGAGATATTACTTGGAGTCATTCATGGCATATTTCAAAAGACGTTGCATTCAAGTCATTGAGTTCAATAAAGATTATTACTAAGTAAATGACAGATTATGTCATTTATAGTTTGGATGTTATGGAATGGTATGCATGCCTGTCGACTTTCGATGTAATGAAAGTTTGTCTTTTAAAAATGAATGCAATGTTTGTAAAATTTATCATATGGAGGTTAAATACCTCGCAATGTAACCATATGTTATTGTATTCGTCCTTATGGATTAGGACGGGTCTTTACAGGTGGTATCAGAGTGGTGGTCTTAGCGAACCAGGTCTTGCATTAGTGTGTCTAATTGATAATTGATAAGATGCATTAGTAAGTCTGGACTTCGACCTTAGCTGCATGTCAAAAAGTTTTGCTTATCATTCTTTGTCAGAAATTACATGCTTATCATATTTAAGTCTAGACACGTTTTCCTGCATTTATTGCATAGCTAGTGTACAGACGAATTCATATCTTAGTATATCTGTTACTGTGAACTTTTCTTGATATTTTCTGAAAATTCCTCCGTGATTTATGGAATTTTGGTATTATATATACATATGTAAATTATGTATTGAAGAGTACCAATCTAAATTCTATAATCTATTTCATATCATAAATCATCTCCTTAATTATACACGATGGATCCCGTATCTAGTTCAAATTCCTTAAAATCCGACAACTATTCCGATATGGATATTCACCTGAACTCCAAAGATAGTGTAATCGGAATGGATCAACCAATCAGCCATCATCTATTTTGGATGAATAGGGGATGGGTTCGTAGCCGACTAAACCAATGGAGACAAGATGAAGGCGATCCTTTCCATCCACCAAATTTCCCTCTTGGTGAAGAACCTGAAGCACTTATCGGCGAACCTGTTCGTAATACCATTTTCTCTCTCATTTCCAGGGTATCTCGTCATGACTATATACTATCTCGAATTTTAGATCTTATTCATCTGCCCATCCGAACCGACACTCGTCCCGGTGTAATAGAAGAATTCAATGAGCTTCGTGCTCGGATAGTGGCTTTGAAGAATATGGTGCAAAGGTTACAAGCACCAGCAGCATCACAGGCATTAACAGTACCACCATCAACAACACCAACAGTATCATTATCACCACCAACAACAACATCCGCATCCCACACCTCAACATCACAATCTGTACCTCGAGCATCAACGTCATATGCACCATAGATACCAAGGAGTACCAACAACAATAACCGATGAAGTATTAATTCATAACTTCATTGGAGAAACATTCTGCGGCGATTATGTAATCTCCAAAGTCTTAGAGATTATCTATTCTAGCCCTAACCATAAATCAGATGAGTGAACCAAAATGATAGAAGAGTAGAAACCCTGACAAGAATGGTGTGTGATTTACAAGCTAGACTTGTTTTGCCAGCAGCATCAACAGTACCATCAGCATCACCAGCACAGTCAGTGCCGTCAGCATCATCAGCACTAGCAGCACCTATAACATCACAGGCTCCGCCAGTTCAAGAATCACCATGGACATCATTACGAATCAACAACGAGTATATTGTATCAACGAGTTATGAAGTATTAACTCAATTTCTATGAAGAATTTATATGTATATCTTATATATATAAATTTTGAAACCATCATAAATATTTTCGTACTAAGCTATTATGTAGGAATTGACAAAGGGTAGATACTACTCGGTTTACTAATATGCTATAATCCTTCGACTAACGACTTAACCATTGTTAACCACAATCTCTATTTTAACTCAATGAATTCCATTTCATAATAAACCAAGTGTATTAATCAATTAAATATTTGATTTTACACTATCATCATCGATATGCTCAAAATTTTCTAAACAATATTATTCGTACCTTACGAAGTTCGCAAGTATTCCTCGAGCATCAACATCCGTCACCAAGGAATATCAATAAGAATAAATAATAAAGTATTGATCACAATAGTGAAATACTCTGCGGAGATTATGTAATCTCTAATGTTTTAAGAATTATTCATTTCTAGTTCCAGCCGAAAATCAAATGAGTTTAATTTAATATTAACTCAATAAATCTGTATTACATCTGAAGAAAATATATACATATTTTCATAAAGACTGTAATAAAATTCTCTTGTACAAAATATTACTTGTGAAACTTTTAACGGGTAGGTAATACCCGAGAGATATATAAATTCACAATTAATATGTTACATTCTTTGATTCTGATTCAGCAAATCATCAACTATACTCACTACTTTCACAACGATATACATTCTTTCGTAAAAATCAAAACAACCATACTCACTTAAATCTAATTACATATTCTGATTTTTAACATATCAGAATTCAATTCGAGATATAACCAATACTATCATTCTTAGATTCCTACATCTTTCAAAGATATACTTTGACTTTAAAATTGTGCTAGAACATCACTTCTACCCAGAAAAATATTTGTATCATTCAAAATTCTAGAACATCATATGTATATTAACGATTACAATCTGTGTTCAAACCCTTCGAAATTCCGGAAGACACTTCAAATAATGAACAATCGAAATGATGATCCAACCACATGTTACCCACAGTCATGTACCTGAAAAACTCTCGAAACCAAAATGATAGCTTAACCCATATCCGTGTCAGATCCTTTGGCATTTATTAGCAAAAATAACCTTTCAATCCCTTTTCAAAGTAGACAGTTTTGTCACACCTCCAGCAAAATCAATTTCGACTTTTCATCCGGATTAGCCTTATTATAACCTTGATGTATACGTTGCCCTGTATGTCATTGTTACCGGGGAATCGTTTATATTCAACTACATTAGCAGTAAACTTACCAGCAACCATATTGATCTAGGACTTTCTGAAAAATCATTATATTTATCGAAACCCCATCATTTACTCATCTACATCTTATAAAAATAATTGCCATACCAACTACCGAGAATTAGTAATCAGTCTTTTGAATCTCGCAACGATTCTACGCCAACAGTTATATATATACATATAACATCTACCTCCAAGACTTGCATATTTCGAATGTGAAGTTTCTGAAAAACACCCTGAACTGCGAACTAGTTCTCGAAATTTTAAAAAGATGTTGATAAAGCAGCAAAAACTGTAAACGACCTTAACAGTCAAAAGTTTGACGATAAAGAATAACGTGTTGGCAAAGCTAAGAAAAAGAGAAGATTTGGAACTGAAAACCAATTGCGCAGACCTTGAAGGAGGCTGTGGACAAATCACAAAGACTAAACCTGCCTTCAAAGAATCCAAATGATTCAGTATCTGCTGAAGTCTTTAGCGAATACATTACTCATGACTCTAAACCTTTACGGACAAATCTTCTTCATCGTCCAGCGATATTAGAAATTCTAAGATATCATCGTATCTTTCATTATAAATATCCTCGATATTTCTAAAGATATCTTCATAACTATTATTATCTGAAATCAAATATCTCTTCGCGCTATCTGTATTACATCATAAAGGAAACTGTTTAATTCGATATTCTGAAAACCTTTGAGTTTAAAATATGAATGTTTTTGAAGTAGTGTTTGTGACGACCCGGAAATTTTCGACCAAATTTAAACTTAATTTTATATGATTTCAACATGATAAGCAAAGTCTGTAATGTTGCGTCTCAAAATTTTTGAACTGTTTTCATGAATTCATTTGGCCTTTGACTATTCCCGACGATTCACGAACAAATACTGTAAATAAATATATACATATATAGATATAAATAAAAATAAACATAGGAGTATATATATTAATTGGAATTAATAAAATATAATTTAATCAATTGAATTGAAAATGTAATGTAATATATATAAAATAATTAAGCTATTATTAAAATGAATATATATATATATATATATATATATATATATATATATATATATATATATATATGACTTCTATATACAATTTAATATTACATGTATATTGTAATATATATAAAATATATAAATATTAAATATTCAAATGTGTTATTATATAAAATAAGTATTACATAATTAATAATATGCATGGTTAGTATATTAAATGTAATTACAAGTTAAGAATTAGTTGTATTAGTAATATTATTATTATTTTCAATACTAATATTAATATTAGTATTATAATTATCATTAATGTTATTATTAATATTATTATTATTATTATAAACATTATGATTAATAAATATCATCATTCTTGTTATTTATAATACAATTATTATTTGTATTAATAATATTAAAAGAATTATTATTATTAATATATATATTTATATTTATTAATTATTAATATTAATGATATATAAAAAAGGATAGTACACAGACAGTTTCCAAAATCAGTTGCAGATCACTCTCAACTTTTATCAATTTTTGTTTCTTGTCTAGAATTTGTTATCTGTCAATTTCAAGGTACATTACAGAATAAAATTTATTCCTTATATAGATATATGCATTTGAGAAAGATAGAAAACCAAAAATAAGCTCGTATCTCTGTTCTTCATCTTTTTAGCCAAATTTTAATTTAGTGTTAAATTTCAAAATCCTTAAATACAGAAGTGTTAGAATTCATCTAACTAAACTATCTGTAATTTTTCAATCCTCAATTCTTTATATTAATCTCTAATTTGAGTGTCAAAGTTTTGGGTTTTAAAAGTCAACTAAGTGTTCTTGAATTAAATTCGAGTTTGTTTTGATGTTTCCAGTTAATTTGATGATCCATAAAGATTATAGGAATGATTTGCAACACAATTCATGTTGTAATCGTAACCTATAACATTCTTAATCTCAAAATCAATTTTTGAGTTCATGAGTTCTTGACAGTGATATACACTAACTTGAATTCGAACCAAATTTCAAAAACTAAAAATGCAGAGTTGTTAGGAATCATTTACTTAAACTTTCTGTAAAATCTCAAGTTCCAATTCTTAATAACGAATTCGAATTTGCGAGTCAAAGTTTTAATTTTAAAAAGTCAACTATTTTTCTACAATCAAATTCGAGTTATAATTGATGTTTCTGTTGAAATTGATGATTCAAAAAGTTTTTAGGAATGATTTGAAACATATTTCATGTTGTAAAGATTGTTCAAAACGAACTCAAAATTGAATACATTTTTTTTTTTAGAGTTACCAGCAAGCAGTAAGTTTTTTTTCAGTTTTTTTTTTATTTTCTTAATTACAAGAACATTTTTATTTTTTTTGTTTCATGTTGTTTATAAATCCTAAGTTCAAAACCCTTTTGATTGTTGATGTTAATTTGCCTCCGTTTGATTTTAATTCAAGGATGAAGAAGATGATGAACATGGTTTTAGGAAGTATTAGATAAGTATATATGGGTTGCATAATAAGTAAGAAAGACAAGGCAGAGGGAATGGTTAAGTGTGTTTGCGGTGAGCGAGAGGTCTCGAGTTCAAATCCTGTTCGGGGCATATTTTTTAGAAAAGCTTTGGAAGGAAGATTTCATTACCACAATTATTATTATTATTATGATTATTGTTATTGTTACAAAAAAATTATAATTTTTATCATTATTATTATTACTAATATATGTATTATTACTATTATTATGATTAGGATTATTATTATTATCAAAATAATACAAACTATTATTATTATTAATAATATTAGTATTAGTATCATTATGTATTTATTAGTATTATTAGAATCATTAGTAACATATGTATTATCATTATTATCATTATCATTTTTATTGTTAGTATTATCGTTATTATTAAAGTTATTATTAGTAGGACTACTATTAGTAAATCATTAAAATCAAAACTATCATTTTTTTTTTTTTACAAATAAATATTCGGTACATGAAACCTACTTATTACATATACTACAATTATATTAATATTCCATATAACTAAATATATATATAAGACATATTAACATTTCTTATATAAATACTTACATACAACAAATTAGATATTTTTAATATAATACTAAACATATACATATATATATATATATATATATATATATATATATATATATATATATATATATATATATATATATATATATATATATATATATATATATATATATATATATATATATATATAATAACATAACTAAATGTATAGATGTTAATCATTTTAAATATATATAAAATGAATACATATAACATACACTTTAAGATATAATATAAGTATATATTTTTGTTAAAAAGGAATTTAATATAAATTATATAAACTACAAACATATATATAATATATAATAGATTTCCATTATATGTTTTAATAGATATACAATTGATATAGGTTCGTGAATCCAAGGCCAACCCTGCATTGTTCAATGTCGTCATATGTATTTTTACTACAAAATACAATATTGTGAGTTTCATTTGCTCCCTTTTTAAATGCTTTTGCAATATATATTTTTGGGACTGAGAATACATGCGCTGCTTTTATAAATGTTTTACGAAATAGACACAAGTAATCGAAACTACATTATATGGTTGAATGATCGAAGCCAAATATGCTCCTTTTACTTGGTAACCTAAGAATTAGTAAAATAGTCTACTAATTGACGCGAATCCTAAAGATAGATCTATTGGGCCTAACGAACCCCATCCAAAGTACCGGATGCTTTAGTACTAGATG
Source organism: Rutidosis leptorrhynchoides (assembly GCF_046630445.1). Classification (NCBI taxonomy): domain Eukaryota; kingdom Viridiplantae; phylum Streptophyta; class Magnoliopsida; order Asterales; family Asteraceae; genus Rutidosis; species Rutidosis leptorrhynchoides. The sequence continues at coordinate 1,447,246 of NC_092333.1, forward strand.
TTGTTTTTATCATGTCCGAAGGATTTCCCGGAATGATAGGGGATATTCTTATATGCATCTTGTTAATGTCGGTTACCAGGTGTTCAATCCATATGAATGATTTTTTTCTCTATGTATGGGACGTATATTTATGAGAAATGAAAATGAAAATCTTGTGGTCTATTAAAATAATGGAAATGATTATTTATGTTAAACTAATGAACTCACCAACCTTTTGGTTGATACTTTAAAGCATGTTTATTCTCAGATATGAAAGAAATCTTCCGCTGTGCATTTGCTCATTTAGAGATATTACTTGGAGTCATTCATGACATATTTCAAAAGATGTTGCATTCGAGTGGTTGAGTTCATCAAGATTATTATTAAGTCAATTATAGTTGGATATATTATGAAATGGTATGCATGGTGTCGACTTTAGATGAAATGAAAGTATGTTTTTTTAAAAATGAATGCAATGTTTGTAAAATGTATCATATAGAGGTCAAGTACCTCGCGATGTAACCAAATGTAATGTATTCGTCCAGATGGATTAGGACGGGTCATTTAAGTGTTGAGAACTGAAGCATGAGTTAGTATAATATAATGACACTTAATCAACGTGATTATATTACAGTAAGTCATGCTGAGTTTCTAAATGGAATGTAATGATTCACAGACCATATCGTCATCATGTGCCATGTTACACGACTCTTACATTCTACCTCTTCTCCAAACATATTAAGAACATATCTTCTTGATAGTTCTATTTTTTCAGATATTCTAGTAATTTGACAAATCAAGATTATGTCATTACAATTTCCTTCTTAGAACATTAATTATGTTCATTCCGAAATTCATACCTACGAATTCTGGACCATTAGTCGCTTGATTTAAAGTCGGGAAGAGAAAACAGAGCATGAAGCTCCGAAATAGAAATGAGAGTATAAATTGCAGCAAATAAGAGAGAGCATTAACTGTGAATGTCAATGATTATAGAAAGACAGAAGCAGAGACATCGAAATATAAGGGAGAATATAAAACCCAACAACAACCCAGAAATTACAAACCATATATATCAATGCATATAGCAACATAAAGACACGGGAGAACTAAAAATACTATAAAACCAAGAGTATAGTAGAAGTAAATAGATTCTTTTGGCGGCAGATAAAAAGAAGAATGACGGATATGAAAGTTTGGAGTATATCAAGAATCAGAACTAGATGGAGCATATTGACGAACGTTTTAAAGTATGAGTTGAGGGAGAAAGAATAGAAGGTGTGAGCTGTGGAAATAAGGAAACAAAAGGAGTGGATTTATAGTGAAATATCCGACAGAGAAATCGAGACAGATCATTGCATTTAATCAAAGAAGATCTTAATTTCCTTAATTATCGAAAAACCAAATCTTATTACAAATATTTTCTCCAAATCTCTTAAACTCTGGAAATCAATCTTATCTACGTCAAAAGATATGACGAATCTGCATTTACTCATTTCATTTTTTTTTGTGATAGCTTCACTCGTACTCTTCACATAAACAAATCGTTTTATCCATATTACTAACTGATGATAAAACTCTAATTTCCAACTCGTATGAGTCATAAAAACATACTTATTGTCAGCCATGACGATCCCGATCAAATTTCGGGACGAAATTTCTTTAACGGGTAGGTACTGTGACAACCCGGAAATTTCTGACCAAATTTAAACTTAATATTTATATGATTTAATGTTTCCGACACGATAAGCGAAGTCTGTAATATTGAAATCTCAAAAACTTTGAACTGTGTTCATGTATTCATTTACCCTTCAATTGCTCTCGATGATTCACGAATAATTATGTGTAGATAGATATGTATGAATACATATACATATGTGTGATTAAACATTTAACAGTTTGGTTGATATGAAAATAAGTTATGAAATTATTATATGACTTGAAAACGTTAACAAAGTATTTAATGAATAATACTTTACATAAATGTATTAGTTTCAATATATGTTTATTGACGAAAATTAAAAGGTAATATCAAATGATTAAATTATCAGATACATTATGATATGTTTATGGGTCTCTGTTGTGAGGTCCACCGTGATTTAAGGAAATCTGTTCTTTTTAACGATATTCGGAATAATTAGTAAAGTGATTTACAAGTAAGAGCAAAAGTGTCAATTAACGGGAACTAGACAAGGGTTAGTGGAGTTTCCTGTTCGAATTCCTGTATAGGTATTAACTAGTTAACTTTCATATTATTTAGGGTGAAAGTGAAAGTTGGGAGTGTAGATAATTAAGAAAATAGATATCGACGTTTTACATTAAATGATTATATACGTTCATATAACCTTTGGACTTTATCTCACATTTCATCAATATTTAGTAATTTAAAAACTTGAAACCTATTATATATAATTTTACTTTTCAAATACGTTTTATGATATAACGATTTCTATTATTTTAACCTTTTTAACAAAATTATTCTTAAATATATATTAGTTTTGGAAAAATAAAAGTCATCATATTTATTTGATTTTGTACTAAAACATTTTCAGCTTAGAAAGAATTCTATTATCAAAACGTTTTTTAAGATACTTTGTTATTGAATTTTGAAGAACTTAATTAAAGCTTTATATTATAAATTACAAATATATATATAGTACTTCAAAAACGTAAACGTGATATGATATAATATTTTTCCATTATTTAAACGATTATAAATGAACGTTGAGATATAATTACTTTTGAAAAACTAAAATATTTTATTACTAAATAAGTATTTCGATCCTATTCAATGTGTACAAATTTATATTGAGAATATATATATATATATATATATATATATATATATATATATATATATATATATATATATTACAAGTGATTAAATATAAAATTAACTACATACAAAACGTTTTGGTTAAAATTAATATTATCATATGTATATATATAACGAGACGTCAATTTATAGAAGCAAATAACCACAACACTCAAATGTAAAGGTTACATTTTGGGTAATATAGTCTATCGATGATTAAGTCTAATTATTGAAAAAGGTACACGTCGCGTAACATAAAGGACAAGTTTTCTAAGCGTACGAAAGGACGTTCGAGAAACTGGAACCGAGACATAAGTCAAGTGACAACGTATGAGTCATCGAAACAAAAATTACAAACTAACTATGCATGTAAATATTATATTATATATAAATAATTATATAAATTAAATATATTATATATATAAATATTAATAAAAACTGTCGGTAACTAGAAGTTAAATGATTGTGAGCTAGATCCCTAGGCCATGCGATCGCATGGCCAATTGCCCACAAAACCATGCGATCGCATGGGTAGTAGTTGGGGCTAACATCCTATAAATCGAGCGAGTTTGCAATTATTTGATTCATTCACTTCACACACTTCTCTATATCTCTCTGTATTATAATTATTATTATTATTGTTATTGTTATTATTAAGATTATTAATATTAATCTTATTATTATTAGTACTAGTATTATTAGGAGCGATATTATTAGTATTATACATAAAATACTACGACGGGGTTATGAGCGAGTAATTTCAAACAGGTTTTTCGAGCGGGACAGAGCTAAGGAAATTATGGGTTATAGCTATGGAGATTATGGGTATTGTTCGGGGATATGCTCGTGAGGTCAATCTAGTGTTTATCATCTCCGTTGCGTCTACGTACTTTCCCGCAATATTGAATCACAATATTGATACGTGAGCACTCATAACTTAACTTTTATATATTAATAGTGTATCCCTGACTAGTGCTCGAGTATATATGATTATGCATGCTTGTATGTTTAATTTTTGTCGTTAGATAGTTTATCATAAATCATGAATTTGATACTTATGCGATTGAGATAAGGCATATGATATGCATGTCGTTGGAAAGCTGGCGAAAAATTAATAACTTTCCATTTAGAAATCATATGGTTTCGATGAACGGATTAAAAGATATGGTCAATTGAATTATTATTAATTTTTGTATTATTATTGTTAAAATGATTATTATTACCATCGTCGTTATTATCATCGTTATTATTATTATCTATTAATTATTATTATTATTATTATTATTATTATTATTATTATTATTATTATTATTATTATTATTATTATTATCATTATCGTGATTAATATAAGTATTATTATTAAAAATTGTCATTGTTATTAGTATTACTACCGTTATTATCATTAAGATTATTATTAACATTATCATTATTATTATTACTATTATCATTATTATTATTATTATTATTATTATTATTATTATTATCATTAAAATAGTTATTAGTATTACCATTAATATTATTATAATATTTATTAATATTAGTATTATCTAATTATTATGACTACTAATATTATCATTATTATGAATGCGATATAAAAGAGGACTAAAAGCTATTAAACAAATCGATTAGGAAATAATTAGTATAAGTATCATGATGAAATTGAAATATTGTAAGATATCGATTTAGATAAAAATATTGTTTTCATTATTTTTATCATTATTATTATTATTAAAAGTATTATTAATATTAAAACTATCATTTTTACTAAAATTTTCATTTTTAATAGAAATATCATTGTTATTATAAAATATCATTATTATTATCATTTTAGTATTATTATTATTAAGAATTATCATTTTGAATAGAATTATTATTTTTATAAAATATTATTATTATTATTACTATTAAAATTAAAAAGTATCATTATTATTAAAATTATCATGATTAGAATTATCATTTTATCATAATTAATATAATCATTAGTAAATATAAATATTATTATTATTATTAGTAGAATAATAATAATTATTATTATTATTACAAAATAATACAACTTTTAATTATTATTATTATTATCAATATTATTTTATCAAATGAAATTGTGATACAAAGATATTTTACCACACGTGATATATTTACATTAATAACACATACTGTAACAACCCAAACCAACCCGCGAACAAACCACGTGAAAATACAAAATAAAAAAAAAATTGCTGCACAGTGAACTGGCGCGGCGCGCCAGGATGGCCGCGCGGCGCGCCATTCGGGTCTGTCCGGAAAGTCTCAAAATGCGAAAAAGATTAACTAGTTCCCGACACTTTTAGACGAAACGCTTTTTACCATACCTCCAAATATGTAAAACTAACCTGTTTCAAATATAAAATCAATGTTTTACAAGCGGGGCCCACATCGGCCGTTTTACGAGTTTAATACAATTTACGAGTTTCGACCACCAAAAAGTTTAAGTTCCAAACTACACAATGAGCATGGCGTTTGGGATTAAACTACCCAACTATCGGTCAAACTCCAAGAGCTACTAAAGCCAAAAGCGTCCCCTAGCATCAAGCGGGATCTCTAGTCCAAAACGATGCCCTTACCCTTGTCCAAAACCGAACCTATAAAAATAGTAAACAACGAGAGGGTAAGCAAAGCTTAGTGAATGCAATAATTATACGAACATATATATAATTATACCTACTTGCATACACTTACACACCAAAACGCAAACACGCTAGCATACACATTTAGCTTATCGTCACAATAACAAGCTATAAATCTCCAATACCACAAGCTAGCATAACAACCGCATATGAATATAACTCGAATAATATAATACGCTTACAACACAAATAACCATGGTTAACCAATAGTACAAGGGAACGGCGCTCGCGAAAACGCCATCGGTGTTCATAACATCCGTTAGGGCACTTAACACCTCGCACCACTAACCCCTAGGGTGGCACCTTAACACCTCGGCACATCACCCTGAGTGGCATCTTAACACCTCGATGCATCACTCATTATTTTTACGGAGTGGTGTCTTAACACCTCGACACTACACTCCTAGGTGGCATCTTAACACCTCGATGCTACACCCGAGTGGCATCTTAACACCTCGATGCTACACTCTTCACGTGAAACGTGGTGTCTTAACACCTCGACACTACACATTTCACGCTACAACAAATAGATACATTATATACCTACACATATAATTATTCCACTCACCTTGTCGCCTTGAAGAATGCTACCGAATAATCTGCAACTCGTCAATGGAAAGTACCTATTCCATTATCACAAATTCAACAACACACTTAGATTGGATTTACAAACCAACCCAATTTGACACTTAGTGCAAATTTGACCCAAATGCACTTCCAAGTACAAACCGCGCCCAAAATTAATCAATAATCACTAACACAAGTGAGAATGGTCTTAATACGCCAATTAAACCCAATCATAGGTGTTAAACACCTATCTTTCCCATAAAGACACTTAAACCCTAATTTGACCCATAAGAAGTCAATAACACGCCATTAGCAAGTTTTGACACCAAAACATATTTAACTCGGTTTTATACTTCAACTTAATCCATTTTAAGTTTATAAACCTTACTAAATCGACAATTGGGTCATAACAGTCACCAAACCCTAATTTTGACCCATAGTCAAAATTAGTCAACCAAATAACCCTAAATGGGTTCCAATACTTCCATAATCACTAAACCTAGTGATTAAACCCAAATTCAAGTTCTAAACATAACCAATTTGTTCACCAACCCAAAATCCACCAACACTAACAATAAACCCGATTACTAGCATCACTAAACCCACTTCATGAGTCTAAACGGGTTTATCAACAAATCAAGTTCAAACCCTAACTTTGAATAGCAAAATCAACAATGAAATTCGGAGTTAGAACTTACCAATACCGCCAAAATGATGCCATTGACGAGTAGAACAACTTTAATGCTTGAGGTTTGACCCGAAACAACCTCCTTCTTCTCCAAATGGAGTTCTCTCTCACTAGAACTCAATCTCTCTCTAGGGTTTGAGGATGGGAGTGTTTGTGTGGGTGATAAATGAGCTCCAATGGAGTTTTAGGTCAGTCTTGATGACCCCAAACCGACCCTAATTGAAAAGACCAAAGTACCCCTCATTTAAACCTTTTAAAAAGGCTGAAAATTGCCTCTGCAGCAATCGGCGCGCCGCGCCAGAAGGTGGAGCGCCACTCCAAATAACTGGAAATTGTGGTCGAGCCCAAAACAGGTTTCAGCAACTTGTTTTGGCCATAACTTTTCGACCGTAACTCCGTTTTCGATGAATCAAATATCGTTAGAAACGTAATAAGATATTCTATCCAATGGTAAGGCTTTGAAACATCAACTCAAACTTTATTTGGGGTTGAAAAGATACGTACACACCTTGTCACTTCGGACAACGTCCAGTTTCCTTCGACGTTCGAGCAAGCAACACGTACACTTCATACACGCATCGTACACCATAAATACATTATGTACAATAAATATTTGGGTCTTACAACTCTCCCCCACTTAAAATCGATCACGTCCTCATGATCTTCTCCACTTAACCAATTCGGAACTACTCAACGGTCCTCAATTATAAGTCCCAATCCGACTTTTCTAAGTAGTTCTTCCCAATGAATCGCCTTTAACAACTAAAATCGTCACCCGCGATTTTATCGAAACTAAAATTCGAGCACTAAAACCTGCTCAATCCCCCATACATCAGGAAAACTCAACCGATCTCGTACCGAGATATCAACCCTATAGTGTACCCTTTCCAAGTACAATGCTAAAAACAACCAAATATCGACCTAAGGTCAACAACCCAAACGATGAAGACCAAGTAACGACGAATCCTTACGGATAACACTTACCATCTAACACCCTTAGTAGTGCGCAAACATAGCTAATACGCAACTACCCAATTACGTGAGCAAAATACGGCTATTACATCACTAATCACACAACATGGTCCTTACGACCGAACCATCAGAGCTTAAAACAACCAGTGGTTCTCAAGTCCAACAACGCGAAGGTTAGTTCACACGAAACCCATGGTGTACAAAAACGGCTATCGTGATATATCCGTAGTGTGCAAAAACGGCTATTGCAACACTACCAACCATATGTGAGCGAAACACGGCTATCGCATCACTATTTATCAACGTGTGAGTAAAAATCGGCTATCACTCACAACCACGAGTGGTTAACGAAGAGCAAATCCTTCCGGATATCCCTCGTCACCTATCTTAAGTCAAACGCGGTCAACATAGAGATAACCCCAAATAAACACCACATAATCACCTTGTAGTTCACAAAATGGCTATTGTGTAACTACCACCCAAAGTATATGATAATGAGGCATCGTAACCTTTCTCAAAGTCCCATTACTCTATTCCCAAAGGTAACCACACGGCTATCACAATCGAGCCAAGAACCACCCACATTACTCATAGACACAACAATAATTCCCTAGAAGAGAATCCGGCATACACATCCCTTTACCGAGGGATCTTACCTTGCTCGTTGAACACGTAAATTATCTCCCAATGAGATTTACCACCTTACCACCTCGGTGATAATTTAAATCCAAAAACCGTAAGTATAATTTATTCCAAATCATACTTTTACCACAATCGACCAATGTAGGTCTCAACACTAGCTTCGAATCCCTACGAGCATCGTCCAAATATCACTGCAATAGAACACCTTCGTGTAAGAGTACAAACTCCCCCACTTAGGACTCCGCTTCGTAACCACATCATCGAATAATAGCATCCCGTGGAATGACCACTAACCTAACAACTAATACGCACGTTACCATAATCTTGCTCCAACCTTGAGCATACGAAGGAATTTAACCTATCCTTAAACTCTTTGAACGAAGAGTCTACCACAATTTACACAAACGTTACACTTGCAATAATCCAATTGCTATAGTTTGTCAAATTTCCACCTAGTCACTCATGTACCTAAGGGTTTCTATCCAGTACCCTAAGTATAATGTAGCCGCAACACCATCGGAGTCGAATACCACGCTAGTAGGTATGAAAGAGGCACCTAACGTTGCGTCCCGTAGACTCCATTTCCAACATACATCGAGACCCAAAACACTCGATCTCAAGGGTTCTATCCACCCGTCGAACCTCATGGTTCAACAACTTCAACACGAAAGCAAAACGCTCTAATAATCGAACACTAATGCACATACCTATGGCTTGGTAGAAACATTTCCTAACACTAAAGAATGCTTGGTTGCACCAAGTCTTACGCCCTTCGCCCGACAACCAAACGTCATCATAGGGTGTTTCCATTAGGAATGCCACCCATACTAATACTACGTATTACCGCCATGCATTCGTCCCCAGGGCGCATTTCCACGAGTCAACGACTCAAAAGCTACCCCGGTGCACTATCATCAAAATCGCTAACAAACCGAATCTTCACCGAGTTCACTAATCCCGCACCCTTATGGGTACCTTTGAAACATACACTCACTTGAGACTAATTAGACCACGAAACAAAGTTTAAGTCTCTAATACATACATGAATCCATCGGCACACAATAAACAATAATAAGGCATATTTGTACCAAAGACGAAAATACCTGAAACATCATCGTTGGACTTCTGTGCTTCACTATCCATCGAATACTCGCGCTCTAACCTCTTAACTCGATCGGCGAACGATTCGGAACACTCCGACCTTTTGTGTCCCTCCTTCCGGCAATTAAAGCACATGATCGTACTTGAAAGCATATTTGCACAATCGCGTGTCATATAACCTCGTTGTAGATGATCATAACCCGTAGGCGCGAAATCCCCCAACTTACAATCTCTTTTAGCAATCAATTTAGGACACTTTGGCTTTTGGTGCCCTTCCTTCCAACAGTAAAAACATAACTTCTTGCCCGACGGGCACTCGCGAGCCTTATGTCCCCTTTGCCCACATTTGTAACACTTCAACCCACAGGGGCCCGACGCTCCCTTCTTCATGCTACTAGCCGCCTCAATTACACCTCTACTTTGATTATTAAACAACTCGGGAAACTCCGACTTTCGGTGTCCCTTTCTTCGACACTTGAAGCATATGTCGTCTTTAGGAGGCGCAAGCGTGCAATCACGCGACAGGTGACCCTTTTCAGCACAATTATAACACGTAGGTACATGACCTCCCTTACTCCTCTTCTTCACGTTTCCGACGCCTTCAGGCGCACTTCTTGTCCTCTTACCAGTAGCACTTGGCTCCAATCTTGCAAGTACATCCTCATTACTACTACCTCGAGGTTTAGAAAACCTCTTCTCAAACTCTTCCCTTACAACCTTAGTCACTTGGTCTCGGACCATTTCGGTTACTCGTCCTTCGATTGACTCTTTGACTACTTGACGAACTCCGTTGGCGAAACCCAAGACGCATTGCTCAATCGCGGCGTCAACCATTACCGCTAACTCGCCCTTCCTTTCATGAGTAGGCCCTTCCTTTCATGAGTAGGCCCTTCCGTTCCGTATTCATCTTCCGTCTTCATTCTTAAGAAATGAAATAGATTAACCAATGGAACGAAAAGATATAACACGTATGTATATATATATATATATATATATATATATATATATATATATATATATATATATATATATATATATATATATATATACATATACCACACTACCCCATCTTGCTCAACAATCGTTGTACATTGCTTGTTTGACATGATTTGCACCCGTAACAACGGTAGCTAGTCGTTGTTACGCGAGCACGTCGCGTTAACTCGCTAGTACAATGTCTATCTCGCTTGATGATTGCTAAACACAACACAAACAATTAGTACATGATTAGTTCACATAAACCTATGCACTAACCAATCCCGTTTCGACTCAAAGTCCTACAAGTCCCGCATAACGCGCACACAAAAAGTCTAAGTCTAGGCGCCTATCTCAAGTCACCTAAATCCCTTAGACCATGCTCTGATACCACTTGTAACAACCCAAACCAACCCGCGAACAAACCACGTGAAAATACAAAATAAAAAAAAAAATTGCTGCACAGTGAACTGGCGCGGCGCGCCAGGATGGCCGCGCGGCGCGCCATTCGGGTCTGTCCGGAAAGTCTCAAAATGCGAAAAAGATTGACTAGTTCCCGACACTTTTAGACGAAACGCTTTTTACCATACCTCCAAATATGTAAAACTAACCTATTTCAAATATAAAATCAATGTTTTACAAGCGGGGCCCACATCGGCCGTTTTACGAGTTTAATACAATTTACGAGTTTCGACCACCAAAAAGTTTAAGTTCCAAACTACACAATGAGCATGGCGTTTGGGATTAAACTACCCAACTATCAGTCAAACTCTAAGAGCTACTAAAGCCAAAAGCGTCCCCTAGCATCAAGCGGGATCTCTAGTCCAAAACGATGCCCTTACCCTTGTCCAAAACCGAACCTATAAAAATAGTAAACAACGAGAGGGTAAGCAAAGCTTAGTGAATGCAATAATTATACGAATATATATATAATTATACCTACTTGCATACACTTACACACCAAAACGCAAACACGCTAGCATACACATTTAGCTTATCGTCACAATAACAAGCTATAAATCTCTAATACCACAAGCTAGCATAACAACCGCATATGAATATAACTCGAATAATATAATACGCTTACAACACAAATAACTATGGTTAACCAATAGTACAAGGGAACGGCGCTCGCGAAAACGCCATCGGTGTTCATAACATCCGTTAGGGCACTTAACACCTCGCACCACTAACCCCTAGGGTGGCACCTTAACACCTCGGCACATCACCCTGAGTGGCATCTTAACACCTCGATGCATCACTCATTATTTTTACGGAGTGGTGTCTTAACACCTCGACACTACACTCCTAGGTGGCATCTTAACACCTCGATGCTACACCCGAGTGGCATCTTAACACCTCGATGCTACACTCTTCACGTGAAACGTGGTGTCTTAACACCTCGACACTACACATTTCACGCTACAACAAATAGATACATTATATACCTACACATATAATTATTCCACTCACCTTGTCGCCTTGAAGAATGCTACCGAATAATCTGCAACTCGTCAATGGAAAGTACCTATTCCATTATCACAAATTCAACAACACACTTAGATTGGATTTACAAACCAACCCAATTTGACACTTAGTGCAAATTTGACCCAAATGCACTTCCAAGTACAAACCGCGCCCAAAATTAATCAATAATCACTAACACAAGTGAGAATGGTCTTAATACGCCAATTAAACCCAATCATAGGTGTTAAACACCTATCTTTCCCATAAAGACACTTAAACCCTAATTTGACCCATAAGAAGTCAATAACACGCCATTAGCAAGTTTTGACACCAAAACATATTTAACTCGGTTTTATACTTCAACTTAATCCATTTTAAGTTTATAAACCTTACTAAATCGACAATTGGGTCATAACAGTCACCAAACCCTAATTTTGACCCATAGTCAAAATTAGTCAACCAAATAACCCTAAATGGGTTCCAATACTTCCATAATCACTAAACCTAGTGACTAAATCCAAATTCAAGTTCTAAACATAACCAATTTGTTCACCAACCCAAAATCCACCAACACTAACAATAAACCCGATTACTAGCATCACTAAACCCACTTCATGAGTCTAAATGGGTTTATCAACAAATCAAGTTCAAACCCTAACTTTGAATAGCAAAATCAACAATGAAATTCGGAGTTAGAACTTACCAATACCGCCAAAATGATGCCATTGACGAGTAGAACAACTTTAATGCTTGAGGTTTGACCCGAAACAACCTCCTTCTTCTCCAAATGGAGTTCTCTCTCACTAGAACTCAATCTCTCTCTAGGGTTTGAGGATGGGAGTGTTTGTGTGGGGTGAGAAATGAGCTCCAATGGAGTTCTAGGTCAGTCTTGATGACCCCAAACCGACCCTAATTGAAAAGACCAAAGTACCCCTCATTTAAACCTTTTAAAAAGGCTGAAAATTGCCTCTGCAGCAATCGGCGCACCGTGCCAGAAGGCGGAGCGCCGCTCCAAATAACTGGAAATTGTGGTCGAGCCCAAAACAGGTTTCAGCAACTTGTTTTGGCCATAACTTTTTGACCGTAACTCCGTTTTCGATGAATCAAATATTGTTGGAAACGTAATAAGATATTCTATCCAATGGTAAGGCTTTGAAACATCAACTCAAACTTTATTTGGGGTTGAAAAGATACGTACACACCTTGTCACTTCGAACAACGTCCAGTTTCCTTCGACGTTCGAACAAGCAACACGTACACTTCATACACGCATCGTACATCATAAATACATTATGTACAATAAATATTTGGGTCTTACACATACCACTATATTTTATGATATTAAGTGAACTTTATAAATTTTACTATTTAAGATATATAAAAGTATATTTATATCATATATAAATTTTTTATTAATAAATGACTTGTATTATTTACTCTAATAAAATCTGATAAATATATGTAAATATATAAAACGACTACATTTAAGTTATATAATAAACATATATAGATTTTGGAAGTCATTTTTGTATTAGATGACTTTTGTTAACTTTTGCATGACGAATCTCGAGCATTAGGATTGTGATACACTATGACCTGACCTAAATTGTTAGACAGATATTGGCCAATATATGAATATATATATACTTAATATAGGTTCGTAAATTCGAGGCCAACCTTGCACTTGTTCAATGACATCATATGTATTTTTACTACGAAATACAGTATAGTGAGTTTCATTACTCCCTTTTTAAATGCTTTTACAATATAAATTTTTGGGACTGAGAATACATGCGCGTTTATAAGTGTTTGATGAAATACACATAAGTAATCGAAACTACATTCTATGGTTGAATGATCGAAATCGAATATGCCCCTTTTAGTCTGGTAATCTAAGAATTAGGGAACTGGCCCCTAATTGACGCGAATCCTAAAGATAGATCTATCGGGCCCAACGAGCCCCATCCAAAGTACCAGATGCTTTAGTACTTTGAATTTATCATGTTCGAAGGATGTCCCGGAATGATGGGGATATTCTATATGCATCTTGTTAAGGTCGATTACTAGGTGATGAATGATTTTTATCTCTATGTATGAGATGTATATTTATGAGAAATGTAAATGAAAAGCTTGTGGTCTATAAAAATGATGGAAATGAATATTGATGATAGATTAATGAACTCACCAACCTTTTAGTTGACACTTTTAAGCATGTTTATTCTCAGGTTTGAAAGAAATCTTCCGCTGTGCATTTGCTCATTTTAGAGATATTATTTGGAGTCATTCATGGCATATTTCAAAAGACGTTGCATTCAAGTCATTGAGTTCAATAAAGATTATTACTAAGTAAATGACAGATTAGGTCATTTATAGTTTGGATGTTATGGAATGGTATGCATGCCTGTCGACTTTCAATGTAATGAAAGTTTGTCTTTTAAAAATGAATGCAATGTTTGTAAATTTATCATATAGAGGTCAAATACCTCGCAATATAACCATATGTTATTGTATTCGTCCTTATGGATTATGACGGGTCTTTACAAAACAACCCTCACATGAATTTAGAGACAATGGCCTGTTGCTAGACGGTACCCATTGTTTGTATAGTTACTTGGTATTGTGTCATTCATAAGTGGTAGTCTGTAAGATTAATGTGCAAGGTACCACATATAACTATATGGCTAAATTCATTTGAGCCTTCGGGGTCACACATATATACACCCGATTGTCATCTCTTGGTTGATCATGCACCCGATTGTCTCGTATTTCTCGTGTAATTGTTTCCCGGCCTTGTCCTCTATATGTAACACGTGTGATCTTGTTCTGATCTTGTTCGATGGTTCAACAAGCATTTCTTCCTCAATGGAACTGATAGCAAAACCATTGTCTTTGGTATAATGATGCCCATTAACCTCAAATGGTGGGTGAAACAATACCTCTTTTTAGTGTATCAAATAAACGAGAGTTATTTGAAACATTTATATCATCATTCGAAGCCGGCCATCCTAAAAAAAATGTCGTATCTACATGTCAGCTACTTCAAGCATAAACGTAGGTTTTCTTGTGATCACCCTTATGTATTGACCTTTTAAAGCATTGTGACAATTTTTCAATCCCAATGCATAAAGTCAATGCTCCCGTGCATCCCCTACACCCATGTTTTTTGTTCATGTGCATTAAATAAACGTATAATATCTTGTGCATTGGATTTTCTCATATACTCAGGACGATATACCTCAATAATGCACTTACAGAAATTGTCTAAACTGTTTATCGACGATTTTTCGCTCATATGTAAGTATTTGTTAAACATATCCGCAACAGTGCTATACGCCAACTAGTGTAAGGAAAATGTAGACTTTTGTAGTGTGCTCAAAGCCTGACGACTGACCACATCCAAAGTTTCTTTAAAAAATTAAAGTGAACGAGAATTGATTATTCAAGAGTATTGAGATAAACTTGCATCGAGCCAATTGGCAGTCATACAAAAACGTTTTCGAAAAACATTTGGCGGATATTTAGCCGTCTTCGAAAAATAATCATCCCATAAACATTTATTTGCAACTTCACGTTCCCTTGGAATGCAGAGTCGCGTACGAGAGACTCGTAGTTGAGAAGATTTGTCAATGTAATTTTGAATGAAATCGACTATTATTTTGTCGTCGAGTTCATTTGCAAAATCGCATGACTCCATTTATATACTGTAATTTTTATGAAGAATTTGTAATGTGTATTAAACGTGTGAAAATAGCGTATTTATGGGGGGTAAAAACTAAGATTTCAAAAATAAAAATAAAAACTGAGATACATCTCTTGCTAAACGGACATACTGCAACCACCAAACAAAACACTCCACGTGTAATCCTACGCTGCTCACTCCTTGTGCATCATTCGTTTTGAGGCCGCGTGATAGGCGTTACCGGCGTCAAATCTGACCAACCTGGAATCTAACGGCTAACGCTCTTTTGATGTTGGCTGTTGTACGATCTTACTAATAAGTATAAGTGCGTTAACACTTATTGAAGTATATACGAAGGCAGGTGATATTCACATACTGGTTTTTTTATCCGTATACACTTAAATTACTATTATATCTTTATTTCCTTATAACACAAAAAGAAGACCAAGATTTGGTGTTCGACAACCCAAAAACGACACCCATCTCCAAAAATACTATTTTCCCTCCTCAACTTACCTCACTTCTCAATTTATTCAGGGTTCAAATCCGTAAATTTATTAAACTATTTTAAAATATAAACTAACACTACCAAAACTTTTGTCGATCCGTATCTTCCACCTCGACGCGGGTTAAATTATTCCGTTGTCACCGTACAACCAGAAATAATTTTACGAACATAACGCAACTTGATTGAAGCTACCCGTCCTAATCCATAAGGATGAATACAATAACATATGATTACATCGCGAGGCATTTGACCTCTATATGATACATTTTACAAACATTGCATTCGTTTTTAAAAGACAAACTTTCATTTCGTCGAAAGTTGACAGGCATGCATATCCTTTCATAATATATCCAAACTATAAATGACTTAATATTAATCTTGATGAATTCAACAACTCGAATGCAACGTCTTTTGAAATATGCCATGAACGACTCCAGGTAATATCTTTAAAATGAGCAAATGCACAGCGAAAGCTTTTTTTTAATACCTGAGAATAAACATGCTTTCAAGTGTCAATCAAAAGGTTTGTGAGTTCATTAGTTTATCATAAACAATCATTTCCATAATTTTAATAGACCACAAGATTTCATTTATTCAATAATCATACACTCGCAAGTGTTTAAAAATTCATTCATATGGATTGAACACCTGGTAACCGACATTAACAAAATGCATCTAGAATATCCTCAAACATGTAAACATCGAAGTACTAAAGCAGTTCAAATTCTATGACTGGGGCGTGTCAAAGCACATAGATCTATCTTTAGGATTCGCGTCAATTGGTGGCAATTATAATAAACACCAATTCTTAGGCTACCAAGTTCAACAAGGGCAATATCTGGTATAACAATTCAACCATAGAATGTAGTTTCAATTACTTGTGTCTATTTCGTAAAACATTTATAAAAGCAGCGCATGTATTCTCAGTCCTAAAAATATATATTGCAAAAGCATTTAAAAAGGGAGCAAATGAAACTCACAATACGATATTTTGTAGTAAAAATATGCATATGACGGAACTGAACAATGCAAGGTTGGCCTCGGATTCACGAACCTATATCATTTGTATATATATATATATATATATATATATATATATATATATATATATATATATATATATATATATATATTAATACATATACTTATAATCGAACAAATATATATATATATATATATATTATTAGTGATTTTATTTTTATATTAATAGCTTATATTCATTTTATAAATAAAAATATTAATTTTGTTATGTTATATGTAATACATATATATATATATATATATATATATATATATATATATATATATATATATATATATATATATATTTGTTTGTTAAAACAGTATTTTAATAATAAAAGTTATGAAATATCAATAATGATAATACTAATGTTAATAATAATGATAATAGTATTAATAATTCTATTAATGATAATATTAATGATAGTTTTTAATAAATTAAATAATTTAATAATAATGATAGTAAAAATTATACTTTTTGATATTAATACTTAGTACTTAGTAATAATAATTGTAACAATCTTTTTACTTATGGTAATTTTTAATAGTAATACTTTTATTAATAATAATAATTCTAAAATGATACTAATACTAATATTAATAAAAATGATACTTTTAGTGTTAGTGGTCTCTATAATAATACTGATAATAATAATAACTATAATAATAATTTTAATATCAATGTTAATGGTTTTAATCATAATAATAATACTAATAATAACCTAATTGATAATACTAGTAATAATACTTATAATCATAATATTAATGATAATTATGATACTTAGTTTGATGGTAATAATCTAAATCATATTAATGTTAATAATAAGAATCATGATAATAATACTAACACAACAATAAAAACAACAACAATAATAATAATAATAATAATAATAATAATAATAATAATAATAATAATAATAATAATAATAATAATAATAATAATAATAATAATAATAATAATAATAATAATAATAATAATAATAATAATAATAATAATAATAATAATAATAAAATGGATTACTACCTTTAAAAGCTTGTCCTAAAAAAAATGGCCCAAACCGGGCTCGAACCCGTGACCACTCGCTCCCATATCAACACCCTAACCATTCCTCCATTTGTTTTTCTCGGATTTATACCCAAACCATATATATATATAACACCTAGCTCTTTTCTGGTTCATCTTCCTTCTTCTTCATCATTTTAATTTTCAAACTAATCCAACTCACCCGTAACATAACTGTGCATTACAATATCAAATTAGAACTTAATATCCATCATAAAAATACTTATTTGCGATTAACTAATTTAAAAAAAATAGCTGTAAACAGCCTGCTGCTCGTCGAGGGTGTTTTAAAAACAAAAAATTGATTTTTGAATTTGATCAAGTAAATGTAGATGGTCACAACATGAAAGAGTTTGTAAATCATTAATAAAAACTATTGAAATCATTCATTTAAATCGAATCATCACAGCACTTTTTAATTTGATCTTAGAACATAGTTTGACTTTTGATTTTTAAAAGTTTGACTCGTAAATTAAAATTAATTAGGAAGAATTGGAGTGTGAAAACTTACAAATAGATCAAACTGATAATTCCTAACACTCCTGCATTTATGGATTTTGATATTTGATTTGATTTTTAATTTTTGCCGAAAAGAAGAACGTAAAGAGGATGAATGGTTTTTCTTTTAAACTTCAGTTTTTTTTTTTTTATCATTCACATAGCAGCAGAGAATCTATATATGAAGTCTGTGAATGATTTAACCCGCAACAATAATTAAGCAAAGTTGTCTTGTAATGTTGATAGTGGTCGACAATATCTCACGAGCAGGGGAAGGACGAAAAAAGGGAGAAGAAATTAGAATAATCATATAGTTACAACAAATACTCAGATAGGGATATATATATTCCATTTTTAATGCGTACAGATCTGGTTTTATATATTATAAATAAATAATAATTATTATTAAATATATTAATAATAATTTTGTTAATGTTAATAATAATAATAATGAAATATAATAATATAATAATAATAATAGTTATAATAATAATAATATTAATGATACTAATGTCAAAATAATATTTATGATAATAAGAATAATAATGATAGTAGTAAAAATAATGATAATAACAAATATGATAATTTTTAGTAATCATGTTAATATTTATAATTTTAATCACTCTTATATTAATATTTGTATTTAAAATCTTTATTTGACTATTAGCTCTTTAAAATTATGACATTAATAATAATATTAATGATACTAATATTAATAGTAATAATAACAGTAATACCGAATGTAATAATATTATTACTATAATACTATCTTATAATTAAATTTATTATATTAACACTGTATATTATATAATATATATATTATATAATAACATCTCTTGAATACTTATATTTATATATTTTAATATATTATAATATAATCAGAAATTATGTTCAGAAAATATATATGTATATATATATATATATATATATATATATATATATATATATATATATATATATATATATGTGTGTTTATTTATAATTATGTTTTAAATATCAAATAGTTAAATATATTAATTATATATTGAAACAATTAACTCAAAGCATATCATTTACTACTTTGTAATCATTTTCAATTAATGTAACTATATATTATATATACATATCTATATATACATAAATGTTCATGAATCGTCAAGCATAGTTAAAGGGTAATTGATTACCTGAATATAGTTCCAAAATTTTATGAGATTCAATATTACAGACTTTGCTTATCGTGTCAGAATCATTCAAAGATTAAGTTTAAATTCGGTAGGAAATTTCCGGGTCGTCACATTACCTACCTGTTAAAGAAATTTCGTCCCGAAATTTGATTGGATGGTCATGGTTGACATTAAGTATGTCTTCATGACTCATATAAGCTGGAATTTAGAGTTTTATCATCAGTGAGTGATATGGATAAAACAAATCATTTATGTGAAGAGTACGAGTGACGCTATCACAAAATAGTGAAATGAGGAAAATAAGTGTCGTCATAACTTTTGATGTAGTCATGGTTGAATTTAGAAAATAAGGTGCATCTTTATTTTTGACGTTGTCTTGGTTGAATTTCGGAATTCAAGGGATATAGAGAAAATCTTCGAAATCTAAAAGATTTGATTCTTCGGCGAATAAGGAAATTAAGATATCTATAATTAAATACGGTGATCTGCCTCAATTACTCTATCTGATATTTCCATTATAAATTAAACTCTTCCTTTCCATTATTCTCACCATTTCTATACTTTCTTTCTTAATTCATACATCCAAAGGATTGTGAAAATGCTTACTCTCGTTCTAATCCTTGATATTTTTCTAATTATCATTTCTGTCATCCTTCTTTTCAATCTTCCATCAGAAAAATCTGTTTACTTCTACTAATACCTTGGGGTGATACTATTCTTAATTATACCTTGTCTTTATATTGCTATTCGTATTAATATCCATGGTTTGTAACCTCCGTGTTGTTATTGGACTTTATATTTTCTCTTATATTTTAGAGCTCTTTGCCTTTTTATTCTCTTCTCGACCTTTAGTAAAGCGAGTAATGGTCTAGAATTCATAAGTATGGAGTTTCGAATGAACATGACTAATGTTCTAAGAGAGAGGTTGTAATAGCACGATCTTGATTAGTTAAATTACCAGAAATTACGGAAAAGATAGAACTATCAATAAATTATGTTCTCGATATGTTTGGAGATTAGGTAGAATGTAAGAGTCATGTAACATGGCACATGATGACGTTATAATCTGTGAATCATCACGTTTCATTAGAAACTCAGCATGACTTACTTTAATATAATCATGTTGATCAAGTGTCATTATATTATACTAACCCATGCTTCAGTTCCCAACACTACTTCAATAATATTCTTATTTTAAGTTTGAATTCTTCAGAATTTAGAAACTAAAATAGTTTCCTTTCTGATGTAACACTGATACCACGAAGAGGTAAATGATTTCAGATAAGAATACTTATGAAAATATCTTCAGAAATATCAAGGATATGAAAGATACGATGATATCATAGAATTTCTAATATCGATGGATGATGATGAAGATTGTCTGAAAAAGTTTAGAGTCAGGAGTAAGATATTCGTTATTGACTTTAGCAGATACTGAATCATTTGGATTCTTTGAGGCAGGTTTAGTCTTTGTGATTTGTCTACAGTCTCCTTCATAATTTCGCATAATCCGCTTTTTGGTACTAAATTTTCTATCGAGCATTTCCAACACTCCATTCTTTATCATCAAACTTTCGACTGTTATGGTCGTTACAGTTTTTTCTGCTTCATTTAGCTTTTTGAATATTCAGAGTATTGGTTTATAACCTGAGTGCTTTTCAGAATTTCAAAATGGAAGATCATAATTCTAAGAGAGAAATATTATATGTATACATATAACTGTTGATGTAGAAACACTGCGAGATTCAAAATACTGATTGCTGATTCCCGGTAATTAGTACGACAATTCTTGTTACAAGATGCGGATGAGTATATGATAGGGTTTTGATGAACAAATATAATGGTTCTTCAGAGAGACTTAAGCCAATGAGTAATGAAGTTGTTGGTAAGTTTACTGCTAATGTGGTGAAATATAAACGGTTCCCTGGTAACAATGATGAAAGGCAAACTTATATATCAAGATTATAATAAGGCTAATCTGAGTGAAAGGTCAAAATTGATTTGCTGGAGCTGGGACAAAATTGGATAATTTGGAAAGGAATTGCAAAGTTATTTTCGGTAATAACAACGCCAAAGGAGCTAGCACGGATACTTGTTAAACGTTTACTCAGGTTCTGAGTGTTTTCAGGTGCATAACTATATGCATCAATCTTTTCTTCCGTAGATGAAGTGCGGTTGGTTCATCATCTCGATTGAGGTGTTGTCAAGAATTATGAAAGGTTTGAATGCAGATTGTAATCGTCAAGATACAAATGAGGTTTAAGATGAAATCAAGTGGCAAACTTGAGGAATTGTTTAGTTTCATATGTTATAATCAATATTTTAATTCATTTTAATTGTCCAATATTGGTAGTCCACAATCAATAGTCCACAGTTAGTAATTCAATAATTCATATATAGTTTGATATATAACATTTGAATTAATTAATATTTATCGTGACCCATTGTATACATGTCTCAGACTCGATCACAACTCAAAGTATATATATTATTGTAGAATCAACCTCAACCCTATATAGCTAACTCGAACATTACTGCATATAGAGTGTCTATAGTTATTCCAAATAATATATATAGATGCATCGATATGATATGTCAAAACCTTATATACGTGTTCCTACATTTAAGGTGCGTAAAATAAATAACAGAAATTAAATGATGATAAATAAAATTGCAAGAATTAAAATTGCGATAAATAAATTGCGATAATTAAATTGCGATAAATAAAATGTAATACGAAATTAACAGTTAGCTAGGAACAGTTAGCTAGGATTTTGTTAGCGTGGATTCTTAACAAAATTTCTCATAGTTAATTTGTCTGTTTCTAACAAATTTTATTTTGTCAAATGTTTTCTTCATTATGCCACTTGTTGGATTCTGATAGGTCAAAATTCAAATATGAAATTGAATGAAAATGGTTATTCTGCGGTAAACGGATTCGTATATCTGTGGATGTAAGTAGGATAGTAAATAACTGTTAAATCAGATTCGAAGAATGTACAGTGTAACTTATCAATGTGAAATCTAAATATTCCTCGGGTATTACCTACCCGTTAAAATATTTTCAACATTAACAGTTTGTACAAAAGAATTTTCAATTACAATCTTTATGAAGATATATATACATATATATTTTCTTCAGATGTAATCATGGATTTAATGAGTTAACATGATATTAAACTCATTTGCTTTTCGGTTTGAGCTAGAATAAGTAATCTCTAAATCTTTTAGAAACCATATATTCTTCGCAGAATATTTCTTTAATGAAGTTATGGATCAATACTTCATCGTTCATTGTTGTTGGCACTCCTTGGTAACTAAGGTGCGTATGACGTTGATGTTCGAGGTACAGATTGTAATGTTGAGGTGTGGGATGTGAATGTTGCTGTTGGTGTTAGTGATGGTACTATTGGTGTTGTTGATGGTGGTACTGGTTATGCTGCTGGTGATGCTGCTGGTGTTTGTAACCTTTGCACCATATTCTCCAAAGCCACTACCTGTGCGCGAAGCTCGTTGACTTCTTCTAATACACCGGGGTGATTGTCGGTTCGGATGAGCGGATAAATAAAATCTAGAATTTGGTGTAATATATAATCGTGACGAGAAACTCTGTAAATGAGAGAGAAAATGGTATTTCGGACAGGTTCGCCGGTAAGTGCTTCAGGTTCTTCGCCGAGAGGGCAATGTGGTGGATGGAAGGGATTGCCTTCTTCTTGTCTCCAATGATTGAGGAGGCTACGAACCCATCCCCAATTCATCCAAAATAGATGATGACTGATTGGTTGATCCATTCTGGTTACACTGCTTTCGGAGCTTGAGTGTGATTCCATTTCGTACGATTGAGTAAGGATTTTTCAATATGAAATGATTTTCTGGCTATCGGATGGTATTCTAATTACATATAATATCTATATATATAGAGCAAAAGATTTCGTAGATTAGGAGGGATTTACGGGATATGTCAGGCAAAGGTTACAGTAATAGATACACTAAGATATGAATTAGCAGATACGCTAAGATATAAATTTTGTCTATACACTATTCATGCAATCGATGCAGTAAGATATGTCTAGACTAAGAATGATAAGCAGGTAATTTTCTAATAATGATAAGCAGGTAATTTTCGACATAAAATGATAAGCAAAACTTTTGACATGCAGACACGGTCGAAGTCCAGACCTACTAATGCATCTAAATAACTATCAGTTAGACACACTAATGCAAGACCTGGTTCGCTAAGACCACCGCTCTGATACAACATGAAGCGACCCGTCCTAATCCATAAGGACGAATACAATAACATATGATTACATCACGAGGCATTTGACCTCTATATGATACATTTTACAAACATTGCATTCGTTTTTAAAAGAAAAACTTTCATTTCGTCGAAAGTTGACATGCATGCATATCCTTTCATAATATATCCAAACTATAAATGACTTAATATTAATCTTGATGAATTCAACGACTCGAATGCAACGTCTTTTTAAATATGCCATGAACGACTCCAAGTAATATCTTTAAAATGAGCAAATGCACAGCAGAAGATTTCTTTAATACCTGAGAATAAACATGCTTTCAAGTGTCCACAAAAAGGTCGGTAAGTTCATTAGTTTATCATAAACAATCATTTCCATAATTTTATAGACCACAAGATTTCATTTATTCAATAATCATACACTCGCAAGTGTTTAAAAATTCATTCATATGGATTGAACACCTGGTAACCGACATTAACAAAATGTATCTAGAATATCCCCAAACATATAAACATCGAAGTACTAAAGCAGTTCAAATTCTCTAACTGGGGCGTGTCAAAGCCCATAGATCTATCTTTAGGATTCGTGTCATTTGGTGGCAATTATAATAAACACCAATTCTTAGGCTACCAAGTTCAACAAGGGCAATATCCGATATAACAATTCAACCATAGAATGTAGTTTCAATTACTTGTGTCTATTTCGTAAAACATTTATAAAAGCAGCGCATGTATTCTCAGTCCCAAAAATATATATTGCAAAAGCATTTAAAAAGGGAGCAAATGAAACTCACAATACGATATTTTGTAGTAAAAATATGCATACGACGGAACTGAACAATGCAAGGTTGGCCTCGGATTCACGAACCTATATCATTTGTATATATATATTAATACATATACTTATAATCAAACAAATATATATATTATTATTAGTGATATTATTTTTATATTAATAGCTTATATTCATTTTATAAATAAAAAAATTAATTTTGTTATGTTATATGTAATACTATATATATATATATATATATATATATATATATATATATATATATATATATATATATATATATATATATATATATATATATATATATATATATATATATATATATATATATCATTTGTTTGTTAAAACAATATTTTAATAATAAAAGTTATGAAATATCAATAATGATAATACTAATGTTAATAATAATGATAATAGTATTAATAATTCTATTAATAATAATATTAATGATAGTTTTTAATAAATTAAATAATTTAATAATAATGATAGTAAAAATTATACTTTCTGATATTAATACTTAGTACTTAGTAATAATAATTTTAACAATCTTTTTACTTATGGTAATTTTTAATAGTAATACTTTTATTAATAATAATAATTCTAAAATGATACTAATACTAATATTAATAAAAATGATACTTTTAGTGTTAGTGGTCTCTATAATAATACTGATAATAATAATAACTATAATAATAATTTTAATATCAATGTTAATGGTTTTAATCATAATAATAATACTAATAATAACCTAATTGATAATACTAGTAATAATACTTATAATCATAATATTAATGATAATTATGATACTTAGTTTGATGGTAATAATCTAATTCACATTAATGTTAATAATAAGAATCATGATAATAATACTAACATAACAATAAAAACAACAATATTAATAATAATACTAACAATAACAATAATAATAATAATAATAATAATAATAATAATAATAATAATAATAATAATAATAATAATAATAATAATAATAATAATAATAATAATAAAATGGATTACTACCTTTAAAAGCTTGTCCTAAAAAAATGGCCCAAACCGGGCTCGAACCCGTGACCACTCGCTCCCATATCAACACCCTAACCATTCCTCCATTTGTTTTTCTCTGATTTATACCCAAACCATATATATATATAACACCTGTAGAGACCCGTCCTAATCCATCTGGATGAAATCCATATCGATTATAAACGATTCACAATAGTTGATTACATCGTGAGGTACTTGACCTCTATATGATATATTTTACAAACATTGCATTCGTTTTTAAAAGACAAACTTTCATTACATCGACAGTTGACGGACATGCGTACCATTTCATAATATATCCAAATATAATTGACTTAATATTAATCTTGATGAACTCAAGGACTCGAATGCAACATCTTTTGAAATATATCATGAACGACTCCAAGTAATATCTCTAATATGAGCAAATGCACAGCGGAAGATTTCTTTCGTACCTGAGAATAAACATGCTTTCAAGTGTCAACCAAAAGGTTGGTGAGTTCATTAGTTTAACATAAATAATCATTTCATAATTTTTAATAGACCACAAGATTTCATATTTCCATTTCTCATAAACATACGTCTCATGCATAGAGACAAAAATATCATTCATATGGTGAACACCTGGTAACCGACATTAACAAGATGCATATAAGAATATCCCCTATCATTCCGGGAAATCCTTCGGACATGATAAAAACAACATCGAAGTACTAAAGCATCCGGTACTTTGGATGGGGTTCGTTAGGCCCAAAAGATCTATCTTTAGGATTCGCGTCAATTAGTAGACTGGTTTACTAATTCTTAGGCTACCAAGCAAAAGGGGCATATTCGGCTTCGATCATTCAACCATATAATGTAGTTTCGATTACTTGTGTCTATTTCGTAAAACAGTTATAAAAGCAGCGCATGTATTCTCAGTCCCAAAAATATATATTGCAAAAGCATTTAAAAAGGGAGCAAATGAAACTCACAATAATGTATTTTGCAATAAAAATACATATGACGACATTGAACAATGCAGGGTTGGCCTTGGATTCACGAACCTATATCATTTATATATTTATTAACACATATAATTGTAATTGAACAAATTGATACATTCCATCTTAATTTATATATTTTATATATTTAATTTGTGTATATTTTAAAATGATTAATATTTATATAGTTATATTAATATCTACATATGATTAGTATAATATCAAAAAAAAATACCTAATTTGTTACATTTGAAAATTTATACAAAAAAAAATGTTAATATGAACAATACATACTTATATGTAATATTAATAAAAGTATATTTTCATATACAAAATATTTATTTGATAACATAATATCAATAATTGTAATAAAAGTTGTATTTGCTTATAATGATAATAATACTACTACTTATGATAATAATAAAAATAATAATGATATTCTTACTAAAAATGATTCTTTTAATAATACTATAGTTGTTATAATAATAATAATGATACTAATAGTAAAAATGATTATAAAAGTAATAATATAGTTGTAATAATATTAATCATGATACTAGTAGTAAAAATAATAATAATGTTATTAATACTAATAATAATTAATGATACTAATAATAGTTATAATACTAGTGACGCTAATAATAACAATAATAATAATAATAATAATAACAATATTAATAATAATAGGGATAATAACATTAATAATACATAATAATAATAGTGGAAATTAAATAAGAGTGTATACCCCTAATAGCATTTTCTCAAAAAAAGATTGCCCTGGACCAGGCTCTAACTCGCGACCTCCCGCTCCCCGCTAACACTCTTAACCATCTAACTGTCTCTATCTTTCTGCATTTATATGTAACTTATCTCTATATAACCCGTATCTCTATAACTTGGCCCAATTTGAAAGTCCAATGACAAATTACCTCGGCTCAACTTCACAGCCCGATTGCAAACTAAAAAAAAGTAGTCCATTTAATATTTAAAAAAAAAGGTTTCGGCTGTAGCAATCAGAAAAAGAGCTCGAGTGCAGCTGCAATAATATTAGGGTAGGTTGTTGGGATTTAAGATCACGACAGAAAAAAAATAATAGAAGCAGGAACAGGAAACGAGTATCACGTCATCATCATCCTTCCATCATCAAACATCAAATATAATCTATTCATTATCTCCTTCCATTCATCATTAACATAAATTCACGGTCACCATCCTTCTTCTTTTTAATCGACATAAA
The DNA here is from genome assembly GCF_046630445.1 of Rutidosis leptorrhynchoides. Classification (NCBI taxonomy): domain Eukaryota; kingdom Viridiplantae; phylum Streptophyta; class Magnoliopsida; order Asterales; family Asteraceae; genus Rutidosis; species Rutidosis leptorrhynchoides. The sequence goes on from NC_092333.1 coordinate 1,475,343, forward strand.
ATAATATCATGTATCATATTTAATTTTAGCTTATCATGGAATCATCATCATCTACGCTTTTTATCATCATCATCATTAGTAAGATCGTGTTCCATGACCACGATCAAAAATACCACCCCATCATCGTTTATCATTAATCATCATCATCATCTATTCATAACTTGATGTCACGATGATCATCAACATATTCATCGTTATCTTTTCATCATAATCGTAAATTCATCATCATCGGCCCAATAATTAAACTGGATACACTAGGTTCTCGGTCTAACTTTCTTTTGTGTTTCAAAGGCTTGTTTATCATGTATCAATCTAATTATAAGTTGTGGGATTTATCGAGCTGGACATTTGATCAAAAGGTATATTTAATACTAAAAAAAATAACACAAGTGGTTTACTTGATCTAAAGGTGTCGGCCATCACTAGAAAAAGAAAAGAAAAGGGAGTGCAAACATCATCATTCAATTCATCATATCACGTTCATATATCTTCCCATTCTCACTTATTACTGTAGCGACAGCAGTCAACAGAGATGAAACAGTCATCCGTACTGTAGTAATAATAACGAGGGTTTGGGTGGTGGTTTGGTGATCATAGTGTTACAAGGATGGTGTTCGGGTTGGGTTGTTCAGTTTCTCCGTAACCAACAGGTGGTGGGAATAGTGGTTTAGTGAGTTTGTAAATGGTGGTTGTATGATTGTAAGTGGTGGTTGTTACAAGTAATAAGGAGGAAATCAAGGTGATGTTAAATGGGTTTTGAGTTGAACATGGTGAGGGTGATGGTTATGAAAACCGTAAGTAGAAACATGGATCAATTTGGAGCGATGTTCGACAAAAAGAAAGAAACGAGAAGTGTGTTTGTGGAGTGACGATTGCACACGAGAAACTGCAGCAAGGGAATCTACAAAACAGGCGGTGTTAGTGTTTGTTGGTAGTCATCGGACGAGAGAGATAGATAGATGTCTGCGGTTGTGTTGAAGAAGACAATTAGACAAATATTAATTTTGTAAGACAAATAACAAAACCCATATTGGTTTTGGTTTCGCTGCAGCCAACCAGAAATTCAGTTAAGGTGGTTTGTTGATGGGTTTTTGGGTGTCCGGTTCTTGATGGTGGTGTTAAGAGATGGTGATGGTGGTCTTTGGTTTTGATGGTAACGATGTTTACAGAGAAAGAAGAGAAGATATATAAAAGAAAAAAAATAGGGTGATATGGTGAATTATGAAACATGTGTATATACAATATATCAATGACAGATGACAGATAGATAGATTCGTTACATATATGAGCATACAAACACAGTAATCAATTTTCAATCATCTATACCATTTACAGATAATGAGAAAAGAAATATATAATATAATAATATTAATAATATATAAAAATAATAACAAACATGTGAATCAGGAATGTAACAGCCATATAGTTTGGATTTATCTACCGACACTTTTAACACCGAGTGGTATATCGTGTCATTTGCTAAACAGTTAGTATATAAGAGTGTTCCTAAAAATCCCCAATTTTAAATTAAGTCCATTTATTTATTCTGATCATTAACTGTTTGAAATCTGATCAAAAAAGTTCATTAATTATTTATTTTCTGTTCCAATTTATATGTACGGAGTACAAAAACTTAGATTGAAAAGGTAAAAAAATATTTATCAAAACTATTTTCTTTTTAATCAAATTTTGGAACAATTTTTATTTTAAAACTTCACATATATATATATATATATATATATATATATATATATATATATATATATATATATATTAGACCTATTTTAAAAATAAACAAACGTCAACTTAAAGTTACAGACATTTACCATTTAAGCTCAAAATTAATTATATTTAATATGCACTATGTATATATATAAACAATTGTAAATAACAAAATTTACTACGCAAATAAATATATATTAAATAATTAAATTAAATATAACAATATATATATACAAGAAATATACATATAAAATAATAGTTTTTATTACAATGAATATTATTGTACATATTTATTTATAACAATAAATGTTATATAATAGTTTATTAATGTTCATGTTATTATATATATTATACATATATTTATATATACACATATTTATATATATCCACATATTTACAATCAATGGTTCGTGAATCATCTGGGACAGTCGAAGGT